>NC_092412.1:57261077-57895577 GCF_040894005.1 Engystomops pustulosus | reverse complement strand
TACCATTTTTTATTTTTTTTTTGGAAGGAAGGAAGGAGGCCATGGATACCAAATACAAAGATTTCCACAGTCACGGTGGTTCTATGAGTAAGTATCTCTGGTTTATCAAACCTGATTAATTAGGTTAATTATAGTTCTGGCAAAGTAAAAAAAAAATTATAAATCATAAAATTACTTTGCACAAAGGCTTGGCCCATCAATCAGTTATTAGGATCATATTGATAAAATTAATTGTACCACAGACTAGACCCTTTGAATCAGCTTTATTCTTCTAAATCTGGTATTTCAATATTTCGTAGCACCTTGGCAATGTCCAGAATAGAATACAAACACACATACACATTTAAAGCATGAACCTTACTTTACAATTCTGAATTAGGACGATAAACTGGAACAATGTGGGGGAGGGGGGAAAATGCATCTTTTATTTGGACTAAAAACCTCAATGACTGACAAATGCCAAGGCAAGTTAGAATCACCAGGTGAAAAGGATGGAGATACATTTTGTTTCACAGTTTAGCCTAAAAAGTTTCATTTTGGGTACAATTTAGTTTTGTATTACAAGCAGATTTATAAGTGCCAGACAGTAATGAGTTTCTTGGGACAAAAAAAAATAAAATAATAATAATTCATGTTCCAAATTCAAGACAGAAAAAAAAAAAAAAAACACTTTTCTTGATCGTCAAAACAAAGCTCAAAACCTTATGGTACCACAGTATAGGAAGCCCTGACAGCACAATATACAGAACAAAAATTTGCATCAATCTTCTAGAATAAAACTCAAATGAAACAGGGTGGGGGGGGGGCTAAAAATGTAGAACAAATAAAACATATAAAACCAAAAAGAAGTTTCTCTAACCTAGTGCAGTTTCCACAGATAGCTCAAAAAATTCCATGTGTATTTATCACACTCTCCAATGAGATGGGTAGCTGGGTGAAACCATTACAGTTTTCATGTCATTTAACGTTAAGCACTAGCCAATTCTCTAGCATATCTACTTATAGAAGGAATGTTATAGCACACCAGCGGAGATATTGCATATAGGCGTTATAGTTTTCCATATACTATAGTGAGTCCATAGTGGTAGAATCCATACAGAAGCAGGTGGAAAAAGAAAAATTGCAAATTGGCTGAAAATGCTGCAAACACCCTGTAAATGCACATTTTCTGGAACGTGCTCATTACATTGTACACTATGAGAAAATGAAGCTACATGTGGTTATCAGCAAGTATATCAGTAAAATGATCCAAAAACTACAGAATCAAAAATAGACAGTGACGTAGGTCAAATATAGAATATGAATGTGAGAATATGCTCGAGTTAGCAGCAAAGTCTACAAGGCCGTGTGCTTGTCATGCAACATACTGCACAGATTTTCACAGCCCCAGTCCAAAAACACCCGGAAAAAAAAAATCTGAGGGCGACAGAATATCTCGCATGGGAATTCAAATAAATACTTTGCAATGGAGAATTGAGCCTTGTGTAGCGCTTATACCGAAAGCCAACACATCCACACGTTATACCGGCCTTCCTGTACACAAGCTACAAGTCTGAAGGAAAATAAATGGATAATCCGCTATACACAACACAGAGCATCCTTTCAAAGTTCACATATTAAATCAACTTACATAATAAGATTTCTGCAAGTCACAATCAATGATAATTTATTTTACATCTAGGAAAAAAAAAAAAATATATATAGTACAATTAAGAAATACTCCAAGTCCTATTTCCACAAGAATAGGATTAAATGCACTGCATTCACATTTTCCAGATTTGGACTAGAAGAAGACTTAAAAAGAAAAAAAAAAAAAAAAAAAAAAAAAGTGACGATGGGACCTGTTCCAGTGATTAATGAGAAAACAGGTCCCGTCATTTCTTTGTAACTAGCACAAGACGAGTGCCACGAGTCAATATTCATAGACATGCAAGATGTCACTGTGCCGGCCTCATGGAGACAGAGGCCCGCTATACAAAAATACCAGTGAATGGTGCGAGAGAGATAGGACTTTATGTTATGAGAAAACAATTAAAATTAGAGAAAAAAAAAAAAAAACATTAAACCCACACAAACCTGAAAGAACTAATTTATACAGAGGAATATATAACGTCATGAGAAAACTATGAACATGAAGGACAGATTTGTACACTTATGGATCATGAACAACAAAATCCGATAGAAAACTAGTTCGGTTTGTGAAGCCTTCTATCCTAATGACCTTTGTCTAAAGGCTATAAAAGGCGACCAGAAAAAAAAAAAAAATCTCTCGAATATACAGATTTTACAAAATCTTGTCGAGAGATTGCATCAGTTTACTAGAAATCTCTGGAGAGAGAAAAAAAACCCCACAGGCTTGTCACAGATAAAGAGTAATGAGTCCAGTGAGAATTTCTGATAACAGATCAGTTATGCATAGCCCTTTCTTATAGACGACATACATATACACCAGCATGGAGTCACAGATCGACGCGGCTAATGTGAAAACCATGCTCGAGACTGAAAGGAGAAAAAAAAAAACTGAAAAAAATATAATATACACAAGAAAAACTTGGATTACAGACACGCATGCCTTTGCTATAGCCAAGCTTGTCATCTTTTTTCAAAAAAAAATAAAAAAATTCTGGCTTCATAGGTAAACAGCTTCCAAAAGAAATTTTAGTAAGGTCAAAAGACAAACTAAATTTCAAGCTAAGAGACGTGACAGAACGGCTGTACATTCAGTTCCATAATCTGTGACAAGACAGCGTCCGGCTGACCACACACTGCATATCTTCTTCCACTTCAAGGCCAAAATGGCATACATAGACTACCAGCAAAGCCTTAAATAGATTAAAAAATTAATTTTTAAATTTCTATTTTTTTTGTACATTTTTTTTTTTAAACAGATCTATTTCTCAAAAATATTTTCTTTTTTTTACCCCTCTACGACTGAGGGGCTTCTAGGTTTTATGCCGCAACCCTGAAAATGATATATAGCAGGTAACTTCTGCAACATAAAAAAAAAAATCCCCATAGATATGATCCCTCCCAACCGCCCAAAATAATAAAAAAAAATCCTACATTATATGTTTTTTTCTCTGAATCACACCTGGAACATACCTACCAATTCAAATGACAAATCTGAGATGGAAGTTGGGTTCCATTATGCCCGCTTTATACAAAGTTATCAACATAAGTGATGACCCTTTTTATAGAAGTCTTTTTCCTTTCAGGTCATGAGTCTGATTCGATGGTTACGCGTAAAGAAGTTTTTGTTATTTTACTTTGGTGATCTTGGTGGCACATATTGCTCCTTGCCGTTCCGTCGTGTTGCTCCCTGAGGTGAAGGCCTGCGTCCAAACTGGCGCCTCTGTTCCCTGATTTTTCCAGCACCACCTCGAGGGGTTCCATTGCTTCGGTGCCCAGGAGATTCTTTTACTTTTCCTTCTACCTTCTCATGGGTCTTTTCAGAAGCTTTTTCCGGAACAGAATTTTCTTCATTTTTGGCAGGTGGTGCTATATTTGTACGAAGTTCGCGAAGTGGCTGGACTGGAGCTGCTGCGGGCTCCTTAGGAGGTCTCTGGCAGACCTCCGCATAACTCAGTTTCCGTGGTTCCTTGAAACAAAAATAGGGTTGCAATAGTGAGTACATGACACAAAGACAAAGATTTCAAAATGGATTTAAAGAATGATGATACCTCACACACTGATATCGATGGGAGATCTTTGTAGGTGTAAAAAGAGCAACAAGGACCTTACTATATCCCCTCCAAAGAAAAAACCCACACACATTCTGGTACTCTAATGTAATTTAACATGCTATGAAGTCTGCCTTAAGGGGAACTGGTCCACAGTGTCTCCGCCTACAAACCACACATAATACCTTTTAGAAGGCTGTTTATGACTTGAAGAGAATTCCCGAGAGAGGGAAGAATTAGGACGCTGAATTCTCAACTCATTCAAAAAAATTTTATAATAATTTTATATATAATAATTTTATAGATTTAAGAAAATGAAATAACGTCTGCACGTCCTTTACCCTCTAAGAGCGATACTTCACCACCGAGCTAAACTTTTACAACATAGACTGCAAAGTGTTTAAAATGTGGATTGCACAAAAGACTCCTCAATAGTGACTGCGGTATTTGGGGGATGATACTCCGATCCCGGTTTTAACGTGGGGGTCAAGCTGGAGAAATAAGTTGAGTCCCTACTGAATCCTCTTGACATACATGTGCAACTAATCAAAATCCCAGCAGGTCACATATAATGGAATCCCAAATACTGTGGCATTGTCTTACCAACATATCAAACAGATTGCCATGTCCAAAACTGTCGTTTTGGGGCCAATGTATTTCTATGTGGTCATACACACAGCTGTGTTTCCACAGCCTCTTGTGTGAGCCAACAGCACCATCAACAAATTATAGATCAGGTCTGATTCCTGCCAGAGTTTGCAGCTTGGTCATTGGTGTGTGAGCCTGCTTCAGACTTCCTGTGCAAGTAGCCTATATATCTGTCAAGTTGTGAAGAGTGAATTAGTACCTGTGCACTCTGAGCAGGAGAGGTGTTCCCCATGGGTGCAGCAGCAGGTTTAGTTGGTTTTCCAGAACTGCACACTGGTACCACTGTCGGGGTCTGGCTTGCAACATCTTTGTGACAAGAAATTTCTGCAGGTTTCTTCTCAGTAATGGAGTTACTAAAGGAGGAACAAAAACGCAAAAGTGAGAAACAGTTATACAAGTGATTTAAAGGTTTTTCTTATTTCAGCTTTTAGTCAAACTTCAGAATGTAGAAACCATATAGATCCAATACTGCACATCTCATAGCCCTCAGATCTCATAATCTTGCAGTCATTGGAAGAACAATGCAGAGATATTCTGGACACTTATCTCAAAAGAAAATAAGCAAGAAAGAAGAAGAAATAAAAAATAAAGAAAAACAAGAACGGGAGGGGGTGGTGTGGAAGGGGGTTAGAAAGTTATGAGTGAAAATATATAATGAACACAGAATAAAGTCTGCAAGTCCTTGACCCTCTAAGCGCGATACTTGGTCATCACTGGGCTACAAAAGTACAAGTAACCATATACATTAAAAGGGGTTATCAAAATCTGCTGACCTTGGTTGGGGTGCAGGCGGTGGTGTAACAGCCCGTGCAGGTTGCTGTGTTGAAGTTGTGGTAGTTTGCTGCACAGGAATTTTTACAGGTTCTTCCTGGGCAGGAGTTGTCAAGATTGGAGGCAATTCCTTATTCTCCTAAAATTAAAATAAAATTTTAATCAGCTAAATCATTAACTAGTTACTCACTAAAGATATTTGCAGGCATGTAAAGATTACATCTTATTATAAGACATGAATTTTAATTAAAGGATTGGAAAGGATTTCACTTGAATCATAGGGGACATATATAGATCCCTTCTTCTCCACGGCTTCCCATTGATTTCAATGGGAGAGGACTTTTTGTAGCAAACAGTGCCAAAATCAGCCACAAAAACTTGTGCTCAGAAAAAAACTTGAACAAATCATTTAATGGGTTTTAATATATTTTTTATATATATTATATTTTTAAAACTCACTTTTTCTTTGCAGATTCCTTTGACCACATCAGCCATCCTGCTTTCAAGTACTGGCTCCCCAGGGGTACTCGCTACACTCCCAGGCAATGGAGGGAAGTTAGAGGCTAGCAAATCAAACTTTGGTGTCTGCGCCATTTCATCCATCGTAGTCAGCGCCCGCTGAAACAGAACAGCAATCGATATATTGCATATAGAGTACAGGCAGAAATGCTTCATATCAATCCTATCACTACCAGAGCCCTCAGATCTCATAATCTTGCGATCATTGGGAAGGCCAAGCAGACAGTGTTTAAGCAAAGATGACAGTGATAAGAAAGAGGTCAGATTAAGGATAAAGAAAGAGGAAAGAAAGGAAAAGTGAGAAAAAAAGAAGCTCAGACACCTGAATGCCAGCCCTGTGCCCTCTAAGCGCGATACTTGATCATCACTGGGCCATGCAATTTATCTGCAACATGATAGTTGTTCATATAACGAGCAGATTAACATTTTCCTGGTCGGACTATGAATCATTCACCAAGCAGTATCCCATTTCATGGGCCAGGCACATGCTCATCATAGTGAAGTCATTGTATAGAATGAGCCCTTCTACCTACTAACATCAAGTCACTATAATGCACAGATTCCCGTTCCTGGCACTGTGGCTGGTCCATAATAACCAGACTTATTCCATGTTGCAGACTCAAATTCGGTGTGGGAGGGGAAAAAAAGCACCACAACAGGAGTCGGCACAGTTACCACATTTGTGCAGTATGTGACACGTACAAGATATTGTTCATGTGCCAGGGCCTAAAATGGCAAAAACTTTTTTTTACTTACACAAGTGCGATCATCATCTCTTCTTCGTCTTCCTCGGTAGACATTTCTTCTGCAACAAACATATTTTGTTTTAAAAACAACTCATACTAAATCCAGTTTGTTTTACGTGGAGGTAGTCTTACTGCTAATTAAGACCCTACCGCTGATATGGAGACTTTGTATTCATCACTAGATGGAGAATTCTTACAGAACTATAAAATTACTGTCAAAGAACGAGTTGCCACCTTACTACTATGGTTTGCTAAATATAAGCGCACCTTTTGCAGGCAATTCACATCAAGGCTATCAGCCTAAACTCTACTTGCTTATAACAGCTACAGAGTGAAATCCACCATTCACAAAATAAAACCAAAGGATTTAATAAACTAGTTACAAATGCGTCTGTTGTGATTAGAATCTATGGGCATCACATCTACTCCACAGGGGCAAACACTACATACCTCCCTCGAGCAGCTCCATCTGTACCGTTCTGTTCTGGATGTAATTGCAAGTCCTTAGAGAAAACATCCTGATGTCCAGTTAAAGAAGCAATGTGCCGATCTGATGAGAATGTACGAGAGTTGGACCTATTTACATAGATATCAGCTAATGGCACAGGAGCTGTAGTGCCGCCCTCAGCAGCTCTTTCTGAAGAGTTTGTAGATGACCGAAATTGAGGCTTCCCACTGAAGGACAGAATAAAATAGAAATTACATTCTGCAACATATACGAGAGAAGGTTTTATTGTATGTATGTATGTATGTATGCATGCATGCATGCACGCACGCACGCACACACACACACGACTGTCAAGGGCCTTTGATCTGATTAACAAAAAAATTAAATATAAAAATAACTAGGAACAAGGTCATTCACTAGTTCTTGATCATCAAGTGTATGAACAAAATAGAAAAATCACCTTGATGAATTTTACTTTACTGAGCAAAAATCTAAAAGAAATATTAACCCCTTACCGACATGTGACGTAATAGTACGTCACATGTCGGGTCCCGGTACATGGAGAGGGCTCGCGGGCCGAGCCCTCTCCATAGCCGGTAAGTCTTTGCTGCAGATTGCAGCAAAGGCTTACCGGTAGCACCCGCGATCGGTGCCGGCACCGATCGCGGGTGTTCTACCGCTGATCGACGCCGGCAAAGGATCTTTCCGTGGATCGTCGCTCCCAGTGACGTCATCGGGGAGCGGCGATCCGTCACCATGGTAACTTCGGGTCTCACGAAGACCCGAAGCTACTTCGGGTTAACCCATTCATTACCATGTGCTGTCAGCACATGGTAATGTATGAGTAGTAAAATCCCCATATACTGCCATACTGTAGTATGGCAGTATATGATAGGAACGATCAGACAACCTAGGGTTAAAGTAGCCTAGGGAGTCTGAAAAATAGTAAAAATAAAAAAAAAGTTAAAAAAATTATAATAAAAAACTTAAAAATTCAAATCACCCCCCTTTCCCTAGAATTGATATAAATATAAATAAACAGTAAAAATCATAAACACATTCGGTATTGCCGCGTCCGAAAATGCCCGATCAAAATATGATAACGGTTTCTCACTGCGTTTAACCCCGTAACGGAAAATCGCGCCCAAAGTCGAAAATAGCACTTTTTTGCCATTTAAAATTTTTTTTTCAATTATCTAAAAAGTGATCAAAAGGTCGTACAGTCCTAAAAATGATAACATTGTAAACGTCATCAAAATCCGCAAAAAACGACACCACCCACAGCTCTGTACACCAAAGTATGAAAAAGTTATTAGCCCCAGAAGATGGCAAAATCCCCCAAAAAAATTTTGTACAGGAGGTTTTAATTTTTTTAAATGTATGAAAACATTATAAAACCTATACATATTTGGTATCCCCGTAATCGTACCAACCCAAAGAATAAAGTAGACATGTCATTTGGGGTGCACAGTGAAATCCGTAAAATCCAAGCCCACAAGAATACGGCACAAATGCGGTTTTTTACCAATTTCACTGCATTTGGATTTTTTTTCCCGGTACGCGGCATGAAATATTAAACACCACCATTTTGAAGTGTAATATGTTACGCAGAAAATAAGCCATCACACAGCTCTGGACATGGAAAAATAAAAAAAAGTTACAGATTTTTGATTGCGGGGAGTGAAAAATGAAAACGCAAAATCAAAAAAGGGCCGCGGGGGGAAGGGGTTAATGTACAATGGACTCCAGATATAACCAGTATGACAGCAAAGCTCTTCTATATGTATAGGTACACTGGGGACATTATGCAGTGTACATTTGACACACACTAGGCTAGGGGAAGTTCCTGCCAAATCAATAAGCTCCCATTTACCAATGAAGGCCAAGAGTGCTCTTCCATTACAAAGCACAGAAGGGGTTCACACCTGACATTGAAGAAACGCCACATTCTGACAACAACTTCCATATTTAGGTGTACGGGGCAGTATAAAGTGTAATTTTTTGCAGGGCAAGCTGCCATTTTCATAGATACCATTTTGAGAAAAGTACAACCCTTTGGTCACTATTTTCAGGCCTCCTTAACCCCATAGCGCAATAAGACGTACCTGTACGTTTTATTGCGCATGGGGTAGTATGAAGAGGGTTCACGGGCTGAGCCCTCTTCATACACGCCGGGTGCTTGCTTCACAATGAAGCAAGCACCCGTCGCTAACACCCGCGATCGGTGCTTGTACCGATCGCGGGTGTTAACCCTTTCATCGCCGCCGGCAAAGCTGCCGGCGGCATTAACGAGCCGGCGGCGCGTGGGCGCCGCCATCTTGGCTCCGATCTCCGCTCCCCGTGACGTCATCGGGGAGCGGCGATCCGTTGCCATGACAGCCTCGGATCACACAATGATCCGAGGCTATCATGTTTTAGGCCATCTATTACAATGTGCGATCTGCACATTGAAATAGATGGTGTGCAAAATCCCCATATACTGCCATACTGTAGTATGGCAGTATCAGGTAGGATCAATCAGACAACCTAGGGTTAAAGTACCCTAGGGAGTCTGAAAAATAGTAAAAAATTTTAATAAAAATAAAAAATAAAAAATTATATTAAAAAAACCTAAAAATTCAAATCACCCCCCTTTCCCTAGAACTGATATAAATATAAATAAACAGTAAAAATCATAAACACATTAGGTATCGCCGCATCCGAAAATGCCCGATCTATCAAAATATAAGAATGTTTTTTTACTGCGTTTAACCCCGTAATGGACAATAGTGCTCAAAGTCGCAAATGGCATTTTTTTCCATTTTGAAAAATATAAACAATTCAATAAAAAGTGATCTAAAGGTCGTACAATTTTAAAAATAAAAGCATTGAAAACGTCATCAAAAGTCGCAAAAAATGACACCACCCACAGCTCCATACACCAAAGTATGAAAAAGTTATTAGCGCAAGAAGACGGCAAAATGAAGAATTTTTTTTTTTGTACAGGAGGTTTTAATTTTTGTAAATGTATGAAAACATTATAAAACCTATACAAATTTGGTATCCATGTGATCGTATTGACCCAATGAATAAATTAGACATGTCATTTGGAGCACACAGTGAAAGACGCAAAATCCACGCCCACAAGAAAACGGCGCAAATGCTTTTTTTCACCATTTTCACTGCATTTAGAATTTTTTTCCCGCTTCCCAGTATATGGCTTAGACAATTAAATGCCATCACTATGAAGTGCAATTTGTTACGCAGAAAACAAGCCATCACACAGCTCTCTACATGGAAAAATAAAAAAAGTTATAGATTTTTGAAGGTGGGGTGTGAAAAATAAAGACGCAAAAATGAAAAAGGGCCTGGTCCTTAAGGGGTTAAAGGAAACCTACCACTGCTCACATGATGAAATCATACAAGCACACCACCCTGTAGCCTATTTAATACTGATGCCGGCAGATACTTTGGTTAGGCACAGCGATTTTTAGTTTAGCTAAAAAGACGATTAACTCACATATGTAAATTAGCCCTCCGGTGCTACCCCTACATCATCAGCCGTCTGTCTACGCCTTCCAATTGTTAATTATTCATGCCTCCGTCTTTCACGGCTCTTGGCACCTGCAGGAGGGCAGGTAGAAAGACGGAGGCATGAATAATTAACAATTGGAAGGCGTAGACAGACGGCTGATGACGTAGGGGTAGCACCGGAGGGCTAATTTACATATGTGAGTTAATTGTTTTTTTAGCTAAACTAAAGATCGCTGTGCCTAACTAAAGTATCTGCCGGCATCAGTATTAAATAGCCTACAGGGTGGTGTGCTTGTATGATTTCATCATATGAGCAGTGGTAGGTTTCCTTTAAAGACAAATCAGATCCTCAACTGGAGCTGCCATCCAATTACCACATTGACTACAGCACTTAAAGCAAATCTACCATCAAAATAATAAATTTCTTTATATAGCGCACAGACCTTACCAATTCAGTTAAAAAATGGATAAACCAGGGACAGTCATAGATGGTAATCTTATATTTCTTGTCCATGACTTCTTTCCTTCTAAAAAGCCACTTCTATTATGCTAAGGAGCCAGTGTAATGGCCTGTGCAGCAATCGCACAGAGGGGTTTTCGAAACTTTCGCAGAGGGCTTCTAGATTATTAGCATGACTATTTTAGAAGGAAGGAGGCCACATATAAAAAATATAAGATCAGTCAGGGTGCCTGAATCTATGAGCAAGTGTCCCTGGCTTATGCTTGATTGTGATGGTAGGTTGTGTCTGCTGTATAATAAAGTCTGCGATGTCTCTTGATACAATTTCAACGCAAAACGCTCTTACTGCACGCCATTATTGCATTAAGGTTGAAGGTGACAGCGTATAAAGAAACACCACACTACGTGTTTGGGCTTTTAGAAATGCTTTGTTACAAAATCACTTTTCTGTCCAATTTCTGATGTAATGTGACAGATGTTCTCAAAGGAGCCACATTCCCACTCATTGCTATTGTTACATGTGAGATGGATCTTACATGTAGGCAGAACAGGGACAGCTACAACTTGAACTGCATCAGACAGCAGAAACAATGAGGTTCTAGTCACACAAATAAAAATTACTACACACTGGAAACTAGTGCAGTGCCCACTTCATGACCCCATTATCTGCCCCTAAGCAACCCTACAACTTACTCTGCCATACATGCGAGCTGAACTATTCCAGAAAGCCTTCAGCAGACAGTTTTACACAAAAGAATGCATTGCTAAAACACGCTCCTTTTGTTTGTGGAGCTGAATTTCAATCCTCTTTGCAGATGTACAATTGGCACTTTCTAGTAAAGCTGGGATCTGCCATCAGAATAATTCCCATAAAAATGTTTAAGCACACGGAGCACTGTACAATGCTCATATACAGTAACTTATAGAGTCAGGATGAATGTTCAGCAAATAACAAGAGTAAAAAAAAAAAAAACCTGCTGAAACAACTTATTTTTCAGTAATACTATACATCCTTAAGAACAGAAGACAACTTGTACCTACCGGTTTCTATGGAAAGGTCGTCCTATACTTAAAGCAGCACTTGTTTTGTAAGATCCTGAAGAGTTAAAACCATTAACATAGCCACCATTGGGAAACGGAGCCTGCAAAAGGACAAAAAGGCAAACTATATTTAGAGAAGGAGCTTAAAATACTGTATTCTCATGCATCATACTGCAGACTAGATGCTTGAAACTTATTGGAACTCAAGTCTTTGTTAAAGTAACACTGCTATAAAGATTATTCTATAATTTGTTAGAAAGGTACAGGATGTAAATAGCAATGGAGTCAAAAGGGATGACATTTCTGGCATATCCACGGTATATACCATATACATATGATGGGTATGGATACCAGAAGCGAGACCTTTCTTTAAAACAATCACAGCTTCTCATGGTTCCCCACCAACAGTCAAACGCACAAAGCAAAATCCCTTTAATCCTCTTTCCGGGACAGCATTTGTGAGTTATCCACTCCCTTATGGTCCTCGGCTGTGTCATGTGACTGCTAATCGGATTCTCAAAAGGTACAGCACCTTGTGTGTGAAAAGGAAGTCATTTTCTCTATTCATTCCTATAAAAGACCTTGATGGGAGTCAGATGGGAATAAAAAGTCTCACGTCCCATCCACCTACAAGATGCAGTGTCATGCTAGAAAGCTGCACCTTGTGCGTTTCGTTGATAGGTATATCTTGTGTTTTAAAGCGGCACAAATGGAACAAAAATGTTTTTTTTTTTTTTACTGATCAGCAATAACAAAGACATATGTAATAATATAATAAAAGGATTGTATCAATTAAGTATATTAATGTATTGTGCAAAGACAGAACACTGAAGAGTTGGCCCTCAGATCTCATAATCTTGCAATCACAGAGATGGTCCACAATTCACTAGCCAAGAAGGAAATAAAACGCACAGCCATCAGGGACCAGAAATGGAAGCCATTCCAGGTGTCTGAGGGGGATCAAGGACTAAAAACTTCACTTTTCATTACTGTTCAATCTCAGATAAATGAATGTGGGCCACTGTCTCTCAAGGCGCATGTTTTCATCACTGGGCCATGCCTGAAAAGCCATCTCTAGTTACTTACCAGTGGTGTTTCAAAGTAAGGTGCTGGGTTTGGAGACCATGTCTGAGGCACAAGGTTATAGACTGAATACTGTTGAGGACTATATACAGGCTGCATAAAGAGTGGAGAATGAAACTGTGCTTGTGTCTGAACGGGCTGACTGTACACACTAGAGTCCACCGTTCGATACCCATTCTTCGCAAAGAACGTGTTGATGGCTTTTATCCTTGCCTGGAGGAGAAAAATACGTTAGTGGTAAGTGACTATATGTAGATCCATTAAAGTAAGCTGTAATGAGAAGCAAATGTTCTGTCACTCAATTAAAAAGATCAAATTAACCTGCAGACTGAGAAGAGAAATGAAGAGTGTGACTGCAGCCGAATCCTTTGCTGCTAAAGTGCCGAGTCACGGCGGATGTTCTGTCTGCTAGGAATACACTAACCCACACTGGGATTGTCAGACAGCGAACAACCAGCAAAAACACTACATAAATAATAAAGAGCAATGAAGCGCCTTGGGGAGACTAAAGGGGTTCTCCAAATCAGAATATTAGATCAATGAGAGTCTAAAGTTTAACACATCTAAAAAATAAAAAATTAAAAATCAGCTGAAAGACCATCTTTCCTCCCTTTGGTGCAGCTCTTATTTAAAAAGACAGAGGCCATTTCTAAAGTAACAAGATTTAACGTCAAACTAACCAAATATTCTTACCATTATTGGCTTGTCCTGAAATGTTTTAACTTCTTCCCTTAAATATTTAAAAGCCTAAGGGAGTGAAAACAGTGGTAGGTTATTAGCTTAAAGATTAGTATTCATCATATTTTACTACGCTTATTAAAAAAAGGTTTCCAGTAAATTGTTTATTTTAAGAATTTAAAAAACTTACAACCTACATAAAAAACAGCCATGCACAGCTCATGCACTACGGTCATATTGGGAAGCCATATAAT
Source organism: Engystomops pustulosus (assembly GCF_040894005.1). Taxonomy (NCBI): domain Eukaryota; kingdom Metazoa; phylum Chordata; class Amphibia; order Anura; family Leptodactylidae; genus Engystomops; species Engystomops pustulosus. Next base: position 57,881,736 of record NC_092412.1, on the reverse strand, counting down.
AGATAATACAGTAAACACTTCTCACCTGTTGTGCGTCAGTGTCAGACTGGAATGTAACATACCAGTTATTGTTGTGCGCAAACTCACAACTTATCACATTTGGACAATTTTCGTTATCAAACAGTGCTTTCACCTCCTGGAAGACAACAAAGATACAAGACAGGAGTTTAAGATTAACAATTACCGTAGTTTATTCTGTTCAGGGGAATAGTTGTATATATAAAATATGTTCTAGTTTATTAATCTTGCAATGTAAGAATTGTAGAGGGTCAAACCAGTCAGTTAAACTTTTTAAGTTAAGGACTGCATGTATTTTGGACCAGGCAGAAACCCAAACCATACACTGTTACATCACTACAGGGGAAATCATCAGAGAAGCCTTTAGTCAAGGAACACACAGACATGGTGAGCATTGTCATGATAATTCCTTAAAATGCAGGGGGGGGGGGGGGGTTAGTACTTTTGTTGAAGGTACAGTACCTCCACTGGAGTGGTTTCTGGGATTTCACGTAGAATAATAATACATCGTTTATGGTTTGGTCTCACTTTCTCTCCTTTTTCATCAACTTGTACCACAGGAGTAGCTACAATAAAAATGATATCAGGTTAGGCATAGAGACTTCTCATACAACCACAACCGTATACACAAGAAGAAAGCAGCAATGTAGACAGCATAGAGGTCATTACTTACAACGAAGAACTTCAACAATAAGGTCCATGTCAGAGGTCAGTTTCTTTATTCCTTCCATGTTCGCTATCGTCCATATAGGTACAAACTGATCACTATCCATTTGTGACATCAAGTATAAATCTTTAGATAGGTTCTCTCTGCACAAATTACAAAAATGAGATCATATAAACCAAAACTAGAATAAGTTATGCTTTTTTCATTACACAAGCATTAACGCTAAGACTTATAGGCCTTCCACTAATACAGAACTTAAGGGCCCATTGTACGTTCGCTCGTAGAAAAATTAAATATAAAAATAAGTTCCCATGAGGAGAATCAGAAGCTTTGGAGAGTAAATCTTAAAGGCAATCTACCATGAAAATCTATCATGATAAACCAGGGACTCTTGCTCACCGATCTAGACACTGACTGTGGTAATTTTATATTTTTATCCTCTTTACTTCTAAAATCAACTAATTAACCCTCCACCGCCTGCTGTAATCTCACTGCAGCACAGGAAGTTTCAGCACAAAGTTGGAAGGGGGAAGTGCTCCTTACACTATAATAGCCTTTAAATCTAAATCACAGAGGGGCACTGGTAACAACCATTGGCACCTCAAGGTTCATTAGCATAATTTTAAAAGTTGAGTCTAGAAGGAAGGATGCCATAGATAAATTTCATATTACCTGATTTAGTAAGAGTACCCGTTTTATCCTGATGGATTTTGATGATAGCATCCTTTAAAGGAATTTCCTCATTTTGCAGATCACCATCAATAGGGATCTGGCTTCTACTAAAGTGTTGACATGTGCAAATGTGTATGTACCTTGAAAAGCAGAATTCTAGTTGTTTTTTCAGACATTCCTTGAGTTCTTCTGCAGAAACAGCTTGTGGAACAGTTGAAGTGCTTTCACCTTAAAACACAGAAACAAATTGAGAGTCACAATAGAGGTGGAAATGAATAAATGCGAATGAAATACAAGGCTGCTGTGGCGTGAGCCCCTTAGCAAAATATAGAGGGGTTGCATAAAGTTTAAATCTCACCTTAAGGATTGGGGACTTTAATAATAATCTGGGCCCCCCCCCCATCCCCACACCCAATAATAAATAGGAACAACATTAGTGCTTTCTCATTTGAACAAAGCAGCAGAGATCCTATCGCTCCTATGGCTGTTCCGGTGCTCCTCTTTCCCCAAATATGCTTCAAAGAATGATGTAATCACTGTGTTGTCCCTTACAGGCAGAAGTAAGCAATCACTGCAACATCCCCCAGCTACTGTGATGGTCCTGTGCCGAGTAATGTGTTTATGAACGGCAGCCAGCATGCAAACCCAGCTTTCTCAAGGTCCTGAAATGTATTATTGTTTGTTTTTTTTAGGAAAACCACTCGGGTCAGGGATCAAACAAGATATGTTTCTGCATCAGTGTCGCTACAGTATTCTCAAGGTATGTTTGGCTCAAAATGCATAAAAGAAATGGTAGGTTTCCTTTAATAGATTCCATGTGGAAGGAAGTGTCATGAGTTCATCCTTAATAGCATAAACAAGCAAAAGGAACAGTTATCTAAACTTAAGGAACTTTATGACTCTGCTGAATATGCAAATCTAGAATTTCCCCTTTCAGTATTAAACTTCCAGAGCATAAACTAGGAGACACATGATGCAGAAAATGCATGGAAACAGACACTAAAGAAGTTTTATAACCAATTTACCTGAAACCTCAAACATTTGGTATCCAAGTTCGTCTTGTACTAATAAGTCCATTCCATTTGCTGCTGCCGCTTCCTCTAACTGAAGGCCATTGCCATTCGCTTCACAGGAGGGGGAATACATTACTTCAAAGGGTTTACAGGGTTCACTCAGACTTTCTAGATTATCTGCACAGAAATAGAAAGGGTTTAGGAGAATGAAACTTCCAAGCCGTACATCTGCTCAAAAATGACCATACATATATCATATAGCTCCAATTTGACTGCTGAACTTTAGATGACCTGATGGAAATTTTTTTTTTTGGGTTAAACGCAAGGGACAAAAAAAAATTAAAAAAAATAATAATAATTCACATATAGGATATTTTTCGGCCAAATTTTTTTGAGACCGAAAGTGAATGAGGAAAAGGAACAGATGATAATATGCTAACAACTCATCTGTTTATACACCCATCCAAAATCAATAGGGCAAGTACAATACCAATATTGCCCTAGGAAAGTTTCTTTGCCGTTGGAAGCAGCTGCAGTTCAAGTGACCCAACAGCAAGAAAATAACTTCACATTTTCCAGCTGAACTCCAAACACCAAGTTTATGTTAGATCATTTCCATTGTTCCACCATGAAAACCCGACAAAGGCCAACATGTTTCAAGCGAGGTTACGATTCTTAATCAAGGCTAACATACTTTAAGTGTTTAGAGCTATTTTCTTGCTACAAGCGGGTTAGTCTGGTGCGTAACCGAACAAGACGGGAGGCTGGAGGTGAGCTGGATTTTTTCCCATGTGACCCAATAGCAGCAGGACTCGTGACGTCACAGGAAGTCCAAAATCCTGCTGCTGGCAGTCCACCTGGGGCTCCTAAAGACTAAGGCGCCATTCACTCGCTTGCAAATGGCGGCCTTCAGTTAGCCGCAAAAACAGCTGCTAGTTCACAGCCGCCAAAGAGGTGCATTATGCACTTGCATAGTGTAGTAAATACACCAGGTTTTACTACACCATGTCTGAGCCGCAACAGAAAAGGCAGGACCATTTCCTGCCCATATTCTGCAATACAACCGGTAATCTCTATGTGGAAAAAGGAAGGGGTGAGGAGCGCTCACCCCACTTCCCTTTTCCACTCAGCCTTGTGCTTTGGCCCAGATGAGCATACGGACATGTGAAATGAGCCTTAAGAGAAACTTTACTAGGTCTAGTACTAGTTGGGCAATGCAATTAGGATATTTTACTTATCTTGGTAAACAGGCTTATTTGTGGCAAAACAATTAGGTTCTGCCACCAACCCAAACAAGTCAAATAAGAAACAGACTGACCTGTGTGTGGTTCTGTTGTGTCCACTGCCTCATCCCAAGACTCCTCTGTGCCATTGACTGTCTCAGAAACTTCAGTGTTTCCTTGCGGGATTTCTTGCCATACTTTTGCATTCGGATTCAAACCAGCACCTTTAGACGCCACCTAATAAGATAAAAATACTATTAAACTAATACAGAAGATAATTTGTAGCACTGGATGAACAAGTGCAGCATGCATCTCAATGTTATGTATTACACTGCAGAATTTCCATTCAATTCCATAGTGAAAAATCTGCAGCTTATCTGCAACGTATACCGATGCTCCCTACATATCTCTTTGTACATGTCTGGATTTCTCAATTCAGTCATGTACACTTGTCCTATACCAATGTATAGTTCATACATTACATATATACATATATTACCATAGCTTAGGGCCTGCAAAGTGATTTATGTTAAAGTAAGAATAAAAACAAAGAAACAGGTGATCATCCTCCATGCACACACACAGCCTGTAACCTCCTCTTACACCCGCCATCAGACACCTCCATCACAGTGAGGTCATGGTTTCCAAGTGCACTCGCTGGATGCATTCTCAAACATTGGCACGGAAAATAAAATGGGCGCTCGTTGTATGCTAAGTGACAGGCGCACAAAAGGTACACAACAAACAGACACTTACACTTCAATGCCAGTGGACAAGTGCATGGATGTGGACAAACAGGTTGGGTGAAGTAAAAGAACGAGTAAGGCAAACCATTAGCTCATACAATATTTTCTTCTCAGGTATGTTAAAGGGGTTGTCTGAATATCACAACTAATAGCCTCTCCTTAGGGCGGGTAGGGATAGTGACATGGCTTTCTTAGAATACCCCTTTAAAGTTATCAGAATTGCATGTATTGGCCCATCTTTAGGATAGGCAATTGATCATCAAACTAAGCCCTTGCAAGCTGGGCCCTCGCTCCTATAGTTCCAGGTTTGTATTAGAACGTCTTTTTAATTTGTATATGTCCCCTATAATTTGTAAAGCGCTACAGAATATGACAGAGCTATACAAGATTATTGCCAGATCATGCAAGTCTGACGTCCAGATTCCTCTCTGATCAGCAGTATTTTCCATAGAGAGCTTAAAGGAAACCTACCACTTGTAGTGGCAGGTTTCTGATGGAAATACCGGGCACCAGCTCAGGGTGAGCTGGTGCCGGAGCTTATTTTCGTTAGTGTTAGTGTCGTTAGTGTCGTTAGTGTTTCGCGGCTCTCATTCACTTCCTATGTAGCCGCGTGCACGGTAAGCGCCGAGCGCGTACCTGCCTGCACCGGCTATAAAGTTTAAAAAGTGTTTTAAACCGCGATACCGCAGTTTAAAACACTAACGAAAATAAGCTCCGGCACCAGCTCAGCCTGAGCTGGTGCCCGGTATTGCCATCAGAAACCTGCCACTACAAGTGGTAGGTTTCCTTTAAAAAAAATTAAATGGCCCAAAGCACATGCACCTGGTCATCAAATAAATTGGCTGGGGGGGGGGGGGGCGGTTGGTGTTGGACTTTAAATCAAAGCCCTATTCTACAGAAAATCCTTAAAAGGATTGTACAAAGTTTGCAAGTTATTACCTATACACAGTTAAGGGGATAAACTTATTTGCGAAGGTCACTAATGGGTGTAGTGGCAGGTTGAGAACATGCCCTGTCCCTCCAATACTATAGAAATGTGGGAAATTGTAAAGGACAGCTTTTGGGTATCTCCACCAATCACAGGCAGTGAATGGGGCACCAGAGATAACCAAGCATTGTGCTCAGCAACTTCTGTATTGAATTGGGCAGCAGAATCCTACATTGATATCTAAATGTCTTGCTATGCTTGGTGGGGACCCCAACAATCGGACCCTCACTCAACTTGTTATCTTCCACCCTGTGGATATGTTATAACTTACATAGTTTTACAACAACCTTTAACCACCTGTCATTTCTTCATATTCTACACTAAAGTGAATGACCAACCACATCATTCATTTCAAAATACAAGGGTTTGCCCCCGATCTCATGATAGATGTAGGTTTCAGTATTTGGACGCTTAGGTTCTTTTTATATTGTCTAGATGATAACTTGAGGTTGAAGTCTTACAAATGTTTGCATTCTTAGACAAGCTGCAGTTGTAGGGTTGTCATGCACATTGCATCCTTTTTCACTGATCGTGAAAACAGGAAACAGCAGAACAGGAAGTAAATGATCAACCAATCACGATGCAATCTGCATCTAAAAGGGCAATAAGAGTCCAGACGGCACATGGGAAGTGTCAGAATGAGCATGAATACTGCAGTCACAGCTGATTCATTGAGTTATACCTTGTGCAGGGAAGAGCTTGACTCCAGATTCTAGCAATACAATGAAAATAAGTCATGCTACCACCTTCAGGCCCTGCACCAAGCATTATTCAATAAATTAGCTTTGCCTGGAGTGTTCCTTTAATACCATTCTGAGACTTTTTGATAAACTTTAGAGTTTGGCACAACCCACTTTAGAGGTCACCAGAGACCTGAAACTTGTGATTAGAGCCAATATAATCAACTCTCAAACCTGCCTATTAGAGATATTCTCCATTTCAGCTACAACACTTATTACAACCCATGTGGTCAATGCCATGAATCAAAGCTATAGGGCGCAGATACCCATCACTAGGTAAGAAACTATTCCACTTCTGAGAAAGCTGGGTGACAGCTGTAATGGCTGGAACACTGGCTTATAGAGAACAATTCATTAAGCCAATAAAGATAAGCAGCAGCCAAGCAAAACTATAAACTTGACCGATTAGCACATGTTTGTTAGAAGTACAAAACCTGTGAGTAACTTCCTTTTGGATACATGCAAGTCAATGTCGTTTTGTCCATGTGAATCCAGCAGATTAACAGTAGCCACATGGACAAAGAGTGGCAATAGCCTGAATCGTGTTCATAGACGTGTATGGGATAGCAGGCTCTGTGACTCGTACAATGATCTCCGATTGTAATCCTGTCTGCAATAAGGTGCTGAAAAGTCATTATAAAAGCTTACAGAACAAGACTAACTATTACGGTGCTTAGAGGTCAGCGCAACAGACTTGTGCCATGTTCTGAGGACACTAATAACCATAATGGGATATAATTGCATAATTATCTAGGAAATTCAAAAAAAATCCTCATTATGGCAGCATTCACACATTGCAGTTCAATTGCATTATTTGATTCCCACCCATCTGATTACCTCAAATACTACATAGTACATACAACAATTCTTTTGAAATCCTTCATCTTTAATTACAATAGTCAGAATTTACAAGATTTAAAGGAAATCAACGATCAAAATCCATCATAATAAACCAGGGACACTAACTCATAGATCCAGGCATTGGGATTGTCTATTATCCATGACCACCTTCCCTCTAAAACTAACTTTTAGAATTATGCTAGAGTCATAAAGGCATTTGGAGGCGTTACCAGAGCTCCTCCACGCTGCAGCTTAACAGACTATTATGCTGAGCAGGAAAACTTTCCTTTCCCTCAGTTGAAAGTTTCTCTCCTGCAGTGAGATTACATCAGGCAGAGGGAGAGAAAGTGCTGAGTGGGGCAGTGAGGGAGATGGGTCAAGAGCCTGTGAAGGTACAGCAAGGAGGGGCTCTGGTAATGCCCCTAGAGGACTTCAAAATCTTTTAAAATTTTGCTAATGAGCCAGAAGGAAGGAGGCCATGGATAACAAATATATGATTGTCACTGTGTCTGGATCTATCAGTAAGTGTCCCTGGTTTATCATGACAGATTTTAATTGTAGATTTCCTTTAAAAAAAATTACAATTAAGCCCCATGTACAGCCTTGTAGTCCTAACCTTGAATAAACCAGTAATGAGGTCTCCCTAATGTTATTCATGGTCTTAGGTAGTATAGATATGCATGCAGTCAGGAGATGGGCAGGATGTGCTCGGCTGTCACATGGCTGTCACTCCAGTTCCCTATATGAGGGCAGTGGGACGTCCGGGCCTCAATGCTTGTAGTTATTTGGCTAGCTGTGATAACATTTGGTCGCTATCCAAGTGATCACAGTACACATTGTTTAGAAGGGAAGGTTGTGTCATATTAACCTTGACAACCGCTCAGTCCAATGTACAGCTGCCCACAGATGCAGGGAGTCGTCCGTCAGCACTTATATTGCTGCCTATAGCGATTGTCTATAGCCGAGCGCTGTTCACATCTACCGGTTTACAATGTTACAGAGAAGCTAACAGAATATCAAAAATAAATCCAATATAATAGACATCACCTCTACCAACACGTATTCTGAAAATACCGTCATTTCTAATAAATCTATTCTGAATATCTTTCCTTATGACCAAATATTGTGCTGTCCCTCCGTTATTCCTGACTATAGACCAAATAGACAAACTTGAAACCGTTCCCTTCTACAGACCAATCACTGCTTCTACATCCTGAGGGACACGCCCCCTCAAAAACTCAATTTCTACATTAGATTTTGAGGGGACAACCAAAGAAAAGATGCAGCAAAATGGTAGTTGTAATCGAATACAAGTCCCCACCATCTTCACATTAGTATGACATGACCTCAATGGACAACCCCAAAATAAGCACAAGAGGCCTATTCTACTAACGTTCTGGCTGCAGAGTTTACTAAGCAGCAATCTAAAAACACCAGGTCAGTCATAATAGCCTAAGAACCAACAGGTATGTCAGGAAAAGCAACAACTTCATCACTCAACGGGGTCCCACCAAACATCCTAGTACAAGCGCCCAACAAACGTTGACAAAAAAGTTAACCATTGACCTATGCCACATGTAAGGTATAACGAATGGCCTAGCAAGGCCTGGATTCTAGTAATGCGATCATACTACAGATCCAGTTCATAATGCGTTAGCTGAATACGAGGGTCTGAGAGTACTCGAGTATTGTGCCAGAAAATTCTGATGACAGATCCCTGGCTGAGCACGAAACAGGTTCAAGTGTCCCGTGGAGCCGCAAGAGAATCAGCAGGTACGGCAGCTCTGGACCCCACCAGGACGTGAAAGGGTTCAAGTAAATGAATCAAACATTTGGGTGGAAAATTAGAGCAAAGAGCAAAATGAATGCCTTGAGTAAAAATCTTCACATACATTCACCACAAAAGATGGTGACAGACACTAGAGAACAATGCACGTTGTATGGTATCGTGTGGATGAAACTAGTAAATCTCATCCTCTTTGCAGCTGCTATAATACATTAACGTTTTAATCTGAGTTTCTGTCCCATGTGAACATACACAAGGCTAAAACCCTCTACTCCTTTGCTACCTAACCAGCTTCTATACAGGACTGAATCAGATTTGGGATTAACAACCCTCCCCCCACATAAGTTTGACATATAATAAACTAAGGTAAAAGTGCTGACAAATAGGCAAAATACACAAACTACAAAAAGAAGTCCTTGACACGTCCTCCTCAGACACTTTACTTCTTGGAAAGTTGGGTGACAACTTTATAGTCCTATGTTGTTCACCTAAGTATCCCAGGAAGTCTCAGTCTCAGTCACAGAGAAACCAAGTTTCCACAGAGAATATTTCATACCGGTTATAAGTTGTAGTGGCGCCCGCCTAATCAGCTGTGACCCAGCTTTCTCTGTGTCGTAATGGCAGCGGTTATTTAAGGGTTAACATTTGCTCCATTGAACGTCCTCCCTAAAGTAAACTGAGCCTAAAGATACAGAAGTGCTGCAGGTCAGCAAGAAAGTCTCTCCACACATCATGGAAGATAAGCGACCAGCGGCAACGTCCTTGGCTTAGAGCAGCAGGAAGTGTGGCAAGGCTCAGCGCTCGGTGACTTATCACATTCGGTGACTTATCACATACGGGGGAGGTAAACACCTCAGTGACAAGCCACATGGTGGTCACCGCCAGCCATGTTATAATCCGCTGCAGCACATCGCACCAAGTAGTAACCTACACCCGGGAGGCAGAGGGTTAACACATGAACAGCTGCTGCCCCTATATCCAGGTAACCACCCCTGATCCCATGGCCTATGGAGCCCTGACCCCCCATTAATGGCGGTCACCCCCAGAGCACATGATGACAGGGGGAGGGGAATGTGACACCGCACATCAGCCATGACATGAGGCCAGTTGTCAGAGGTCAGTCACATGCACAGGCCCCATGTCACCTTGACCCCTCCGCCACCAGCAGCAGCCATTCCCCTCCCCCAGCAGCTCGGCCCGGGGAGGACTGCTGTGTCAGCTCGGCCTCAGTCACATGGCGGCCGCCTGCGCTCCCCACCCGCCTCTCACCTCCACGAACAAGAGCATCCTATCACGGCACGAACGGGACTCGGGGCGCAGACACTCCGGGGGAGGGGGACAGGAGAGAGACGAGGATTAGTGCGGGACAGAGAGGAAGGAAGGACGAGTGAGTGACAGCGGCGGGGCCCGCACTGCTTGTCACACAGGCCAAGCCCCCACACCCTCCCCGAGCTGCGGCGCTAGAGCCCGACCTCTTCCGCCGACCTCTCCTCCCATCAGCAGCTGCGGCGCATGCGCTATCCACAATTACTTCCGGCGGCGGGGGTCATCACCTGGCGCCATGCTAACACGTGCGGCAGAGCAGCGTCCCTGGCAGGTCATGCCGGCAGCCGCCATTTTACCGCAGGGCAACAGGCGGAAAGGGGCGGGGCTACATGAACTTGTAGCACTGGCTGGTGAGAAGAGACGGAGGGCGGCGCCAGTGGTGGATGAGGTGCTGAGTGTCACCTGACCCCCATGAGCACCCTGTGGGCGGAGTCTATTAGCAGTCGTGAGGCAGAACAAGTTTAACTCTTTAAGGACCCCAAAACTTTTTTTTCCTGTCATAAAAGACATAACATTTTATTTTCTTTCCGTCAGCACAGGCTTATGAGGACTTGTGTTTTACTGAATGAGCTGTATTGTTCAGAAGTACCACTTCTAGGGTAAACCTCTCATAATAATCACCATTTATGAGGAGAATAAAACAATAATAATAACGTTCTGCAGTTCAGCATACAATAAAATGAATATGCTAACAGTTTTGTGTGAATCAGATTATTTACTAAGATATTAAATTTATTTTATCAAAAGAATGGTGTTATGGCAACACCAGTGACCCCGGCAGTCCTAATGCTGGGAGATAAACCAGCGAAGGTCAAAGCCCATCGATAAATGGGTAAAAAATATAATTAACCTACTGATGTTGATTGAGAGCATTGAGGAGACCAAGACTGACACCTTCCAGCTGTATGAAAGGATATGGAACCCTTGGATTGTTTCGCAGGATTTAACGCGAAACACCAGCATCTCGTTCCCGATTGCAGGCGTTTCGCGAAACACCGGCGGCTCGTTCCCGATCGCAGGCGTTTCCATAGAAATGCCGATGCGATCTGGCCGAGGCCCGCCCCGGTGGGCGCGACTTTGTCTGCGTTTGCGTTTGCAAACGCAGACAAAAGCGCCACGTGTGGCGCCGGCCTTAGTCCTCTACCATGACAAACTTCCTCACTTACTTCACTTACACCAATCTTGTGTCAAAGCCTTTGGGTGAAGACACACGTGGCGTTTTTGGGCCGTTTTTAGTTAGTGCGTTTTCACATCGTTAAAAACGCATGCGTTAAAAACCGCATCCGTTTTTTAAAAAAGCATGCGTTTTTGTCAGTTTTTCTGAAATTGCGCAATAAAAACGGACAAAACCGCATGCATTTTCAAAAAACGGATGCGTTTTTTAACACATGCGTTTTTAACGATGTGAAAACGCACTAACTAAAAACGGCCTAAAAACGCCACGTGTGTCTTCACCCTTTGGCCGGTGCCACACGCACCACTTTGTCTGCGGTTGAAAACGCAAACGCAGACAAAGCCGCGTCTACCGGGGCGGGCCGCGGCCCGATCGCATCAGTGTTTCTATGGAAACGCCTGCGATCAGGAACGAGCCACCGGTGTTTTGCGTAATTTAACGCCCCGGTAGGCGCAGACAAAGCGGTGCATGTGGCAGCGGCCAATAATATGTTTTGCCGATTCTATTGTAAGACGTCTTTTTGATCAATAAAGTTTTGTTGAAACTAAAAGAGCGGCGTTGTGGCTTGTTTTTGAGGGGGCTTACATATTAAGGTTTGTTAGGAATCTGACTTCATTTTTTTTATTTTTTTTGGGAGACACAAAGCAAAATTGTTTTTTTGGGTTTTTTTTGGTTACTATAATATCCTTTGTACAGACAAAACAAAAGCTTAGTACTATAACCCCAATGTCTACAAATGTAGACAAATTTACAAATTTGTGGATTTTTTTTTTACTTTTAAGGAACAAATACCGTACATTGAGATGGGGGAAATTGAGATTTTTTTTTACACAGTTTTAACTATTTTATAAAGCTTAATTGGGTTTTTTATGTCCCACTTGGGAATTTTAAAGGGAGTCCATCACCACATAGCTCTCTCAGAAACCTGCAACAGTACCTTGTAGTGCAGTTTAATAGCGTTTTATTGTTGCCTTTGTAATGTCCTCCAGGATGGGTCATTTTGAAAGTAAGGTTTTTGATTCTGCAATTCCTCTGATAGTTTTCCTTTGCTACCATCTATTGTCTGAAAGTGGTATCTACCTCTATATTACAGCACCCTGCCACTATGGAGTTAAATGTTTATTTGTGTTATTTTTCTAATGTAACTTTTTTGCAGCACACAGGTTAGTCATTGGTTGGTATTCTGGAATTCCTAGAGTCTATCAATTCTCTCCCTGACTGGAATTCTAGGTCTTTCTCTGCCCACAGCTCGCTACAGAAGCATCAGGGCCAATCTGGCCCCTATTTCCAGCCCTCCGACACCCAGGTTAAGGGCTGAGATCCTATCAAATTCCTTCTTCATGGAATCATCATATTCCGGATCCACAGCCAACCAATTTACTGCCCTGTGTGAACCTGCAGAGAGGTATGTTTACAGCCCGTTACCCGATGCATCGTTGGACTGTGTGCTAATAAACAGATTTTAAGTTTTTGTTCTAGAATTCTGTCTCCAAGTGTGATCCCAGGCCTGCTGCTGCTTACACCATGGACCTTCCGTCCACCATTTGCCCAAGGATCTATTACCACATAACACCAGGAGTGCCCCAGGGGGATAACCTATCTATATTGCCGGGGCAAGGCCGGTTTGCTCTTCCTCACTCCCCTGAAGCGTCACATGTACAGTGTGCCTGTGAATCAGGATGGTGCCAGCTGTGGACATGGTAGGTTCCAGACGGACCCGACAACCTTCCGGCCCCCATACACAATGCTGTGAATAGGGACCGGTAGGCGTGGCCGGCCACGGCCGGCCGGAAGCTGAGTCCTGCGCTGCTCAGGTGGCAATGTTTGTTTACATGGTGCCCGGACCAGAGTGACAGCAGCGCTGGATACCGGAGGGCACCGGAAGGTAAGTAGGACTTTATTTTTTTAAGCAGCCCTCTCCCGGCCACCTTTAGTTTTTTTTCCAGAACTCTCGGACAACCCCTTTAAAGAGAAGCTGTCACCACACTAACCCGTTCAAGCCCACTAACAGTACCTTCTTCTGTAGTATGTATGTCCCCTCGAGGTGTTTTTAGCATATTTCTAGATTGCAGCATGAATGAAAAATCATCTTTTATTCTTTTGTCAGAAGCAGTCAGACAGTCAGGTAACCCCGCCTCCTGTAGTCAGGTAACCCCACCTCCTGCAGTCAAGTAACCCCCACATCCTGCAATTAGTCTGCTCAGCCCACTCCATACATCAAAATTCCCAGCCCTGCCTCCTAATTGTCTGGAACTAATCTGAAGATCTAGAAGGCAGGGCTGAGAGTCAAGATGCATAGAGTGGGTGGAGCAGACTGACTGCAGGAGGCGGGGGTCACCTGACTGCAGGAGGCAGGGTCTCCAGACTGCAGGAGGCGGGGTCTCCAGCCTGCAGGAGGTGGGGTTTCCTGAATTCCTGCCTGCATCCTACAAAAGAATAAAAGATGATTTTTCATCATGATGCAACCTAGAAATATTCTAAAAACAGGTCCAAAGGTCTTACATATTACAGAAAAAGGTTCTTTTTGTGGGATTGGGTAAAGAATTAGTGTGGTGATAAATTCACTTCAAGATATTGTGAGACAGAAGATAACAGAAGACTCTAACACTATATTATATAGATCTAATAAGAAAACTGGCTTAGCCATGTTCTAGAATTTAACATCTCTCTGGGTGTTTCCGAGTTAATGTACAAGTTATTGCCATGAATCAGCAGATTGAGACAATGAAGGACTCATCATGACTCTGCAAATGTAGACAGAGAAATCCAAGCCATGAGGGAAAGATTCTATGGAGTGGAATCTGCTCAAACACAAGCCTGGCCTGGGCTTGAAATAGATGAATTTGATGTATTTAGTAATAAACGGTTCCAATCCAGAATGAGCAACGTATGTTTTACTGGTAAACAATGCAGAACACAGGTTTCTTGTTTCCCGAACTCAAGTGTGAACGCAGCCTTAGTCCTTGCAACAATTTAATGTAATCCTTTTGTTATGGACAAGTAATTATCTACAGTTCCTGACAGTCATCTTAGTGCATATGATGAGTTTCATAAAATGTGTGAATACTTGGTTGAGCTCCTGCATTACCGAAGCTGCAGGTCCGTGACCTTTCAATATTTGTAAGTGTAACATGTACTCCATACTATGTTTAGCACCTCCACACAAATATGACCCTGACCTCAACTATTCTAGGGTTACCAGATCAGCCAGATTACAGGAATATGCAGGGTGCCTGACTTCAGCAAGGTCTTCCTGCATATTTTTCTACAGGTTATTGAGCCACAGACGGGAGTACATTTTCGAAGGAAGGTAACTTATAAGTGCTTCCTATAGTTCCCATTCCTTTTCAATCCATTCCTGGCTTTATCTCAGCAGAAAAATCATTACCAAAGAAAGCAACAAAAATGTTTCCAGCCCTAATGATCCTTGAAGGGGTAATCCCATCCCCTGCCATAAATTTTTAATAGTGTCAGATCCCACTTCTTGGCCTCAAGGGTTGCAGCGGTGTCTGGGATACAGAAATAGTTGAGCTCCTCCTGCTATGTTATTTCCTTAAAGGGACGCTGTCCCCAGTTTTTAGTTCACTAAATAACCAGCACCATCAGGCTGCATTAACACGTTGCATTTTACTAGCAGAAACGCAATGTTGACAGCAATGTAGTCAGGCAAATTTCATTTTCTAAGCTGCTCTGATGCGTGAACGGAACGTGTGAATGCAGCCTCAGGTGGGTTATGACATATTCTTTTCAGTTTTCACTCTTATATGTAAAATCTCACCCATCTTTCTATTAAAAAAAATCACTTCCATATGCAAGTGAGTTAAGTCATATACTGCATGAGATGAATCAATTTTAAAGGCTATAAGGGGTGCATCACTGAAAACATTGCGTTTCTGGTGCAGCTTGTAGAAGATCCCACAAGAGGTGACGCATTGTTGGACCTTGTGATTTCTAACAATGAGGAGATTGTCCAAAATGTCAGTGTCCGGGAACCCCTTGGGAACAGCGATCATAATATAATTATTTTCCTCTTAAACTGTAAAAAGCAGAAAAAGTGGGAAGACTTTGAATTTTAAGAGGGCTAATTTCCAGAAATTCAGAGCTGCACTACAGGATATAGACTGGGATCAGATTCTTTCACATGAAGATACTAATGTTAATTGGGAGAAATTCAAATCTATCCTGGGTTTTTCATACTTCAAAATTTATTCCAATAGGTAACAAGTATAGACGGGCTAGATTACACCCCGCGTGGCTTACAGCTACAGTTAAAAGGGCAATTAATGAGAAAAAGAGGGCATTTAAAAAATATAAATCTGACGGGTCAACTGAGGCTTTCAATACTTACAAAAAACTTACCAAAATCTGTAAAAAGGAAAAAAAAAAAAAAAAAAAAAAAATCGGTCACAACAGGTTGGACCCCTTTATTCTGAAAATGGGGCATTGGTGACTAAGAGAAGGTGGAGATACTTAATAGTTTTTTTTTAGCTCCGTTTATATGATAGAAAAAACAACTTCTGACATGGGTGGTGCCAGTGCGGGTCATGCATCCTGTAATATATTATTAGACTGGCTGAATGTAGACATGATCCAATCTAAGCTCAATAAAATCAATGTGTACAAGGCTCCTGGACCAGATGGGTTACATCCCAGAGTTCTTAAAGAACTCAGTTCTGTTATTGCTGTGCCGCTGTCTAACATCTTCAGGGATTCCGTAATGTCTGGTGTGGTGCCAAGTGACTGGCGCAAGGCAAATGTGGTGCCAATATATAAAAAGGGCTCTAGAACTTCGCCAGGCAATTACAGGCCTGTAAGCTTAACTTCCATTATGGGGAAATTATTGGAAGGGTTAGTAAAAGACTATATAGTGGAGTATGTGACACCAAATAGTATAATAAGTGACAGCCAGCATGGGTTTACTAAGAATAGAAGTTGTCAAACTAACCTGATCTGCTTCTATGAAGAGGTGAGCAGATGCCTGGATGGAGCAGCAAAGGCATTTGACACTGTCCCTCATAGACGCCTGATGGGTAAAATTAGGGCTATTGGTTTGGCAGAAATCATTTGCAATTGGATTGAAAACTGGCTGAAGGATCGTATCCAGAGAGTTATGGTCAATGATTCCTACTCGGAATGGTCACCAGTTATGAGTGGTGTACCCCAGGGTTCTGTGCTTGTCTCACTACTATTTAATATATTTATTAATGATATAGAGGTAGGAATTAATAGCACTGTGTCTATTTTTGCAGATGACACCAAACTGTGTAGTGTAATACAATCTATAGAGGATGTTCATAGGCTGCAGCGGGACTTGGACAAACTGAATGTTTGGTCATCCACTTGGAAATGAGGTTTAATGTGGATGAATGTAAGGTTATGCACCTGGGGGCCAATAATCCAAAGGCAAAATGTGTCATTGGGGGAGTAAATCTGGGAGAGTCCCTTGTTGAGAAGGACCTGGGGGTACTAGTAGATCATAAATTGAATAACAGCATGCAATGTCAAGCAGCTGCCTCTAAAGCTAGTAGGATCTTGTCATGTATCAAAAGTGGTATGGACTCTCGTGATAGGGATGTAATATTACCACTATACAAGGCATTGGTTCGGCCTCACCTGGAATATGCTGTCCAGTTCTGGGCTCCGGTCCATAAAAAGGATGCCCTGAGGCTCGAGAGGATACAATGAAGAGCCACAAAAATGGTAAGGGGTATGGAGGGTCTTAGTAATGAGGAAAGATTAAAACAACTAGATTTATTTAGTCTAAAAAGGGACGACTATGAGGGGACATGATTAATTTATTTATGGTGGTAAGTTGTTTCAGATTAAATCAAATCAAAAGATGAGGGGGCACTGTCTCCTTTTGGGGAAATCAAGGTTTAATCACCGGAGGCGACAGGGCTTTTTTTACTATGAGAACGGTCAATCTGTGGAATAGCCTGCCTCAGGCGCTGGTCACAGCAGGGACAGCGGAGAGCTTCAAGAAGGGTCTAGATGCCTTTTTAAACCTAAATAACATTGATGGTTATGTTATATAGAATTGTTTTCTGTAAATCCCTTCCTCATCCAATCCCTTCCCTTCCTTGGTTGAACTTGAACTTTGACCGTATAAACTATGAAACTATGAAAAAGTCCATATTTTCAGTTCTATACTACTTAGCGTTTGGTGTCATATTAAAGATAAGAAATGCACCTTTCTGATTGCATTAGGCTTGTAGTTCTGTGAACCAGAGATAGAGAGTTAAACACATAGCCCCAGATTTATCAAAAGTGAGGCAAACTGCTCAAATTTGCAAAGAAGCTCCAGATTATTAAATACTTGCGCACAGTCTTCAATTATTTGGCGCACCCTGCACTCCTTGGGAAGTGTGTACCATCTTTTTTAGGCATACCTTTAACCAATGGCGGATCTGCGAATAGGGGAGCCCACCCATAC
This sequence comes from Engystomops pustulosus, assembly GCF_040894005.1. Taxonomy (NCBI): domain Eukaryota; kingdom Metazoa; phylum Chordata; class Amphibia; order Anura; family Leptodactylidae; genus Engystomops; species Engystomops pustulosus. Next base: position 57,864,110 of record NC_092412.1, on the reverse strand, counting down.
CACCTTTATGAAAATACCCGGGCCCTATATGAAGATCCGCCATCAGTCTGAAAATTTAATTAAAAGGGGGCATTTGGGGTGGTCATTTAGTTAAAGCAGGCCATCTGGGGTGGACATTTCATTAAAGGGGGCATCTGAGGGTGGATATTTAGTTAATGGGGCCATCTGGGTGGACATTTCATTAAAGAGGGCATCTGGGGTAGACATTTCGTTAAAGGGGGCATATGGAGGTGAACATTTAAAGAAGGGCATCTGGTGTGGACATTAAATTTAAGGGGGCATCTGCCGTGTCTTGATACTACCCCCTGCTAGTGCACAATATGCCAGATATACTAAGAGGCTTTAAACTCCTCTTGTAGAATTGTGCTCTAACCTGTGTCACGTCCTAAATGCGCCACTTAGCATGAAAGTGGTGTAGGTGGAAAAAATGCCTTTTTTCATGCTTTACACGCAAGTAAACTAGTGATGTCACTGATGCCCACAAATTAATTGATCAAAAGGTTGAAGAACAGATACGAAAATTGTATAAATAAAAACATCTTGTCTCGCAAAAAATAAAATAAAACACTCTACATAAAATGGAAAAGGACCTGGTCCCGAAATGGTTAAAATACATAAACTTGTGGCTGAATGCTGTTACTGCTAAGTTAATCTTCGTCCCTGTACAGTATGTAAATCCCGGAGCAGTCTGTATGGCCGAAAATGGAATCACTTGAGTTGCCGCTTGACGCAAGGACCGCTGTTTTTGGACTGTGGGAAAGTAATAATGTTGGTGTAAATCTGAAGATTATCAAAAAAGTATTATTATATGCTGGAGTGGCAATAATGCGTAATTGGATGGCGAACCGACTATTGTAATATGGAGGAGGATAACTAACCTTGCTATACTAAGTAAAAAAATATTATATGCATACAAATGCATAAGAAAGTGTTAATTTTAAGAATATATCTGAAAGTTGGAAAGAAGTATGAAAAAAGAACAATAGGATAACATGAATTGATAGTTTCAGAGTTGCTTACATGGGGGTGGGAGGGTGAGAGACAATAGGAAGGAATATGTACATCATTTTTTTCTAGGGGGGGGGGAGTGGTGGAGTGGGGTTGGGATGTTAAAAAGAGAAAAATAGATTGAAGCCAAAGAATCATGGATAAGGAAAGAAAAAGGCACGTGTAAATGTGATGTGTAAATTCCTGTGACTATGTAGTGTTATTATATACAATAGATACCAGTATGTTGTCACATGCTACAAATACTGGGGGTTTGGAGTTACAGATCATAAACATCTTTTTTTCATATAGCTTTTTGGTATCACACTGTTAACAAGGAATTTGATTTCATTTGCTTTATAGTCTGATCTGCCTGGTTGCATGCTGCACATGACAGTATTAAAGGAAACCCACCATTTCAAATGGTAGGTGTAAGCTGTAAACACCGAGCACCATATTTACCACAAAATCTTTGCAGCAAATCGCAACGTGTGCAGATACCCTAAGACCCCAAGCATGCGACAACCGCGAGCTAGCTGCAAAAAAAAGGCCGCTAACTCACGGTAGCCATAGAGGTGCTTCGGCGCTGCGCATTTCCTATGTAGGTGCGCGCACGATCGTGCGCACGCAGCGCCCAAGCAGTTTCTGCTATAAAGATTAAAAAGTGTTAAAACCGCGATACCGCGGTTTTAACACTAACGAAACTAAGCACCGTGAGCTGGTGCTCGGTGTTTACAGCTTACACTGACCATTTGAAATGGTAGGTTTCCTTTAATAAGGATTTTTGCAGATTTCACAATGATCATTTGTTATTATGCATTTGTCATAACAATGGGGATTGTATGATATTTATGAGAGGCAGTACAAATGAAGCCTGTGTCATCATTGTTATCTTATGTCTATAAACCAGAGGTGTCAATCACCAGGCCAAATCTGGTCCTTCCCCTGCCTCTATGCTGCGCTAGTCGGGAGTGCAGCACTGGAGCAGTGTACTCAGATACTCACCTTTCCCCTTCCTCCCCCGAAGCTATTTAACAGTGTCTGTACGTGGAGGCTCTGAAGTAGGCAGACGTGATAATGTCATGACATCATGTCACATCACATCACGTCTGCCAGCTTCAGAACCGACAGGTACAGCCACCACACAAATGAGAAGACTGCTGCTGCTTCGGGGGAGCTGGCAAAGGTTAGTAAATGTATTTTGGATGGGATGGTAGCCATCTTAGTTGCTATTTATTTTTGCGCTGTCAAAAAGTAGCATCCAAATCGGGCTTGGGGTGGGGTGGAGAGGAACTGTAACACTCCCTCTATTACCACAGAATATTCTCTTCCTATCTAACCAAGAATACCAGGCTGAACAAATGCTAGGAGATAATACAGCCACATAGAAGCTCAATGTGGGTATATACTAGGGAACTAGTAGGGAATCTGCTCACGTTGCCGATTGACACTCAAAAAATCCACATAAATACAGAGTTCGCAAGTAGATTTCATGCAGCCCATAGACTTCAAAGTAAAAAAAAACCACACACAAAAATTCAGAGAAAAGTGATGTGATCAATTCAGCGCATAAAAAATTCACTTAAATACTACTGTATTACTTTGCATATTTACCACAAAATCTTTGCAGCAAATCGCAACGTGTGCAGATACCCTAAGACCCCAAGCATACGACAACCGCGAGCTAGCTGCAAAAAAAGGCTGCTAACTCACGGTAGCCATAGAGGTCTATAGTGCACCGTGCGGTGAGATCATCGTGTCTCATCACACTGCGACAGAGCTGTGCGCCTGCACTGCAAAAGATAGAGTAAGTCATATTCCTGACCATTTTTGTGTTGCACCGCTCAGATTCCTATGTGGAGGAATTCTCACCCCCCCCCCCCCCCATATCCATCCAACAGAAAACTCTGTTTTTGCACATGTTGGAGTGCATGAGGCCATACAGTTGCATAATACAGAGTACACAATCCAGACACAAAGGGGTATATTTTATTCCAAAGGGGGTGAGGAAAAGCAAGAGCGGGTAGAGTCAGTTATGTCCAAACCGATATTATTACTAGAAACTTGCACTAATTCTATAGAAAAGTTACAGGACCAACTTGGGACTGAGTTAGTCACCTAACAGAATTTATAACCATTACCCCAGTGGGGCCAATAAACCCATGTGTTCCTAAATTATAATTTTTATTAGTGTTATTCATTGTATCCAAAATTAATAAGCTTAAAAGGATTAGTTTGTGAAGTTGCCATATAAAGTCTTGTCCATATTATTATAGTGGTAGGGAGGAGATTGTTATTTTAGTTTTTGGTGTTCACTGGCTTTCCTCCCTGTCATGGAGACGGCCCGCACTCACTTTGAAGTGGATTCTGAGTGTGGGTCACCTCGGGAGGAAAACCAGTGAGCATCAGAAACTAAAACAACAATCTCCTCTCTATCACTATAATTATATTGACAAGACTTTATATTTCACACTAAATATCAGCTAGTCGAGAAATAAGTGAGGGGTATAGGCAGACTCATAGCAAATCCACAAACTAGTCATACTTAGCTTATCGCTTTTGGATACAATGCACAATAATATTTTAAACATACTGATAAAAGTTATATTTTATGGACAAATGGGTTAATTGACTCCATTGGCATATTAGTTGTAAATGGCACTAATTCTGGCACAAATTTCTGCCTGCTTTGACTTGATTATGACCCAAAGTTTCTTTGCACAAGGCCTTATAGAGTTTTGAGAGTAGAGCAGACATACATTGCATTTTATTCATATGAAAATGATCACCTACCATAAATGACAACGTTAGTTTTCTTGTAATCTTAGATTTATTTATACTAAACAAGAATTCCACTTGTGATTTATAACCCATTCCTTGTTGTGGAACAACATGATTACATTACAGTATATGATGAGTTACTGGCATTTTATTTCACTTGTGTCTACCATTACTCTCATCATTAGTTATATAGATGTGCTATTTGCGGTGATGTACAATGACCCACCATACTTCTGATTTGACTGGAAAGTAACATGTTGTGTAGTGTACTCTACAATAGTCACTCTACAGAAAATATGCTGTGAATAAAAATACTATAAATAATGTCACATGAAATACATGAGACACTGCATTAAAGTGTACCCATAATCTACACACAGTGGGGGATGGTCATGCAAAATTCTGCATTGAAAGGGGCATGTGATGACGACTATAGGAACTGGATAATTCTGCAGATAATCCAATGTCTAGGAGCTTAGTCGGATGTCTGGAGAGAAACAATACGCCATGATTCCTGAAAACATTAGGGTAGCCTTAACTGTCCGGAAGCAAATATATAACTTTCTCCTTCTATATAAAATGAGGACAATTGTTTGGCCTTCAGCTATGTGTGTGGGTATTCTTATATGAGTATATTGCTTCTGATGTTCTGTATGTCATTAGCAGCCCAGTTAATGGCCATAATAGGCGTCTTGCAGGTATCATTAATGGCCATAATTGGCGTCTTGTAATGGCGTCTTGTAGGCATCAGTAATGGCCATAAATAGGCGTCTAGTAATGTCTTGTAGGTATCAGTAATGGCCATGATAGGCACTGTAACAATAAATAAGCAGAATAAAGACCACGGCTTATATCCACCACTATGTACAGGTAACAGGTACACTCCTGGCCATAAATCAGAGGTTTAGGTGACCCCCGCTGAGTATTTGATCTTCTATCTAGATATTAGACTCCCCAGATCTCTTCCTGGTGATGTGTTCCAAATGCGCCGCTTCGGTCGTGTCCAGGCTGATGTTGTATTTGGCCAGGATTTTAAGGAGGGGACGAAGTTTTAACCACCACTGCTGCTTAGGAAGACGATGACTGAAAACAAAGAATATACATTTCAATTAGAATAACGTGTATTTTGTGGCCATGTTGCCAACTGCAGACTGTCTTTACTTTGGTGTAGTCAGGCTATTACTGCTCATAGATGATGTGTCAGAAACATACGTTAAAGGGGTTGGCCACTTTACCTCATGTTTATTGTAACATGTGTAAGTCTGGGGGCAGGATATTAGGTAATTTACCAATATACATCTATTAAAAGTTCTGCACTGCTGATATGTATAAAGCCTCTTGGTTCAGAAAATGTATTTTAACTCATCAGCTGCCATTCCTGTCAATAAAATGGCAGCAGATGTAGGGTCAAGTGATCTCTGTCATAAGGTCCTGGAAGGTAAATTGGTCATGGACAGTAAGAGATCACGTGACCCTACATCTATGGACATGACCCCCCATTAGCCAACCCCTTTAACAATTACTATATTTCTAAGCATGGGAGTCTGTTTCAATAAATGAAATTCTACTGGCTTATCAAGGCCTTTTTAGATGTATATTTTGACCATACAGACATATTTTTGGTGAAAAGGAGAAAGCCCAAGGTTCAAAGTTACCCCCTAACTACAAGGTATATCTTCATAATCACCAATCACGACAAAGGGGTCCCCCATTCTGCCAAGAGAATGGACTAAGTTGTAACCCTGTGTTCTGCCTGATCATTCTCTATTGTACTGCCGGAGACAGGTAATAGAGAGGCAATGTGGGTGCTCTGCATGGCACTACATTTAGATAGGGGAACAGGAGTGTCTCACAATACAGCATAGATTATGAAATGTTTACCAGGAAGTACAGGAAAAATGTATGACAATTGGATGAAAAAATTATTGAAATCATACTCAAAATCAGTTTCACTTTTCAGATCCACCAGGGGCTGGAACACAAGACTTCTTTTCCTCATCCCCAACAAACAAGCTGAGTCAGCAGTATTAGCAAATATACGACCTGCAAGAAAAGACGCTAAGTGAGCAGAACCGTCCGGGAGAGAAGAAACCAGATATAATTTAAGGACACACATACCATGTCTGGAACACTCCTTCACTTTCCCAGTCATCCACAGTACAGCTTTTGCACCCATTTTTGTGCCAAAGTTCCTATCAAATGGTGTAGGAGTGCCCCCCTGAAAGAAGAGAAAGATCCCATGTCTGATACTGTACTGTTGCAATTACGTAGCTTTTATGTACAGAGCTTATGACATCAATCAAGTTGTATTGAAGTCTTGTGGAATTTATTACTCGGCTTTTACGTGTCTAATTGCATTAGCCCCGACAGCAAAGTGTGAATGCTATTATGTTTACAGCCATTACGTTGTGCATAATCCAAGATATTTGTATGTTTCTGTAGTTTTTTTGTTTCTATTATATAAGCGGTTGCGCTTAAAACGCGTTGGTGAGGTTACCTGTACCCTGTACCTGTGCTGGATATATTTTATGGATTGATTGGAATTTCTCAAATAAAGTTTAAGGACAAAATTTTCAAATAACTGGAGCATTTTGGTGCTTAAAGGAAACCTACCACTTTAAAATTAGACTTATAACCCACAAATACCTTGCAACAGCTCAGGGTGAGCTGATGCCGGACCATATCTTGACTAGTAGCAGAAACCGCTGTATTCTGTGAAAAAGTGTTTTTAGTGGTATATTCAAGTCCCCCTTCGGTGCACCAGGATATCACGGTGCGCACCATGCGCGTGACCGTTTGTGCGCATTATTATGAGGTGCCGGAGAGCCGGTGACATCACCAAGCTGTCGGGCACACTCGCTCATGCAACATGGTGCAGCTTCCAGTGCGACCGCGCGAAAGACTGCGGCTTTGGACGGTCGCGCGCATGGTGTGCGAAGGGGGACTTGAATATACCGCTAAAACACTTTTTTTTCCGGAATACAGCGGTAGTCAAAATATGGTCCGGCATCAGCTCACCCTGAGCTGTTGCGAGGTATTTGTGGGTTATAAGTCTAATTTTAAAAGTCAAAGGTTTCCTTTAACCTCAAAAGGTCTTTGACACTATAACAGCAGTGAAATTAGAGTTTCCACATCAATATACATATACACACACACAGTGCCTTGCGAAAGTATTCAGCCATGCTAAATTTTTGGTTGAAGAATCAACCACAAGTGGGACACAATTGTGAAGTGGAACAAAATTTATCAGATATTTTAAACGCTTGTAAAAAATAATAAACTGAAAATATTCGGCCCCTTAAGTTAACACTTTGTAGCACCACATTTTGCTGCAATTAAAGCTCCAAGTCGCTTGGGGTATCAGGTCTCTATCAGTTTTACACATCGACAGACTGAAATTCTTGCCAATTCTTCCTTGGAAAACAGCTGGAGCTCAGTAAGGTTGGATGGAGAGAAATTGTGAACAGCAGATTCTCCATTGGATTCAGTTCTGGACTGTGACACAGCCATTCTAATACCTGGAATACTTTTATTTGAGGACCTTCCATTGAAGATTTGGCTTTATGTTTGGGATCATTGTCTTGTTAGAAGATAAATCTCCATCTCAGTCTCAGGTCTTTTGCAGACTCCAACAGGTTTTCTTCCAGAATGGTCCTGTATTTGGCTCCATTCATCTTGCCATCAACTTTTTCCATCTCCCCTCTCCCTGCTGAAGAAAAGCCCAAACCATGATGCTGCCACCGCCATGTGTGACAGTGGGTATGGTGTGTTCAGGGTGATGAGCTGTGCTGCTTTTACGCCAAACACATTGTTTGGCATTGTAGCCAAACAGTTGGGTTTTGTTTACATGTGACCAGAGCACCTTCTACATGTTTGGGGTCTCCCAGGTGGCTTGTGGCAAACTTTAAACAAGACTTTTTATGGATATCCGAGAAATTGCTTTCTTCTTGCCACTCTCCCATAAAGGGCAGATTTGTGCAGTGTACGAATGTTTGTTGTCCTATGTTCAGACTCTCCCACCTCAGCAGTAGATCTCTGTAGTTCATCCAGAGGGATCATAGGCTCCTTGGCTGCATCTCTGATCAGTCTTCTTATATGCATCATCATCAGTCATTAAGGACAACATTGGATCATTCAGAGATCCTCATTGAACTTCTGGAGTGAGTTTGCTTTAGTTTGCCTGTAGTATATAGCCTGCCAGCCCCTGTAGTATATAGCCTGCCAGCCCCCTGTAGTACATCGCCTGCCAGCCCCCCCCCCCCAGTATATAGCCTGCCAGTTCCCTCTAGTATATAGCCAGCCAGCTCCCAGTAGTATATAGCTAGACTCCTTTAGAATATAGCCACCCCCCTGGAGAATATAGCCTATGTTCAATTATTGCAATGGTATATAAAAATCAAGAAAAAGAATCAGTTATTTAAAAAGTCTACGTTGACAATACAGTACAGGCAGTCCCCGGGTTACATACAAGATAGGGTCTGGAGGTTTGTTCTTAAGTTGAATTTGTATGTAAGTTGAAACTGTATATTTTATAATGGAAGTTCTAGACAATTTTTTTTTCTTTTGCCCCAGTGACAATTGGAGTTTCAAAATTTTTGGTGTAATTGGACCAAGAATTATCAATAAAGCTTCATTACAGACACCTTACAGCTGATCGTTGCAATCTGGGACTATAGTAAAGCATCCAGAGAGCTTCACCAAAGGTCACATGGGGCAGAGGGGTCCGTCTGTAACTATGGGTTGTCTGTAAGTCGGGTGTCCTTAAGTAGGGGACCGCCTGTATTATGATATTCATTGTTTATGTCAGCACGCATCGCAACCTTCTCACCTGTTGCATGTGACCCAGAACATTTTTCCTACAGTCAAAGATGCCTCTTCCTTCCTCTGAATACAAGTTGAATATAAAATCGGTGGAGTAGTTATCACTGCACTTTTCATTCCTTCAATGACAGAAAGACAAAGTTAATAATTTAATACATAACACAATGTTTACAATGTATTTTTTATTCACATTAATAAAAGCCTTACTATCTCACTGTCCATGCTGCTGGCAGAGAAGCCCTGTAGCAGTTTGCTTTTCTCCCTATGTATATGCTAGGGGCTTGGTATAGGAATCACAGACATCTGAATAAGCACTTGCCAAGGTTAGGCTTGGGACATCCTTTGGGGACAGTTCTCCAACCAGTATAAAACATTTAGACCCCAATAATGACATCTAGTTTGTGCCCCTATGATATACAGCTATTATTCTATACGGTATGTGGATAAATACTTCAGACAAAACCTGAAACATGCTGATAAAGTGACGCGCCTCTCCAATTCTAAAAGTTCAGAAATGACATACCTTAAAACTAAACCTCTTTTCACTGTAGTTTTCATTTTTTCTGTAAGATGTTCAACATTTGTCTGTTAAAAAAATCATATAAATCATATAATTATGAAATAATACACTATATTTCATATACTGAGCACACATGGGACATGGGCAATTGGCCTTTTGCTCACAATCATCAGTTTTTCTATATGGTTTAAAGAGGACATAATACCAAGTACTAAGTGATGAATGGCTTACCTATGAGTTTACCAAATTGTTGTTTGTATATTTAAAAAGAAAAAAAATATTTTGAAAAACATTTTCAAAAGTTATAAAACTTAAAGCTTTATATTTAAATGTTCTGCTCATACTAGCCAAGGGAGCAATTTATTTAATCTCGGGGTGTGTCTTTGTGTGCAATATGATAATAAGTTACCGCCCCCTTGTCCAATATGAGCAAAACATCTGATGTCACAAGAGAAAATTGTATTGAAATCTTTATTGGAATTGGAGTCCAAAACTAGAATCTAGAAAGTCTAGTGCAACATATTGGTGACAACATAGAACACAAAATGTGCAGAATTCTTTATTGACCTTGACGTACCTGTAAATCGTGTATAGAAAATGGCTCTTCATAGATGTATGCAGCATCTGCTCCTGCAGCAAAGCCTGCCATGGTAGCTAAATATCCGCAGTATCCTCCCATAGTCTCAATGATGAACACTCTTCTCTTTGTCCCAGCAGCTGACTGCTTGATCCGATCACACGTCTAAAATAGATGACATTTTTATAGAGGGGTTCATGTTCGCTGACAGATACATTTATATATGTTACAGAGTATAAGTTGTTGGTATTAAAATACAACGGGGACTTGACAACTTCCTGCTCTGCATAAGTTTGACAGCCTGTAAAGCCACATCACAGAGAGGCTAGGGTAGCCCCTCAGACTCATTAGCATAATTTAAAAAGTTGATTTTAGAAGTAGACAGGCCATGGATAATAACTATAAGATTATTACCGTCTCGGTGCCTGGATCTATAAGTAAGTGCATCTGGTTTATTTTGCATGATTTTGATGACCACCTTTCCTCCTGTTTTTTTGTGGTAATGTGTGGGAAGCAGAATATTAGGTAATTTACCAATATACATCTGTTAAAAGGTCTGCACTGCTTCCTAGATATGTAAAATGTCTCTTATTGTTCATGAGAAATCGTCTTGTGAGGACCTTATTATAATAGTCATAAATATTAGATTAAGGTCCTGGTAGGGCGATTGCTCATAGACAGTTAAGATCACATGACCCTCCATCTGCCTCCATTTTATGGCTGAGGAGGTAAAAGACAGGAGGCTCCACTTTACTTATCAAGAAACTGGAACAGAACTTTTAATAGATGTATAGATGTAAAAGTGTAAATGGCAATACAGTGCCAAGACAAGTACATACTGTAGTAATCGTGTTTAGGGCTGTATCGGCCCCAATGCTGAAGTCAGATCCTGGTACATTGTTGGAGACTGTGGCTGGGATAACAACGAATGGTATACACAGCTCTTCATACTTGGAACGTCCTTCCATCAGCTCCAGGCTGCCTGTAAATGCCTGCAGGATAAATGCTTTTATTAGGAAGACATAGAGGAACAGGTGGAAGTATTTGCAAAATGAAATCTGGTTCTCACATATGGTCAGTGGAATTTCTAAATGATTCATAGGGATGTAATAGTTTCTTTAGAGTCTGAGAGATTTAATGAAAACCAATCGCCAATTTAATAAAACCAATCGCCAATCCTTAAAATAAATCCTCTATATTCATCAATCTGCATCGATGAATGGCAGAGAAGCCAGTAAGTCGAACCTCACGAAATTTATATGGATTGTCTATTTTAAGGATTACAGCAGTGGAAAAGCACATTTGAAAAAAAATCTAAGGTTTTCATGTTTATTAACCATCTACTGTGACCTCACTATGTGCGTTATCCCTGTATAACGTTGGTATGTGAACATGGATACAGCACTGTGACTTCATAATGAGCATATTTCCTGAACAGCGACTGTGACCCTGACTGCTGTACTGTGACATCACTATGTGCATTATATGCCTAGAATGATAGACTGCAATGCTGACTATTGTACTTTGACATTACTGTGTGCATTATACCTGTAATAATGATAGACTGTGACCCTGATTCCTGTACGGTGACATCACTGAGTGTGTTATACTTGTATAAGGGTTGACCGTGATCCTGATTACTGTACTGTGACATCTCTGTGTGCATTATATATCTATAATGATGTCACAGTACAGTAATCAGAATAACACTCTATCACTATACAGGTATAGTGCACATAGAGTGTTATTCTGATTACTGTACTGTGACATCATTATAGATATATAATGCACACAGAGATGTCACTGTACAGTAATCAGGATCACGTTCTAGCATTATACACATATAATGCTCATAGTGATGTCACAGTACAGTAACCAAAATCACAGTATATCACTATACAGGTATAGTGCACATATACTGTGATCTTGATTACTGTACTGTGACATCACTATGAGCATTATATGTGTATAATGCTAGAACGTGATCCTGATTACTGTACTGTGACATCACTATATGCATTATATGTGTATAATAAAAGAATGTGATCCTCATTACTGTACTGTGACATCACTATGAGCATTATATGTGTATAATGCTAGACGGTGATCCTGATTACCGTACAGTGACATCATTGTGTGGATTATATATCTATAATGATGTCACAGTACAGTAATCAGAATAACACTCTATGTGCACTATACCTGTATAGTGATATATTGTGATCTTGATTACTGTATTGTAACCTCACTGTTTATTATTCCAGTTTTGTGACCTCACTATGTGCATTATACCAGTCTAAAGATTGACTGTGTTCTGTAATGTTAAGTATAATATTACAACTAACCTCAAACCCCCCAATAATGATTAGTCCATGAATGTTGAAGTTGCTTATGTTGGCACTAATTTCTTCAAGGTATTTCTTAGGCAGCACCCTACGATAACACACAGAGAGGATCATAAAAAGAGCAAAGGCAAAGATTAAATCAACAACTAAACGAATTATAAATGTGGCTCCAAAACTTCAAAACCCCCTATTAGTTTCAGGACATTTCAAGGTGGCAATAAAATAATAACCTGGATATTTTTGATACAACATTATATTGTTTATAATCGTGTAAGCAATTGCAGAATATAAAAAAAACTTTACCTTTTAGTTCCCAATCGAGAGCCTCCCTGTCCTGTCCATCCACCAACACCTCCCCATCCAATTTCTTCAATCTAGTTGTATAAGAATGTGAAAAAATATTGGTATTAAAAGATATAAGCCCACATTTATTAAAGCCTTTACTTTAGTTTTCTGTCGGACTTTGCACTAGAAAGAACTTGCAAACTGCCTGCACTATGCTGCATAATGCACATAAAGGGGCGTTCGGATGCAGAGTTGGACCGTGTGCCACATTTATTACCGCAACGCGACAGAATTGTGTCACACGCTCTATGTTGAAGACGCACCAAAAAGAAAGTGGATGTACACATCCCGAGAAGTGCAGGGGGCACCAGGTTCATGAAGAACGTGCACCACTGCACTGCACACACCGGGGGCAAACGGCACATAGTAAAGTTTGCTATACTTTGGATAAAGGAGGACCATAATTTTATTGGTGCCTAATAATCTTGAACCAGCTGATCACCAAATCATAAGACGACTAGATAAAGGAGTTTGTATAAATCATAGGGCCCCATTGAACAACTTACATTAGGAATGACTGCAGGATTATACCCATATCATGTGGTGGTAATAAAATAATCCAGTGCCTGGCTCCTTAATTTCTGTGTCTTTGGACAATACTCCAATGGTTTAAAGGGGAATAAAGTGGTTCTATGTTTCTTTTGTTATTTTTTTTCAGTTAAGCATAAGTTTTATATACACTTTTATATATTTTTTATATACTATTTTAGACTGTTAATGTCTAAAATGATATAAATTATTGGTGGAATATTAACGTTCCTCTTTGCCTTGTATTTAACAATGATTGACTAGAAACTGACAATCAATTTTTCAGTAAAATGAGCAAGAAAATAAGGCAGGGGTTCTGTAACGATTACCAGAGCCATTACTGAACTGTTCTAACCTTGTAGAAATGTAGTGACTGCTTGTATACTTCTATTCATGTAAGCAAAAACTTTGACACTGCCTGAACCTCGAACTACTGGCAAGATTGTAACAGCAAGCAGACTTACTAACCTTCTAGTGTCCTCAGCAGGCATGTGGACCTCACACACTGATGACACACAGGCTGCAGACAACGGACCACAGGCCCATTGTTTGTGGGCCAATATTGCAAAGGTTTATGTGCCTTAGGCCCAGATCACATGTCAGTTATGTCTTAAGTTATTTGCATCAGTTATGGAGAGACAAAATGGGGAGGTAACAATATGTATAATGGCAAGCCTTTTACCTATTTCGTGTGTTTGCCTAGTTTTATCTCACAATAACCGATGCAAATAACTGAAGCGATAACCGAGTAGTAAACTGGGCCTAACTGAAGCTGGTTAAATAGTTCAAATGGGTTGTCCAAGTTACAGGAGATCCACCATCAAAATCAAGAATAGATAAACCAGCGACACTTAGGCTACATTCACACACATGTATGGGGGACGTATATACGGCCGACGTATGTACAGCCGATATACGTCCCCCATACATCGCTATGGGCTCACGGCCCTGTACGGGAGCGGTACGGTGCAGCACACGTGCGGCACCGTACCGCTCTGTAGCCCGGGAAAAGATAGGACATGTCCTATCTTTTCCCGTGATACGGCGCCGCGCGCTGTATCTTCCTATGGAGAGGGGCGGGGGTGAGCAGCGCTCATCCCCTGCTCCTCTCCGCAGCGCCGATGTATGCCCGCCGTACTGCGGTACGGCGGGCATACATTGTGTGAATGTAGCCTTACTCATAGATCCAGGCACCGTGACTGTAGTAATCTTCTTATATCGGCCTCACGCCTTCTAAAATCAACTTGACCAATCATGCTAATAAACCTAAAGGGCTGAAGTGAGATTACATCAGGCAGAAGGATGGGGGAAGTACTGAAGGCGCAGGAGACGCCGTCTGGCTCATTAGAATTATTTGAAAAGTCGATTTTAGAAGGAATGAAGCCATTGATAACAAATCTAAGAAGATAACCACAGTCACAGTGCCTGGATCTAAAAGAAAGTACCCCTGGTTTATACATGCTTGATATTGATGTCAGATTTCCTTTAAAAGTCATGTAACACAGTATAGTGTTCAAATAGGTAAAATGTAACCCCCCTCAGTTATTACTGGCTGGCCGATTCCAGCAGCATCTCCCTTGTTATCCTGTACCTTGTGTTCAAAGGCATATCACTGCATCCAGGCACTGAACTTAATGGGACAGGTTAGGTATGTTTCCTTTTAATTCTTTTTCAACACCAGGCTGTATTGTAACAGCTTTTGGAGTTGGATATTCCAGGAATAAGACTAGCACCATTAGCTGCTTCTGTAAATGGTCTTCACTGTGCCCACCTTAATAATGTATGGAGGTGGACAATCAGGCTTTTCACTCTGCTCTATAGAATATGTAAAGAAACCCCTAGTGTGGTGAGACAACTGTTTTTATAGCCGTAACATCTGCCATGGTGTGTCACAGGAGATACTGAGCCAGTGATAATAAAGTAAGACTGCATTACTGAAATTGCATTCGCTCTACATCTTCCATAACCAAGAGACCAGCTCACTACAGCAGGGAACCCTCCAAGACATATATCTATCAGATAATGTGGATTTATTTGATTAAATCCACATCTGTAACTACTCGCATTATACGGATCCAGGCTCGGACTGGCCCGCCGGAGCACCGATGAATCCTCCGGTGGGCCCCCGATACCTCTGCTACAGCAGGTCCCTCCATCCCCATCTGAGGGCCCTGACAGCAGGGTCGCCCTCAGTAACGATCGCGGTCGCAACCATGATTGGGCCCATTGGCAGGTATGGGCCCGGACCGGGACAGTAATATAATGAATGTCTCGGTCCGGGCCCCCTGTCATAAATATGCCGCTGGGTAGAAGGCCCGCTATCTGAGGCCGCCGTCTACTTCCGGCACCTTGTTGCAGACACGCATCGGAGCTGCGCTCCGATGCTGCTGTGAGCCGGGACAGAGCAGGAAGTGCCGTGCAAACACTTCACTGCTCTGTCAGAAGCGCACTGGACGTGAAGAAGGCGTCCCAGCGCTGGCAGCGTGTGACGTCACTATGCTGCCTGCGCTGGACGCCTTACTCCGTGCACAGAGGAGAAGCCGGGAGGAAGGATGGAATGATCGCGTGCAGTGAGTATTACAGTTTATTTTTTTTCAATTATAACTTGTGTGTGTATGGGGTCTGGGGACTTCCTAACGCTATTAATGAATGGGGCTATACCTAAACTACTATTACCACTAATAAGTGTGCAGAGGGCCGTTAATGTATAATAAGTGTGTGCAGGCTATTAAAAGTGTGTAGGGGGGACATTACCAGAAGTGTGTAGGGTCTAGGGGGTTTTCATACAGTAGCAGGAGGGCAAGGGGAAGGAATACTCATGAGGGAAACAATCAGCAGCAGTAGGACATACTTCGGTGTATGGAGCTGTGTGTGGTGTAATTTTTTTGCGACTTTTGATGGCGTTTTCATAGCTACCATTTTGAGGACTGTACAGCCTTTTCATCACTTTTTATTGAATTTTGTATATTTTTCAAAATGGCAAAAAAGTGGCATTTTTGACTTTGGGTGCTATTTTCCATTAGGGGTTGAACACAAAGAATAACCGTTATTATATCAGACATTTCTGGACACGCTGATACCTAACATGTTTATGATTTTTACTGCTTATCTATATTTAAGCAGTTCTAGGGGAAGGGGGGTATTTACATTTTTAGATATTTTAATCAATTTTTTTTACTATTTTTCAGACTGCCTAGGGTACTTTAACCCTAGGTTGTCTGACTGATCCTACCATATTGTGCCATACTGCAGTATGGCAGTATATGTGGATTTTCCACATCATTTTCTATGAAAGTGACTGGTGTTTTTAGGGGCAGCCCTATAGTGCAGTCATTTTTTGGTGCTGTATAGTAATGTGCAGTTTTTCACAGCTGGTATATATTTCCATATATGTTGTATTCGTTACTGCAATGTTATTAGTATTGTACAGGTATGTGGGTATCTATATATTTATGTTCAACTGTATTTCAGTATTTCAGTGTTTCTTATATATGGTGTATATTTGTATGTGTAGCTTAAATATAGCGTTTGTAGAGCATATATGACGCTGTGTTAATATGTGTTTATGCGTGTTATTGTGTATGTATGCTTATGTCTGTGGAGTATATATATGAAATATGTGTATTTTAAAGTATAATGTACGGGATAGGGCCAGCAGTGAGTGTTTAGGTATATGGGAGCCCTGATTCGAAGTTCGCACTGGGGCCCACTGGAGTCTTGTAATACACTAAGGAGCTCAATGTAATATTTCATTTATGGAGAGGGCACAGTATGTTTTTTTATGGGGGTATATTTGGTATTGGTGGGGGGCACAGTGCGGTCTGTTGTGTTGTGAGTGGTAAATATTATTTAGGAGCACAGAGTGAGACATTGTTATCCAGGTGACATTGTGCTGTAGTGACGGTGATATTTTTAGTACCACAGAGAGATGAAGGTATCTGGTGAAAATTCTCCAGTGATAAGGAAAAAAAGGCAGAAGTCGTCTTGCGTCTGAATCCCACTTTTGAGTCTGATAACTGTAATTACTGACTAACTACCTAGTCCTAGACTATTCCTATAATGTAGTTGCCTAGTCTTATGTGCTGCAGAAAACATACAAAGGAGTTGAAGTGTTATAGTTAGTTATTTTTATTGGGAAGTTAGTGCTAAGCAAACTGCAGCCGCCGTGAACTCCTGTGAAATAATGAATATTTCTAGGCAGCGGTATGGTGGGCCCCCAGAATCAATTTCTCTGGTGGGCCCCAGGCTCCCCAGTCCGACTCTGTACGGATCCATGTAAGTTTAGTTCATCAAGCCCTTGATTCTAAACACCATAAAACATATCTGCAGCATGGCCATCAGAATAAGCTCTGTTGAAATCTGGTTTATGGTATCTTTTTTCTATGGTGTATAAAGTTATCATGTGTTTGATAGCATGAATAGTGCTGCATGCTGCCAAAACGTAATACAGACTGAAAATAACCCACGTGCTACCCCCTGAATATACATAGCTACTGCTGCCATCTAGTGTTCAACAATGGAAATGTTCTGGAATTAAATTCAGCCATCCTGTTAGCAAACTATGCTTAGAATTATTGAAAAATGCAGCGTTTTGTACTCATTATCCTTTTACATAGTAAAGAACATTATATCTGTACCGTTTTTTAGATGGTTCTCTCTTAGAGTCTTAAATCTGTTTTTGCAACCACCTTAGATAAGTAATGAATCACAAAGTCCTAAAACTTCTCAATTGAAGATATTACATTAAAGAGGACCTGTCACCAGAAATTAATTCCCCCATCCAAACAAACCTACTAAATCTACTCCCCAGCCCCTTTCTAAAGCAGTCCATTTTATAACCCTGGCTTTAATCAAACTTCACTAATGGTCCCTAAAGCATATGACCCATAACATACTTATAGATCTGATCGACGGACCAGCGGTCTGGCTTATTCATTAGGGGAGCGTCCAGGCACTGCTCTTTCTTCACAGGCCGCTACTCCCCCAGGTTCCGATTCTCGTGCTTGCACAATAGATGTCGACAATAAGCCGGCAGCACTTGCTCACTGGATGCCATCATAGCCACCATCTAGTCTGCAAGGGTGAAAATTGGAACCTGGGGGAGTGGGGGCCTATGAAGAGCAGTGTCTGAACGGCCCCTAATAAATAGGCCTGGATCCCTGGTCCGTCGTCAATCGTCCTATAAGTATGTTATGGCTCATATGCTTAAGGGACCATTAGTGAAGTTTGAGTAAAGCCAGGGTTATGAAATGAACTGCTTTAGAAAGGGGCTGGGGAGTAGATTTAGTAGAAATGTTTGGATGGAGGCACTTATATGTGGCGACCTTTAAGGTTACAGTATATAATAAGTCATTGCAATAGATTGAGTGAGAATTATTCAGATTCCTCCTCCAGCTAATACTTCTGCTATGAACTACGGATTCACGTTAATAGAAATGGCAGACGTACCTGTCCTTTAGCCAGGCCCTCAAATCCATCATGGACAGCAAACATCCTGTGCCCTTGGATAATCCCAATCCTGACACAGGATCTCACAGCAGCATTCATGCCAGCAGCAGGGGCTCCGACATTGAGCACAGCCAGGTTATATCCACTCTATAAAGGATGAGTAAAATAAAAGAATTCACATTTATGTTCACCCACCACATGCCACACCAGCACTGGGTTACACACTGACAACATTGCAGACCTTTGTAGACGGTGGTCTTATGTGGGCCAGTGTCCTGTACACATTCCAGTTGTTTTCAAAGCTCCTGTTAAAACAAGTTGGTGTTATATACACAGCATGAAGACTATGGGGTGTATATACATAAAACCAGCAAAATATTCAGTTTAAATACATCTTAGTTAATCTGAAAGTTGATCTAACTCATGCTAAAATAAGTCTCGTTACCATTAAACCTACTGAGGGCACCAGTATATTTTCCCATCTTTGCCGGGGCAGTAGACAGGTTTGTCCTATATTGTGATATATTCCCAATTTACAGTCACACCCCATTGCCAGAGCCTCCATCCTACAGTATAACTGCTACAATTAAACTGTATACATCTACTATAAATAACAATACCCCAAATCAAAAAGGCGATGGACTGTCATGTGGGGCGAGAGTCCTGCATTTTCACTTACCTTCCTCTTAGCTTAAGGGCCTCATCAAACTTCTTCTCATTCATGGCCTGAGTTACATCTTTGGTCTGATAAACACAAATCAATAGGAGATGACAACTTTAGAGAATGTAGCCAAAGAAAAAGTTTTCTTTCAAATTTAAATCATTTTTATAGAAATTCTAAAATGTTATAATAAAAAAAAAGTTCTGCTTCAGGCACACACTAAAAGTCACATCTTTTAGTGTATATAGCTTCAATGCAGAACTGATCCAAATTTATTAAAGTGTTTGCACCAGTTTTCTGTCTGTCTGTGCTACATTCTTGTATATGTATTTATTAAGTGTCTGCTACAGTTTTGAGTCGCGGCTGAACTGTGTCTGTCAAAAATGTGCATATAACGGGGTGCGTTACTAGTCAGTCCGGCGGTGCGCCACATTTATTACTGCCTTGCACCACAATTCTGTCTACGCCACAATTCTGCAGCATGAACAAAGTGCACCAAAAAAAAATAATGCACACTTCCCGAGCAGTGCAGGGGGCGCCAAATCCGTGAAGACCGTACACCACAATTCCTGAATCTGGAGACCCCTGCATACTTCACAGACAATATGCACATAGTACAGTTTACACTGTTTTGGATAAATATGGGCCTATGCGTCTCCTTGCTTACAGACTCCAAACAAATCCTGTGTAGTCTGAACCTGCAGTTATGTGCTACTCTCACTTCCACTTTTCTACTGTCTGCAGTTTACAAAGAAGAGGAGACATAAGTAACTGATCAAACAACAAACAGGGGTCAGTAATGAGGAACTCAAACTTCCCAAGGTACTTCAATATCCTAAAAGCAGTGTCTCACCACTTGTACACACTCCATCAAAGGCAGCCGGATTGCTTGATTCCCAGACAGACTGACCACACAGGCTGGTGTGTCGGGTGTTCCTTCCAACAAGGCCATCACAGCTTCAACACCCATTCGACTTCCCTAAAAAAGACAAACAATGTATTATGAATGAGCCAAACTCCATGTAAACATAATCATTTATATAACCTACAAAACAAAATAAAGGATTCTCTTCATTAACTGTAATAGAAAGTACTAAAGCCTTTTGTCATATGTACTGGGCATGCTCATATATAAAGGGTTCTAGAACACCCCTGGTATGCCTGTTTGGAATTGTCCAAACAGTCCAAAAAGTCTCTTTGCGTGAAACATTGTTTTAGCTAGGAAAGCCATTGCCCTGCGTTCAATGGGCGAGTTCCTCTTACAATGGCCACAATTAGTGTATCAGGTAGTGGAATTTGAAAAAGTGATCTATGATTTATTAGCGTAGGGGTTGCCCTGCGAAATTTGAAAATTTGAAAGATGTGGCAGAGATGGCGCGACTCCTTACACCCACACGTTACTGTTTTGTGAAACATGTTTACACTCGAGTGTAACTTCCATTGTTTCTTGACATTCTTATTTTATGTATAAAGTGATAATATCTGCTTGCTACCTTACACATAATATTTCTTCTGAATAATGACACTTCGTTTGCATGCGATGTTTGACCTATTTTATTGTAGGCAAATTTTTCAATAAAGAAAATACTAAAGCCAGCCCTGAATAGATATAGAGAAATCAATGAGAGATTACAGCCCTGAACCTTCAGCAATATCAATCCAGACAACCCAGTAAAATGTCTTTACAAAGTTTATGGAAATCCACTTAATATGTATATTTATTAGTGTCTTCAGTAGTATATTTACTAGAAATAAATATACTTACTGTATATACTTGAGCATAAGCCAACACGAGTATAAGCCTAGACCCCTAATTTTAACACAAAAAAATGGAAAAACCTATTGACTCGAGTATAAGCCGAGGGTGGGAAATGCATTGGTCATGGCCCCAGTATACAGCCTGCCAGGCCCTGTAGTATATAGCCAGCCAGCCCCCTGTAGTATATAGTCTGCCAGCCCCCTGTAGTATATAGCCTGCCAGCCCCCTGTAGTATATAGCCTGTCAGCCCCCTGTAGTATATAGCCAGCCCACAGTATTATACACCCTGCCAGCCCCCTGTAGTATATAGCCAACCAGCCCCTGTAGTATATGGTTAGCCAGCCCCTGTAGCGTATATAGCCTGCCAGCCCCCTGTAGTATATAGCCAGCCAGACCCCTGTAGAATAAAGCCTACCAGCCCCCTGTAATGTATAGCCTGCCAGCCCCCTATAGTATATAGTCAGCCAGCCCCCTGTAGTATATAGCCAGCCCCCTGTAGTATATAGCCAGCCCCCAGTAGTATACAGCCTGAGAGACCCTGTAGTATATGGCCAGTCAGTCCCTGTAGTGTATAGCCTGCCAGCCCCGTGTAGTATATAGCCATCCAGCCCTCTGTAGTATATAGCCATCCAGCCCTCTAGTATATATCCTGCCAGCCCCCTGTAGTATATAGCCAGCCTGCCCCCTGTAGTATATAGCCAGTCAGCCCCTGTAGTATATAGCCAGCCAGCCCCTGTAGTATATAGCCAGCCAGCCTCCTGTAGTATATAGCCAGCCAGCCTCCTGTAGTATATAGCCAGCCAGCCTCCTGTAGTATATAGCCAGTCAGCCCCTGTAGTATATAGCCAGCCCCTTGTAGTATATAGCCAGCCCCCTGTAGTATATAGCCTGTCAGCCCCCTGTAGTATATAGCCAGCCCACAGTATTATACACCCTGCCAGCCCCCTGTAGTATATAGCCAACCAGCCCCTGTAGTATATGGTTAGCCAGCCCCTGTAGCGTATATAGCCTGCCAGCCCCCTGTAGTATATAGCCAGCCAGACCCCTGTAGAATAAAGCCTACCAGCCCCCTGTAATGTATAGCCTGCCAGCCCCCTATAGTATATAGTCAGCCAGCCCCCTGTAGTATATAGCCAGCCCCCTGTAGTATATAGCCAGCCCCCAGTAGTATACAGCCTGAGAGACCCTGTAGTATATGGCCAGTCAGTCCCTGTAGTGTATAGCCTGCCAGCCCCGTGTAGTATATAGCCATCCAGCCCTCTGTAGTATATAGCCATCCAGCCCTCTGTAGTATATAGCCATCCAGCCCTCTAGTATATATCCTGCCAGCCCCCTGTAGTATATAGCCAGCCTGCCCCCTGTAGTATATAGCCAGTCAGCCCCTGTAGTATATAGCCAGCCAGCCCCTGTAGTATATAGCCAGCCAGCCTCCTGTAGTATATAGCCAGCCAGCCTCCTGTAGTATATAGCCAGCCAGCCTCCTGTAGTATATAGCCAGTCAGCCCCTGTAGTATATAGCCAGCCCCTTGTAGTATATAGCCAGCCCCCTGTAGTATATAGCCTGCCAGCCCCCTGTAGTATATAGCCAGCCAGCCCCCTGTAGTATATAGCCAGCCAGCCCCCTGTAGTATATAGCCTGCCATCCCCCTGTAGTATATAGCCAGTCAGCCCCCTGTAGTATATAGCCAGTCAGCCCCCTGTAGTATATAGCCAGTCAGCCCCTGTAGTATATAGCCTACCAGCCCCCTGTAGTGTATAGCCTGCCAGCCCCCTGTAGTGTATAGCCTGCCAGCCCCCTATAGTATATAGTCAGCCAGCCCCCTGTAGTATATAGCCAGCCCCCAGTAGTATACAGCCTGAGAGACCCTGCAGGATATGGCCAGCCCCTGTAGTGTATAGCCTGCCAGCCCCTGTAGTATATAGCCAGCCAGCCCCCTGTAGTATAAAGCCAGCCAGCCTCCTGTAGTATATAGCCAGTCAGCCCCTATTGTATATAGCCAGCCAGCCTCCTGTATTATATAGTCAACCAGCCCCTGTAGTATATAGCCAGCTGGTGCTGACATCACAGAGTGCGCCGGCCGGGCCGTGCGCATGGAGCCGTCTTGGACCTGGCGCCAGCCTGAATAAAAAAAGAGGCGCTGTCGCGGACCCGCTGCAAACATGGAGATAGAAGAGGAGCTGCCCGGGCCTGTAGTATATAGCCAGCCCCCTGTAGTATATAGCCTGCCAGCCCCCTGTACTATATAGCCTGCCAGCCCCCTGTAGTATATAGCCTGCCAGCCCCCTGTAGTATATAGCCTGCCAGCCCCTGTAGTATATAGCCTGCCAGACCCCTGTAGTATATAGCCTGTCAGCCCTCTGTAGTATATAGCCTGTCAGCCCTCTGTAGTATATAGCCAGCCCACAGTATTATACACCCTGCAAGCCCCCTGTAGTATATAGCCAACCAGCCCCTGTAGTATATGGTTAGCCAGCCCCTGTAGCGTATAGCCTGCCAGCCCCCTGTAGTATATAGCCAGCCAGACCGCTGTAGAATAAAGCCTACCAGCCCCCTGTAGTGTATAGCCTGCCAGCCCCCTATAGTATATAGTCAGCCAGGCCCCTGTAGTATATAGCCAGCCCCCAGTAGTATACAGCCTGAGATGCCGTGTAGTATATGGCCAGCCAGTCCCTGTAGTGTATAGCCTGCCAGCCCCCTGTAGTATATAGCCAGCCAGCCCCCTGTAGTATATAGCCAGCTAGCCCCCTGTAGTATATAGCCAACCAGCCCCCTGTAGTATATAGCCAACCAGCCCCCGGTAGTATATAGCCATCCAGCCATCTGTAGTATATAGCAATCCAGCCCTCTGTAGAATATAGCCTGCCAGCCCCCTGTAGTATATAGCCTGCCAGCCCCTTGTAGTATATAGCCAGTCAGCCCCCTGTAGTATATAGCCAGTCAGCCCCCTGTAGTATATAGCCAGTCAGCCCCCTGTAGTATATAGACAGCCAGCCCCTGTAGTATATAGACAGCCTCCTGTAGTATATAGCCAGCCCCTGTAGTATATAGCCAGCCCCTTGTAGTATATAGCCAGCCAGCCCCCTGTAGTATATAGCCTGCCAGCCCCCTGTGGTATATAGCCAGCCAGCCCCCTGTAGTATATAGCCAGCCAGCCCCCTGTAGTATATAGCCAGTCAGCCCCTGTAGTATATAGCCTACCAGCCCCCTGTAGTGTATAGCCTGCCAGCTCCCTGTAGTATATAGCCAGCCCCCAGTACTATACAGCCTGAGAGACCCTGCAGTATATGGCCAGCCCCTGTAGTGTATAGCCTGCCAGCCTCTGTAGTATATAGCCAGCCAGCCCCCTGTAGTATATGGTTAGCCAGCCCCTGTAGCGTATAGCCTGCCAGCCCCCTGTAGTATATAGCCAGCCAGACCGCTGTAGAATAAAGCCTACCAGCCCCCTGTAGTGTATAGCCTGCCAGCCCCCTATAGTATATAGTCAGCCAGCCACCTGTAGTATATAGCCAGCCCCCAGTAGTATACAGCCTGAGAGACCCTGTAGTATATGGCCAGCCAGTCCCTGTAGTGTATAGCCTGCCAGCCCCCTGTAGTATATAGCCAGCCAGCCCCCTGTAGTATATAGCCAGCTAGCCCCCTGTAGTATATAGCCAACCAGCCCCCTGTAGTATATAGCCATCCAGCCATCTGTAGCATATAGCAATCCAGCCCTCTGTAGAATATAGCCTGCCAGCCCCCTGTAGTATATAGCCTGCCAGCCCCCTGTAGTATATAGCCAGCCCCCTGTAGTATATAGCCAGTCAGCCCCCTGTAGTATATAGCCAGCCAGCCCCTGTAGTATATAGCCAGCCAGCCGCCTGTAGTATATAGCCAGCCAGCCCCTGTAGTATATAGCCAGCCAGCCCCCTGTAGTATATAGCCAGCCCCCTGTAGTATATAGCCAGTCAGCCCCTGTAGTATATAGCCTACCAGCCCCCTGTAGTGTATAGCCTGCCAGCTCCCTGTAGTATATAGCCAGCCCCCAGTACTATACAGCCTGAGAGACCCTGCAGTATATGGCCAGCCCCTGTAGTGTATAGCCTGCCAGCCCCTGTAGTATATAGCCAGCCAGCCCCCTGTAGTATATGGTTAGCCAGCCCCTGTAGCGTATAGCCTGCCAGCCCCCTGTAGTATATAGCCAGCCAGACCGCTGTAGAATAAAGCCTACCAGCCCCCTGTAGTGTATAGCCTGCTAGCCCCCTATAGCAGTGATGGCTAACCTATGGCACTGGTGCCAGAGGTGGCACTCAGAGCCCTTTCTGTGGGCACTCAGGCCATCACCAGAGATGACTCCAGGTATATTCCTGCAGTCCCAGACAGCCCAGGACTTGCTGTGCACAGAGCTATTTTAAAGTGACAGCGCTACCTGGGACTATTTTCTGCTTTATTGGTGTCCTCAGTGAAAACTGTGACAGAGAAGGGAGTATAAATCACAAATTAAATTTCTGTGGTGGCACTTTGCGATAAATAAGTGGGTCTTTGTGGTAGTTTGGGCACTCGGTCTCAAAAAGGTTCGCCATCACTGCCCTATAGTATATAGTCAGCCAGCCACCTGTAGTATATAGCCAGCCCCCAGTAGTATACAGCCTGAAAGACCCTGTAGTATATGGCCAGCCAGTCCCTGTAGTGTATAGCCTGCCAGCCCCCTGTAGTATATAGCCAGCCAGCCCCCTGTAGTATATAGCCAACCAGCCCCCTGTAGTATATAGCCATCCAGCCATCTGTAGCATATAGCAATCCAGCCCTCTGTAGAATATAGCCTGCCAGCCCCCTGTAGTATATAGCCTGCCAGCCCCCTGTAGTATATAGCCAGCCCCCTGTAGTATATAGCCAGTCAGCCCCCTGTAGTATATAGCCAGCCAGCCCCTGTAGTATATAGCCAGCCAGCCGCCTGTAGTATATAGCCAGCCAGCCCCTGTAGTATATAGCCAGCCAGCCCCCTGTAGTATATAGCCAGCCAGCCCCCTGTAGTATATAGCCAGCCAGCCCCTGTAGTATATAGCCAGCCAGCCCCCTGTAGTATATAGCCAGCCAGCCCCCTATAGTATATAGCCAGTCAGCCCCTGTAGTATATAGCCAGTCAGCCCCTGTAGTATATAGCCTACCAGCCCCCTGTAGTGTATAGCCTGCCAGCCCCCTGTAGTATATAGCCTGCCAGCCCCCTGTAGTATATAGCCAGCCCCCAGTACTATACAGCCTGAGAGACCCTGCAGTATATGGCCAGCCCCTGTAGTGTGTAGCCTGCCAGCCCCTGTAGTATATAGCCAGCCAGCCCCCTGTAGTATAAAGCCAGCCAGCCTCCTGTGGCATATAGCCAGCCAGCCCCCTGTAGTATATAGCCAGCCCCCTGTAGTATATAGCCAGTCAGCCCCCTGTAGTATATAGCCAGTCAGCCCCTATAGTATATAGCCAGCCAGCCTCCTGTATTATATAGTCAACCAGCCCCTGTAGTATATAGCCAGCTGGTGCTGACATCACAGAGTGCGCCGGCCGGGCCGTGCGCATGGAGCCGCCGTGGACCTGGCGCCAGCCTGAATAAAAAAAGAGGAGCTATCGCGGACCCGCTGCAAACATGGAGATAGAAGAGGAGCTGCCCGGGCCTTCAGAAAAAATTTTGCTGAAAAACTCGGCTTATACTCGAGTATAAACGGTACATCGCAGTAATTGGAAAATGAGTAATAAAGTGGAGCAGATGATTGAAAAGTCCCACTCATAGGTAGAAGAGCAACTGTGGTCTACAGCAGACAATAATAGAACTATACAAATAATTTCACCAAGTGCCGGCCCAGGTCTTCTTTTCTTTTATTGCTCCTTTTACTACTTTACTCCTGTGCTGATTTCAGGTGAACAATCCAGCAATCTCATGTATCTGGGGTTCTCCCAACTCTTTATGCACAGTAGATGAATTATGTCAATACAAATCATCTCGATTTATTTACTACTTTCAATTGAGAATGAACTGACATGGATATGAACACAACATATCTCTTAAAGGGAACCTTACAGCAAAATTGACCCAATGAACCCCTGTCAGTTTGTTGTTAAGCAGCTGAACACCTTCCAGATAATGTTCCCTTTCTGGACCTGTGTGGTGGCATCGTGCAGAAAATAAACTCTGAAGTCAGATGAAAATTAATTGTATGAGGTTATGGGGTGGAGAGCTCAGAGCTGAAGTCAAGCTCTTACCATTAGAACCGGTTCTTTCAGGTGAACGAGAGAAGTCAGCTGTAATTACATAGGGAGCCGTTCAGAAGCCAGAAGAGCCGACTCTGTATAGTGAATGGAGCCAAATGACTCAGCTCACTATAAAGAGCCAGACTTCCCATCAGACTACCATCTCAGAATGCTCACTTTGTAGAGTTAGACAGAATACAAGTAATCGGCTCTCCTGAAGTCTGGTACTTCACTGTGTCAAGGAAAGCTTGACTTTAGCCCTCAGCTCTCCACCCACATTACTTTACACAACCATTTTGCATCTCACTTCAAAATTAATTTTCTGGATGATGCTGGGTCATTCACAGAAACACAATCTAAAAAAGTGTTCAACTGCTTGCAAACATGCTGGTAGTGGTTTATTAGGTACATTTCTGATGACAGGTTCCTTTTAGTCTACAACTATCTGTATGACCAGCTTACATATTCCAGTCAAAGCTGATTCATTGAATTATACCTTGTGCAGGGCCTCAAAGGAGGAGAATGACAATAGGTTCTATCAAGGTTCTCGGAAAACAATCAAAGTCAGTCATGTTCCTACATTCAGGTCCTGCACCATACATTGTTCAATGAATTTGCTGAAGTTCCCTTAACCACACACAGACAAATTTACTAATTTGTAAGAAAAGAAAGTAAAACTAACGAATTACCAGCAATACCTATTTACTTATACTCATAATTCTTACCAAAATTCGATCAAAAGCAGAAGGCGTTCCACCGCGCTGTACATGTCCGAGGACGGTGACTCTTGTATCGTAGCCAAGGCGCTTCACAACAAGCTGTTAATAATTGAAGACATAGAGATGTATTAATACTACAGTGGCACTACTTTCACCTTTGGAAATGTCAACTGAACAAATCCGGAAGGATGGTTTCACAAACAATTTTGTGGTCTTAAAGGGGTTGTCCGAATGTTAATAAAATTCTGGGGCTGGGCTGGTGAAGGATTTAAAAAAAAATAAATCTGCACTCACCTCTGCTGTCGTTCCCGGTGTCCTGCAATGCCGGTCCGCTAAGATCAACTTCTGGTAAAGGAGGCTAGCCACACCCCCCTGTCCCTGATACAGCGCTGGGATATGACGATGGGTTTGTTTACAGAGAGACGGACTTGCGAGATGGCAGCATGGGACACCGGGAGTGACAGAGGAGGCGAGGACATATTTGTTTTTTTAAAAATCCCCCCCCCCTCCCAGCCCGACTCCTAAATTTAAAAAAAAATTGGATAACCCCTTTAATACTTTTTTTTTTAGGCAAAGAATCAGAATTAGAAGTTATAAAGGATGGACTCTACAGGAAAGATCATTTAATAATGAGGCATCAACAGCTCCAAACACATGTACTGGGCAGTAGGAGCAGGGCCGGCACCAGCACTGGGCATACCTGGGCAAGTGTCGGGGCCCAGAGCTACTGGGGGGCCAACATAGGGAATCTATGGAGGAGAGTGGGGCTGTACCTACTGAATCCATAGTGGGTGAGGGGGACTTTATATAAAATAACCATGAGGGGTCTGTTTGGTATGATAAACTAAGAATATTTTAGGGAACAGAAGATGTTTTTTGTTTCTGAATCTTTAATGCCTCTGAGTGAGTTCACTGCAAAGGGGCCTACTAAGGTTCTGTCGCCTAGAGGCCTACTGATACCTGGAGCCGACCCTGAGGAGGAGGGTCTGTTTCTCTAGAAGACTATGCACTGCAAGAACAGCCAGATGATGTTGATACGACATAAGATCAGTTAGAGGAGTAAAATATAACTTATTGTATTTTGGCAGTACTACTTACAGACTTAACATCCTCAGATGTGATAGGCTTGCCATTCGAGTCAATTGCTCCTTCAGCGACAATTATAATATTCAACCTTGATCCGCGACCTCTAGTCTTAAGATGAAAGTGTCATTAGCATATTCACCAGAGGAGGGTACTGTAACACACTGTATTACCAATGAAAAGTAAATGATGGCAAAACTACAGGTATAACGATGTGTAACGAGGTGTAATGATCTTCACTATACATTTTTATTTTTAACTTTCTAACCAGAAAAGACTTTTTAGATACCTCACTCAGTCTCCTGCACAGATGCTCTTCCCAGTTTTCTTCTGGTGGGGATTCTGGAATAAAAACCCAGTCTGCTCCACAAGCAAGTGCAGTCACCAGAGCCAAGTACCTAAAGGATGACAGATTTCTTTATTCTCTTCACATTGTCTAGATAATGGTCTGAGTTTTCATATGTAAATTAACAAACCCCTCCCATTTGTCTAATTAGTATAAATGGATGTAATCGATGGGTCCACTAATTCTCTTATCATATATATTATATGTCATATAAAAATAATATATCAATAATAAAAGAAATAACATTAATATGTATTAGCATAAACATACGGTATATAAAATTTCTGTTCAAGGACTTACCCACAGTGACGACCCATCACCTCCAAGACAAAGGTCCTTTGGTGACTGTAAAACAAAAATAATGAATTTGGGATCTCTAGAAATTCCAGCTTCAGAATCAGGATAGTTGATGTTTAATTATGATAAGGGGCACCATTACAGGAATCATAGCCATTAAAGGTCTATTTTATTCTCTTGAAAAACCCAAAATACTTACAATTTTCTTAAAGGGGTTTGCCAATTAACGGAAATTTTAAAATTTAAATTCCCTATTGATGTTTACACAATAAAAATAATTTTTAACCTATTACTTTACAATTTTACAGTTTTATTGCTGTTTTAGCTTCTAACACTGCCGAGGCTTGTGGGCGGGGCCTCTCTAAGCAGACACTTCATGATTCCTCTAGTGCTATGGGACGCTGAGTCCTGACAATGTGCTTAGATTATCAGAGTACAGGTTTATCTACACTTTCATTAAGCTTCTGAACATTCACTTTACACATAGAAAGATAGAAGAGATCCATGAGATTCATATTACACATGACATTCTCAGCTCTACTATCACAGCCATAACATACACTGTCAGCTCTGCTGTGCCTTCCTACCCATCTCCTGGGTAAACAGCTTATCTGTCTGTACCTTGTAGCATGTTTTGTCCCGTGTAAAGCCCCCCTTTAATGAAATGTCTCTTGCAGAGTCACCCCTGTAATGTATTGTCTCCTGCAGAGCCCCCTTTAATGTAACATTCCCTGCAGAGCCTCCCTTTAATGTAATTTCACCTGCAGAACCCTTCCCTTTAATGTTATGTCCCCTGCAGAGCCCTTCCCTTTAATGTTATGTCCCCTGAAGAGTCCCTCCTTTAATGTACTGTCTCCTCAAGAGTCCCCCTGTAATGGAATGTCCCCTGCAGTGCCCCCTCCCACTTTAATATAATGTCTATAGCAAGGCTCCTTGCCACCTTTGGGTTCTTCACCCTGCGGCTCAGTCTTCTTCCAGGCCCGCGAGCCCTACTATGACATCAACTGGCAGCGACTTGTGCGCCGAGGCTGAAAAAAAGACAGAGCCGCAGGGAGAAGAAGCCGAAGGCGAGGATATCGTGGTTTTTTTAACATGCAAATTCACTGACCGCGGCCTGGGACTGGGTGTTACTGGGTCGCGGCCAGATAGTATTTTACGGAGGGGGGAGGGGAGCCAGCGCTGCCCCAAGATGCCGCCCCCTCCATCAAGTACCGCCGCCGAAGGAGACTCTCTCAAGTCGCCTCATGGGTGGTACGCCCTTGCTTGCCGATCCTAGACTTCTGATTAAGGATTGGATCCCTAAAATTGCGTGCACCAGGACTGATAGAGACTTATATCTGTGAAATACGATATTTTTCTTAGTAACAGTGAATTAGAGAATGTGTTATTTTGTTATCCTGAGTATATTTAAGAATCTCGTCTTTGTGGAAATACCCCTTTAAGGGGGAATTTACAGGACCTTTGAAGGACATATATCTGGCCGGATATACGTCCCTCTAGAAGGCTATGGCGTCAGGGATCGATACGGTGAGCACAGTGTGAGCTCACCTTTCTGTGCCCGCAAAAGATATAGAGCATGCTCTATCTTTGGTTGTGTGGCACAATTTCCTATGGAGAGGGGAGGGGTGAGCAGCTCTCACCCCTCCTCCTCTCCAGCGCTACTCCTGTATGGCATATGCTATGTTACGTTTGTGTGAATATAGCCTAAAAATTACAAAATTGTTTCTATAGACTGCCATGTTGGTGTAGATGAAGGCAACACGAGGGGAGTGAAAAAATGCTTACCTTTGTGCTGTTGTAGTAATGGCATCCACTATCTCCATAATCCTGTGGAGAGCAGAATCCGTTCCTATTGTCATATCCGTTCCACAAAAATCATTATCAATGGAGCCCACCAAGCCAACTATGTTCAGGTAACTAGACTTGTTAGCCTCATCACTGGTAATTTTTCCTTAAAAAAATAATAAATAGCGAAAATTGTTTCCACATGAAACTGATCACCAAACAAGTTTTTCCACAAACCATATGGACATATGAGATCTGTAGGTTATGATTATTATAGATAGCATTTAGAAATAGGGCAATTGCTTGTGACCAATAATAAATTATATTTATTATAATTAAATAATATACAGTGCCTTGCAAAAGTATTCTGAACCCCTTGAACTTTTCTACTTAAAACATAAAGATATAAAATTGTAATTTTTTGGTGAAAAATAAAACTTTTGTTAAAAATAATAAACTGAAACGTGGGGCATGCAATATTATTCGGCCCTTTTACTTTCAGTGCAGCAAACTCACTCCAGAAGTTCATTGAGGATCTCTGAATGATCCAATGTTGTCCTAAATGACGATAAATATAATCCACCCGTGTGTAATCAAGTCTCCCTATAAATACATCTGCTCTGTGATAGTCTCAGGGTTCTGCATCATGAAGACCAAGGAACACCAGGCAGGTCCCTGATATTGTGGAGAAGTTTAAAGCCGGATTTGGATACAAAAAGATTTCACAAACTTTAAATAAGGAGCCGCGTGCAAGCGATCATGAAATGGAAGACCACTGCAAATCTATGAAGACCCGGTTGTCCCTCTAAACTTTCATCGCAAACAAGGAGAAGACTGATCAGAGAGGCAGCCAAGAGGCCAATGATCCCTCTGGATGAACTACAGAGATCTACAGCTGAGGTGGAAGAGTCTGTCCATAGGACAAGTCGTACACTACACAAATCTGCCCTTTATAGGAGAGTGGCAAAAAGAAAGCCATTTCTCAGAGATATCCATAAAAGGTCTAGTTTAAAGTTTGCCACGAGCCACCTGGGAGACATTAAATATATGGAAGGTGAAAATTAAACTTTTTGGCTTTTTACGTAAAAGCAACACAGCTCATCCCCCTGAACACAGCATCCCCACTGTCACACATGGCGGTGGCAGCATCATGGTTTGGGCTTTTCTTCTGCAGGGACAGGGAACATGGTTAAAATTGAGGGGAAGATGGATGGAGTGTAAGGACACTCCTGTAATGTAATACAGCTACAATTCTGGAAGAAAACCTGTTGGTGTCTGCAAAATACTTGAGACAGGGACAGAGATTTATCTTCCAACAAGACAATGATCCCAAACATAAAGCAAAATCTACAATCGAAGATTCACAAACAAACGTATCCAGGTGTTAGAATGGCCGAATCAAAGTCCAGACCTGAATCCAATCGAGAATCTGTAGAAAGAGCAGAAAACTGCTGTTCACAAACGCTCTCCATCCAACCTCACTGAGCTCCAGCTGTTTTCCAAGGAAGAATGGGCGAGAATTTCAGGCTCTCGATGTGCAAAACTGATAGAGACCCCAAGCGACTTGGAGCTTTAATCACAGCAAAATACAAAGTATTAACTAATGGGGCCAATAATATTGCACGCCCCACTTTCCAATCAATTTTGTTTCACTTCACAATTGTGTCCCACTTGTGGTTGATTCTTCACCAAGGAATTACAATTGTATAGTTTTATGTTTGAAGCCTGAAATGTAGCTAACGGTAGAAAAGTTCAAGAGGGCTGAATAATTTTGCAAGGCGCTATATATATTATTATTTTATGCATATGGAAGGGAGCTTTTTCTCTGTACAGCATTGCAACAGAGAGCATAGAGGAGGGTCTGGATGTTGCCCCCCACTATCATATCTTGTGGATAGGCCACCAATATTCATTCCTGCACAGCCCCTAATAGACTTTAGTTAGAAGCAACCTTTGCTGAGTCCCAATCCACTGGCTAGCCCATCAGAATTGGTCTTACCTGCTTTCACCAGGTCAGCAAGCAGTCCGCTCCACTCTGCTCTGAAAGTATCTGCTCCAGTCAGACTGCCATCTCCACCAATGACACAAAGGTTGGTAATCCCATTTTTAATTAGATTGTATGCAGCTTTAAGGCGACCCTCTCTAGCCCGGAAATCTTGACATCTAGCACTTCCTATTACTGTACCACCCTATAAAATATAGACACACTTAAAATTAAGAATGCATTTATATATGCATCTATATTTTTGTCAACTTAACATTCTCAAGGAAGCGTCAAATTAGAAAAGCACTTAAAATGTATAGTTATAGTGGCATTTAAGGGAATCTTTCAGTAGCTTTGACCATAGAAAGCTGAAGACAGTAACAACACTAGAGAGAGAGAGCTGTGTAATTATATCTATATGCATTTATATTTCAATATTGTAGCTAGAGTGGGGGAGTTTCCTTACACTTTTGTGAGATCTCTGGATTAAGATGCTTTACAGAGCCTACCCACAGCTCTGAGTGAAAGCTGTAGTATCCATACAGAAGCCGTCTGCATTGCAGATAGGGACTGTGGAACATAACTGTCCAGCAGTGTAAGGACACTCCTGTAGTGTAATACAGCTACAATACTGGAAATGCAATTTTCACAATCCTGCTGCTACTACTACAAATATACTTGAAGGTATGGTTACACAGATCCCCAATAATAATACCTTACACTGCTACTCTATTTTGTGAAATGCATTGATAGGTTTTCTTTATTAACCACTTGTGTGATACTTTTATTAAAGGCTTACATGTAGTTATGCCATTATGCATTTGCCCTTAGAATATACAGTTCATTATAGGAAATATAAAATATATAAGAATAAAATAAGGCACTGGAAGCAAGTAAATTCAAAGGCCAGTGGTACTGTAGCTTTCAGTGACAACACTGGTACAAAAGGTCAACTACCTATTACATTGTCTAAGCCTATTTCTTCCTTCTTTAGCTTTTCTCGGTGATAATTACAACTTCCTTATAACCCCTTATTCATGTGTAATTGCAGTGGAAAGTGAATGAGAGAAAGAAAATATATAATCAGACTTTATAAAAAGAACCTTAACTATACATGGATAGCCATTTGGACTCCCTAAATCAATGCTATATAAAAGCGCTAAAAGACCTTACTGAATATCAGCATCAGCCATATAGTACATGTGCCACATGCAAAATAATCTCCCATACTCCGCTGTTTTCTTGGAAAACCTTGGGATGCAACCCTTGATTTACATTAATTTTCTGTAGACAGTAGATGTCATAGCAGGTTTCAGAGAACCCACTAGAACATTTACCAATTCTACCTGTTTTCTGAAGATCACTTGTATATACAGAACAACCTTGATATTCTGTTATATTTTTTATTCCTATATTTTATGTATATTTCAGAGGACCATACCTCTAAAGACGTCCATGTGTCTGGAGTAGGTCCAGAAAGTTAGCGGCCATAAAGTGAAGACAATGGGGCACATTTACTTACCCGGTCCTGTCGGGTAAGATGAAGTCCGAGGAAGATGAAGTCCGGCGCAACTCACCAACATTGTGCGCCCAAGATCCTGCATCTGTCGCTTCCCCGCTGAGGTCCGCCGGAGTTCACCTTCTTCTTCCTGGTGCTTGTAAGTGCGTGTCTTGCGACACAATTTACGATGTTAAATCCTGTGTGTTGTCTGAATTCGTAGGATCGTCCGGCGGCCCGCCCCCGATTTGTGTCGTGTGAAAGCTGGCTCCGTTGCCTCAAAATCCGATCGCCTGTTAAATGTGGTGCTAATCAGAATTCGGTGGGAAACCCGATGAAAATGCGCTCCGCGGACCCTTAGTAAATGAGCCCCAATATGCTGTACAATCAATAAATAAGCGTTCGGTAAACTGAACTGCATAATACTCTTTGACCACTTTCACACATGATGAATAGCGAATCTTAGCACAGTCAGAAGCATAGAAGAAAACTAGTTATATCATGTTCTCATTTCTATAATGCCTAAAGAATATATTCAAATAAAGACATTTAACAGGTACAGTCTAAACTGTAAATGGACTATTACGCTACATCACATAGGATCAGCATCCAGTTATATGAATATGTATTTCCACAAGTATCTACGCTCATAGTGTTAATTGAAAAGGTCAAAGGTATTGCATCTATTTATGTCTGCCATTTGAAACTGGACTCCAATTAGAACTTTGACCTCAACTGGCAGAAAAATGGCAAGTTATTTTTGTCTTTGACATTGAGTGTAACTCTTTGGCTACAGAAGATGTGCAGACTTAAGTATCCTGTCCTGGCAAGTGATAACCCAAAAGAAATGTCAAGTTGTCACAATGCCCCTTATTTGATAGGGCAAACATCTCACAAACAAGTGTCAAAGTTATTTAAAGATTTCCAGGAAACAGATTGTCGTCTTCTAAAATGTTAAGGATAATGAAGGTATTAACTATATCAAATGAAATGAAAGAAAAAAAGCAGTAAGCATATACACATTATAAGCAAACTGTACGAAGAACAATCCAATAGTATAAAGGTCACTTTGCTTTTTCATTGTATCATTTTCTCAGCTTTGGCTGAGTGGACAAAATCTGGACAAGATCTACTAGTTACCTCCCTAGGTGGTCATATGATACAGGACCACATGATCAGCTGCTGTCAGTGGAGAGAATGGTGAACTATGTGACTGTCTAGACTACTGGTACTTCCTTCTATTAACCCTTCATTTAATTCCTTTGCCCGCTTCCAGCCATCCTCCTGCCTACCTAGATTAAACTTGCTGGATTGTTTTTCTACAAGTAACCATTCATACACAACAGAACTACAGAAACCTCTTATACCTGCACCTTCTATCTACCTACTTTTTCCTTATACAGGCAGTCCCCGGGTTACGTACAAGATAGGTTCTGTAGGTTTGTTCTTAAAGGGGTATTCCGGGAATATAACGTCTGATACAAAAACCCATGATACTATAAATAAATGAATGTAACATAACTCAATGTCATTAGTCACAAAATGTAACTTAAATAGTTAGATTTTATCATTCACTAAATTTTACTGCCTCTCTAAAGTAGGCAGATTTATCACCAAGATGGCCACCACTGGAAACTACAAGTCCCATGATCCTTTATATCTCAGTAACTCCTACTCCCTCTTATGCTCTGCTCCCAGTGATGATGTAACAGGTTTTCTTGCTCTTTTACCATAGTAATGATGTGTAACTGCCATCACCACAACACTGGCCATACTGGATGCACTGCAACCAACCGACTACAGCCTAACATAGCGGTGATCACATGACCTGCCCAGGCTGGTGCAGGACATGTGATGTGGACATGTGACCAGCGGCCATCTTCTGTCCTCTGTCTTTTCCGCACAGAGGAAATTAAGGGACTGATTAAAGGGCCAGTACCATATTAATTCTCCATTACAGTGTATGTCCACAGCATTTTTTGGGGCCATTTTAAATAACAACTAATTACATATAAGTTTATATTTTAAGGACCCATTTGTATATGAATTATGCGGATTCCTGGAATACCCAATTAAGTTGAATTTGTATGTAAGTTGGAACTGTATATTTTAGAATTATAACCCCAGACAGAATTTTTTTGGTCTCTGTGACAATTGAATTTTAAAAATGTTGGATTGTCATAAGAACCAGGATTAACCATAAAGCTTCATTACAGACAACTGTGATAACTGTTACAGTTGTTTATTGTAGCCTAACCAACTAGGTCCGTTTGTAACTAGGGGTCGTATGTAAGTCGGGTGTTCTTAAGTACGGGACTGCCTATAGATTGTAAGCTCTTTTGGGCAGGGTCCTTGTGCCAGTTCAGTCATCTAGTTAGTTTTGAGTTCATTTTTCTTTTGCCTCAAAACTTCAGATGTTGTCCCTGGCTCCTGCGGGGTTTGTACTTCCTTGTTTATGCTCCCAAGAGCAGTAAGTGATGTGTCCATGACTCCTGGCCCACTCACTGGCATCAATCTTGTATGTAAAAGTCAGGGATTGGGCAAAACAACATCTGTGCAATGTGATGAAAGCAAGTGTGATATGGAAACTGGAAGGGCAAGTATAGTTTCTTCCTCCTATTGCCCCACAAATGTCACCCCTTCAAGGAATTTCTGCAGCCGTGGGCCCTCTCCAAACTCCCCTTGCTGCCTGCCAACCTACTATTACAGCCATTTGTGGCAAGGGTTTAAGAAAAAGGTCATCAATATCAAATACTGGGGGGTGACATCTGGCACATACACTGGTCACTTGTTCTCAGGAGTTAATAGCCAGAAAATGCAATGGGAAGAAGACAGCCCTGTGTTTTCCACATAGCAGCGCATCTCCTTACAGCAGATCCCATTCAGTGGTAGTGGCTGCGATTCCTCAGCTCACATTGAGAACAGAGCTGTACGTTTTCTGTAGCATTTTCCGTGCCAAGAACAGGTGATTGATGTTGACTAATATATTTCCAAACTTTCCTGCCGGAAAATAGTAATTTAGAAATAAATGAGGAAATAGACTTGCTACGGTATAAAAATATTATGAAAAAATTTTTTTACAAAATGTTTTAGTAACAGTATATACAGTGCTCTTATAAATTTGTCTGCCAGCAATTTTTACTTGAGAATGTTCTTATCAGACTTGCCAAAATGACAGAACAGAAGTAACAGGGCTGTGAACAGCTAGTAAGGATTGTATGACTAGACACTACCCACATCAGGTCTACACTCATATAATTGCTTGTAATGTTTTTCTCAACAAATGGGAGACAATTCTTTAATTATAAGGTATTGTTACCTCTAGTACAGGCAGAGCGGTACGGTGTTAGTACTGTACATCGCAGCGGTGTTAGTGTAATCGGAGGTTTAACACTGCTGTGTTTGTTTTGCCACTAGGAGCTGCTTACTTTAGTAAGCAGCTCCTAGTGCACTTTTTCAGGGGGACAGGTCTTCTTTAACTTTTAAATTGTGTCGCAAGACAATGCACTTACATACACAAGGAAGACGGTGAACTCTTTCGGACCTGAGAGGGGAAGCGACACATGCAGGATAACGGGTGCACGATCTTAGTGAATCGCGGCACAGTGCATGATCGTCAGACAAAAGCACTTTCAGGGAACTTCGTTGGACAGGTAAGTAAATGTGCCCCATAGGGTATAACTGAAATAAATGTGCCAGGATTGTGCAGTAACTGTGTAACTTTACAGTGCACAAAAATGCAACAACATTTTGACACACTTCCTTTTTTTTAAGTAAGCAAAGTAACAGAAACAATAAGGTTAACTGGACAGTTTTATACTACTCCAGATTTATCATTTACTAAAAAACATAGATTAAGGCTGGGTTCACATTACATTTGTGCCATACATTATAAGGAAAAGTCAGGAGGCTTCACCACGTGCCCTTACAACTAATGACACACACGTATATTACTGTATACGTAGCCCAGTGCCACCACCTGCCCCCTGAATGCGTGGGCTGCTGTCGATGTTCAGAGAGTTTCCACAGTGATGTCACTAACATCGACATGATTGTAATGAAAGGTACCACCTACATATCTAGAGAAAATCTACCATTCATAATAGTTTACATTCTCCATTTCCTCTGAACAGGAACAGAGGAACAGAAAATGCACATATCATTAAGTCACTAAGGTCAACTTGTGGAATATAATATTATGCAATATTATGCAAGTCAGTTTTGCTGGAGACTGTGTTAACTAAAAGATGCACGAAATATATGAACTGATTGATAAATCTGGGACATCTTTAAAGCATAAAGAAATCAGTAGTCCAGTGTGTATACATGAGGAATGACACAGTTTCTGGTCATTATGGGAATTGTAATTTCACTTTCATTTTCTCCTTATCTGATTTGAGTAATTTTTTTCCGCACATTGAAGAGACTGGAAACCATTCCAGTAATAGCCACTTAGCTGTTTACAACATGGTTAAAGGTTTTGTACCAAGTTATCCCTTTTACACATGATGTGCGATAACAAGCAGATCAGGTACGATCCTACTGCTTGGACCCCAAGCAATTTGGAGATTAGCGTTGGGTTCTCACTTAAAAGGTGGAGCAGCAGGTCCAGGATGAGTCCTGCTACTCCATTCAATCGTATGGGAGTCTTAGAAATTGCCAAGCACAGGGCTCTGCTATCTCTAGCACTCACACAGTGAACGGGGCTCTGCAGAGCACTGAGTTTGGCAATTTCAGACATCCCCATACTATTAAACAGAGTGGCAGGATGCACACCTGTCTTGACGCTCTACTCATTAGTGTCAATGTGACCCCATTTTGAGATTGCCTTGGTGGTCATGGGGGTCCCAGCAGGCAGATCCTCACCCCCCCCCCCCCCTAATCCCCTATCCCCTATCCACCAAGTAATTTGAAAAGCTGTTACAAACCCTTTAATTGGAAGAAATGATTCTATGAAGCTATATAATACAGCTCATGTGCTGTCATTGTGTAAACGTGTTATTCATACATAGGATCTAGACTTATCTTGCGCCTGGATTTGGAATTCTATGAATAAAGTCTTTGGATAATATCAATTATCCATGAATGAAGTGCCTACATTAGTTGTATAGAGTTTGCCATACACAGTAGATAAAGAAGGTCAAGGGCTGAATGAACAATCAATTTAATTAATATTGACTTCCAGTCATTCAAACTTCATGAATCTTTAATGACAGGCGGGAAGATACAAATCTAGGCAATAGGGAAATTATTAGCCAGTGCTTGCTTATATTCTGATGTACTAATACATAGACTTAGAAGCATTAATTTAGCACTTTAGGCAAAAGAAGAAGGAGACCTGAAAATTATATCACAAATGGTAGAAAACAAACATAGAATCCATCAAATCTTACCAACTGCAACATCATGGAGACACTTTCCCAAGTGGCTTCTCGAATGTTGTCACCTCCATCGACCAGTCCTTGGTAACCCTATGATGACCATATGACTTATGAGAATTCACAAGGATACCACAAAATTGTTCATATTTAGAAAGCTAAAATACAGATACAAACCTCATGTACAAAGAAGACCTTGGCTCCTGTGTAAATGCCCACTCTAACCACCGCTCGTACAGCTGCATTCATTCCTGGTGATGATACAATATACATTCTTTATTTCATGAAGGGGAAATCGGCAGACTATTAGAGATCACTATTCATGGCTGGCCTACAAGTCTCTATCAGACTTTAGTGCCCTCTGATGACATCACTATTAGGTGCCACGGTTGGGTTTGACAGCAGAACTACAGAGAAAAATGGGATAGTATGTTGAGTACTTCAATTATATATAGTTATAGGTGTGGTGGTCTAGGACGGGAGATCCTCCATTTCTCCCATATCACCGCATTCTATGAACAGTGTCCAATACAATGACCACATGTGCAGTTAGGCAAAATAGATACTTTTACTTCAAAACTTCAACATATACATTCTTTGTTCAAAGCGTTTGTCTGTCCCACAAATAGTAATAGCATAGTAGGTTAAACTTTATCCAAGTTCAGCTTGCATAGATGGTAATAACTGGGATCATAGGAGTCTATTGACGTTCTAATGTATTGTTAACCATTATTTCATCCAACAGGATACGATCATTACGAAAATAGAACTTAGACTCACATTTAACTTGATCCTTAGGGCAGAGACGCTAACTCCTTTGACGCCGAGCAACGGTCTAGTGAGCGCCATGTTAGCTGTGACGTTTCGAGGGACACGCCCCCTTCCTCAGACATGTCTGGGACTTCAATTATATATAGTTATAGGTGTGGTGGTCTAGGACGGGAGATCGTCCATTTCTCCCATATCACCGCATTCTATGAACAGTGTCCAATACAATGACCACATGTGCACTTAGGCAAAATAGATACTTTTACTTCAAAACTTCAACATATACATTCTAAACGTCACAGCTAACATGGCGCTCACTAGACCGTTGCTCGGCGTCAAAGGAGTTAGCGTCTCTGCCCTAAGGATCAAGTTAAATGTGAGTCTAAGTTCTATTTTCGTAATGATCGTATCCTGTTGGATGAAATAATGGTTAACAATACATTAGAACGTCAGTAGACTCCTATGATCCCAGTTATTACCATCTATGCAAGCTGAACTTGGATAAAGTTTAACCTACTATGTTATTACTAATTGTGGGACAGACAAACGCTTTGAACAAAGAATGTATATTTTGAAGTTTTGAAGTAAAAGTATCTATTTTGCCTAACTGCACATGTGGTCATTGTATTGGACACTGTTCATAGAATTTGACAGCAGAACTAAACAGGTTCACTGCTGCGATAAGCACCAGCACCAACCGCAGCAGCTACAGGCAGGTGTCAGCTGCATACGCTGTGTATGGAGAGAGCTTAACCTGTGAGCTCACTCCCCACCATCTACCAATGACGTGATAGTACATTGTGGTGCACCGAGGGGGTTAAACAATAATTGATATTGTTTGTGTAGTGAAAAGATACACAATTTTCCAATATACTTTCTGTATAAATTCCTCATGGTTTTCTGGATCTCTGCTTGCTATCCTTTAACAGGAAGTTTTATTGTTTACTTCCTGTCCCTGGTCATGTGACGTCACATAGGTGCACGGGTGAAGCCATTTCAAGGAATTGATGCAGAATGTATATTGGAAAATTGTATAACTTTTCATTATTCAAACAATAACATTAATTTGCTGAAATGGGAATACCCCTTAAAATTTTCTCCATAGACTTCAGTCTGCAGCATTTGTTATAAATCAATTTAACCCCTTCACGCTCCGTGACGGATATATCCGCCACGGAGCTGTGAAGGTTGTATGAAGAAGGCTCACGGGCTGAGCCTTCTTCATACAGTGATGGGCTTTGCTGCATATCGCAGCAAAGACCCATCGCTATCACCCGCGGTCGGTGCTTGCACCGATCGCGGGTGTTAACCTCTTCTTTGCCGCCGGCAAAGTCGCCGGCGGCACTTTAAATTTGGCGGCGCGTGGGCGCCGCCATCTTACCTCCGATCGCCGCTCCCCCGAACGTCATCGGGGGGCGGCGATCGGTTGCCATGGTAGCCTCGGGTCTTCGTTTGACCCGAGGATACATGGCTTCTGCACATGCATTACAATGAGCCTGTGGCTCATTGTAATGTATAGTGTGCAGAAATGCCATATACTGCGATACAGTAGTATTGCAGTATATGGCAGGAGCGATCAGACCATCTAGGGTTAATGTACCCTAGAGGGTCTAAGAAACAGTGGAAAAAAAGAGAAAAAAAAAAGTTTAAAAAATGTAAAAAAATAATAAAATATTAAAAGTTCAAATCACCCCCCTTTCCCTAGAACTGATATAAAATATAATAAATAGTAAAAATCACAGACACATTAGGTATCGCCGCGTCCCAAAATGCCCGATCTATCAAAATATAAAAACGGTTACGGGCGGCGGTGACCTCCGGAACGGCAAATGGCGCCCAAATGTCCAAAATGCGACTTTTACACCTTTTTAGATGACATAAAAAATGTAATAAAAAATGATCCAAATGTCGCACAGTCCTCAAAATGGTAGCAATGAGAACGTCGGCTCATTTCGCAAAAAATGACCCCTCACACATCTCCATGCGCCAAAGTATGAAAAAGTTATTAGCGTCAGAAGATGGCAAAAAATTTTTTTTCTCTTTTGTACACATTCGTTTAATTTTTGAAAATTTATTAAAACGCAATAAAACCTATATAAATTTGGTATCGCCGCGATCGTACCGAACCAAAGAATAAAGTAGGCATGTTATTTGGAGCGCAGAGTGAAAGTCGTAAAAGCTGAGCCCACAAGAACATGACGCACATGCAGTTTTTTTCAATTTTTCCACATTTGGAATTTTTTTGCGGCTTCCCACTACATGGCATGGAATAATAAATAACATCATAGGAAAGTAAAATTTGTTACGCACAAAATAAGCCCTCACACAGGTCTGTACACAGAAAAATGAAAAAGTTATGGATTTTTGAAGATGGAGAGCGAGAAATCAGCGAAAATACCCTGCGTCCTTAAGGGGTTAAAGGGAACCTATCACCCCGATTCTACCTATAAAGGTAGAAGGGGTGGTAGGTGGATGAATGGGACGTGAGGATAGCCCTTTTTGGGCTAA
Source organism: Engystomops pustulosus (assembly GCF_040894005.1). NCBI lineage: Eukaryota > Metazoa > Chordata > Amphibia > Anura > Leptodactylidae > Engystomops > Engystomops pustulosus. The sequence goes on along the minus strand of NC_092412.1, from coordinate 57,820,758 downwards.
TCCTCACGTCCCGGCTATCTTTTTATAAAGTTTATTGCGGGCATATGCAAATTTATTTATGCGGCTACTGGGGCATGGAGTAGCCGGACATGAGGCTACTAGTCGCGGCTACTCCACGCCCCAGTAGCCACATTACTCCGCCTACCATTTAATCTTCGGCGCGCAGCCCTCGTCCGAGTCCCCCGGCATCTGCGGCCTACTGCGCATGCGCAGTAGCTCCGGCCCCGGAGCCACGGCTGCGCAGCCAAAGGCCTGGGTTCTGCGCATGCGCAGAACGCAGGGGACTCAGACGAGGGCGCGCAGCTATGAGGAGCTGCGCGCTGAAGATTGAATGGTAGGCGGAGTAATGTGGCTACTGGGGCGTGGAGTAGCCGCGACTAGTAGCCTCATGTCCGGCTACTCCACGCCCCAGTAGCCGCATAAATAAATTTGCATATGCCCGCAATAAACTTTATAAAAAGATAGCCGGGACGTGAGGATAGCCCTTTTTGGGCTAATCCTCACGTCCCGGCTATCTTTTTATAAAGGTAGAATCGGGGTGGTAGGTTCCCTTTAAATACTTCCCCCTTATCGGTCAACCCTAGCAAAATATCCATACTTTTCTACTTAGCTTGATAAGATAGATCGGCTTATCTTATCGCAAGGCAGAAGCTAGACCCATAGAGATTCCTGTCAAAGGTAGTACATGAATATATGATATTATATATAGGGCAACTCATTCACACTATACTGTATATACTGTATTAAAGGACATCTACCACCAGGATGAAGGATTGTATACCAAGCACACTGACATACAGGTGTGTGTCCCCTGTGGCAGGATCTGCTCTTCTTTTAGCTTCTTATTGCCTGTTTTTTTTTTAAAGGCTCTGAAAATTATGAAAATTAACCTGAGCCTCCATAACTGTTTATTGAGCCTGGAGAACCTTAGGTTAATTTGCATAATTATTAAAGCCTTTTTTTTAAAAAAAAAAAATACAAGGGCATAGGAAGCTTAAAGAAGAGCAGATCCTGTCAGTGTGCTTGGCTTACAATCCTTCATCCTGTTGCTAGATCTCCTTTAATGTGGATGGTGCTTTGTACCCTTCTAATAGGGTAGATGAGAGCACCAATTATAAGCCATAATATTTAAACATGGAAATCCTTTTTAAATTTAGTAAAGGAGACACCAATCAGATACCATATATACTCGAGTATAAGCCTAGGTTTTACAGCACAAAAAAATGTGCTGAAAAAACCCAAACTCGGCTTATACTCGAGTAAAAAAAATATAGGTCTTACCAGGTTTTTGTCGTAAAATTAGGGGTCTTGGCTTATACTTGGGTCGGCTTATACTCGAGTACATACGGTACGTTCTGAAGGAATGGATTACATATAAAAAAATCCTCTGTACCTTATCCTTAAGCTGAGCCTGGAATAACCAATATGCTTGATAATAATTATAACACTACATTGTAGTATATAAAATAATAAGAAGGATTACCTTGAGCATCTCCTCCTGAAGTAAGTACAGCAATAGCTTTGCCCACTCCCAGACTCTGGGCATCATGGTGGTGAGATCCACGCAACATTGTCTTATCTGTGAAGCAACACAAGTTCTTGCATGAAAGCAGCTCCTACTCCTTCCGAGCAGCCAGCAGAGTGAGGCCGAGCAGAGAGTCCTGCGCTGTTTTGTAAGTCACACTATCCCTCAGAATGACAAGTCAAAATGTCATTACAGGTTACCTTCTCCGCAGAGTCAGCCAAACATGATCCGTTATTCATAGCACTCCACTTGTAGGGGCCAAATAAACAAATACAAGTCATGCAGCGTAAGAGGACACATACAAAGCTCGGAGATATGGGGCTAGATAATGTATGTCACTATACATAGACGTGGTGATCTGCACTGCAGGCTAAAATCAATGAATGTCATTACTCCCACATCTGCCCATGGCTGGGCTCTAATAATTACATGTTAACATAATAATTTAACAGTAAAGAATAAGGGGCAGCATGATGGCTCAGTGGTTAGCACTACAGCCTTGCAGCGCTGGGGTCAAGTCCCATCCAGGTCAACATCTGCAAAGAGTTTGTATGTTCTCTCTGTGTTTGCGTGGGTTTCCTCCAGGTCCTCTGGTTTCCTCCCACAATCTATAACATACAGGTAGGTTGATTCGATTGTGAGTCCCATGGGGGACTCACAGCTCTGTGCTGCGCTGCGTAATCTGTGAGCGCTATATAAATAAATAATAGTTAACCCATTCATTACAATGTGCTATCAGCACATTGTAATGAATGAGGAGTAAAATCCCTACATAGTGCCATACTGTAGGCGCTGGTAGGTTGGATCGTCTGAGGCTACTGTGGCATGGAATAGCCTTCGCTCCGGCTCCCTGGAGAGGCTACTCCACGCCCCTGTAGCCTCTGCCTATTATTTACATAAATAAAAGATATTTTCTCAGCAACTACTCAATGTAAACATTACACAGGGGCAATATACGGGTCAGGTAGATAGTAGAAACCTATCATTGGATATACATTTTTAGGTAGATCTCTGATGGTAGGTTTCCTTTAAGACATAAAAGAAATACAGGTTAAATGCTCTATCTCTAGCATCTGTTACACCATAAGATCTTATAAAATCATATGGCCACTGTCCTGATCCGTCATCCGTAGGTAGGGGAAGGCCATGTGTGAGTTCAGCAGCAGCTGCAATGTTTACATCTGCCAATGGCTGGAGCCTTCACAACATAAAACGCGAAAATGTCAAGTTTAAATAAAAATTTACCTAAATTATCAAGAAAATGTAACATGACCATGATCATTGCTGAGCAATGCTACAAAAATCCTGAACATTTTTGTTGCATTTATGGCCAGATTTCTTAGTTCATATCATTTGTCAGTAAAAATATTATACATTTTAATTTTTTGCTTTATCCAGAAACACATAATAAAACATGTATCTTACCAGTTGCTGTGTCACTAGCGGTGAAGACCTCCTCGTCCAGGTTATCTGATGGTAAAAGAATAGATGTTCAGAGTCAGGTATGCTCTATGACAAATCCCCTTCTGGAGCGATTTTCCAGCCTATCGGCTATTATATTATGACTGCATTCATTACAACTGCAAGACTGGAAGCGAGAAACAGGCTCCACACAAGAAAGAACAGCAAACGTGCCGGGAAGATGCTGTTCAGGAAGGTTCATGGCTGGCAGCAAAGACAAAGAAACCAGCGCTCAGTAATCTGGTCAGGCACAGCGGAGAAGGAGCCAACACAGAGGAATGGTCCATTATTCAGCTCATCCATACCAATCATTACAATAAACGCAAAATATCAAGATGCCCAAATTCTAGGTTTACTAAAAAATTTTTTCTAATGTAAAAATGAGAAGAGCATTGCCCGTACATGATGCTGTCATGCTGGGTGCACTGAGAACATGCCAGCTGCTTCTGTCATTAGAAATCAGCAAATGCTTGTCCAATTTCTAAATTCTGCCCATAATTTTTTTAGGAAATACCAGTTGTTGTGGATACTATTGTGCTTTCACTTTTTGCACTGCAAGTGGTAAAGGCAGCGACAAAAACCTGCAGCATTGATTGAAATAAACCTGCAGCAAATAGCCAGATTAGAAGAGATTTAACCCATTACAAGTACATCCACTGGGAAGCTGGCTTCAAGGTAATGTTTTCAGGATTACCCTATAAATAAAGGGACCGCAGCACTACCCTACGGATGCCGCATCTTCAGTTTTTCCTGCAGTGTTGCTTGAGACCACAAGGTGCATCACGTCACCTTCATTTTCAAGGTCATCTGAGGTCATTGAGGTTAAGGCCGTGATCACACATGCCACTAGAGTTGCATTACATAATGTAACGCTTGCAGATGGGGGTTGGTACTTGGCTACATTGTATATACATATATATATATTTCCAATGAAACGCATGTGATTGTTAACCAGCCCCCGGTGCACTGCATTTAAACAATACAGGACACTGTCTGGTTGGTCTGGTTACTGATGGCATGAGTTTTTCTGGAAACACATATGCGCTCAGGCCAAGAACTGCCCCCTGTGCATTAGCGTTGCGTTAGCACATCGGCTCAAAGGAAATCTACTGTCAAAATCAAGCAGGATAAACCAGGGGCACCTACTCATAGATCCTAACACTGTGTAAATCTTCTTACTTCTAAAATTATGCTAATGAGACAGAAGTGCTATGGATGTGTTACCAAAGCCCCTCTGTGCTGTAGCATCAAAAGCTAACACCCCCCAGAGCCTTTCTGAACCATTAGCATAATAAGTTGATTTTAAAGGGAAGGAGGTCATGGATAACACATATAAGAAAATTACGACAGTTACAGAGCCTGGATCTATGAGTAAGTGTCCGTGGTTTATCATGCTTGATTTTTATGGTAGATTTCCTTGAAGGTTTTACGATAGTATTACTTTGTACGCACCACAGCCATAATGCAACAGTGTAGTGTAAAAATTCAGAGTTACAATATTTGTTCTTGTTAAAGCCAGCATTTATGTGGAGCTTGTCTTCTGTGGAAGAGATCAATACATTGCCTGACACTAGTGGAAAGATAAACTGCTGTTATCAGGAGCAATTATAAGAAGTGCACAGTTTATGGGTGTGTTTCCATTTCAAGTTTTTGCATGTGCTTTTCAAGACAAAACTATATTTGGGACATAAAGGGAATAAAAAGTATAAACTGACTTCTTTATTTTTAATATTTTTTTGTTCTCCAAATTACAATTTTGTATTGTACCATTCCTCGTGGAAATGAATGGTGTGAGTGGTGTTACGAATGGACACAAATTTTTACCATAGTCGGTGCTGTCGGTCTCAGACATGTGAAGGGAAAACTACTTTGGTGAAAAATAGTAACACCCAGTTGTCAAAAATATTCAGTAGGAAGAGCAAAGTAATAGCCTAAAAAACTGACAGGTCCTATTTAACGTGATATGAATTACAGCCCTGGTATTTAATTAAGTGCCATTGTAAGTTTACAGCATCCGTTATAAATGAATAGTGCAGTCGATACTAATACTTTATTAAAGAAATCTGTTGCCGTGTCCTTTTTCCTCTTTCTTCCATATTTTAGCAGTTTGTATGAATTAGTTTTCTGTCCTGTATCCAATGAAAGCTGAGAGATAAAGCAACCCGAGAGATAGCTAAGTATGTACAGTCTAATCTCCTCAGAGAACTGAATCATTAAAGGGGTTATCTGGGTGTTAAAAATTATTTAGGGCCGGGCTGGGGTGGGCTATTTAAAAATAATAAAGGTGTACCTACCTCCTCCGGCGCCGCTGACGTCCTGCGCTGCGGTCCGCTTGATGCGTGCCCCTGTTTGTTTACAGGGGCACAGAAGCTGCGCACAGGGAGCTTCCAGTCCGCTATGTGGCCGGCTCCTCCCATCCGTCCCTATGTCTCAGCGTTGTTAGCGCTGGGAGATGGTGTTGGCTGGAAGCTCCCTGTGCACCCTTGTAATCGCACAGAGGAGACGGACCGTGGTGCGGGACATCAGCAGCACCGGATGAGGTAAGTAGATGTTTATTATGTTTAAATAGCCCACCCCAGCCTGGCCCTCAGTAATTTTTAACACCCGGATAACCCCTTTAAGGGAAATATTTTCTAGGTATGGAAAGAGTAACCATTTAGCCTCTTTTCCTTATCTCTATGCTGTGTACAGGAATTAAGATACACTGCTCACTACAGGAGAAAGAATCAGGCAGAAAAAAGGCAGTGTTATAATTGATGAAGAATATTACTGCTTTATTAATTTCTGAAAAAATAGCTTCAAAGATTTGTTACATTGGAAATCATGGATATTAAACGGATGTTAACTTTAAAACAGATGTGTGATTGATTCCTGAGGATGATACAAGGCACTGGATGGCATCATTCACATAACATATACAAAGACAACACAGCAGTGACATTTAATTTAATTTTTTTTTTATTTTTACAAGCATTTTTTCTTATGTTGTTCTTATGTGTACGCTTTATAGTAAAATATTTGGGGGGGGAAAAAAACCTTGAAAAATCCACTAAAAACAATCTGTATATCTATCAGTTTTTGTGAAATTGCATTCAAAAGTAAAAAAAAATAATGCAGTGTGATGGTGAACTACAAATTGGTGTGCCAATCACCCACTTGGTGTGAATAGGGAATGTATGAATCCCATTCACTCGCACTGCACATCTATGTACTAAACAGCTGTGTCAAACTACCGTAAGGAGCATTGAAAAAAATTGAGAATCTGGAATGCAAACATTACTTCACAAAGGTTGTGAATAAGGAAAGGGAAGTAAAGCTTTTAACTAAATACACACATTTTAAAATTCTTTGTAAATGAGCTTAACACAGTGCACCTATTGTATCATATACATACATGCAACCCATACAAAAAGCTACAACCTTATCAAAGGTCGTGTGAATATTAAATGCAAATAAAATAAACCTAAAATCTACTGACCAGTCAAATTCTTTTTCTTTCTGCTGAGCTGAAAAACGGTGAAGAAGAGGTAAATCCCTACTGAGATGGTCGCTGAAATTACAAGTTTGATTAAAACCCTATCAAGTTCAATGGCAGCACACATAGCCCGTGGCTGCAGTCATTGGCTCATTGATATTTATAGCAGAAGTTATAAGGCCAGCAGCAGCTGCTGGAAAAGCCCCTCCTACTGGTGAGACGCGGCATAGCTGCAATATTGGGACATGATTGACATTCCTTCTATAGCAGGAATAACCCTGGAATAACCCAAGCACAAGTTCAAGTGCAGCAGCCATCAAAGTGATACAGCAGTTTTCATTAATGCCAGTAAGTATAGTCCTATAGTACAGAATTCACATTTTAATATTTAGAATTATGTTTGTTTTTATCGACATATAAACTGAGAAATAGGAAATACTCAAAGCTCATTAAGCACCAAAAATAAGCAAAAAACATACACAGGAAACACACAAATTCTTGAATTGTTCTATTTTGCCAAGTTTTTATTTATTCTCTTACGTTACCGTAGTTCTTTGGAATGACTTTACTTTACCAATGATTCTTAATAGCAAGCCTGCCAAATTAAACAGTAAGAAATTCTGTTTCAACATATACTGTAATTTCTTCTTATTATTGTGATGTATTAATAGGTCACAGGTGCGTTAAAGTTGTATGAAGAGGGCTCCTGGGCTGAGTGGTGCTGGCAGTGGCAGTCAAGACCCGACGGCGCATGGGTGCCACCATATTGGCTTTGATCCTCGCTCCCCGAGTCATCGAGGAGCGCCGATCCATCACCATGACAGTCTTTATAGGACCCAAGGCTGAGTCATTTATGCAGATCTATTACAGTGTGTAGGTGCCTTAAAAAACGAGCCCACAAGAAAAAGGTGCAAAAGTGCTTTTTTCACCAATTTCACTGCATTTGGACCCCCCCCTCCCCCCCCGACACACATACTTTCCAGTACACAGAATAAAATATTAAATACTGTCACGATAAAGTAAATGTGTTATGCAGAAAACAAGCCCTCACACAGATTTGCAAAAATGGACAAATAAAAAAGTTATAGACTTTTGAAGGTGGGGAGTGAAAATTGGAAACACAAAAATGAAAACGGTACAAGTCGTTGAGGGTACGTCCACACATTCAGTTTTTTTAGCTGCAGTTTTTGAAGCCAAAAGCAGGTGTTGGATGATAATGGGTTGAGACATAATTGATTGGTGCTACTGCTCCTCCTACTTTTACACCATTCCTGGTTTGGACATCAAAAACTGTCCACTGATGCAGGTAGTGGGGCGAGCAGAGTAGAGGAGCCTGGACACTTTTTGCACTGTGACTAGCTCAAAGGAAGAGAGTGAACAGGGCGAAGTAGCAGAGAGAAGCGGATTAATGGAGTTGGTGGATTGGGATATGACGAATAAAGTCAATTTCATCTTTGAAGTAGGTGGCCAGATCTTCAGCCCCAAGGCTTGTAACAGGTGGCCTAACCTTTGGTGTTAGTAAGGAATAAAGAGTATCAAAGAGCCTTTTAGGATTGTTAGAGAGAGAGGATATTAGATTAGTGAAATAGACCTGTTTGGCGAGATGGAGAATGGTGTTACAAGTTCTAAGCATGAAAGTGCAGAATGGCGCAATTTTCTCCACCGACATGCAGCACTCATGGGGCAATGCCGAAGGAAACGTTTGGGTCGTGTGCCAAAATTGCCGACAACTGTGTTGAAATTTTTGGACTGAGGGAGGTGCCGCCTCATTCAGGGTTCTTTTATGGTTGTGGTTATAATGGTTAGTAGCCAGGTTAGGACAGGAGAGAGAGGAGATGGGGGGCAGCGATGACCGCAAAGTTTCTGTGATACGGATATCCAACATGCCCACTCTTTGCCACATTAGTTGTCGGCTATGCCAAAATTCTCAGGTTTGGCAAAAGTTCATCCACCATAATCTGTATGGATATCACTACTTTCTGCTAGCCATAAATGTCCTCCATATGTACAGTGATAAATTAACCGTGAAAAGGTAATAGAGCAACCCCAAACCTTCTGACTGGATGTACAACAGGCACTCTGAGCCTTGACACTCTTTATAATGAGAGGCAGAAATGTCACCTCAAAAAATAGATCTAGTCACAGCTCTTAAAGTTAGTAACATGATCTATTAATGTATGTAAATATTTCAAAGAAATATCTCTCTGTATACTAGTCAAAACAAAGTACACAAAATGAGCACTATAACTCCAGTGTAATCCGTTTTAAAGGACATCTACCATCAGAATATGTGATGTTTATACTCACCTTCCCGTCCCAGTGTATTAAAGGACACCTGTCATCAGGTCTCTGCCACTAGTCCTGTCACTATTACCTGTTGGAGCAGCTCACAAGGATCCCATCCCAGCCTTTATCTAGTTATTTCATACATTATTCATTGTAAAATCATCTATTTTTTATCATGTAAATGAGGCTGGTCACATGGTCAGAGGCAGTGATGTCACCCCTGTTACCCCTCCCCTCTCCTCCCCCTGCTCATGTCTGTGTGTAATGTATAGTAAAGCATGGCTAGTGTGTGTGCTGCATCTGCTGACATGCTGCATCCTCCTAATATACAGGTGAGAGACACAGGCATCAGCTACACATGAATCTGACATGTTCTGCTGTAACATGGCTGCCTGGAGCTGCTGTATCTCTCCTATACACACACACACATGCACACACAGGCTGCAGGGGGCGTGGCCACCAGCACCAGGAAGCACATCATTATACAGCCTCACATCATTATACATGCTGTCAGTCAAGCACTGGGGGTGTGGCTGTGCCTCCCACTCATGAATAGAGTGGACAGCTTGAATATGCTAATGATTCATTGGACATTTCACAGGTCATTTGCATACAGCTTTAGGACCTCATTGCTTAGGTTTACAGGCCTGTAGAGGGACAATGAAGGGATAGAGGCAATGCTCTCTAATGGCAGTTTATGAAAATATATTTAGTTTAGGGGGGTTATTTTGCATGACGGGTTCTCTTTAAGCTTGTTTTATTATGGCTTAGCAAATCACTTTTTCACAGAAATACATTTTTTTTAAATATGTAAATGATATTATTTTTAGTATTTATGCATGGCACTCGATCCAGTTAGCTCCGCCCACACATCGCGTTGCGAGTTGGCGACGTAATGCGGGTCTTCCACTGCAGTTCCTGCACTATGTGTCATCATAGCAGAGTGTATAGAGTCACTGCTATGACCTCGCATAACATGAAAACTGCAGAAGGAGAGCCGGTGAGGCCTCTGGCTCATTTACATATTTTTAATAAACTTATTTCTCTGAAACAGTGACCTGCTTAGACATTCTAAAACCAGCTTAATGCACCTCTGCAAGGGACAGGGAGGCGAGTATAAAAATCTACTATCAGATATTCTGATGGCAGATGTCCTTTAAGCCACCTGCACACAAACGTGACCAAACACTTCTGTAAGGCACCAGTTATGAATTATTTTCTATGAATGATCCATGAAGAATGGTTCTGACCAGGACATGGTCTGCTTTTTAGTGGATTGGTCTGTTAAAATAATGGCTGTCCATTACATAGTATTGCATGTATTTTTCACAGGCTGTACCCTCTTCATACACATGAGGTGTTTGCTGCATAATGCAGCAAACACTTTCGATCTGTGCTGGCAACAATTGCGAGTGTTAACAGGCATCCGCATGTAACAGATGGAGGCTCGTGGGCTGTTATCTTGGTATATGATCTATGCTCCCCATGATGTCATAGGGGAGCGTAGATCAGTTGCCATGACATTCTGGGGTCTTCACAAGACCCCTGGACTTGTAATTTCTGTAGATCTGTTACAACATACCAGTGGCACATTGTAACAAGTCATGTATAAAATTCCCATATACTACTATACTGCAGTATATAGTAGGGGGTCTAAAATGTATAAAAGTTAAAAAAAAAAAAAAAAAGTTAAAAAAACCGCCCTAAAAGTTGAAGTTCACTAGAACTGATATAAAAATAAACAATAAAAAATCCTAAACATGTTAGGTATCCTTATTCCCCAAAAGTAACCCCGTAATGGAAAGTTGCTTCCAAATGCCTGAAACGCCACTTTTTTGCCATTTTGGACACATCAAAATTTTAATAGAAAACGATCAAAAGGTCATACAGTCCCTATAATGGTAGCATTGAAAACTTTATCTAATCCCGCAAAAATGCAGCTTACACAGCTCCGTACATCGAAGTATAAAAAGGTTATTGGTCTCAGAATAAGGCAAAATTACGAAATTTTATTTTATTTATTTATTTATTTTTTTTTACAAAAGATTAAAATTGTTTAAATCTACTTAAATATAATAAAACCTATGTAAGGGGAGCGCACAGTGAAAGCTATAAGAACAGGGCCCAAAAGAAAATGGTGCAAATAGTTTTTGTTGGAATTCTTTTAAAGCTTCCCAGTACACGGTATTGGATATTAAATACCGTCACTAGGAAGTACTAGTTGTTATTCTGTATGCAGAATATTAAAAAAGTTATTGAATTTTGAAAGTGGGGAGTGAAAAAACAAAAAAAGGGCTGTGTCCTTAAAGGGTTAAAGAAGATTTCTTCCAAGGCTGATAGTTGTGTTATATGGGAAACATTTTCCTAGAAAATCACTTAAAGTCAATAGTAAAAAGATGTTCCCAATTCCTCTACATAACAATGAGACAGCCATGTTTTACATTTGCCATTTGTTCGTAGACTATTATCTTGGTTTTTAGATCTGGGCTAATCTCACAACCATTTGTGGATCATTGATGCATAATTTCAAAGAAAGCCAAAGCTAGTCCGGACATTAATGTTCGCAGAGATGGCCGAATGTTTATCTAAACGATTGTTCATCTAAAAAAAAATTCACAGACCATAGTCTGCATTTACACGAACATATGCCCCTCTCCTCTCCATAGATATGCATGGTGTATGGGCCGTAACACGGGGAAAGATAGGACCTGTCCTATCTTTTTCCCGTACACGGAATGGTAGGGTGCCACGTGTGTGTGGCGGCCACTGTCATCTATGGGGGATGCTTGAGTCCGTACTTACGTCCCCCATACGGTCGTGTGAATGTATCCAATTGTCATATGTGAGGAAAAGGGTTTATCTTTCATCAATGTACTCATATGTATGGTGGGTGTGAGGTTTAGGTGGAAAATGTAACCCAATGGTAAAGGTCACATTAGAAGAGACTAAGGCTGCGGTCATACGTACCGCTAGGCGTCCGTTCAGAACGCGACGCTAGCACACAGGGGGCTGACCTCCCCCTGTGCGCTAGCGTCGCGTTATGAACGGATGTCTAGCGGTACGTGTGACCACAGCCTATGCAGATCATTGCTCAAATAAAGGACATTAACCCAGCATCGAGGCTGTAATTATGTTATAGAAAATTTGAAAATTGGGTCTTAAGGTTGATATAAAATAGACCCGAAGGACATTAGCCAGCAACACCCCGGAAGAAGCCGTGGTAGCGAAACCCTGGGTCGGGCGAACTAGCGAGACTGGCGTCCGCATGGTGGATTTTTATATGCGCATTTTTACCTTTGTTTTGTGAGTATGTTTTTATCTGAATACATTTTTACTTGGTTGGACATACTACACTATTGCTGCCTAAATCTTTTCTACAGTAGCCCCGTAATTGCTTGAGTGGTTACGAGATATAGGAAAGTGCAGCTGAATCGTCTGAACAGTGGTCTATTCTCATCTTGATGCCTATTTGTGTGGAGCTACACCAGAGAGGTTTCTGAGGAGTGAGAGTGGAACGATAATGTGGATTTGTCAAAGAACATTGAAAAGACTTAAAAGGAGCTCCGATCAGATTGAAAATTTTTTTTTTATATATACTTTATGTTCGGACGTGGGATTGGTCCGAGACTGTGGGGCAGCTCCCAATAGGGTATAGTGTGCAACTCAGTATATTTCAATTTATGTTATAGAATACTAAGATGCTGTGAGTTCGCTAAAGCACACAAATGGGTATAACGTGGTATTTGTTGGGGCCCCGACTGATGGGCCCCACAACGAAGAACTCCTGTTCTTCCCAATGATTAGAGCAGCAGGTCAAGCATGCATCCTGCTTCTTCTATTACTGCACATGAGACTGTAGGAAATTACTAAAAACAACACTCAACTATTTCCAACACTGTAATAAATAATAAAAGGTGCATGTAGGGGGCGCTTGACCTGCTGCTCCATTCATTAAAATATTACACTGACCATCACTTAGGGTGCGGTCACACAAAGTGTTTAACGCATGCGTTCAGCAACAGCTAAAAGAGATGATTTGCCTAATTAAACAGCTGTTAATGTGAAAAACATTGTGTAAACAAATGCATGTGTTAACAACATGTTAACAAGTGGGTTTTGTAAACACAAGTGTTAACATCTGTTTAATTAGGCAGATCACTCTTTTTTAAACGCGTGACGTGTGACTGCACCCTGAGTGATAGGAGCTTAAACAGCAATAAAACCGAGTAAAATTGTAAAGTAAGGAGTTAAAATGATCTTTACTGTGTAAACATCACTAGGGGATTGAGATTTGAGAATTTTCTTTTGTGGGAAAACCCCTTTAAGGCTATGTTTACATTTCCCTTCAAGCCTCTATTCCTGTATTCATGAGGGGGGTGGGATTGTGGGCAGGATTAGGGGCAGTGACTGCCGCATTACAGGTGGCAGTTGCCGCCGAGCTATGGAGCAAGAGCGAGGGAAGAGCCAGCGCCTTGGACGGCCCCCTCATCTCCTAGTGCCGAATTTCTGGGTGACAGTTCCTCTTTAACTTATCACTTAGGCCGCGGTCACACGTACCGCTAGACGTCCGTTCATAACGCGACGCTAGCGCACAGGGGGAGGTCCTCGGCCCCAACGCACATGCGTTTCCTGAGAAACGCATGCGATCGGCTTAACAATCGCATGCGTTTCCCTGGAAACGCATGTGCGTTCGGGCCGAGGACCTCCCCCTGTGCGCTAGCGTCGCGTTATGACGGACGCCTAGCGGTACGTGTGACCGCGGCCTTAAAATCTCATTGACATCAATGTAAATTTCATGTCATTCGATATGATCAGTCAGGCAGGTATCCATTATGAATGCGTTTTTTGGATAGAAAAAAAATGATGGTAGCTGAAGTACTTTTTCTCTGTTTGAAACAACCCACACATAAGGGATACTTGCCGTACGGAACACAATGGATGACATTTACATTGACGTCAATGGGATTTTTCATTGATACGTTAAATCTCCATTTTTTTTTTTTTAATGGAGGCAAGGGTGGGAGGTTTGAATATTAGTGTGAACTTAGGTTTATTTAACAAGCTACATGATAGATAGGGGATGACAAGCTGATGGGTGAGGGACCAACTACAGAACCCCCATCAATCAGGAGAATGGGGATCATGTTTTCACTAATGGGTGGAGCATCAGGTCAAGCATGTGTCATGCCACTCCATTCATTAGTATGAGAGTGTTGGAAATTGCCACAGATGGGACATGGGAATGCCAACATAACCGATACCTGTGCTTAGAGATTTCTAATACTCTTGTACAATTAAATGGAGCTAAACCTATGAATGAGAACAAAACCATCTTCTCTGGTTTAATAGAGGTCCTAACAATGGGACACTCACCGATCAGCTTGTTATCCCATCTCCTGTGGATAGGCCATAACTTTTGGTAAAACCCCTTTAAGGTGCAGCAAAGTGAACGGAATTTAAACAAATCTTATCCACATACTGAAATCCTAAAGTTACGCCATGCTAAAAAAAAACACTTCCGCTCTGCCTGGACTTGGCCTTGTGGTATGTTCAAGTGGGGGACAATTTCTGTATAAATTGAGATCTGGAGAAAATCTGCGCAGGCTTAATCATAATCATTTCCCCCACAAATTTAAGCTTTTGATATATGAAAAGTCTAAAATCTGCATTATATAATTATGAACATTTGGTATATTTTATTTTTTAACCCCTGCATATCCCTATAATGCACATCTCCTACAAGTGATATATTCATCAGGTCATCAAGACCCAAATTGACAATTCTGCTGCTCTCTCTATATTATTATAAAGCTATACAGCTCCATATCAGTGACATATCTCATCTTTATACATTTGCAATGCAGGACAAATTAACTTTTCCAAACTTTTAGCCCCTGCCCTGAAGAGCCTCCATCCCTGGCTTCTGCCGGCAGCGCACACTGTACAGACACATCCCAAACGCAGCACACACAGTGACCCATCACCTTCCAGCTCTAAGTGAGAAGACATCTTTCAACTTCTTTCTTATCTGTGCAGCAGAAATCCCGATTCCAGCACACGGCTTGAACACTACAGCAGAGCACAACAGCTCCCTCTAGCCTTCAGGTTAGCGAATGACATCCATGTCGACCATCTTTGTTAAGGGCACAATGGGACATTCGACAAATCTACGTTAGAAGGGTTACGAAATACATATAATGTACTCTGATGCACGCGAAGTATCTCCATGAATTTTCTGAACCAAGCTAGTAATAATTCACTTATAATAAAACTACAAAATGTTAGCCCATGACTAGTCTTCTGCCCACATCAAGCATGGCGGTTGTAACAGCTGCCTATCTCATGAGGCCGACCCTCATCTATAGCACAGCGCCCACCCGCGGAGACAAAGAACACTCCCAGCGGAGGCAATACCCTTTCAACATCTGAAACTTTATTGACAAGCGGACGAACAAAGCACAAGGTATTTCCGATGCTTCCTTATTGAGGCGTTTGCCTATTTTATGACCCCTTTCCGTGGATTCCCCGGGGCCGCCGTCTGTCCTTTTCCATTGTAGGACAAAATAACGGCTCGGGCGTCAAGGCTGTGGCTCTCTATTCACGGCTGTCGCAAAGGCCGTTTACAGCAGGCCAGCCGGCGGGCGTCAGGCGAGAGAGGTGAGTCTGCGCGCCAAGAGCCTCAGCGCGTGAGGAGGGAAAAGAAATGAACCAGGCGGCGGGAGAAAGTGCGCTCCATGTGTGCAAATAGCGCAGCGTCTGTACACGGTCATAAGTGGAGGGGACTGTCCGCCTGTCACCGGCTCTGACATTGATGTGTTCACATTGCCGGTGACTGCGGTAACTGAAGCTCCTATTACAGCCCGGACAACAGCAGTGTATGAGGCACTACTAGTCACATAGTGCCAGATGTGGAGGGCACTAGGATGGCATTGATCATTCGCGCACTCTGCTGGAACCTTGAAGATAAAAGGGGCACTGGGAGGTGGGGGGAGGGCATGGTGGGGGACACTGGGTGGCAGCGGGGGCACTGGGTGTCAGGGTGCGGAGCGGGGGCTGTGCGCATAGAAGGGGCATTGGGTGGCACTAAGAAACAAGCCCCAGTACATGGATTTTAGTATCACTACAAGACTTGTACTTTTACTTTCAATGTAGAAACAAAACAAGATGGTGCTGTTCACACATCCCACAAAAAGCATCACTAGATCCAAGACCAAGGCAATTTTTTTTTTTCCCTCACAAATTCATGTAATGCCAGTAGCAGGCCAGAAAATGTGAGTTCTTGTTAGGCCAATTTCACAATTGTATCTGTTCCTTTATTGATGCGTAAAAAATGGAAAGGTAATGGATGGTGCACAGAACATTTGAGGTGAAAAGGCGCATATGACACTTCTCTCTGCTCCCACCAATATGATATTAAAAATTGGAATGTCGAGTTACTAATCGTAGTCTTTGAATGTTTATGATCTTAAGATAACAAAAAGAGGCATTATGAATGAAAAAGGACAGTCTGCATCCGGTTTGTGAAAACTCATGTGTTTTTGTCAGGTTTTTCAAATTTGCGCAATTAAAAACGGACAAAACCACATGCATTTTCATAAACCGCATGCATTTTTACGATCTAAAAACGCCATGTGTGACATCACCTTAAGGCTCCTTACACACAGGCCATTATGATGCATCTTACACGATCACACTCGCAGCATGTTCTGGATGGAATTTCTGGCTTGGACGCTGAGCATCCTGAACTGCACTGACAGGCTGAATTCAGTTGTGGTTGCTCAGCATTCAGGCTGGATGTTTTAGTGAGAACATGCTGCAAGCGTGACCGAGTTAGATGCAACAGACTGGCTTGTGCATAAGGAGCCCAAGAATACTAGGGGTAATATTGTTGGCAGGGAGAATACTAGAGGTCACTATTCTGCTATCAATAAGGGGCACTTTGGACAGCACACTATGTAAACAGGAGCAGTGGGGACCCAGGATTGAAATATGAATACCAGGAGGTACACAGCCTGCACTGTTATTTGCAGCCCACAGGGATGACTATTGTGGCCGGGAACTACAGGTTACAAAACATTGAGAGTACCAGTGATCAGTAGGTCACTGTGTGAGTTTGCTTTGAGTTGAATATGTGAATTTGAGGAGTTATAAACTAAAGTATGCATCTAAAGCCCCATGTATGATTGTGTGCTGTCTGTAGAAAATGGGCCAAATGTTGTTCCGGCCCAATGGACTGCACACTGCAGAGGATGGAAGTACTTGCATTATAGCAAAATACATAGGCAGGAGCGCATCACCAACATTGCCCCTAGTATTCTTCTGCCTCCACAAAAAAAGGTCACCAGTTCAAACTCCTCAGCCTGTTATACCAGAGTATTTAATTTTAAAAAAAAGTAGCATAGTACTTGCCCTCTAGCACTCCCTGCAGTTCTTCTCCATGCGACTCTGATGTCTTCCTAGCAGTGCGGGCAGAGTGCACGGACATGTACATACTATGACGTCACCGCTAGGAAGACTCCAAAGCTGGAAGAGGAATGCGGGGAGCGCTGAAGTGTAAGTACAACTCTCAAATCGATAACTTTTTCTTTTCTTTTTTTTTTCCGGTGGTAAAATTAGTGAAACGGGGGGGGGGGGGGATGCGCGTGCAGTGAAAAAAATCATAAACCTCTTACGTTCTCTATTTGGATACTGAGGCCGTCGGTGCTGTCCAGACCACAGCCTCCTTCTACAACAGGAGTTTCAGCAAGTATCAGTGGCCTGGATGGCACTGCCAACCTCTGTATACACACAGAGACCTGCAGAGAGTGGTGAGTGTATGAGATATATGATTTCTACTGCAAGCATTTACTGTAGCGTTTTACACTATAATAAAAGTAATCTGTACATTTTTCTGGTTGTCATTCTTTCCCCAGACTGAATTATTTTATTGTCCCACCAGGGATGTGATATAACTTAATATGGGTAAGTAATTTAAATGAATGTAAAATTAGTCACTTTGCTGTGGTATGTATTGCTGTCTATGGTCACAGACACAGCTGTTAATGATATATTTGCTGTTACTTGTCAGCTTTGATTCACCCTGTCATCCTTGATAAAGGGTCCATGACAGGTTGTGGTCGATATATTCATTATAGGTGCCCTTTAAAGGGGTTTTCCCACAAAGCAAATTCTCACATCTCAATCCCCTAGTGATGTTAACATTGATGATCATTTTAGAGGTGGGGACTCTCTAAGCAGACACATTATGATCCCTCTAGTTCTGTGGGGTGACAATGTGATTACATTATCGGGGTACAGGTGTATATGCACTTTTATCTGTCTTCTGACATTGTACTAACACATAGAAAGAGATTAGACAGATCAGAAATGATGAGATGCCTATTACACAGAGGCTGACAGACTTTTACACTGTCTGTCCTGCTAAATCTCTGTTCTCACAGATATGTGCCTGCCTCCCCCTTCCCCTGGATCGCTTATCTCCTTGTAGTTTGCAGCTTCTCTCTGCTCACAATCTGGTGCTGGCAGGAACTGATCATTGTGAACCCAGAAACTCATCTGCACAGCCTCACTCAGAAGTTACAGGGCCGTGTCTAGGGGCAACTCAAATTGTGTACAGCAGGACTGATAGACAGGTTGGACTTTTCTGTATTTTTGTTAACAGTGAATTAGTGAATGTGTTTTGTTATCCTGAATACATATAAAAAAACCTGTCTTTGTGGGAATACCCCTTTAAGGCTATATTTACATAGAGGTTAGAGGGAGGGGGTGGCAACCATCCTTGTGAGATGGAGAGCTAAATAAAAGAAAATGTTGTACAAACTCGTTTCTACTACATGTGCACTAGAGCCTGTTACAAAATCCAGTGCTGAACTGTAATCATGATTGTCCTATAATACTATGATGCAAGGACTTGGTTTGGTCCGTGAATCACAGTCCACAATCTGCTGAAAGTGGTGTGTGTGTTTGTTCTTTCTTTGGGTGTGGGAGGGGGAGACAGACTTGTATTGGAAAACCTTAATAATTTTATTTTCCCCTCTTTTTGCCAAGACGAAGATGTGAAAGATATG
Organism: Engystomops pustulosus; assembly: GCF_040894005.1. NCBI lineage: Eukaryota > Metazoa > Chordata > Amphibia > Anura > Leptodactylidae > Engystomops > Engystomops pustulosus. The sequence goes on along the minus strand of NC_092412.1, from coordinate 57,801,944 downwards.
ATCTGGGAGAGTGAGAATAACTCCAAATTTAAAGCACACTTTAAAGATCCGGCACAGGACTCATTTTGCACTTACAGTTTTCAGGTTAGTGAGCTGTTTTTTTTTTTCTTCATTTTCTTTGTATATTTTGTGCAAAAAGCAGTTCAAGAACTGCATTCTTCTTGATTGCAGTTGGAATGGAAGATATGCAGCGACAATGTAAGGGAAAAAAAGTCTTAGCCGACGTGGTGCCACATCTTAGGCTGGATCATGGAGGGGCAATGATCCATTGCTAGCAGGGGCGTAACTTGAGGGGGTGCAGAAGATGCGGTCGCACCCGGGCACAAGAGGCTTCGGGGGCCCATACGGTGTAATTTTCCCATATGAGAAGACTATTACTATAAACCCTTCATTATAGTAGGGGGGCCAGGCACAGACTTCGCACCAGTGCCCATCAGCTTCAAGTTACCCCACTGATTGCCAGGAGTCTATGTGAGACTCCCTGGCCTGTCATGTGACACCATCTATAACCATCGACCATTGGCAGACTGTTATAGATTAGTAAGAATAAAGTTGTGGGCTGTGGTATTAAGGAGTGAGGCCCCTTCCACACTAGCGAGTGTGATGCGATGAACTCGCATCACACTCGCAACGCAAGCTGCCGGGAACGCACGGCCCGAACGCTGCACCGCGGGAGTGAACTCAGCATGTCAGTTCACTCCCGCGGTGCAGCGTTCGGGCCGTGCGTTCCCGGCAGCTTGCGTTGCGAGTTCATCGCATCACACTCGCTAGTGTGGAAGGGGCCTTAAACTAGTTGTCACACATACACTGCTCCTTTTACAAAAGAGGTACTCAGGATCCCCATCATTCAAGCCCCCCCATCATTCACTTTTCTGAGCTTAGGAAAACAAAATTGACAGAAGAAAAACCCATTTAAATTATGGAGGATACCAATGATACTCTAAACCAAAAACCAATTGGTAACTGTTATTTGCTTTGACAACATTTAATATCTAATTGTCATTACTATGAAATGGGACATCCCCAGATATCTTCTAACAAGCTGCTTCTGAAATGTACCCGTGCCATATAGTCCTGGACAACTTGCCAGTAAATGACTCACAGGGCACATGCATGTATGACTGTTATGCCATGTACAGGCTGGTATTGATGGGTCATGGTTGCTGCTATCCAGGACCTGCAGAAGTAATGGGTTAGAAAACGCCTGTGGATCTCCAAAATGTCGAGGATTACAAAGGTTGATTTAGAGGTGCGATTGGCCCCACTACACTACAAGCAAAAGAGGAAAAATTTGAGGCAAAAGTTGGAATAATTACCCAGGGTTTACTGAACCTCTAATGATTACTGAATATTATTATTACTAATAATCTCATTCTAAGTTTTTTTATTTTAACTCTTACAAATACAATTTAAGGGCGCATTCACACGACCGTAGGGGGACATATGTACGACCCCCATAGACCGGCAGTGGCTGCACAAAGCGATACGGCGCTCTGTACACGGGAAAAAGATGGGAGATGTCCTCTCTTTCCCTGTGTTACGGGCCGTGTAGAGGGGTGAGGTCACCCTTCCTCCTCTCCATGGCGCCAGACATATGCCCTCCCTGCGGTTGCCGTGCAGGCATACATCAGTGTAAATGCGCCCGTAGTGTTAACAAGGTCATGACAATTACAGTTGGAAATACAGCAAATACATTTCATGTGCTCTTTTAATATTCAGTTTCAATGTATCATAATATGGTTCCCCATGAAGCTACAGTACAGAGGTACTCTGTTTTGCTTCATTAGCATAATTTTCAAAGTTGATTTTAAATTAAAGGAAGCCATGGATAGCAAATATAAGAATATTACTATAGTCAGTGTCTGAATCTACGAGTAAGTGCCCCTGGTTTATCATTGATTTTTGATGGTAGATTTATTATAACAATAACCATACTAGCAAAAGAGCATAGTTTTGTTGCCACAGTTTTTCTTAAATCTCAGAATTTTATATGCATCTGGATTTATCTTTCAGCCTACTCCTTTGCATCATAGGCGGTTTGACAGATCTATTGTGAGGACTCTACATAAACCATTTTTTACCTCGGGTAAGTATTTCGAGACCTAAATGGTAGCTGTGAGCGAGGTTTCATAAACAGCAGCTAGTTCACACTCGCTCTATCGCACAGTCCCAGTGCGATAGAAAAGGTCTTATTCCAGCTCCCATTTGCTGTGTGCAAAAACGTGCTGCGAACATGAAGTAGTTGTGTATGTAGCCTTGCTTTGGGACATAAAACTGAATCTACCAGCTCCAAAATTACCCTACAAGTAAAAACAATGTTGTGTAGGAGACTTGCAGCTTTCAAGATGCCTACATGTTTCTCAGTGATTTATCATATGAGCAGGAGTGCACAGAGACGGTAATTTGCTTGAAGCTAAAAACTACATTTCTGCTATGACCTATATTTTCTGTTTACCAGTGATCTGATGGAAAATCTTATAATGTGCTCTTCACAATGCTGCTTTTGACATTTTGGTTGATTTTGGAGCTTAGACACTCGCTATAAAGATGAGCCAACGTTTCAGGGCAATGTTGACGGAAAATAAGCCAGCTAATAGATGGTGTCAGTTTCACCTACAAGATCTAAAAGTGTAATGATTTGTAATCTAGCAACAGCCGCCTAATAAATCTAGTATATTTTTAAAATGTTTAGTCTAAACCTAGGTCCCATTTTACATGTTAGCTGTATGAATGGCAGCTAGCACTCGGCCACCATAAAGTACGTTGTGCACATTCGATGAGCACACGTGTGTCACCATGTCGTACTGTTGTCGGAAGAAAGATGGAGCATGCTCTGTCTTTTGATGTATGTATGGCCCGCTGCACTGCTCCCTTTGGTGAGGAGAGGGGCAAGGAGCACTCTCCCATTCCCCAGCTGAACATATGCTACACCCATGTCTCGGCCCAGCTATATTATATGTGTCTGTGAAGGTGGCCTTAGACAGTATTCAAAAAATCTGCCCCAGTGTATTAACTTTGCAGTTTGCTGCAGTTGACTATACCAGTACATGTTCTAAGCATGTGTGTGTTTACCTGTTTCTCTTTTAGAAGTGTCTAAACCTGTGCAAAACTCGGCTTTTGTAGACCACACCAAGGTCACACAGCCTGCCAATCTCAGTAAAGCTAAACAGAATGGCAATGGTCATGCCGGGATCCTCCCAGCACACTTCATGTTCCTGCAAAATCCAGCAAAAATTGCAGATGTGGAGTCAAGAAAAATAAGGTATGTGTTACATAGATCAAAGTTTGTATTGCTACTGCTTCCTGATAGTGGATAGGTGCCTGATCTCTAGGGGTTTGACTACTTGAATGTGGAGTCCACTATCCCTTAACTTGCTCATGTGCTTCTTTGACAATTCTTTCCCGCACTTCCATAGAAGTGAGTTGAAGCGATGGTCAGGCTGTTGTGGTTCCAAATATAATTATTTATAAAGCAGCATTATTTCCATGGAACAAATACAAGTACAAATACCAAACTACAGTGATCAGGAGACGAGGGGAAAGTTGCAATGGTTGTATTTAGGCGCTTAACCCCAATAGATCCCTTTATGAATATATGACCAGTTTATATAGCTGCCCAATAAGGATTCGCTATCATTTCAGTTTACGGGGGACTGATATTTGCCTGCAACCCATTGACGTCACGATTATTCATGTAGTGGTCTGTGTGCAACCCCTTACCATTAATAGAAATGGGGCTGAGATGCAGGACAAAGCATAGCCTCTGTACCATGGACAGCAGTGCCAATCACATGACATAAGACCACAGTGTTCATCCAAGCACGGAAGTCTCTTAATTTTGGCAATTCTGGGAATCTCTTTTATATACTATTGTACTTATTTTGCAGCAGAAATTTCAATGCAGCCGGTGGAAAGCCAAATCACACCATGGGTTCAGCTTTTGAAAAATCTTTTCCTATTAAAAATGCTGCAAGTTTATCTTCATGGAGTGGTGCTTGTCGTAGGAGTCCGAAGAGAATACAGAGGCAACAGATGACTACAGTAGAACAAGTAAGTTGTCTTATTCATGCAGTAAAGTTCTTTGTAAAATAAAAAAAATCAAAATCATGTACAGCAGGAAAGAAATCGCTTTAAATATGAAGCATAATACAGCAAACAGAAAAAAGAGCAATGCAGCACACACACAAGACAGGAGCTGAACTTTTCAAAGGTGTTGCCTATGGCATCTAAATGATGGAGGGCATAAGTCTAACAATACAAAACCTCCATGTCCTCATTACGGGGCCTAAAAATTCTAATTCTCCCCCTTTCCCTAGAACATTCAAAACAATAAACATCCAAAATACCTTATCTGTTGATGTTCTTGGTCTTCCAGACAAAACTTTTGAATACCCAACATCCTCTTAATTTTAATTTTTTTTTATTGGATACAAATTTTCTTCCAGACTGTTCGGGCTGAAGAGAAAGAAATCTATAGACAACTGATCCAGGTTGTAACAGGAAAAACATTTTTGTCGACCAATTCCACTACATTTCTTCCTCCAGAAGTGTAAGTTGTTACTTGACATCTGCACCAAAATAAATTACTTTGAATTTACCTATAAATGTCCTTTTATTTTATGTTTCCCATTCAGATCACGGAGGTTAAGTTCAAGTAGTGCATCTGGTCATCCTGCTGCTTCAAGTCTGAGTTCCTTAGAACCTTGTACTCTGGATGTGGAACCAACATATCAGCCGCCATTTAGTTTGGTCTCCGAAAAGCAAACAGTCCAGCCGCCTGCTGTGGATACCACTTTTAAACTCACATGTGAGAACAGAGACGTTAGCAAACACCAGCTTCACATAGAGGAAACCACTACCACTCAAGAACAGCCAAGCAGTAAAGGTAATATAAATGCTCTTTAAAAGACTAAACACTGAGTCATGTTCTTTTTTTTAGCAATAAGATGTTTTATAGGGACTATATAGTGGATGGGTAGCACAGTAGCTTGGTGGGTGGCAATTCTGCCTTGCAGCGCTGGGGACATGGGTTCAAGTCTCAGGTCAACATCTGCAAAGAGTTTGTATGTTCTCTCCGTGTTTGCGTGGGTTTCCTCCCACACTCCAAAACATAATGGTAGGTTGTTTAGATTGTGAGCCCCATGGGGACCGGGACCGATTTGTCATGGTTTGTGCAGCGCTGCATAATCTGTAGGTGCTATATAAATAATCATTTTAGAAGTGTCCTTTTGTTTTATTACAACGCTAGAAAGATTGCAAAACTAATTTGGTATCCCATTTTGGGCACTGTGCGACCTTCGGATCAGTTTTAATTATATTTTTCTGTGTCACAAATCAACAAAAAAGTGGCTATTCCAGCATTTGAGTGCTTTTTTCCGTTATAGGAGGAGAGGTGCACAGATCACACAGTCACAGCATTGACAGCTGGATCGGAACTCATTTCGTTAGGACTTACGAACCTTAACCTTAAGTTAGGCCAACCTAGGCCAAACCTTTGACTCTGCCTTATCCTTTATCTCCTACATGCTCTTTGACAGATATATCCGCGGAGAGCTATGAAGGGTGTATAAAGAGGCTCACGGGCTGAGCCCTCTTTGTACAGAGATGGGCTTTGCTGCATATTGTAGCAAACTCCCATCGCTAACACCCACGGTCAGTGCATGAACTGATCGAGGGTGTTATACTCTTGTTTGGTGCTGGCAAAGAAATGTCCGAAACGTGACACTTACACCTTTTTTTTACGTTCCATAAAAATTAAATAAAAAGTGATCAAAATGGTAGCAATGAAAATGTCGGCTCATTTTGCAAATAATAACACCTCACACAGCTCCGTGCGTTAAAGTATGAAAAAGTTATTAGTCAAAAGAATTTTCTTTTTCAAACACATTTGTTTAATTTTTGAAAATATATTAAAACTGAATAAAACCTGTATAAATTTGGTATCACCGTGATCCTACCGAAGAATAAAGTAGAGTTGTTATTTGGAGCACACCATGAAAGTTGTTAGAACTGCGCCCACGAGAAAGTGACGTAAATGCGTTTTTTTTTTTCAATTTTTCCACACTTGAAATTTTTTTCCAGCTTCCCAGTACACAGCATGGAGTAAAATGTGTTACACACAAAATAAGCCCTCACACAGCTCTGCACACGGAAAATTGAAAAAGTTATGGCTTTTTGCTGGTGGTGAGAAATGAGTGAAAAAGGGGTTAACATTCACATACAGGCCCTTACTACAACCTGCCGCCTCCATCAAGAACATATTTTGCATTCGACTCCCCAGTCTCTCCACTGGTTTCCCATTGTACAGCGAATTCAATTTAAAATACTAACCATGACATACAAAGCCGTCCACAACCGGTCCCCCCAATATATCTCTGAGCTCATAAACCAGTACTGTCCCACGCGTGATCTCCGTTCCTCACAGGATCTTCAGCTTCACCATTACCATCTGCTCTTCTCATGACAGTATCCAGGACTTCTCCCATGCATCTCCCATCCTCTGGAACTCTCTTCCAAACTGTGTAAAAGTGAGAGACCCTGCTTGAATGTTTGGTTGCAGTTAGAATTTTGATCTTGATTACTTCTGTTCTTGGGTAAACTAATTCTAATGTGTATTTCTATTTAGATTCACTCATTCTACTTGATCCTGTATCTAGAGAGGATTCTCGACCCAGGTAACTATACTTAACTTTTTTTTTTTTTTTTAGAAGGTAATGGGTAAATGAGAAGGAGTTGACTGTTTCACCTGCATGTCAGGGGTTACATTTTAGCAGAAAGACTATAATCTTGCCATAACCTTATAATAGCTGTGTCGTTAGAGGTAGAAGTGGGGCAACTTCTCCAGTAACTTATCTGTAACTTTTCCCACTTAAGGAGAAATCTTCCAGGATTTTCTCCATCCCTGTCTAACTCTAAAAAACAGTTATGGATTTTTGCAGTTAGTTTAAATGGTTCTGTGTGTTTTGTTTTTTTTTTTTAGTTTTGGAAGGGTTTCACTAATTTTGTTAAGGTTTGTCTCAATTTAAAAATTCCTTTTGTGCCTTGCTATGTTCTGCATCATAAAGTCGTTGACCTGAATGAGCTCGGTGTAGTAGTCATTTGACTAAAAAATGCCTAACCAAATATCCTTTTTTTTTTTTTAAGCCGCTCAATCTTCCATCCGGAGCTATGGATTAAAGAATTGTAAGTAACATTTCCATATGCACAACTGTGAATATGATAAATAAAATGACAACAGTATAATAGAATTTTTTTCTGTGTATCATAATAGCACCAACCGTTATGATGCAAGAGCAAGGGAAAGGAGGAGACTGATAGAAGAACAAAAAGCTCTTGCACTAAAACTTCAAAACCAGGTAAGCTATACTTCTTTTTTTGTTTAAAACTCACTTGTCACCAGGAATATTAGCACCTGGTGGTAGGTTACATTAGCCTATGCTATGCTTATTTTAAAAATGCCTTTGTCAGCATTCTGAATAATTTCAGTACTTTTATGATATTTTATATTGCATTACCTAGTTTGTGGCAGCCTGTGTGTGCCTGTGGCAGTCTCCTCTCCCTCACCCTCACCACTTCATGTCATGGGCATTGATCAGGCTGGAGAGGGAGGGTTATGGTTTAGAGGACAGAGAGAATGTCTGAAGGGGACACTAACACAAACTGCTAGAGCCTTTCCCTCCCAAGGACTCCACTCGCTGCTGGCATGGAGCCAGGTAATGTGAATTAAGCTATTTATAAAGTACTGAAATGCTGCAAAGTGCTGACAATGGCATTTTTTAAATCTACCTGGCATAGGCTATTGGAATCTGTCACCATCTAAAAATGACAGTGCTGGTGACATGTTAAGAAGTTAGAGTAACTGTCGAAATGTAAAGCGCTACGGAATTTAATGGTGCTATATGAATAAAAATGATTATTATTATCTGTCACACTGCCGTTGCCCACCGTACTGTAGCATGGCGGCGCTGGGGAGTGCTGCTCGCCCCTGCCCCTCTCCATATAGGAATATGGCGCCGTATGCCGAGAAAAGATACTGCTCACGGGTAGTGCCAGTCGTGTGCTGCACCGTACCGCTCCCGTAGGGCGCCATGCACCCATTGCCGTCAATGGTGCAGAGAGTAAGGAAAAAAAGGAAACAACACCAGACGGCGCCTCGGGTAATATCGTCAGGAATTGGTGGATAGATGCAAGGGTTAAAGGTGCTCACCTTTGTTCTTCTTGGTGTCAGAGTATATAGTCAAAGTCCACGTACACGTTGGCTGGATCCCCAACTCCTAGACTAGTGGCGTTTATAGGTGTGGGTTAAGTGGTAGGGCAAACAACTATTCAGCAGCTCACACAAACTCCCAAGTGACCCGGATTCCCAAAGGGGGCCGGTAGCAATATACAAGAGGAAAAAGAACCGGAGTATACGTGGAGCGCTTAAATTGCCAATACCCAAAAAATCCACAAACCCAATGTAGTATAAGTTAAAAAATCAGCAATATTTTTAATGCTTTTGCAAGAAAATTAAAATGTCCAATATGACGCGTTTCGGGTAGGAACCCTTTTTCAAATAACGGACAGTATAATAAAATAACAATACAGTGCGATACAGATGTCTTATAAATAGGAAAATAATAAGGACTTGCGTATGGGCAGGTGTGTTACCTCTCTGTTTGGCGTGCGCCTTCTCAGCGTTTCGGACTAGTCGCAAGTGCCGGAGGGGTCATGCGCGTGCGCACTGGCTTCGAAGGTGTTATGCGCATGCGCGGAAGGCACGTAATGGGCCAAGACTATTCGCGCATGCGCTGTGGTTTTCAAGTGCCGTACGGGGCTGGCGCATGCGTAATAGGCATTGAATGGTGAATAAGTACGATACTGAGATTACTAATGGTCTCGCTCGATAGTGTTGTAAAGCAGCTGCAAATGCGGGGACCCTATTAAAGGGATCATACAAATAGGATTAACTTGGTTACATTTTAAAACCTATAAATAATAGTAAGTTGACATAGATCATGAAATATAATATAATAATAATAATAATAATAATAGATAAGTAAAAAGGAGGCATATAAGAAAGGCATATTATAAAAGGGCATAGTATAAGAAAGGCACGTAAAGACAAGGTACTTAATTAAAATGACAAAGGCACCTAGTAAAAACGATTAGTATTAGATATTAAATGGATAAAGAGCCAAAAGCACTTAATTCGAATATTAAAAAACCATATATATAGCAGGCTAACACAAGTACAGAATAAAAGTTTTAGGGGTTAAAACACATTCTCTAAACTTTCATTCAAACCTAAGGGAGTCAAGCATTGAAGTTTGAAAATCCAGAACATTTCCCTTCTTTTTAAATGGGCAAATCTTTGTGGTGTTGATGGAGGGATATGTTCAATTGGTATAATATTGAAATCTCTCATATTACAGTCATGATGAGTCGCCGCATGACGGGAGACACTATGCAGGGCATAACCATTTTCTATATTATGCCTATGTTTGTTTAATCTCTCTCGTAATGGAAGAATAGTGCGGCCAATGTATTGTAACATACACTTACACTCCATCAAATAAATAATATATTTAGAGCTACAATTCATGAAACTTTTTATTTGGAAGGTCTCTCTAGTTGTATGTGACATGAAAGTGCTCTGTCTGTGCCTGATGGAGTCACAACATTTACAACGATGATGACCACATTTAAAACTTCCTAGCATTTTAGGAAAAAACGAGGAAGAAGGTTGGTTACTTTTCATTTTAATTGAACGTAATCTGCTGGGTGCTAAGATGTTTTTGAGTGTTTGGGACCTTCGAAATGTAAGTCTTGGATTTTTGGGAATAATCTCCCTTGGGTAAGGGTCATGTAATAGTACCTCCCAGTGTTTTTTCAAGATGCTTCGTATTTGCGGGTTATCTGAGGAAAAAGTGGTTATAAAGTTGACATCAAACCCCTCTTTGTTAGTATCTCTTATACTGGGTTGGAGACATGCTTCTTGTGACAGAGCCCCTGCTCTTTTGGCTGCCTCCTGTATAAGATTGGAGGGGTATTTTTTAGCTGTAAATCTTTTCGTTAGGATGTCACTTTGTTTTAGATATTCTGAGTCGTCGGTGCAATTTCTCCGAATCCTTTTATATTGTCCATATGGCACATTTGTAAGCCATTTTTTGTAATGGCTACTTCCGAAGTCTAGATAGCTATTGCTATCGACTGGTTTAAAGTATGTTTTTGTCTTAATAGCGCCATCTAGAGTATGGTAGATTATTACGTCTAAGAATTCAGCGTTATTTTTAGTGATATTACACGTGAACGTAAGTCCCCATTCATTTTCGTTAATGTCTTTCACAAACCTCTTTGCTTCGAGTTCACTACCTTCCCAAATTATAAAGATATCGTCTATGAACCTCTTGTAGAGGTGACATTGCTTAAATCCCTCATGTTTATAAATAATCTGTTCCTCAAAGAGGCCCACAAACAGGTTTGCAAAGCTGGGTGCAAATGGGGGATTGCCGTCAATGGGGGATGTATATAGACCGTATATATGTCCCCCATGCGACAATGTGAATGCAGCCTTAGTTTGTAAAGAAACAGGCTAATAAGTGCCCCTCGGTAACTGTTATTTCTCTGTTGTCAAGGCAGATTCCTCTGTCTGAAGAAAAGACTCTCCTCTCTGTTTACACAACTCATGCAGTGAGTGTTAACCCTTCCTGCTCTCTCCCTGGTCTGTAGTATGTTATGAACATTATTTTCAAACATCGGGTTGAAAGTGAAGCGGTTAATCCTTTTAACCCAGAGCTCTGTAAGCTCCTAGTTGACCCCCCCCCCCCCCCCTCCATAGACATGAGCTATAAAGGTGATATACAGATCACTACAAGGGGGATATCTGAGCTTGACTATTTTGACTGTTTTATGTTTTTTTGTTTTTTTTTCAAACTATTTCTTAATGAAGTTCACTAGAAAAATGTTCACAACACTCCCCCCGCACACATATGATGTCTAATGGCGGTTACACTTTAACTGAAGAATAGTAGTACCCTTTAAAAATGTCTAAAAATGCACTAATTTCATTATTCTGCATCAGATCGTGATACATTTTCAGGTATTGTTAAACTGGCTGGTAAAGCAAGTATTACTAAACTGGATTAAAATAACTTGTCACCCTCAGTTCCTTACAATTTCAAGATCTCTGCTTGTCAGATGAAGAACAAAAAAAAGAAAGCCTGTTATAGGCTGCAGATTTTCTGCTTGCTTTTAGTGACCAGAACTCATGTACAACACTAGATAAAACCCTGAGATTTCCATTTCGTCACCATGACGGCCCCACTGGAGGTTGCTTCCCCTTCCTCTGTAGGGACAGGAAATTGAGAGCATTAAATAGCCCCTCCCTCAACCTCCCACCAGTGTTTTTCCTGTCCCTACAGGGAAAGGTTGAGAGTAAACCTCTCTCTCCTCTCGGGGGGGGGGGGGTAGAACCTCGTACCTCTCGTGGGTGCTTGTTTCCCCGGGGCTTCCCTCGTCCGGCCTCCTCGTGAGTCCTACTTGGGGTCTCCAGGTCCCGGATTGCCAAAATTGGATCTCCTGCGGCATGCAGGAGACATCGGGCAGTACCGGCAGCTTTTTACGGCCCTCTCGGGGGTCCGCGGCTGCCGGCACATAAAGCGCATGTTCTGGCGCATGTTCTGGCGCATGTTCTGGCGCACGCGCACGTTCTGGCGCATGGTCACTTCCGGGTTATGGAGCGCGAACCGGAAGTGACGTCAGAGACCTCAGCGTCTCGGCCTAGGAGACAGGCCATTAAAGATGACGTCAGACGCCGGAAGGTAAGCAAGGAGAAGCTTCCACCAAGTCTGCAGGTCTGCTGAGGTCTATGTGGAGCAGCGAATATCCAGCATGGATGAGGCTGAATTCGGTTCCTTAACCCTGGGCTCTGTAAGTAGGACATTAGCTGAACGCCAATAGGTTTTGGCACTATATGCTGTGGGGAGTCGGCTTCTACTAAGCAATACTCCTTTTTCTTTTTCTAAAAACAACAGGAGAAGGATATCCCTGTAAAAGAAAAAGAAAAAACCAAAGTGTGTGATAAAGAAAAACCTAAGAAGGCACCATCCAAACGTTGCCACATTTGTAATACAAAATTGGATATTAATTATAAGAAAAGTTTATGCAAAGATTGTTTGGATAAAGTGCTAAAAGAGGAAAAGTCATCATTCTTGGACGAATTGCGTGTTGTTATGCGTGAAGAAATTAGGGCATCAAAGAGCCCACCACATAAAAAAGTCAGGCAGAACCCTGTATGTTTGGATTCAGATGACGAGCAGCCCTCTTGTTCTTATGAGCTAGACATGGAGGAACAGGATATGGTGACGCATCAATCAATACCAAATGACCCCAAATATTTATTTCCTAATGAGGATTTGGATGGGCTAATAAAAGCATTAAGGGATACCTTAAATATTGAAGACACCATAGAAGAAAGGTCGGTAGTAGATGAATTATTTGGTGGATTAAGAAGGAAGAAGGCTAGAGTTTTTCCCATTATTGAAAACTTGAAGGATCTTATCCAGGATGAATGGAAAGAACCAGAGAAGCGTATAACAATGCCTAAGGAATTTAAAAACCGTATGTTATTTGATCCAGAAGAAACAAAAGTCTGGGATAGTGTTCCTAAAGTTGACATCCCTATAGCTAAAGTAGTTAAAAAAACCGATCTACCCTTTGAAGATTCCACCCAACTAAAAGATGCCATGGACCGTAAATCAGATTGTTTGCTCAAAAAAGCTTGGGAAGCTTCCATGGCAATCCTAAAAACAAATATTACCACTACCTCTGTATCACGTACTCTGTTTTTTTGGCTAGGACAGCTGGAGGATCATCTTAGAGAAGGCACGTCCAGAGAAGAAATGCTAGACTCTATTCCGTTATTAAGATCAGCAGCAGCTTTTCTGGCAGATGCCTCAGCAGAAACCATCCGGTTTTCAGCAAGAGAAGCTGCATTATCTAATGCGACCAGAAGAGCCCTTTGGTTGAGGCAATGGTCTGGAGACGTGCGCTCAAAAGCAAAACTGTGTAGCCTGCCTTTTTCGGGTGATTTTTTATTTGGACCAGAATTGGATGAAATCCTAGCTAAAGCAGCGGATAAAAAGAAGGGGTTTCCAGAGGCCAAACAACAACCCAAGAAGCAAATTTTTCGGAGCTTTCGCCCCACTAAAGAACAGCCAAGATTCAGGAGCAAGCAGACCTGGAAACAGGGGTACTGGAATACAGCCAAAGGAGGAAAGAACAAATCCTTTCTTTTTGGTGCCTCAAATAAACAAGAGAAGAAACAATGACGCCAGAGTGGGGGGAAGATTGGAAAATTTTCTCCCCCATTGGAAAAATATAACATCCAACAGGTGGGTACTCTCTATAATAGAAGATGGCTATTTTATAGATTTTGTGTCACCTCCTCCTCACCGGTTTATCCTATCCAGGCAACCATCGGACAGACTAACATGTCACCTTTGGAAGGAAGTTTCCGACCTGCTAAAATTGAATGTCATCTGCCCAGTCCATCCAGAAGAAAGAGGTACGGGTCATTACTCACCTTTGTTTTTGATAAAAAAACCAAATGGGACTTTCAGATTAATTACAAACTTGAAATATTTGAACAAATGGGTAACCTATGTAAAATTCAAAATGGAATCAATCAAATCCACTACGCCTTTGATACCTTACAAAGCTTGTTTATGTACCTTGGATCTCAAGGATGCCTATTATCATGTACCTATCCATACGAAATCACAAAAATATTTAAGATTTGCCGTATTATCTCCCTCTGGGGAAGAATTTCATTTTCAATTTACTGCATTACCCTTTGGTCTCTCCTCAGCCCCCCGGGTTTTTACCAAGGTCATGGCAGAGGCAGTAAAATATCTCCGAACGGAAGAAATCAGCGTGATTCCATACTTAGACGACTTCCTAATAATAGGAGATTCAGTAAGTCATTTAGAAAGCCAAAAGGATACAACAATAGAAGTTTTACAATCTCTGGGATGGATCATAAATTTAGACAAATCAGACTTAATTCCGAGTCACATAAAAGAATTTTTAGGAGTGTCTTTAAATTCTCTAACCCAGACCTCGTATCTTCCACAGGAAAAGATGAAAAATCTTCTTGGGAAAGTCAAGAAATTCGAGAAGAGGAAGTCTGTCTCAGTAAGGACAGCTATGAGTCTTCTGGGGACCATGACATCATGCATCCAAAGTGTGGCCTGGTGCCAAAATCACTCAAGAACACTACAGTCATGGATTCTTACAAAATGGGACAAAAATCATCATCATCTTCATTTCCCATTGATAATCCCCTCAAAAGTGAAGGAATCACTAAGATGGTGGAAAAATCCCGGGAATCTACGGAAAGGCGTAAATTGGGTCCAATGGCCATTGACCCAGATCCAAACAGACGCCAGCAGCTCCGGATGGGGGGCTCTCCTTCCGGGCAAATATATCCAGGGTTGCTGGACCCAGGAAACAGCACATACCTCTTCGAACGAGAGAGAACTAAAAGCGGTCCTGAACACTCTAAAATCCTGTACCAGCGAGCTGAAGGGTCACCATGTGAAAATTATGTCGGACAACACTACCACGGTTGCCTATCTAAGAAGACAAGGAGGTACCAGATCAAAAAGGCTACTGAAAATATCACAACAAATATTTTCCTGGGCAGAAGAAAATATCCAGTCGATCTCGGCCATCCATCTGAGGGGTTCAGAAAATGTAGTAGCAGATTACCTCAGCCGGTCCCAAATTCTTCCCCACGAATGGAGCTTGAACGAGGAAGTCTTTCAAGAGATTGTTCTAAGGTGGGGACTGCCGGACATCGACTTGTTTGCCTCCAGAAAGAATTCCAAAGTGAAAAAGTTCTTTTCCTTGAACCCAAAAGAAGTCCCCTGGGGACTAGACGCTTTTTCACAGACCTGGAACCAGGACCTAGTGTATGCTTTCCCTCCGATTCCATTGATAAGCAAGGTGTTGCAAAAACTACTAGTCAGTCCAACCAAGCTCATCTTAGTAGCACCCTTTTGGCCAAAGAAAAATTGGTTCCCAAGTCTACAAAAGTTGGCGATGGACCTTCCGTTTATCCTACCCAGGAGGCCGGACCTTCTACATCAGGGACCAGTCCTTCATCAGAACCCAGGGTTCCTAAACCTAGCAGCCTGGATCCTGAAAGCACCTTCTTAAGATCAAAAGGTTTATCATATAAGGTAATAAAAACCTTAAAGAATAGTAGAAAACCTGTAACCCATGCCATATACTTTAAAATATGGAAAAAGTTTTGTTCCTGGTCAAAAGATATGCCTAACCAGGGTTCCCCAAATATCTGTCAGATTCTTGATTTTCTGCAGGAGGGGTTCGAGAAGGGACTACGACCTAGCACCTTGAGAGTCCAGGTCTCAGCCTTGAGCGCCTACTTCGATACAGCGCTGACAGAACACAGGTGGGTAAAGAGGTTCTTTCAAGCCTGCTCACGCTTACGTCCTACTGTTAAAGATTCATCCCCTCAGTGGGATCTATCTCTAGTTCTAGATGCTTTAACTATGGGGCCCTTCGAGCCGATCGACCCTAGTCATATGCGTTTTTTGACACAAAAAACTGCCTTTTTAATCGCCATTACATCTGCTAGAAGACTGGGCGAGTTACAGGCCTTGTCCATTTGTGAACCCTATTTATCTGTGTCAGAAGATAGGATCACGCTCAGACTTGACAGAAATTTTTTACCAAAAATTGTCTCAAATTTCCATAGGAACCAGGAGATAATCTTACCCACGTTTTGCCATCATCCAAAAAATCCTGTGGAAGAGAAATGGCATCTACTGGATGTAAGACGTACTGTTCTTAAATATCTCGAAGCATCCAATCCTTGGAGAAAAGATTTAAATTTATTTGTTCAATTTGCAGGAAGAAATAAAGGCAAGAAAGCTTCAAAAGCCACTATTGGACGCTGGATTACAGATACCATTAAAGAATGTTATAAAATCAAAGGTGTTCCACTACCTCTCTCTGTCAAAGCCCATTCCACTAGGGCCATGTCTACATCATGGGCTGAGAAAGGAGGTGCATCCATTGAAGAAATCTGCAAAGCCGCTACGTGGAGTACAAATGTCACATTTGCAAAGCACTATAGGCTAAATGTCTTAGCTGCCAAAGATCTGGCATTTGGCCGAAAAGTGCTTCAGGCTGTAGTCCCTCCCTAAACTGGGCATAAATTTGGTATGTCTCCAGTGGGGCCGTCATGGTGACGAAATGGAAAAAAGGAATTAGTCCTTACCGGTAATTCAATTTCCATAAGTCCACCATGACGGCCCTGATATTTCCCACCCATGTATATAAAAGTATTTTTGGATCTTTGCCTATGTATGTGAAATTTAACATACTAAAATAAAATTATGTTGCAACCTATACTGGTGTAGTTATTTGATAAACACTGGTGGGAGGTTGAGGGAGGGGCTATTTAATGCTCTCAATTTCCTGTCCCTACAGAGGAAGGGGAAGCAACCTCCAGTGGGGCCGTCATGGTGGACTTATGGAAATTGAATTACCGGTAAGGACTAATTCCTTTTTTTTATCTGCCTATATTCTGTCTTTATGGCTGCAAATATGAGCTGTCCATGCGAAATGTAAAATTTGACTTCTATTTGTCTTTATATCTAGAGGCTTCAGGAACGTTCTATACAGGATTCTGTAGACTTAAACCTTCGGGTACCTCTAGAAAAGGAAATCCCAGTTACCTTACTTCCTAGGCCACAGGAACCTGTCCAAGAGGAGCAGGAATTCCCAGAGCTGTCGCCGGTAATTCATTGTAGTGGGGTTTTTTTTATGAAAGGCCTATTGTTTTAGCTTTGTGACCTGATTTATTTCTCTTCTAAACGAAGGAGATGGAGAAGGAGATTAAGCATGCTCTTTATGGAGGCAGCCAGGATCAAGTCTTAAGTGAAGCTTTCCGCTTGACAATTTCCCGTAAGGATATTATGACCTTAAATAGTCTAAACTGGCTCAACGATGAGGTGAGTGTATAATTGTCTAAAAAGTTTTTCTTAATAAATTCATTCCATAACCACCTTATTTGATTATTGGAAGAGAGATGTTTTCTACAATCCGCCATATTAGAATTTTTGTAGCCCATTATGCATTTCAACCTTCCTTCAAAAAATGCATGTCTTCTGCACATAGAAGACCACTTCCAGGATTTCCAGATATTAGGATTTGATCAGCCATTGATCATTTACTCCTTTGGATGCACCTGTCTGCAGAGATGGATTCTGGACAATGCATAAAGGACCAGCCTTTTCTTGTTCCTGCACAATTTCTGACAAAATTATGGCTCCCAATCACGTTGTGGTGAACAGTGTCTTCCCGCACTGTGACCAAGCCAGGCAGGCTGCACTGCAAAATATAGGCCGCTATTCTTTCAATTGAGAGAGGAGGGGTGAGGAGTGCTCTGTCCGGAATGCGGTAATGGTGAAAACACGGCTCAAAGGTGACTTTTTCTCAGTTCCTTTTAAGGGAATTGGCACTGTCATATATGTTCCTACTTGAACTTATTGTGGTGTTAAAAAGGACTATGTCCAGCTTTTTTTTCTCTCTTTAATGCCAGCAACTTCACTTTAGAAATATGCAATGAGGCTAAAGTGGTTTGGGGGCACGTCAAGGCTCTGGCTACACATCTTGCTGGAGTCAGGAGTGAAGTATCAAAGGGGAAGGATGGGAGAAGGTGGTGGAATAGCTGTAGGGGGTTATTGTATTGCTGCGAAGCCAGAGACCTTCAACCTCAACTAAAGCACTTCAGCCTCATTCTCTTATTTCTAAAGTAAAGTTTTGCCACAGAAGGAGAAGCTGGAATAACAATGGTATGGCTGGGCATAAGCCATATGTAACATAACAGTACGTATAAGTGATCTTTATCCTTTTTAACACACCGAAAAACTCTTCTCAACAGCCTATGCAAACTATTTTACTTCTGGTATAGTGTGATGATGTGATCTCATACAAAAAATCTAGGAATAAGCATTGAAGATTAATACAGTTGTTCTTTATGACTGTTACACTGAATGTGTTGTTTTTGTCTTTATAAACAGATAATAAACTTCTATATGAATCTTCTAATGGAAAGAAGTAAACGGAAGGGCTTGCCAAAAGTGCATGCATTCAACACATTTTTCTTCCCGAAGTTAAAATCTGCGGGGTTTCAGGCAGTAAAACGATGGACAAAGAAAGTGGACGTTTTCAACGTGGATGTCTTATTGGTTCCCATTCACCTTGGAGTACATTGGTGTTTGGCTGTAAGTCTTGTATTGTTCTTCATAAACGCTCATTACCCCCTTTTGTTATATTTTGTTTATATATTTTGTATTGGTTTTCCCATCTTGGACGTTTTATGACTTATTTACAGGTTATATCAGCAATACAAAGGCATGTATGTTTATAGTCATAGTAACAAGCTGTTATTTTTATATTTGTAGGTGGTAGATTTTAGAAAAAAGACGATAACCTACTATGACTCTATGGGTGGACATAATAATGAAGCATGTCGAATATTACTGTAAGTAACACACACTTTAAAAGAGTGCACTATGTTTCCCTGAAAATAGAACAGTTTCTTATAGGGCACTGGCTCTTATTTGCAGGTTGTTTTATTTTTTCCATGAACCAGAATTTACATATATTCTCGAACATAAATCAGTCATGCCATTACATACTTCAGCTTAAACATCTGAATTCCATGAAGAATGTCTTGTGACTCTATGTCCATGTACAACAATCTGTGGTACATTTAACGATCCCAGTATAGATTATTTAAAGACAATCATGTCAACTTCTCTAACATTGTTATAACTCTCCAAACTCTGAATTTCTTGTGACTCCATTTCTATTAGAAGAATCCTAATCTCTCATGTTTAGCACTTTCCTTACATGAGCATTACATGATCTTGTCCAAGTAGCACATTGGCAAAGCAGCTGTCAGTGATTTTTATCCCATGAATTCTTCACCCATGTCACAACCTCTGGCAGTATCTAAATTCTATACTAATACTAATGTACAGCGCTGGTGGAGCTGTACCAATGACCTGGAAAAAAAAAATTGCACCAGGTCTCTTTTTCAAAGAATAGAGATATCTGTGGAAAGGCCACAGAATGTTAATTTTTTGACAGTAATGGAGAGGTCAGATGTTACAATCTCCTATTAGACAGATATAGAATACATTTAAACCCTTCACACACCAGGACGTACTAGAACAGGCTGAGCTTTCTCCATACACAGCGGGTGTCCGCAATCAGTCAGTATTATACAGCTAAGTGCCGCGGTCAAACCCGGCCATTGCACAGAGCATTGCTGCCTATGGGCGCCGCCATCTTGGATCTCCTGGCCCTTTAGAGCAGATAACAAGCCCTAACCCATCTCTGTAAAGGTTAAGAAGATTATCACTTTAGGAATGAGGGGAGTAAAAAAAAAAAGTAAAAACGAAAAAGGGCTGTAAGGGTTTAAAGTGGTTACCTGAGATCAAATATAATATCTGAACACAATACTTGTAAATGGAGATGAGCGGACCCATAGTGGAACAGCCAAACCGGCAAAATAATGCCATGGCTCTCATTGGCCCAGGTATCCTGGATGTCAGCTCTTCTCTACTTGTAAGTAGACTAGAGCTATAACGAAAGCAAGATGTGTTATTTTAACCCCACTTTGTCTCCTCTCACAGGCAGTATTTAAAACAAGAAAGCCAAGACAAGAAAGGAGTCTCTTTTGATACTAATGGATGGACCCTGAGCAGCAAGAAAAGCAATGTATGTTGTTTGTGTGTTGTTTTTTTTTTTTTTTTTTCCCCCGATTTAAAAAAAACAAACAAACATCTAATCAAAAAAATGTAATCTTCTAATTCTTACAGGAAGTCCCCCAGCAAATGAATGGGAGTGACTGTGGAATGTTTGCCTGCAAATATGCAGATTACATTACCAAAGACAAAGCAATCACTTTCACTCAGGTATGGATGTTATAGGATATAATAAACTCGGGGACCTTGTGATATTTATCGCTTAATTTCCTCTATTTCCATTCTCCAACATTCTTCTTTTTACAACTTGCAAGGAGTGAAATTGCATATAACTGCACGTTTCGTGTGTATTGCTTAAAGGAAACCTACCATTTCAAATGGTAGGTTTAAGCTGCAAACACCGAGCACCAGCTCAGGGTGAGCTGGTGCCGGTGCTTAGTTTCGTTAGTGTTATAAACCGCGGTATCGCGGTTTTAACACTTTTTAAACTTTATAGCAGAAGCTGCTTCGGCGCTGCGCGCGACCAACACCTGCGGCATACCGTGTTAAAACCGCGATACCGTGGTTATTAACACTAACAAAACTAAGCACCGGCACCAGCTCACCCTGAGCTGGTGCTCGGTGTTTACAGCTTACACCTACCATTTGAAATGGTAGGTTTCCTTTAAGGTTCCATTAAATGGGAAGTCTATTGTTATACAATCCAGTGGCATTATTCACTTTTTACTTGTATACTATACAGATTTGAATTCCTCCATTGCTACAAATGCCTTGCATTCTGATTTATTTGTAAATGAGTATCGTATATAATGTGAAGCCCATTTTGAATCCTTGCTACATGTTATAATTCACTGCAGCAGGATAATAGAGTGTACCTTTTAGAATTGTGCAATTTTGAGCTATTTTTGTGCAATTTTGAGCTATTTTTTGTACATAGTATTGCCTGTATTTGGTTCTAATTGGTAAAAAAAAACTTGTGTGCCAAACAAGTTTTAATAATTGTATTTTGCCTTTCCAGAGTCACATGCCATATTTTAGAAAAAGGATGGTTTGGGAAATTATTCACCAGAAGCTGCTTTGATGTTGTCAGTGTTCAGCCATTTACTATGGTGAAGGATTGGTCAATCTTCAAAGCTGAACGTGGACCAAGTATAAAGTGCTTTTCCCCCCCACACGTTTACGATTGTAAAATAAGCTAGCACTGTTATTTATGGAAAACATTGTCTGTACTGTCTGTTAATGTCATTGATTTATTTTCTCATTATTTAAGAACAAAGTATTCTGTAGTCACAATTTTATAGTTTTTTCCAGGTTTGACATGAGATCTGGAGTCAACACTATCCTATTGTAAAAAAATGCACAGTACTGTACAGTTCTTTACTTTTCTAAAGTTACATTATAAAATTGCTGCATCCTATGGCCTGTGTTTATTTCATTGCATTTTGCTTTGATGCTGAACTTTTTTTTTGTTACTGTACTTTGTAAAGGAGAGAATTTTATATTTCCATCATTGTATAGTATTGTTTTATATAAATGAAATAAGAATCACATCTGTGGTTTTTTCTTTCTACTTTTTCTATTGTAAGAACACAAAAAAAGTAGATTTACTAAAGGAGGAAAAACAAAACTAAATGAATTGTGTTCCATATTTGTACTTTACTATGTAACATCATGTTTGTATTTGTAAACTTGTACTGGTATCATTCAGCTTCTTGCCTACCTCAGTGCTACAACAGCTTATACCAGCTCAGTGTGCTCAAAGCAATGATCACCACAAACACTCCAGCCACAAAAAAATAACCAAAATTGGCTGTTTTTTGTGTTTGGAATCCTCTGCTCTGAAAATTTGTATGCAAAGTTTGCAACATAAATTGACACACTGCCGAATTGAAAATCTGTAACGCAGGTCATTTACCGCTGCAGTTTAGCTGCTGGTGAATGTGTGCAGCAGCTAACCTGTGGGGATTATATGATGTTGGCTGGAATCACAGATGTGTTTTGGTGCCAATATCAGGATTGAATTGTAAAGGGATATGAAGGATCCTCTTGAATCTACTTGTGGTTTTGGCTCAAAGATTTCTGCAAAAAAGGGCACATTTTCAACCTGAAGCTGACCTTGTTTAGTAAACCAGATTAGAGAGATCTTAATGGCTGACAAATGATAGTGGCAAAAGTGCTATTTTTCTAACTGAAGGGGTTTTCTTGCTGATTAGATGCTGTTTTCTATACAGTCTTGTAGATACAGCAGTGTATAAATCATCTAGTCTGTCATTTATGTGGATGTTTTATATTTAAATAATAAATACACTTTTTGAAACCTATGCAGATGTGTATTCAGAATGCGGTGTCCCTTAAAAAAAATTTTATTTTATTTTTTACATTTTTGTTTTCCATTGACTTGCAGAAGAACCAGAAAATGGGAATCTCCTCAATGGGCTAAATGGACAAGCCTTTGAGAGAACTGAAAATTGGCATAACAAGTAGGAAAGGGAATTCCTGTTCTTAAAGCATACCTGTAAAGTTAAAATTATTTTATCAAATTATTATATGTAATTGCCCCTTTAAAAACAAACATAACGATGCCTACTTTGTGCTGCTCACCCTATTATTTCCAAAGTTCTGGCATTTTCTGTTCTGAAAGTGTTTGACAAAAATCTTTCTTACCAGAGTTGAAGCAGGGAGCAGGGATCAGCCCTTCCCATGGAACCGTCAGATAAACAGACTAACAGGGTAGTGGTGGGAAGTCTGGCTCTTTTTAGTGAGCTTGATTATTAGGCTCTGATCCTCTGGCTCCTGAACGGCTCCCTATTAAATAATAGCCAGTCAATCCACGCCACTTTTAACCTGTTTTTATTGGGTTAAAGGGGGCGGGGTTAAGCCATCGGCTCGCTGAGGGGAGCTGACTCGCATCGTTCACGTGAAGGAGCTGACTCTTTGCCGCTTGTTCGCGAACGACCCATTACTATGACAGGGAGAGCACAGCAAAGGCAGAGCAAGCAGCCGTTGCCGTAATGAGGTAATCTGTGGTGTATGACAAGGAAATTGCTGCAAGTAGGTAACACAGAAAATGGGCAAATTTGTTTTACATCCCTGGAGCTATTGATATTTGAAAGGGGAACTTCTCCCTGTTAAACAATAGCCAGTCAACATACACCACTTTTAACCCGATTTTATTTGGTTAAAGCGGGTGTGGCGAGCCGGTTAGGGGGTGTAGTTAAGCAAGCCATCGGCTCACTGAGGAGAGAGCACTTCCGACGTACATGTGACGGGGCTGACTTTTTGAGCCGCCTGTTCGCGAACAACCCATCACTATAACAGGGAGCGCACAGCACAGGAAGCGGAAGCAGCCAGTGCAGCAATGAGGTAATCTGTGGGGTATGACAAGGAAATTGCTGCATGTAGGTAACAAAGAAAATGGGCAAAGTTGTTTTACATCCTAAGAGCTATTGATTTGTGGAAGGGGGGGGGGGGGGGATGTGGTCCACCGTAGTGTAAGACCAAGTTTGTAGGATGCCTGCAGGGCAAGACCTCACATAAAGATTTTGAGGCATAAAGGTGTTGTAAAACATTTAATAGAAAAACGGCATTCACATACCCCAAGCCTTTCTCATGTCATCACATGAAGGGGGGCTATGGGGATGCTGGAATCTTACTACTATAAGGTGAAAGTGCAAATTGTCATTCTTTGGGGATAAGGCAAGGGCGTTCCCTAAGGCTGGCCGAACAGCCGTGCTGGAACTTGTTATAGTTAGTACGGTTTAGCCAGCACAGAGCATGCCCTTGTAGTATATTTCTATATTATACAGGGACTCCCATCCACTGCACCATGGGATTGTGCCACCATACGGCATATATACATGGGCTGCACACATTTTGTCTGAAAACAACTTGTATTGTATTTGGGGATAGTCTAATGCAAGGTGTCTCGTCACCCTTATATATGACGAGTGGTGGCAGCTAAAATCACTTTTGTTTTGGATGGTGGAGAGCAGTCCAGCGTGCTCACTTCCTCAGCCAATGTCTGTGATCCTGACAGAATTGGTGCTCAGTGGTGGGATAGATCATTTCTATTTAAAACATTGGGGGTGATGTATCATTGTTTCTTTGCCTATAATTGGTGTCCCTTTGACATAGACACTGTTTGCACCAAATCCATTATTTGCATAGACTAGTTTTCTCATTAGGACTGTATTCATGAATTTTCACTATTCATTTAGCCAGAAATTGACACCAGTCTCCCCCCCCCCCCCCAGTCTATGTGCTGCAACTTTTAAAAGTATTTTGCGACTTTTTATGCGTCTGTCAAAACCATCCACATAGATCCGTTTGCAGTGTTCTTTAATTAATCTGTTGTCAGCAGAACTCCAAAGACAGACTCGCTAGGAGGGGCCTAATGATAAATTAACCCCATTAAGTGCTTTCTACAGTAAATTAATCCTTGCATTTAAACAAAAAAAACAACACCTCAAAAACATAAAAAAAAATATTAATCCTCAGCCCCTCTTCACCTTGATACCGATGCTGTCCGTCGTCAGGCTTGACACACCGGGATCACCTAGAAAAGAAAGTTATAATCGGCATCACAGAGTGCAGCTACAATATGTCCGGCGCTCTCGTCTGCTAATCATGCACACAGAATACAGGCGGTCCCCGGGTTACATACAGGATCGGTTCTTTAGGTTTGCCCTTAAGCTGAATTTGTATGTTAGTTAGAACTGTATATTTTATAATTGTAGCTCCAGAAAAAAATAAACATTTTTTGTTCTAGTGACAACTGGATTTTCACATTTTTTTTCTGTAAAGGGAGCAGGAATTATCAATAAAGCTTCATTACAGACACCTTACAGCTGATCATTGCAGCCTGGGACTAAAGTAAAGCATCCAGAGAGCTTCATCAGAGGTCACAGTGGGCAGAGGGGTGCATCTGTAACTAGGGCTCATCTGTAAGTCAAGTGTCCATAAGAAGGGGACCACCTGTAGGCCATAACTTTGGAAGAAAAGGGTGAGCAGTGTAAAGTGGGCATCATTCTGTAAAGTGGGAATCACATATAATAATTTGGTAAAATTATTATAGCTTTACAGTTATGCTTTAAAGACTAGGTTGTCTTATAGAAAAGTATCTCAGTCTACAGGAAAGCTCTGTGTCCTTAAAATTGGTTATCGAAAAAAAAAAAAAAAAATATATATATACAAACAAACAGTTTTTTTCTTCTTTGTTTTTCTTTTCTATCTTTTATTTGGCAAGCACCTACTAAGGCCTTCATAGAAGCAGATCAGGTTAGTCTGACAACTTCTATCTCAGCCAGCATGGGTTTACTAAGAATAGAAGTTGTCAGACTAACCTGATCTCTTTCTATGAACAGGTGAACAGATGCCTGGATGGAGGAGCAGCTGTGGATATTGTGTTCCTGGACTTTGTAAAGGCATTTGACACTGTCCCTCATGGACGCCTGATGGGTAAAATAAGGTCTATTGGTTTGGAAGGAATAATTTGCAGTAGGATCTTGTCATGTATCAAAAGTGGTATGGACTCTCGTGATAGGGATGTAATATTACCACTGTACAAGGCACTGGTTCGGCCTCACCTGGAATATGCTGTCCAGTTCTGGGCACCGGTCCATAAAAAGGAGGCCCTGGGGCTGGAGAGGGTTCAACTTAGAGCCACAAAAATGATAAGGGGTATGGAGGGTCTCAGTTATGAGGAAAGATTAAAACAACTAGATTTATTAGGCTGGAAAAGAGAAGACTAAGAGGGGACATGATTAATCAATTTAAATATGTGAATGGTCCATACAAAAAATATGGTGGTAAATTGTTTCACATTAAATCAAATCAAAAGATGAGGGGGCACTGTCTCCGTCTGGAAAAAAACAAGGTTTAATCACCAGAGGCGACAGGGCTTTTTTTTACTATGAGAACTGTCAATCTGTGGAATAGCCTGCCTCAGGCGCTGGTCACAGCAGGGACAGCAGAGAGCTTCAAGAAGGGTCTGAATGCCTTTTTACACCTAAATAACATTGATGGTTATGTTATATGATGGTTATGTTTCACCTAAATCCCTTCCAATCCCTTCCCTTCCTTGGTTGATCTTGATGGACATTTGTCTTTTTTCAACCGTGTAAACTATGATACTATGAAGGTGGTATATACATACTGCAGTCAAAAGAAAGCCAAGCTACTCCGTTTATGTGAGCTCTAAAGGGTTGATGGAGCCGGTTGCTATTCTACTGGATCAAGACAGAGGCAGTATTATTAATAAGAAGTGTGAGAACAGTACAAGATTGTTTTTGCATTGTTTTCTAATTCAAAGTATAAAGTATCTACATTGGACATCTCCTGACCTTCAAACTAATACAGCAAGTATAAAGAATGCAAGTCTAGCAGTGCTAATGAATATAATTTAATCTTCTGTAGCGGTGTATTCTGACAAACATTTTAGGTTTTTTTATTCTTAAAATTCCTTCCTATGTGTCTGCCATTTTTTATTTAGATTCCAGTTTATCATGGACATAACTTTTCAACTTTGCATGTGTTATGTTAAAAGGTGAAGCATGTCTTAGGTAGAACTGTTGATGTTGATGAGGATCTGTGAACTATGTATATTCAGCGCAATGGATTGTCGAGACTGGTGCACGATGCTCATTTGGCCATAAACACCAAAATAGCATAATTTAACCCCTTTCTGACCAGACCATAAAAGGCTCTACTGACCGGAGCATTTCTAACAAATTTTCATACTTTCAATGGTTTAAAGGCTATAACTTCCTCATTTTGAGCAATACTGTAAAAATTTTTGATGGAGACATAGGTTAAAAATAAAGTTAAGGGACCTTTTTAAATGTTTTTTTTGGGGGGGGGAGGGGGTTCAAATTACAAAAACTGGATGGTTTAGCTCTGAGCAGACCCAACAGCTCTGATTAACCCCTACAGCCCTGCTGGCTTTCCTGCTCTCTGCATCGCCCTGCTTCCGGAGTGGAAAACAAAAAATAAGTAATAAATCGCTTCTCCCTAGAAGGTCATCGACAGCCAGAGAACCGGTCCTGCTCTCATAAATAGCTCGAGAGCAGGAGAAAACTGCATTGACGTTAAAAGACGTAACTACAGACTCAGGATCCATGCACACTGACGTATTTCAGGGAAGAGTTAGAAAAAAAGTAAATAAAATATATCTTGGACTAGAAAAAACATGTCCAAGACATTTTATAGAATACATGATTACTATTTCTAATTATAATATGCAAGTAATTGGTCCCGCATCTAAAAGAAAACAAGCAAATGATTCCAATTCCCTGTTACAGATGATAAACACAAGAGGCTCCTGTGATTTATTCCCTTATGATCTTCTATTATCCCTTATAATAAACTATAAATCAGCAGTCCTTGAAGATCGAAAGAGGAAGACATAATGGAAAGTGAGACCCATGTACAACGTAGAGGATACGTGCTATTACTTGCATGTTTTGCCATCTTACAATGACCAGATACTGTATATTTAATCAATGTGATCAGTATAATAACCATCCTGCAATGCCCTTCTTACCAGGTGGGGCTATTCAAGCTCCGACCCTAAGAAACAAGTCTTCAATTGTAAGAGAGTTCATAATATTGGGGATCACCAATGACCCTGACCTGCAACATGTCCTATTTATTTTCTTTCTGCTGATATACATTGTAACTATTTTGGGGAATACGAGTATCCTGTTAACAGTCCTGATCTCGAATGACCTTCACAGTCCCATGTATTATTTTCTCAGCAATCTCTCCTTCTCAGATCTTTGCTATTCTACAGTAGTGTCTCCTAAAATGTTGTACGATTTTTTTCTGGAAAGTAAAGTGATCTCATTTGTCGGCTGTGTACTTCAGTTATATTTCTTTGCGGTGTTTGCCAGTACTGAATGCTACCTTTTGTCGACTATGGCGTATGATCGCTACGTTGCTATATGTCACCCTCTTCTGTATGTATTAATAATGAATAGAAGTAAATGTGTGACCCTTACTCTAATTGTTTATATTGGTGGCTTCTTTACTGCGGGGATCCACACATCCTGCACATTCATGTTACCTTTTTGTGGACCCAACGTCATTAACCATTTCTATTGTGACATTCCTCCACTGATGGAGCTCTCATGTGCTGATACATATATGAGCAAGACGATAATATTTGGTGTGGTCTTTTGCCTTGGTTTATTATCTGTCATGGTCATACTAGCATCATATATTTATATATTTTTCACCATATTGACAATTCACTCATCAGAAGGAAGACACCGAGCGTTTTCTACCTGTTCTTCCCACCTACTTTGCGTTGCCCTATTTTATGGAACAGTCTTCTTCATGTACCTCCGCCCGGCCTCTGACTATTCTGTCACACAAGATAAAATAGTATCTGTATTCTATACAATGATAATTCCTATGATGAACCCAATCATCTATTGCTTACGAAACAAAGAAGTAAAAGAAGCTGTAAAATCCTATATCGGCAGATTACTAGTGCACACATAGTTGATGCGAAGAGCACTATTTTTGGCACAACTTTATAGATAATGCTGCAATTTTGGAACTAGTGACTGGTTACTACTTGTAGGATGCCACTATTAATTACTTGGGGTGTGTTTATTGTCATGGGTATTTTGTAAAATGGAATATGTCTTTATGTATAGGTGTAAAATGAGAGAAAAAAGAAACATTGCACATTACAACATACGTATAGGGGTACAAACAGCTATCCATAAGCCCAGCCAAAGTTGGGCTGGATTGTGGTAACAGCTAAAGTATCCTCGTGTCCAAACTTTAAGATGCCGTTCCCTAGTGCAAAATCTATATGAGGCTCCACAACTTTAATTAAGGGTTAATGTTACTGATCTCAACAACCCTTAAAGGGAACCTGTCATCAGAAATTGATGTAATTAACAATTACTAGTATGTTGAGAAACAGATTAACACCTGAAAATCATCTTTTCTTTATTATGTAAATGAGGCTAGTCACAAGGTCAGAGGCAGTGATGTCACTCCTGTGACTCATTGGACATTTCACAGGTCATTTGCATACAGCTTTATGACCTCATTGCTCAGGTTTACAGGCATGTAGAGGGACAATGAAGGGATAGAGGCAATGCTCTCTAATGGCAGTTTATGAAAATATATTTAGTTTAGCTGGTTATTTTGCCTGACGGGTTCTCTTTAATTCAGAAAATCGACTTTAACCCCTCAAGCCACCATGATGTTCCCCAACGCCATGGGCAACAGTGCATAAAGACACCATGATGTAGAACGTCACCCTGACAAAACGCAGGGTAACAGGATCAAAGGTCCCAAATGACATGTCTACTTCATTCTTTCAGTGCGATCACGGGGATAGCAAATTTATATGAGTTTTATAATGTTTTCATACATTTACAAAAATTAAAACCTACTGTAAAAAAAAAATGATTTTGCCATTTTGTGGCGCTAATAACTTCGAAGTATGGAGCTGTTGGTGGTGTCATTTTGTGCAACTTTTTCAATGCTACCATTTTTAGGACTGTACGGCCTTTTGATCACTTTTTATAGAGTTTTTTAATATTTTTCAAAATGGCAAAAAAGTTATATTTTTGGCGCTATTTTCCGTTGCTGTGAAAAACTGTTATTATATTTTGATAGATCAGACATTTTGGGACACGGTGATAACTAACATGTTTCTGATTTTTACTGTTTATGTATATGACTTCTAGCGAAAAAGGGGTGATTTGATTTTTAATTTTTAAGACCTTCTAGGGTACTTTAACCCTAGGGTTGTCTGATTAATCCTACCATATACTGCCATACCACAGTCACAGGGGGACAGAGATCTAATCCAAGACGGTGGCCCCCACGTGCTGTCAGGATTTAAATGCCTCCGGCAAGGCATGACCGCGGTTGTTATCAGTGGGTGTTTGCTGCAAATTGCAACAAATGCCCACCTTGTATGGTGAGGGCTCAGCCCGTGAGCCCTTTCCATACCCCTGCAGCCGGCATGTGATGTCACATGTCGGAAAGGGGTTAAGGTCCCTTGCCTCAGTTTTGGCTAAAACCTCTGAACCGCCTCAAGTTATGCCCCTGCTCATCTTAAATGGAGAGCTGAGATATAGCCCTAAAAGAAGAAAGTTACTTTTTGCCATTGACATCAACCCACATTTATCAGAACTAGTGGCGTCTGTACTATGTGCAGTGTGCCTGTGGAGTGTGCAGAGTGCAGCAGATTCATCAAAACTAGCGCACGTTCTTCATTAATCTGAGCCCCCTGCACTACTCGGGAAGTGGGCAACATGTTTTTTTGTGCACTTTGTTCATGCTGCAGAATTGTGCCGCAGACAGAATTGTGGTGCCCGTCAGTAATAAATGTGGAGCAAACTCCAACCAAACAGTAACATGACCCTTTAGGTGCACATTATTTTCTGTCTTGTCGGACACCAAACTGGTGCAAACACTTTAATAAATGTAAGTCGTTTGTTTTTATTGTATTTTTATACTCCTGTACTTTGTAACTTAAAAAATGAAAAAAAAAATTATGTGATACATAGAATACACATGGAAATACATTCAAAGGGCTCATTCAGAAGAGCGTTTTTTACATCAGTATGCTACCCATTTCTTTTTTTGCATTCATTTTTATGGGTCTGTTCACATGTAATTTTTTCACAGATATGCAGACCTTGAGAAAAAAATTGCAGCATGCAATTTTTTTCCTCACATATCCTTAGTTTTTGTAGACACGCCTGTGTGAATGAGTTCTTAGACTTATCTGTCAGTGATTGGAGGAGTATGCTTCGTTTTGTGAGGAGGTCACTTAGGAGGAAAAGTCAGAAGACAGGATGGAGAAGCAAGAGATCAGTGGAGGGAAGTAGTACTGTTAGTTATTTTCTTATGGCATACTGTTCAATGTTTAAAGGGTTTTCAGTTAAAAATAGGGAGCACAAATCACTTTTTGGCTAAAAAATAAATAAAAAACATACCCACCACTTCACATGTCACTAATTTTCCAGAAACAACACTCTGGTTGTTGTAATTTCCAGTCCCCATCAGATCATTGTGAATGTGACTGTTGGCATTAGAAACTACATACTGTTAATTGACACATGGCGAGGGGTAAGCTCAATATTCCAGTGAAACACTAGTTAACTCTTTGAAATGCTACATATTTAAAATTTCCTGTATTCTCAGTGTTTAGTTTTTCTCTAGTGTTTGTCAGTATTTCCTAATTTTTCATGTTTTTTTAATTTTTTTTTAAATGGGAGATAAAGATATTAATGATTAAATAAAACTGTATCTGATATAATTTCATTTTGTATGTCTCATTAAAAAAAATGAGCAGAAAGTGTAAAAGTATTTTAATGCTCTTTTTTTAGGGAACCTGACAACATGTTTGTTTCTATAGCACTATGCTACCTTGTGCCTGCTAACAAATGTATAGTTCCTATCTCCAGATAATGAACTTTGTAAGACTACCTGGAACCCTGCCAGAATTTTCCTGCTTTAAACCATCTTGGACTGTATGGTCACCCCCCATGATGTCATCAAGGGGCAGCAATCCCAGACCTGTCATGTGGCACAATCGATGTGTGTGGTTTGTCGGTGGCAGGATGTTATAAATATGTATGAAAATCCTTATATACTTCAAGACTGTAGAATCAATCAGACCCCAAAGGGTTTACGTAACCTAGAGGGTCTTCAAATACAGTAAAAAAATGAATTAAAAAGTTAAAAAAAGAAAATGAAAAAAAAATTCGAAAAGTTTATATCACCACCTTCCTAAGAACTGATATAAAAGTAAACAATAAAATCATAAACATGTGTGGTCTTGCCGCATCCCAAAATGCCTGATCTATCAAAATATAAAAACCATTATTGCTGGTGATGAACCCCATAACTAACAAGTCCCAAATGTCCTAACCGCTGCTTTTTTTTGCCATTTTACACATTTTAAAACATTTAATGAAAAGTAATCAAAAGGTCATACAGTCCCCAAAATTGTAGCAATGGAAATGTCTGTTTGTCCTACAAAAAATGACACCTTACACAGCTCTTTACACCCAAGTTTAAAAAAGTTATTGGTGTCAGAATTGGGCAAAACAACTAAACTATTTTTGGTTAAATATTAACTTTTTAAAATATTTTAAAACCTAATAAAATGTATTTAAATACGGTACCACCAAAATTGGACCAACCCAAAGAATTAAGGGAAGATGTCATTTGGAGCGCACAATGAAAGCTGTAAAAACTGAGTCTGCATAGAAATGGTGTAAATGTGTTTTTTCGGCAATTTCAATGCATTTGGAATTTTATTCTTGCTTTCTATTTCACGACATGGAATATAAAATTCTAAGACTTGGAAGTACAATTTGTTACACAAAAAACAAGTCATCAGCTGTGTACACAGAACAATTAAAAAAGTTATGGATTTTTGAAGAGGGGAGATAAAAATCGAAAAAAATAATACAAGTGTCCTGGTCCCCTCCTAGTGGATAAAATTAGACTGCACACAGACATTAGGGGAGTGCTAATTATGGACAAGGAGTTTAAAATTTTGCTGACCCTGATGCCCTTTCCCCACACCTTCCTTCCGTCTCTGCATGCCGTATTATAGGAATATGGTTGCTTTGCAGGATACAAGGTGAATACCTCGAAAACCCTCCCTCTGAACATTCTGAGTAGGGACAGTATTTTCATGTTCAGTGGACGACAACCTCCGTTAGTACAGTTGACAGCTTACTACTCTTTTCCGTATGAGACCAACTACCTTCCTCTGTTTAAGGTTTTAAAGACTAAGTGGCGGGCTCATCATATTTTTCTGCTTGGTCATGTGGCAGCGACCAAAATGCTTAGGCTTCCTAAGCTACTATTTTAAGACTTACCAGTTAGAACACCTCATAAAGAGCTTAAAGCCTTACAACGAGCTGTCTTCAATTTTATTTGGAATAACACATGACACAGAATAGCAAAATTGGTCATACTTGCCCACAAAGCCCGTGGAGGGCTATCGGTTCCAAATATCTAATATATAAAGTTGAGTGCATGTGTTTGTGTATGTATGTATGCCGCTAAAGGAATCTGTACCATTGCGTTTACAATCACCAAAATTTGCACAGCCGCTCTCTGTGACTCGTCATAGACTAGGTTTTGAGCCAGAATTTTGGACCCACACTTTCCAAAATCTGCTTATTAACCACCATAGCCATTGTCTGCTGCTGCTTTGGCAGTTGGAAGCTGAGCCATGATTGGTTGCTTTTCTATCGCAGGTCATTAATTTAAGCTCTGAGCTTTGAGTGGTTACTATAGCCAATGAATAGAAGACAACGTATGTGTGAGGTAAGATTGATAGGGATACAAAAGATAAGGGGAGATTTATCAAATATGTCTGAGGTAAAACTGTCCCAGTTGCCTATGGAAACCAATCAGAGATCAGCTGTAATTTTATAAACAGTTGTGGAAAAATGAGACAGACAGTCACTGTTAGAGACTGCCAGAGACAGACAGTCACTGAAAGAGACTGCCAAAGACAGACAGTCACTGAAAGAAACTGCCAGAGACAGACAGTCACTGTAAGAGACTGCCAGAGACAGACAGTCACTGTAAGTGACTGTCAGAGACAGAGAGTCACTAAAAGAGACTTCCAGAGACAGACAGTCACTGTAAAACACTGCCAGAGACAGACAGTCACTCAAAGAGACTGGCTGAGACAGACAGTCACTGTAAGTGACTCCCAGAGACAGACAGTCACTCAAAGAGACTGCCAAAGATAGAGAAGACAGAGTTTATAAAAAAGGGACAGTCAGTGACAGAGACAGTCAGAGATAGTCTGAGACAATCTATAGATACATATAAAATATTTTTTGTTGACCCATTCTGTTTTGTTACAGCTTAGAGCGGTTATTTACTATTCCGGGCAACGCCGGGAGCTACAGCTAGTTACCTATTATTATTGGGCAACTACACTATCTTCCACACTGGACAGCTTCATATACTAAGTGGATCAACATTGAGAAACTATGGATTGCACCAATTCACCCCATATTTTATCTATGGGGGGCTAACATCCCTTACTGAGCCCAATGGCCTTCACACTTTAAATGTGGCAGCATTTCAACTTATCCTCCTGGTGTTCTGCAATAATGTCAATGATATATATTCTGGACCTACTGGATAGTTTAGTGGCACCTATTGTACGACACTGCTCTAGGTCTGGAGTGTTTTACTTGACGCATATGGTCATCCCTTCACGTTAGAAATGAGGCAGTTTGACTATCTTGTAAGGGAGTACACTTTACCTAGTGCCGAGTGATATAATTTCCTTCAGGTGAAACACTTTGCAGTGGGTCAGTTTGGGTCTACTATGGTGTCTAAACTATGGTGTGTCAATTTGGAAAACTGTGCAGAAGGGGTACTTTAGTTCAGGGTACAATATCCATGATCCATCAGATCCTATCTGCCCTGGTAAAAGGTCCCCAACCAGCACACAAGTACTGTATATGGCAAAATGGGATGCAAATACTTCCTGCTTTATGGCAAGTGATTTGTAGCAGAACAGCCAGATTATCCATTTGCACTACCCAGGGCCGATTCTAGCATATTTGCTGCCTGAGGCGAATATTAAAATGCTGACCCCCCCCCCGCTCCGTGTTAAGTAAATCCTTAAACTTTACTAACAATTAACAACCCTACAGACAGCTCCCTGACACTGTGTGACTGACTACAGGATCTGAGAGGCATTAGTGGCATCTAGTACCTTATAGATGACAATCTCTTCCATCAGGAGGACTTTATTCCAGGTTCTCCAATCCATGATGTATCACTGCTGAATTCACGGCCAGATATCTTCAGCTCCGTGCAGCATCTCCACCCGGGTCCCTAAAAATACCACAGTCACTTACAGTATAAAGTCTCCTGGATAACAACACTGTGCTCCTAAATAATATATACCCCTCACAACACAACTGACCACA
The DNA here is from genome assembly GCF_040894005.1 of Engystomops pustulosus. Taxonomy (NCBI): domain Eukaryota; kingdom Metazoa; phylum Chordata; class Amphibia; order Anura; family Leptodactylidae; genus Engystomops; species Engystomops pustulosus. The sequence goes on along the minus strand of NC_092412.1, from coordinate 57,767,197 downwards.
CTCTCCCCACATACAAAACATCCCTTCATTATATAGGGATAAAATCTTGCCCCACATATACAGTCCCCTCCCAGCTTAGTAATATACTGTATCCCATATACAGCCCCTGCAGCTAAGTAATATACTGTACCCGATATACAACCCCCCCCAGCTTAGTAATATACTGTATCCCATATACATCCCCCCAGCTTAGTGATATAGTGATATATAAAATATACAGCACCCACCAGTATAAAATGATTCTGGCCCCATATAATATATATAGCAACCCCCTCAGCATAAAATAATTATAGACCCAAATAATATCTATAGCACCCCCCCAGTATAAAATAATTATAGCCCCAAATAATATCTATAGCGTCCCCCCCCCAGTATAAAATAATTATAGCCCCAAATAATATCTATAGCGTCCCCCCAGTATAAAATAATTATAGCCCCAAATAATATCTATAGCGTCCCCCCCAGTATAAAATAATTATAGCCCCAAATAATATATAAAGCGTCCCCCCAGTATAAAATAATTATAGCCCCAAATAATATCTATAGCATCCCCTCCAGTATAAAATAATTATAGCCCCAAATAATATCTATAGCGTCCCCCCCCAGTATAAAATAATTATAGCCCCAAATAATATCTATAGCATCCCCTCCAGTATAAAATAATTATAGCCCCAAATAATATCTATAGCGTCCCCCCCCCAGTATAAAATAATTATAGCCCCAAATAATATATATAGCATCCCCCCCAGTATAAAATAATTATAGCCCCAAATCCCCAAATAAAATATACAGAACCCCCCCTAGTATAAAATAATTATGGCTCCATATAATATATACAGCACCCCCCTAGTATAAAATAATTATAGCCCCAAATAATATCTGTAGAATCCCCCCAGTATAAAACAATCATAGCCCCAAATAATATATATAGCATCCCCCACCAGTATAAAATAATTATAGCCACAAATAAAATACATAGCATTCCATCATCCCCCCCCCCCAGTATAAAATAATTCTGGCCCCATATGATATATATAGCGCCCCTCCCCCAGTATTAACAGTATTAATTATTAGCCACATTTAATTAATTAAAATACATGAAAAATAATAAAATCATACTCACCTGCAGGCAGCTGCTCCCTCGGCGCGTGGCTCCGGTCTTCACAGAAGAGCCGCGGCTCCGCACAGTGACACAGGCGGCGTGACGTCATGACGCCTGTGTCACTGCTTAGAACGGAGCGACGCAGCAGCCAGAAAGGCGCTGCGTCGCTCCGCATATAAATCGCGCCTGTTTCTTAAAGAGACAGCCGCGATTTATTTAGTTGGTGGGCGTTAATGGACGCCCGAGTCGCCCACTTTAGGGCGGCAAATTTTGCCGCCCTTTACAGGTACCCGCATTCTGCTGCCTGAAGCGAGATTTTCATCTCGCCTCATGGCAGATGCGGCCCTGGCACTACCTATAAAGAAACTCAGTACAAGGTGCTAACGCAATGGTACCATGCCCCGACACTGCTCTTTACATCGAATCCCACAATCCAAGTTACCACTGTGGGTACATTATATCATGTCTTCTGGACTTTTCCCCTTATAGTTTATTTTTTCAAGAGGGTACAGGCACTGACAGGAGATCTGTTTAGCTCTCATGTCCCATTAGACTTTCTGTTAAACCTCCTTAACGTTCTCCCACGTAACATGAGAAATCATCTAACAAGCTTATTTTGAGTTGTTTAATAGCGAGGGCCTGGAATCAGAATGCAACTTCCTCTGAATTAGAATCAAAAGAAATTTACTCCATTGGAAAATTGCCTGTCTCCCTTAACAACATACTAGATGCCTATAATTTCCTGTGAAACACCTAAAAGGTTAACAAACTTCCTAAACAGTGGTTTGAAGGGTTTGAGGGGCACAATTCGAAGAATATACTTATAAATGGAGTTACCTAACAGTTTTTTTTTTATTATTTTAGCAACTGAATCAACACTTAATGACTTAAAAGCCAATGGTGCCAACATAAAGCAGGCATATATGGTATATGTATGTTATTTGCTAATCTCAATGAGAAGGATATTAATTTATACCTTAACATCTTAATTAACAGATGAGGGCTCGTTTTCTGCGCAATAAATTGTGCCTTCTAGTTTTAGTATTGAAGATCCCATGCAATGTACAGTGAAGCTGGAAAAATATCCCAAATTGAGTAAAAACACATTTGTGCGATTTTCTTGTGGGCTCTGTTTTTACGGCTTTTACTGCATGATCCGAATGACACCTCCCCTTTATTTTTTGAGTTGGTACAATCACAGAGACTCAGAATATACTTGAGTATAGGCACCACTTATACTCGGGTAAATAAAAAAATAAACTCTGTACTAACCTTTCCAACATCCCCCTTCCCCTGCAGGTCCTTTTCTTGATCAAAATGAAAACCTGCAGGAGAAGGGGTGGGCGTTGGAAAGGTTAGTACAGAGTTTATTTTTTTATGTGCTGGGCAGAGGGCTGGCAGGCTGTATACTGGGGCTGGCAATCTGTATACCAGAGGCTGGCTGGCTATATACTGGGGGGCAGGGTGCTGGCTAGCTATATACTGGAGGCAGGGGGCTGGTTGGTTATATTTTGAAGGCAGGAGGCTGGCTTGCTATATACTGGGGGGAGGCTGGGACCAATGCCTTTTCTACCCTAGGCCTATATTCGGATCAATAGGTTTTCCCAGTTTTTTGGGGTTGGCTTATACTTGAGTATATACAGTATTTGTATACAGTAGTTTTACTATGTTTTAATACATTTTAAAAATGGCAAACTTTCATCTTGCCATATTCTGATGCAATAACTTTTTCACACTTCGGTGGACAGACTTGTTTAAGGTGTAATTTATTTTGCAAGACAAGCTGACTTTTTGTCAATACAATTGAATTTTTGGGATTGGGGAGCTACTATAAGTCACAGACCAATCCAAATAGCCCAAAAGACCTATTTGTGTATCACCATATTCTCACCAGCTTGCTATATACAGATAGTTTACACAAACATATCGTTACGTCATGTTTTTTATCCCGCCTCATGGCAAATGCGGACCTACCTTTAAGAAATCGTCCTGTAGTCCCAGATAGCCCAGAACGTGCCAAAATTTTACCTGAGACGGCAGGAAGAAAGTATAGACAGGGTTTTTCCTGTTTGTAACCTCTCGAGGGAAGCTCTGGTGACAATCCAAATTTTTCCTACCTGGCGCGTGCTCCCATGCCACTGACGAGGGCGGCTTCTTCTCAAACCATACTGATAGGCTGCCGCTCGTGGGCGGTATCGTTGGGGGTGGGAACCAGGCACACCCCCTTATTATGGCGCACATTTTAAAACCCCGGCACCCAGGACTTATACAGGAGATCCAACTGGACCCCACGGCTTAAGACTAGGAGAGTACCCTACACTCCATAAGCCACCTTTACTCGCCTGGCTGCACTGCCTTGAACTGCCCCCAATAGGGACAAGGTAAGACCATTTAGCTAATAGGACGTTTGTTTGGATGAACCCAGTGATCCCCTGATGAGCCCCATAGGGCGAAACAAGCCTTGTCGGCATTTGGGATTAATACTTCTTTCAGGACTTGCACCTTATAACACAGTAGCCACAAGTTTATTTGTGACACCTCTGTGACATTATAAGGATTATAACCTGACTTTACCTGCTAAATAGGTCTATAATAGGGCCAGTTATCGCAGGGTCAGGTTTCTGGCGGGCCTGTGGTTGAAAAGGACCACAGGTATTAGACCTATGTTCCAAACTAGGGTTTTATAGGGACTTACTTTGTGACTATAGTGTCATCAAGACCCTAACCCATACGGACATAACGTCTATCGCTTCACCCTTTCATTTATGTATTCTGTGCACTCCTCATGGATTATTCACCTACCCCATTGTGACCATTAACCATCCTCTCACTGACTTTGGGGTAGCATTACCTCTGACACTACTTCCTAAGGAGTCTCACAGATCCCACACTTGGAAGTTTTGAGACGTATGCAACTACGGAGGTGAGCCCATTTTTCATTTCACTCTATACTTGAATATCTAAGGACACTCCGAGCTGACTCTCACACATTATTAATGTATTCCATTTTAGATTGGTCACCCATGCCGAGGACTTGAATACACCAAGCAAAAGATCTCAATACCCATCTTGTTGTAAATAGTTGTAAATAAATAAGCACTATCATATCATTAAATCACGAGTTGTATTCCTTTATTGAAATTTATGTGATTTTTTAGGGACCTCTCAGTAGACCTCCTGAGAAACCCAACACGCCATTTCTTCAAATTATATCACTTCAGGGATGGCCGGTTTCCTTAAAACAGGACTAGACACGTCCCAGTGGTTGACAGAGGCCAGTGAAGTGTTCTCAGACTAGGCATTCACTTTGAAAAAATATACACCCACAATCAAAGGAGCCTTCAAGGAACTCCACCAAACATATAGACCAAATCAGTTCCTGGTGGGAATTCCAAGGACTTGAAAACTATATTAAACATAACATAGTTCCCCGTGGACTTCCCCTCATCCCTGCTGCTCGTTACCAAGGATCAGGATTTATCACTAAGTGGGAGAAAGAGGCCACAGGGTGTTCCATACGTCTTATGCAACTTCTCCTACAAGAAGAAAAGACTAGACTAGCCACCCTTACCGCTAAGCTAAAGGAACAAATCGAAATCACAGAGAAATTCTCAACCGACCCTGAGTTTACAGCTCACGAAAAACAGTTACAACAAATTAACTTAGAAAGATTTCAATTTCATCTCAAAGAGAGAAAACACAAACAATTCAACAGAGACCATAACAACTTCAAAGATAATAAGGCATACTCCCGTATAGACGTCAGACCGACCCCAAACGACACAAACTTGACAACCGACATGGACACTGACACTGACCGATCAGTGACTAGTCAAGGCCCAAGAGGAAGAGGAAGGGCAAGACGTGGGAGAGGCAGGGGAGGAAATAGGAAGGGCACACCTCCAGGGAATAACATAACATGTACAGAAAACACATCCGCAAGCCCCGGCCCGCACGCAACTACATCTTCTTCCTCATCATCCTCTTTTTTGCCAGCAGGCCCAATCTATACCTCAGAAACCGGAACACCAGAGGACGGACCTAGACTCTTTGATAGTCAATCTGTCAAACCACACACTCACCCCTGCAGAACTCTCAGTCCTTAAAAAGGGGTTATCATTTGTCCCCACAAACAAATGTGATACTTTTAACTGGTACAAAGACATACAGCTATTCCTACGCAAACTAAGATGACACAAATTCTTCAAAATTAAAGAAAGAAAGGAATGTCAGGATCTAGGGGTACCTAGTGACATCCTAGCAGACGTGCATCTACTAGACAGCTTATCTGAACCATTACCAATCACGGTGGGTAAAGGCCCCTTTACAGATCTTAAAAACCGGAGCACTTAAACTCCCCCAATCGGAAATATCTCGAGCATCGATATTTTTGCATGACTTGTACTCAATGATTTAGATAAGGCAGACCTAAGATCCAAAACCACCAATTGTAACAAAGAGGAAATCATGGCCCTATCATCACTCAAAAAAAAAACGCAACATCACCATTAAACCATCAGACAAAGGTGGGAACATAGTGATCTTGCAGTCAGAAGATTACAATGTGCCTTAACCTCCTTAACGATAGAGAGGGTTACTCTATCCTCACAAGAAATCCTACAGAACAGTTTTTAGGGGAATTACAGTATGTAGTATCATCAAAAAAGCATTACCTAAAGAACTCATTAACCAAGAAGAATATGACTTCCTCTTACCCCAACATCCCGTGCTGGCCACTTTTTATGGGCTCCCAAAACTACACAAGGGTACTAACCCTCTGAAAGGTCGCCCTATAGTATCGGGAGTGGGGTCACTGTGCCAAAATGTAGGTATTTACATTGATAAGGTTTTAGCCCCCTTTGTTACAGCTCTACCCTCCTACACTCGAGACACCACCGACTTACTTAAAAGGTTGGATGGTCTCAATATTGGATCAAATACCCTACTTGCGAGCATAGACGTGGAGGCCCTTTACTCCTCCATCCCACACAATTTGGGATTGAAGGCAGTTGAATTTTATCTCAACACCAGAGGAAGCCACTGCAGGGCACACAGTTTATTCATTCTAGAACTATTAGAGTTCTCCCTTACCCACAACTTCTTCACCTTCGATGGCAGAGTGTACCACCAGCTCAGGGGCACCGCGATGGGCAGCTCGTGAGCTCCCACATACGCAAATTTATTCCTGGGCTGTTGGGAACACTGCTGCATCTTTGGTGAAGAAGAAGCTGGTCCTAGACATATCAGTATGGCGAGCCTTTGGGCTCGTTATATGGAAGATATTTTCATTACATGGGAAGGCTCGTCTGACCAGTTTACACAGTTAGTAAATAACTTAAATGATAATACCCTGGGACTCAGATTTACTTATGAGATTCAGACATCATGCATCCCTTTCCTGCATGTCATGATCCGAATAAACAGCAAGGGTGAATTGGACACCTCAATTTTTAGGAAACCAACATCAACAAATTCACTACTCAGATGGGAATCCAATCATCCCCCTGCCTTGAAAAGAGGTATCCCATTCGGGCAGTATCTCAGAGCTCGGAGCAATTGCTCAACCTTGAGCAAATTCCACAAAGAAGTGAACGAACTTCGATTAAGATTCCAAGCACGCGGTTACCTTGACACCATACTTAGGTCAGCGTTCAAAAGGGCACAGGCCCTAGATCGACCAGTCTTCTCACCACCCAACCCAAATCCACAACATCATGTACTAAGAATGGACCCCGACTTATCTTCCATAACCACGGAACACCCCACAATTACCTTTAGGAGGGGCCGCAACATCAGAGATAGGGTAGTCCACAGTCACTTTGTAAGACCTAAACCTGACCAGACTTGGCTTACCCAAACCAGCAAAGGCTGTTACCGCTGTAGTGGATGTATTGCCTGCAAAGTGATTAAGACCTGCAAAAAGTTCACTAGTAACACCACAGGATATACATATGATATTAACCACTTTATTAATTGTAAATCCCTAGGAGTAATTTATCTAGCCACCTGCAAATGCGGTAAACAGTATATTGGAAAGACCTTCCGCGAATTCCACCGCAGGGTTGGCGAACACCTAGGGGACATTAAACACGACAGAGATAAACCACTGGCTAGACACATCCACGACGAACACTGCGGTAATCTGACAGGTCTATCCTTCATCGGCATCGACTGGGTGAGACCACCAGAAAGAGGGGGAGACTGGGACCACCTTCTCAGACAAAAGGAAACACAATGGATTTTCAGAATCAAGACTGAATCTCCTTTAGGTCTCAATGAACAGTTGAGTTTCGCATGTTTCCCTTTAAAAATCCCCCCCCCCCTACCTAGTACTTTATACCGATTTATGACATCATAATTCTTTCATATCGTTCCTACCAGACAGTAACCTCAGTGTCTGCCACACACACTGGATTACCTTAAACGACCACTGGGGCTAATATGCCACAAAATCCCTTCTCTATTTGTTTATCAGTACCCATAGTGTATTATTGGACTCACCTTGGGTTACGTTTTCATTGCAGTGGTGCCTTATTTTTCACCCCGCACTATTGAGTTATCATGTACCCATACCATTGTTTTACGATTACCTCGACCCGTGACTCCTCCCCGCTGCCGTCCCGCTCTGCCTTGTTAGTGGGCAGCTGCCTGCTTCTTGGCGATTACCCGGGCGACAACACCGGCATTTACCTGGCGCGTGCGCCTGTACCGTTGACGAGGGCAGCCTCTTCTCAAACCATACTGATAGGCTGCCGCTTGTGGGTGGTATCAATGGGAGCGGGAGCCAGGCACACCCCCTTATTACGGCGCACATTTTAAAACCCTGGCACCCAGGACCTATACAGGAGATCCCACTGGACCCCACGGCTTAAGACTAGGAGAGTACGCTACACTCCATAAGCCACCTCTACTCGCCTGGCTGCACTGCCTTGAACTGCCCCCAATAGGGACAATGTAAGACCATTTAGCTCCTTGTACCAATGCACATTATTCCTTTTCTATATGCATCCTAGCAGGTCAAAAATTAAACAAACCCATCACTTTCTAATAGGATGTTTATTTGGATGAACCCAGTGATCCCCTGATGAGCCCCATAGGGCTAACAAGCCTTGTCGGGATGTGGGATTCATACTTCTTTCAGGACTTGCACCTTATAACACAGTAGCCACAACTTTATTTGTGACACCTTTGTGACATTATAAGGATTATAACCTGACTTTACCTGCTATATAGGTCTATAATAGGGCCAGTTATCGCAGGGTCAGGTTCCTGTCGGGCCTGTGGTTGAACAGGACCACAGTCCCGAGGCTAGGCTATCAGGGTGTATTAGACCTTTGTTCCAAACTAGGGTTTTATAGGGACTTACTTTGTGACTATAGTGTCATCAAGACCCTAACCCATACGGACATAACGTCTATCGCTTCACCCTTTCATTTATGTATTCTGTGCACTCCTCATGGATTATTCACGTACCCCATTGTGACCATTAACCATTCTCTCACTGACTTTGGGGTAGCATTACCTCTGACACTACTTCCTAAGGAGTCTCACAGATCCCACACTTGGAAGTTTTGAGACGTATGCAACTACGGAGGTGAGCCCATTTTTCATTTCACTCTATACTTGAAAATCTAAGGACACCCTGAGCTGACTCTCACACTCCGTTAATCTATCCCATTTTAGATTGGTCACCCATGCCGACTTGAATACACCAAGCAAAAGATCTCAATACCCATCTTGTTGTAAATAGTTGTAAATAAATAAGCACTATCATATCATTAAATCACGAGTTGTATTTTCCTTTATTGACATTTACGTGATTTTTTAGGGACCTCTCAGTAGACCTCCTTAGAAACCCAACAAGCCATTTCTTCATTTTTCCTACTTTTGTCAACCATTTTGGTCTCCTCAGAACCGGTGAAAGCTGTGGTAAAGCACGGGGCAAAAAGATTTTGATAAGTTAATTTATGTGTTGGCACTTTGAAATAAATACGTGGGTCTTGGGTAGAAGTTTGGGTACTGGGTCTCTGAAAGATTTGGCATCACTGTTGTACAACATATTTTCATAAATGTATATAAGAAAGTTTTAAAATACATTATTAATAGAGATTATTAATAAGTCTGATGATAAATTGTGTCCTAGAGGGTTTTACATATGTGTATATCATCCCTATGGGACAATCTCCCTTTATTCCCTCTTTGTTTACAAATTCAGGTGCGACATGAATATATTCTCAGAAGAAAGTTGCTGCCATCCTTCTGTGACAATGTACAGGAAAATCAAATGTATGTTGCAACTATAGACAGGTAAGACATGTCACTATTCAGGTATCCCCATACCCCATGTTCAGAGTCCTATACAGTATATTTTGGATTTTTTTCTATACACGTACTGTTAAGTGTATGAACCTTTCCTTATTCATCTTTTACCAAAGTAGCCTCAATATATACAACTACTATGTACAGAGCTGCAATGAGCCACTTGCATAAAAACAAGTGGCCATGATGTACTGTACAGAGGTGTTTTTAGGAATTTTGTACGAATCTCATTTAGAAAATGTGTCATTCTCTATCAGCTACAACAGTATGTACACAATTGGGCACATGTATCAGAAGTCCGGCTTTGTCTGTCTTTTTTTGGGGACTTTTCTTGGCTTTTCTGTTGGTCAGATGTATCTTAGTGCTTTCTCTTTATTGATACATGTAGCGTTTGGTCTTTAGTGAATTGCGAATTTTTAAAACAAAAGTGGCAAATAGTCTCTAAAAATCGCAATCAGTTCCAAGCGGATTTCTACAACTGGACAGGGGTAGCCGTGGTTTTGCACAAAAATTCCAAAATCTTTAGAATTTAGGAGATAACTCAGGGAACACTGCAGTAAACTAGACAATGGCAAACTTTAAGAGGAGACTGTTTTAGGCGCAAAAAATGCAAATGAGCACAAGACCATGAAAAAGGGAACCTAAAAGTTTGATATGTTTAGGTTTATGATACATGTAGATTTCTGGTGCATAATGCACAGACTTTTGGATCACACTCATTTAGTCATCACACTCATAAATGGAAGTCCAATAATTCAGTATAGATAAGGCTCTATGTAAGAGTGATCTCTACAGAACATGTCTGCGATATTTGTGTGTTGACAAGCATCTTTAGTGACAAGGCTCATGGACTAATTTCTTGTAAATTATAGTCACATTGAGCAAAATCTGTCACTTTCCCTTTGAAATGTCATGCAGGTTAGTGAATGTGAGCCAGCAGTGCAGGGACATGATCTCCTGGGTGGTTGAGGTTATGTTTTTGCAAATATTCAACAGATGTGGCACATTTTTATGCTGGTAATAAATGTAATTTCTCTAAACTATTTATACTATTATAATTCTAAAAGATAAGTGACTGTTGATAAACTTTAATACTTATGTGAAATTTTTTTAAATTCTCATAAAATATTTAAATTATAATTATAACATACATATATATATATAATCTTCTGAATAGTTGGCATATCTTTATTTTGGTACTTGTCCTGGAATATACACAAAGTAGCAAAAAATTTTTTTTTTATAGTTACCAACTGAAAATTATATACTATCTGCAACTGATTTCTTATAATGCAACTACATAATCCGATTTTATAGTGACATATTTACTTTTTTTATTTTGTTTTAATTTTTGTTGTTATTGAATCATTTTTTAAAATGACATTTTAGTCCCCAAATTAGAACCTTAACCCTCAGAGGTCTGTTTGCTCCCACCATATACTGCACACTATTATAGATCCTGCTGAATGACAGGTCCTGGAGTTTTATACAGACTCGAAGCTGCCATGGGAATGTATCGTCACTTCCTGATGACATCAAGGGGAGCAACAATCCCATCTACCTGCCATTGACAGCTTTGCTGGCAGCAGCTAAATGGTTAACCTTTGTGATTGGTACCAGCACTGGGTGTTGGCTGACACTATGTATTAAGAGCCGTCCTCATACATCCTTAATGGCATTATGACATAAATGAATGTTATAATACATTAAGTGGTTAAAAAACATAAGATTTGCCAGCATTTCCTAAAAATGGACAGACACTACATGATGTATTATCTCACACAAGGAGTGAGATAGGTCTAATAAACGCACAATAAAGGCACCCTGCATGCTATCATGCCTCCAAACTGGCGCAGACATAGCTAATACAGACCCCCATCAGAAATGAGAGTTGAGAGAGAAGTTGTCTGTGTGTGACTTGATGAAGAGAATTCCTGAGGGAAGGATAAATGAGGGAGCTGATTTTTCTTCACTTACAGCCAGCATCTCTCAAATACCCCTCATTCACCCCTCCTTTAGGAATTCTCTTCAGCGGGCCACACACAGACAACTTCTCTATCTACTCTCTCAATCCTGGGAAGGGGGGTTGGGTGGACAATGTTATTTGGAGTTAGTAGGCAGGGTAGCTTGACTGCTATGATGGAGCTCCCCCACCTCCATAACTTGATCCATAACAGAGGGCATCAATAAAAGTATTTTTTTTAAAGAATGGTGGCTCTGATCTCATGGAACACCAGGTAAACATGCATAAGACATCTAAAAAAAGTACTGTGTGGGTTAGTGGGTCGCTGCAGGTTCTAGTGATTTAACTTGATCATTTTGTGCTATGATACATATCCTTTATGTTAGCTAGAAGAAATCGGACTTCAGGTATTTCTAAAACTAGCTTGTTGCTCCTGTCAGATACATCTGTAGAGGAGATCAGTAGAAGTGGCTGTGGTACTGCAGTGCCTTACATATAGCTGTGGCTGTGCCTGGTACTGCATCATTTCATAAAAATCTGGGAAAGCACAAAAGGCCATTATTAATTGTAATGAGATATTAAATATAATTTATAAAATGTAATAACTATAAAATCTATAAAAAAATGAATAATTATTATATATTTTATTTCTGCAGCAACACAAATGTCTAACTGCAGTGTTCACACAGCAAGCACCGAGTTTATCCTCACGGGTTTGACCGACAACCATGACCTAGAGATTTTTTTCTTTCTGGCTTTCCTTATACTTTACATTTTTGCTGTTCTTGGAAATTTAGGGATTATTTTAACCATTCAGTTTGGGACTGATTTGCACACTCCAATGTATTTCTTTGTTAGTCAATTGGCAATGCTTGATCTTTTCTATACTTCTATTATAACTCCAAACACACTTGTAAACTTCACCCGGAGTGTTAAAACCATGTCCATCAGTGGATGTGCTGCACAATTGCTATTATTTGGAGGTTCAGCGACCACAGAGAGTTATTTATTAGCGGCGATGGCCTATGACCGGTTAGTAGCAATCCGCCAGCCTCTGCTCTATGTAACCATTATGTCTAATGCAATGTGTAGGTGTTTGGTGGTCGGAGCGTATTGTGCTGGATTTTTGAACTCTTTAATTCACATCAGTTTTATCTTTTCATTAAAATATTGGAAATCCAATGTGATTGACCACTTCTACTGTGATATTCCTCCACTCTTTAAATTAACATGTTCTGATACATTTCTAAACTGGGTGGTGATTTTAATTTTTGCAGGAATAACTTCTGTCATTTGCCTATTGACCATTCTGTATTCATATTTCAATATCCTGTTAACTGTTCTAGAGATTAGCTCCTCAAAAGGAAGAAGTAAAGCCCTTTCCACCTGTACATCTCACCTGACCTGTGTGTCCATATTCTACAGTACCCTCATGTTCACGTATCTCAGGCCTCCATCTAAATATCAGCAAATAAATGATAAGCTAATCTCTGTCTTCTACACCATTGTCATTCCCACAATTAATCCAATAATTTACAGTTTAAGGAATACGGATGTGAAAGCCGCAGTCAGAAGCATTTTAAAGAAGTATTTTATGCCCAGTGCTGCTTAGATCACGGTAAAGACTATGACAAATATTCCTTTGAGTGTGTGCAGACTGTTGGAATGGACCCATATCCATGTCCGATCCCATGGACACATTACATTCATGTGATGCAAGGACTCCCTTTCTGATGGTCAAACTGCAGCCCTGACATTGTAACAGTTAATAAATATTTCTATATGATGCAGTGACTCACATCCTGTATAATGTGTGCTGTCCTCGGGTCTCAGAACAACATACAGGCCAATTTCCACGAGTTGCACATGTTCTTGTGCAGCTGACCTTCCACATATGTACTTGCGGCTCATTTTTGGGTCCATATTACAGCCACAAGTCCCATTTTGAGCAAGGATCTAGTAAAAACGCATAAAAAAATCTATCATGCTGTTAGTTTGGGAAATAAGACTGACACTTTGGACAGGACTTCTGCAGTGGCGTAACTTGAAGCTTATGGGCCCCAGTGCAAAGTTTGTGCCAGGGCCCTGACTATAATGTATAGTTTATAGTACTAATAATTTCATATGGGAAAGTGAGACCTTATGGGCCCCCAAAGCCTCTTGGGCCCGGTTTCGACCTCACCCTCTGCACCCCCTCAAGTTATGCCCCTGGACTTGTGGCTGTATTATGCTTATGTAAAACTAGACAAATTAATTCAGGCAAACTAATGTGTTTCTGACATTTCCTAATGACAAATAGCAAGAAAAATCTATTCATTGTTCTGGAAGAAAAGCGCCTCCCTCTTCTCAAAGATAAACATACAGTTGGTACGAAAAGTATTCAGACGCCTTTACATTTTTCACTCTTTGTTTCATTGCAGCCATTTGGTAAGATCAAAAAATTATTTTTGTTGCTCATTAATATACATTCTGACCCCATCTTGACAGAAAATTTTTTTTCTAAATACTTTCCGTATCTACTGTACATGTTGACCTGAACCCATGCATGTTTATAGGGAGATCAAAGAAGATAGCAGACAAAGCTGTCATTATTAGTCATCTTGGATGCATCGACAACTGTATATAATCCAATAACAAGACTACGTCAGTGTCAGGCTTCTGCCTCTGGATGTATCGGGGCTGATTGCAGCGCAGCATTTCACCTACGCCAGACAGGGCCTGGCGTCGGAAAAACCGCAGCCGGTGACTTTTAACGTATGAAAAGTTGCCGGTAGCAGAAAGTGCGCAGGCGCGGGGACAGTAACGCCCCGCGCCGGCCCACTCCCGTCCGGTCACGCCTTCCTCTCGGCCAGCCGTGCCCCACCTTCACACCCACTGGCATGAAGGTGGCGGATCAGGGCAAATAATCGCAAAAGCTAGCACTGGCGGTGCGCAGAGGTCCTGATAAATATCCCCCCTAGCCTCCATCCATAAAATCCCCACATAGGATGTATCATCACTAAATTCGAATCATTCATAAGATTTGTAAATCAGTGGTGGGCATTTGGTGCGTGTCTTTTTTTGGTTGATCCAGGTCTTGGACCTGTTTGATTTATCTTAGAGGTTGATATATCAGGCAGATGAATCTTTGGTTTTTTTTTCAAAAGTCTCGCACTCTTTTAAAGCTTTTCCTAAGCATGATCTGGACTGGAGTTTATTTGTGACTTTATGAACATGATTTGCACCAAAAGTGCTCTAATTTACTGCAATGTGCGCCAAAATTTGTATATGTCCACATCTGGATTTTAAAGATAAATCAGGCTCAACACTGAAAAATTCTTGCCCATCTAATTTTGGTAAGCGAGTGGAAAAGTCACAAATTTCGTCACAAATGCTCCAAAAAAGTCGCAAATATAAGAGAAAAAAAGAGAAAAACCTAACATAAATGTATAAAAAAAGGACCCAATGTATAAGAAAAGGACCATTGTGTCAAGTGGCTGCTCCAAATACTTCCAAATGGATTTGTCTTCTGCTGGATATTTATGTTCCATTATTATGTGTTACAGTCTGGACTCACCTGATAATTCTCTGGGTATTCTGGTGGCTAAAATTACTGGTGGAGCACAATGCCCACATGAAATGGGCACACCATTGGAATGCCATTGCTAAAAAGGAATTTGATCATGAGCACCTCACTCTCAACCTTCATGTTAAATTACAAGTAGGCAAAGTTTTTGTACAATTAGCCTATGCTGTCAAGGTTTGATGTGAATTATGTTTGTTATATGACAGCATCCTGCATGATTGTCTCCAAAGGACATGGTTTTTCTACTTTGCTGTTACCTATGTATAATGTTCCTTTGGTATCCCTATACATTTAGAAAATGGACATAAAACCAACAAGTGTGGAAAACTTCAACCCGTATTAATGTATTACAGAAGCAGACCTGATACAATTCACTTAAAGATAACCCGTCATGCAAAATAACCCCCCTAGACTAAATATATTTTCATAAACTGCCATTAGAGAGCATTTCCTCTATCCCTTCATTGTCCCTCTACATGCCTGTAAACCTAAGCAATGAGGTCCTAAAGTTGTATGCAAATGACCTGTGAAATGTCCAATGAAGCATTAGCATATTCAAGCTGTCCACTCTATTCATGAGTGGGAGGCACAGCCACACCCCCAGTGCTTGACTGACAGCCTGTATAATGGAGTGAGGCTGTATAATGATGTGCTTCCTGGTGCTGGTGGCCACGCCCCCTGCAGCCTGTGTGTGCATGTGTGTGTGTGTATAGGAGAGATACAGCAGCTCCAGGCAGCCATGTTACAGCAGAACATGTCAGATTCATGTGTAGCTGATGTCTGTGCCTCTCACCTGTATATTAGGAGGATGCAGCCATGTCAGATTCATGTGTAGCTGATGTCTATGTCTCACACATGTGTATTAGGAGGATGCAGCATGTCAGCAGATGCAGTAGAGACACCAGCCATGCTTTACTATACATTACATACACACAGACATGAGCAGGGGGAGGAGAGGGGAGGGGTAACAGGAGTGGCATCACTGCCTCTGACCATGTGACCAGCCTCATTTACATGATAAAGAATAGATGATTTTACAATAAATAATGTATGAAATAACTAGATAAAGGCTGTGATGGGATCCTTCTGAGCTGCTCCAACAGGTAGAGGTGACAGGACTAGTGGCAGAGACCTGTTGACAGGTGTCCTTTAAAGGGATTTTCCCACGAACAAAATGGATAAAGCCTAACTTGCTGATCAATGATGAGACCCCCACAGATCACAAAAACGAGGGTTTCACGAAAACGTTTGACTCCTCCGCATTCCATCAGACTAATGGAGCAGATGGCCGCGCATAACCGTTCTGCTCCATTAATCTCTATTGGGCTGACGGAAATTGCCAAGTGCCAGGCTTCATTAGTCTGACGGTGCGACGGCGGGTCCAACATAGGTATGTGGAACCCCATCGGATAGGGCAGTAATGGCTAGCCTTTTAGAGCCTGAGTGCCCAAACTTCAACCAAAAAAGCCACTTATTTATTGCAAAGTGCCAGCACAGCAATTTTAGCAGTAATTTATTTCTCCTTGTTCATTGACAACTTTCAAACGTTCAGCCTCCTAAGGACACCAACCCAGATGAAAGGAGGAGCGTAAATTCGTCTATCATTGTAGGAAGGTTCTGCAGGTACATTCTTTGAGTCCTGTCTGGTGAACTTCATTCTGGGGTGATGGTCTGGGTGCCACAGAAAGGGCTCAGAGTGCCGCCTCTGGCACCAGTGCCATAGGTTCGCCACCACTGGGATACGACCTTACTTTTGTTTGTGGGAAAACCCCTTCAAGAAAGATGGATCCTTCTTTTAAACCTTTGAAATTCAATGACATGACTTTTTATTTACAACAGTATTGTCTTTTAAACAACATATATGTCTAGTTATTTTTCTGATTGTCTTGTGTTTTTTTCTATGTCCTGTCTATGAGAATTGATGTGTTATTTGGTAATAAAGATATCTGATCAAATATAGAACATTGTCAATTTGAAGTATAGACTTTAATCATTTTTGATAAAACTATAGTTATATAGTGTTAGCGTGTTATAGTGTGTTATTGGCTATTTGGCTATATTACATCTCTTTTACATAAATTAGCAATGGGACATGCTACAGTATTATTTAGAGTGCACCCTTACTACAGTGAACTATATTTTACTGTAAAACAATGAGGCTTTAGTGGGTGTTATACTTAAATTCAGCCCAATCTCATATGATCTAGATCAGTGATTTTCAACCTGTGTGCCATGGTTGAGTGTGCCGCGGGGAAAGTTCCCCGAACTATGGTGCCCCGGTGTAGTGCTGCCGCCGCGCCCCCGTGTTTTTGCCCCCATACTTACCTACAAGCCCCGCGTCGGCGATCCGCCCATCTTCTGTAGCTCCTGCACCGCGCGGCCCATGTCACGTGACTGACGCAACTTGACGTCAGGTCGCGTAAGTCACGTGACCAGAGGCGCGCGGTGCAGGAGCTACAGAAGGTGGATGGATCGCCATTAGGAGTGAAGGTACGCGGAAGAAGACATCAAGGGTAAGTATATAAGGTTATTATTTGTATAGGGAAGGAAGCTAGGGTCTTTTTTTTTATTAGTAAAGGTAGGCTGGGGCTTTTTAGTTAAGGGAGGCCTCTAGGGCCTTTTAATTAGTAAAGGGGGGCCTCTAGGGCCTTTTAATTAGTAAAGGGGGGCCTCTAGGGCCTTTTAATTAGTAAAGGGGGGCCTCTAGGGCCTTTTAATTAGTAAAGGGGGGCCTCTAGGGCCTTTTAATTAGTAAAGGGGGGCCTCTAGGGGCTCTTAATTAGTAAAGGGGGGCCTCTAGGGGCTCTTAATTAGTAAAGGGGGGCCGCTAGGGGCTCTTAATTACTAAAGGGGGGCCGCTAGGGGCTCTTAATTAGTAAAGGGGGGCCGCTAGGGGGCTCTTAATAGTAAAGAGAGGCCGCTAGGGGTTTTTATTAGTAAAGGGAGTCCTTTTATGACTGTTTTAGTGTCATTTTGTGCTATTTTGGTTAGTGGTGTGCCCCAGGATTTTCTAAGTATAAAAAGTGTGCCGCGGCTCAAAAAAGGTTGAAAATGACTGATCTAGATCTTGGGATATGATGAGGCAAGCAGGCAGGGCTTATTTTTTCGAGAGGGGGTTGGAGTCTGTCCTGTCTGTTGTCCTGGATTACAGTGTCCCCATTACACTTCCTAATTGGTGAGGGAGCGACATTTGGGACCCCCACTCATCCTGAGAACTCCAACTCCCTGTATAATACAATAATAAAGGGTCACAGACAAGAACAGAACAAGACATAGATACAAGAAATAAAACAAAAATACAATAAAAACAAACACCAAGGTAGTTGCAGTTGGTGGCGGGAATTTTGGGGCGGGGGAGCAGGAGGCTACTTGTTGGCCACTCTCTGTATCCACTTGTTGAAGAATTTAATTACTTCTAATAAATAGGAGTTGTGAAAATTTGTTGTCCGGCAGCTGATCCGAGTCAAGATCGGTGGTAGTGGATCCTCTGGACCACCGTGGACGATGACGTATGCCAACACCTGGGACCAGAGTCTAAGTGGTACCCGGTTTTCACCAGAGCTCGCAGCAAAGAGGGTTGGACTTGCTGCGGCGGGATACCACCAGGTCCCTCCACAGGCGCGACTTTGTCCGTGGTGGAAGCCGAGGTGTAGTCCAGAATCCTCAGGCAAACTGTGTTTGGGGGCAGGCAGGAGGTCGAGGCAGCTTAAGATCAGATTCGGGGATGTAGCGGTAGGTCAGGTCGGGCAGCACAGGATCAGAGTGGGGGATGTAACGGTAGGTCAGGACAGGCAGCACGGAGTCAGGAATGAAGGTCACAATAGGACATCAGGATAATCGCAAAGGGAATGGAACAAAGCTTTCTCTTAGGCATTAAAGCACAAAGATCCATCAGGGGACACAGGAAGGGGCAGAAATTTATGTGGGCAGGCGGCCAGCCAGTGCCAATTATCAGCGGACCTCGGGGGGTGAGGAGGCCGCCACTGGAGCCGGGAGAGGTGAGTTAACGGGCAGGCAGGCTCCGGGGGCACAGTAAGGCACATCGGTGCCCCTGCGACTCGGGATATAGGTCGCAGGGGCACCCGTGGCCATGACAATCTGGTCGGGTTGCACCTCGGTTTTGATTTCTTGTTGCCCATTTGGATGTATTGAGGCCTATAGGTTAAATAGTCATATATTCAGTTGAATATTGAATGCGTGTGAGAAGTGAAAATAGGTGATCCACAGAACAGTACCATTATGCTATCCCCTATCCCATTATTCCCTATATTATAATGTATATATTATATCCCCTGAATAAAGATTTCCTTTACCAAATAAAGTGGTAAAATATACAGTGCCCATCAATTCATCTAAATTATAAAGCTGAGTGTATGTGTGTATGTATATCCGCTAAAGGAATCTGTACCGTTGCATTTACAATCACCACATTTTGCACAGTCGTTGCCTGTGACTCACACAAACCAGGTTTTGAGACGAAATTTTTACCCCACGCTTTCCAAAATCCACTTATTACTCACCATATACAGGAGCCATTGTCTGCTGCTGTGGCAGTTGGAAGCTGAGCCGTGATTGGTTACTATAGGTAACGAGTAGAAGACATTTATGTGTGAGGTAAGATGGATAGTGATACAGAGATAGGGGGGATTTATCAGGTAAAACTGTTCCAGTTGCCCTTGTAAACCAATCAACTGTAATTTCATAAACAGCTGTGCAAAAATGAAATGTGAGATCGATTGGTTGCCATGGGCAACTAGGGCAGTTCTGCTCTCAGACACTTCTGATAAATCCCCCTATAGACAATGTGACAGTCAGGGACAGAGACAGTCACTGGAATTAGACTGCCAGCCACAGGCAGACACTGAAATGAAGTCACTGAAATATATATAGATATATGTAAGATTTTTTGTTAACCCATTCTATTTTGTTGTAGCTAAGAGCAATTATTTACTATCCCTGGGAACGACAGGCGCTACAGCTACAGCTACGGTACACACTATATACAGTGTTCTCCTAATAAATTTACATATTTAATATATTTAATTTTATGAAGAACCATTAATGTATATACAGCACCCACTTATTTATCTATTTATATACAGCAACTTTTAATTTCAGTACAGCACCCCATAATGATTTATGTATTTACAACACTTCACTCATTCATTTATTTATATGGACCACCCCATTAATTAATTTAGTGAGTAATGCTGTGACCAGTTAGGCCCCTTCCACACTTGCGTTGCAGATCACATCAAAGTCTGATCAGGGTGCGATCAGGGTTTGGTCAGTGAAAAACGCACATTTTTCATCAGAGTGCAGTCAGTTTTCAGTCAGAGTTTGTTCAGTGTCTCAGTTTTTCACGCGCGTTTTCAATGCATTTTCAATGCGTCCTGGAAAGGACTGAGTTCTATTTTTTTTTTATGGCAATTGATGCGTGAAAAACGGATTGCACTTGCATTGCACTTGCATGTGTGTCAGTGTGTAATGTGTTTTTGATGTGTCTCCATAGACTTGTATGGTGCGTTTTTCACCCGCGTGACTTGCAAAAGTAGAACATGCTGAGATTTAAACGCGCGTGTGTGCAAGAAAAAAATGCACGTCTGAAAAAACCCATTGATTACAATGGATCAGAGTGCAATGCAAGTTCTGCATGTCAAAAGCACGCGCAGAACATGCACTTGAATAACACAAGTGTGAAAGGGGCCTTAGGGAAGCAGGATGCCAGTCATGGACCACCAACATTACACATTTTGGTTTCTTTCACAATATGGGAGTTGTCATGTGCTTTCCTATGCTTTTCATTGACAATCCCATATAAACAGAGCAATAATAAGCATATGAGACCCTTAGTGATTAAACCCTTAGTGATTAAAGTGCCATTCTCAATAAACTGGAGGATTTACTGGGCTCAATAATCACAGTGGAATACAGAAGCCCATGTATAAAATGATATAACATCACTCACCTGAAAGAGAAGCAATGGATAGAAGCTATCAGGTGAGGATAATATTTCATGTACAATGTAAGAGTTGCAGAACACTTCAGGAAGAACACGTTTCTAACAAACTATAACACGTCTATAACAACTTCTTCTCTTGCTGTGTCGATTGTTTTGTATTTAATGGTTGGTTATACTATTTTATTACTTTATATTCTTCATTGCATTATTTTGAACCCTTTTCTAACTTTTTTTTAAATGAAAATTTTAATAAACATATAATTATCATTTTACCAAAACAGAAGTGATAAATTAAGAACAATGAACGTGTCATTTAGAAAATTGTGTCTCATTAGTAGGGCTGAAGAAATTGAGATCTGGACTTCTTAGTCATCAGTATATGACAAGTTATGCAGAATAGTTTTCCCACAAAACTAATCCATACCTTCCAGAGATAGCAATCTGCTTAGTTAATTCTACTGTATAACATGCTGCCTGCATATACAGCACTATGTACAATCTGCTGAGTTCATCCTGTTCTATAACATGCTACTAATCGATAGACCACTATGTACAATATGCTGAGCTCCTCCTGCTCTATAACATGCTACTAATCGATAGACCACTATGTACAATATGCTGACTCCTCCTGCTCTATAACATGCTACCTGCGGATAGGACACTATATACAATCTGGTTATCTCTACCTTGCCTATGAAGTGTGTAGGGTGCGCCAGATTCATGAATTGTGGTGCACAGTCTTTATTAATCTGGCGCCCCCTGCACTCATCTGGAAGTGGGCACCATTCTGTTTTGGTGCACATTGTTCATGCTACAGAATTGTGGTGCAAGGCCCGTTTAAGCACTAACATGCCCTATATGAAGCATGTTTGTTCTGTCTTGTTGGACAGCCGTGAAACAAAACTGACACAAACAATTTAAAAATACATGTGCAAGCAGTTTGCACATGTACAATCTGCTCAGCTACCAGTTCTCTGTATCATGCTACCTGCACATTGGGCAATATGTACAATCTATTCAGCTTCACCTGCTCTACAACATGCTATCTGCAGATAAAACACGAAGTACAACATGCTCAACACCTTCTGCTCTATAACATGCTGCCTACAGACAGGACACTATGTAAATTCTGTTCAGCTCCTCCTGCTCTATTACATGCTGCCTATAGATAGAACACTATGCACAATCTGATTCTAATTGCTTCTGCTCAATAACATGCCACCTGAAATGATTTTGCATTTTCATGGTGAAAGGTTATCATCAAATATTTTCATAGCTTTACTCTAAACATATATGTATTTAAAAATTACACTGATACAGAATATAATATTGAGATATTCCTGATAATTAAAATTGGTTATGTGATTCTTCTTGGCAACAGTTTGATTGAACATACATTACTGCTTATCTGTACAGTTTGGGCAATGTGATCTGCTCTACTAAATGTCATAATTAAATGTCAAGGACAATATAGATATTGATTTATAATGGCAAATGTCATGGCTCATAACCTTCTTCTGCTCAAGTTCCTTAGCTGAAGCTAGTTGTGATATCAGAAATGAGAAAACATAATGTCACAGCAAATACCTAAAGTAAAAACTATTCCGATGTCACTGCAAAATGATATCACATGTCACAGCATGTTACCTGTCTGAAATCCTCCTGTGACCTCATAGCAGTTTCTTCACTTTTGTGATGTCACACAAGCTGACAAGTTGTTTACCTGATGATGTCACAGCAACTTTACTGGCTAATTCTGGCTTGTGATGTCACAGTTATGCAACTGAAACAATTGTGATGTCACAGCAAGTTACCTAAGTGAACCCACTTGTTATGTCACCTGGGAGAAAAAATACTTGGAAGAAGTCAGGCCGGTACAATCCTGACTTATACATGCTTTAAGGGAAACAAAGTGTGAACAGAGCCTTAATATTACAACTGAAAACTGTATTGTGTGCTAATGCTTGGACAGGGTAATATATGGGAGAAAGATGCCTCGGCCCCAATAGAGTTAGTCTTAGCCCCAATTGCTAATTAAAAGGACGTATTCACACCTATGAGAGCTTGTAGTGCGACCTGGTAGAGCCCAAAGGAAGGAAAACCAGAGTACTGTCATCATGGCCATACTGAAGAGTTTAGAGTTGGAAATGCTGTTTGTCATTATAATATGATGGAGAAATAAAGAAGGTTTCTTTTTTAGTGCTGGAATTTTGGACATTTATTTTAGCCCCAATAGAGATATCTTATTGTTTATTACTTGTCTTTGGTCTTAGCTTTGCCTCATACTAGGTTTGGTTGTACATTTCTAATCCAAACACTTGTGATCTGATGTAGCATTTGTTTCCATTGCACAGGGTTCTGTTTCTTCATGAAGATGAAGCAAGATAAGAGTATGCAGAATGCCACCAAACCATCTTACTTTGTACTTTCTGGTCTTACGGATGACCCTAGGCTGGAGCTCCTTCTGTTCACCCTATTTTTGTTATTTTACGTAGTCACTTTGCTAGCTAATATTAGCATCATTGTAATCATCAGTGGAGACTCTCGACTTCATATCCCAATGTACTTTTTTATAAAGAACCTTTCTTTTTTAGACCTTTGTTACTCTTCCGTCATACTACCTAAGACCTTGGCTACTTTCCTTTCAGTTACAAAGACAATTTCCTTTGTAGAATGTGTAATGCAGATGTATCTGTTCGGAGCTTCAGTGAGCCTTGAATGCTTCTTGCTAGGGGTAATGGCCTATGATCGCTATGTTGCAATCTGTAACCCATTGTTGTATATGATACTAATGAAGAAAAGGTTCTGTGTACAGCTAGTGGGCTTTGCTTACCTTGGGGGTTACCTTAATGCATCCATTCATACATCCTGCACTTTTCAGTTACCGTTCTGCAAAAGCAACAAAATAGACCACTTCTACTGTGATGTCCCACCACTGTTGAAGCTGTCTTGTAGTGATACCACAGCAAATGAGCTTGTCATGTTCATTTTTGGAGGTCTTGCTGAAATCAGCTCATTGACTACTATTATGGTGTCTTATAGCTATATTATATCAACTATATTAAACATCAATTCTCAGCAGGGCAGGAAGAAATCTTTCTCTACCTGTACGTCCCACCTCATGACAGTTGGCATATTCTACAGCACCATTGTCTTTATGTACTTACGGCCATCGTCTAGCTATGCTATGAGCCAAGACAGAATTGCCTCTGTGTTCTACACTGTGATTATCCCCATGCTAAATCCCTTAATTTATGGTTTAAGAAATAAGGAACTTACAAGAGCATTCATGAAAATCAGAGAAAAATATACACCCTGGTTACTGTTATTATAGTTATTGTCTACTATTAGAGGCAACTAACCGTCTACATATTGCGTAAAGTTTCACTTTTCTTTTTAAAAGAATAATTTTTTGCAGGATATGATTTTTTAAATGCTTAATTAATGTCCCATGTAATCACGATTCCATAGTTTTTTGGGGAATTTGTACAAAAGAACTTTTGTAAAATGTGACACCATTTTCTGCCACCTATCACTCATCTATGAAGCGATTAAGGGGACAAGCTGTAGATTTTATTGGTCTCTCTTATGTATTACATACAACTTTTTTAAACTTTGTATTTCAGTAATATGAAGGGTAAATAATGCTTTATGATATTTTGAACAGGTTTGGATTTGCCAATATAACATATGTACCGACAGCACAAGGCCCCCAGTAAATAGGTAGCTCAGCACATGCCCCCGAGTAGATAAGTAGCCACAGCACATGCCCCCATTGGATAGGTAGCAACAGCACATGCCTCCAGTAGAAATGTAGCCCAGGCACATGCCCTCAGCAGATAGGTAGTTACAGCACATGGCCCCCAGTAGATAGGTAGTTAGAGCACATACCCCCAGTAGATAGGTGGTCACAGCCCATGCCCCCCAGTAGATAGGTAGCCCTAGTACATGCCCCTATTAGATAGTTAGCCCCAGTACATGCCCACGGTAGATAGTTAGCCCCAGCACATACCCCCAGTAGAAAGGTACCCCAGGCACATGCCCTCAGCAGATAGGTAGCCACAGCACATGACGCCAGTAGATAGGTAGCCCCAGCACATGCAGCCAAGTAGATAAGTAGCCGCAGCATATGCCCCCCAGTAGATAGGTAGTTACAGCACATACCCCCAGGAGATAGGTGGTCACAGCACATGCCCCCCAGTAAATAGGTAGCCCCAGTTCATGCCCCCAGTAGATAGTTAGTCCCAGTACATGCCCCAAGTAGATAGTACGCCCCAGCACATACCCCCAGTAGAAAGGTAGCCCAGGCACATGCCCTCAGCAGATAGGTAGCCACAGCACATGATGCCAGTAGATAAGTAGCCCCAGCACATGCCGCCAAGTAGATAAGTAGCCACAGCACATGCCCCCTAGTAGATAGGTAGCCACAGCACATGCCCCCAGTAGATAGTTAGCCCCAGTACATGCCACCAGTAGACAGTTAGCCCCAGCACATGCCTCCAGTAGAAAAGTAGTCATAGCACATGCTCCCAGTAGATAGGTAGCCACAGTAAATACCTCCCAGTAGACAGGTGGCCCCATCACATGCCCCCAGGCCCCAGTAGATAGGTAGTGACAGCACATGCCTCCCAGTAGATAGGTAGTTCCAGCATATACATGCCCAGTGTAGATAGGTAGCACCAGCACATGCCCCCACTACCTGCTCTCCCTTCAGCGGCTTCTCATCACTCCCACTCTCTTCTCTATGACCCAGGTGGCGCTGCCAACATTGCTTAGGCAATAATGGCTGAGTAATAGAGAGGAGTGGATGCCACTCTACTCGAAGACACAGGTGCTGTCACCTAAGGAACGGCACGACAATGGCACCTTGGGCAGCGGTAACATCCCTGTCTGCATCCATTGATCAACGCTGTGTGTGTCTTAATTAATCAATGATTTGTCTGTGGGCCAGATGCAGCCATCAAAAGAGCCACATCTGGCTCCTGAGCCATAGGTTCCCGACCCCTGTTCTAGGGTCTACTGGGGACTTTTCTTAACATATAAAGTAGGTACCAAAGGTATTCATACACCTTGAACTTTTCTTTTAAAAGCATTACAGCCTCAAACTTAGTATCAAGTATTTGTGACGTTTAACCCCTTAACAAACAGGCCCTATTTGGTTTTTGCAATTAAATTTTTCACTCCCTACCTTCAAAAATCCAGAACTTTTTTATTTTTCCATGTAAAGAGCTGTGTAAGGGCAATTCATAATGACAATTCACAATGACAGTATTTAATATTCCATGCCGTGTACTGGGAAGCGGGAAAAAAATTCTATATAAATATATAGTGAAATTGGAGAAAAAAACCTCATTTGGCCATTTTCTTGTGGGCTTGGATTTTACGACTTTCACTGATTGCCCCAAATGACATGTCTACTTTATTCTTTGGGTTGTCACGATAACGGGGATACCAAATATATATAGGTTCTATAACATTTTTATACATTTACAAAAATGAAAACCTCCTGCACAAAAACAAATTCTTCATTATGCCATGTTCTGGAGCTAATAACTGTACGGAGCTGTGGGTGGTGTCATTTTTTGTAAATTTTATGATGTTTTCAAAGCTACCATTTTTAGGACTGTATGGCCTTTTGATCACTTGGCCTTTTCTGACTTTGATCGCTATTTTCTGTTACAGGGGTAAACGTCAGGTATAACAATTATTATATTTTCATAGATCGAACATTTTGGGATGTGGGGGCACCTAACATGTTTATGATTTTTACTGTTTATTTATATTTATATCAGTTATAGGGAAAGGGGGGTGACTTGACTTTTTAGGGGGTTTTATTTAAAAAAATTGTTTTAATTTTTAAATTCTTTTTTTTACTATTTTTTCAGACCCCCTAAGGTACTTTAACTGTAGGTTGTCTGACTGATCCTACCATGTACTGCAAGTTTACACATCGCAAATCACACATTGTAAAACATAACGTGAAACGAGACAGCCTTGGCTCTTTGTGTGACCGAAGGCTGTAATAGCAAGGGATCAACCGCAGCCATCGTGTGACATATGACTATGCCACAAGTCGGTAAGGGGTTAAAGGAAACATATAATCAAGATCACACATTTTTACCTAATGACAGGTTCTGTGCTCTAAGTAATTCTTTGTCAGCTCACATCTGTAGGAGGGAGAAGGAGAAAGAGCAAGCAGAGCAGAGAGGAGAAGATGGTGATGCCCCATTACTTGATCCATTTTGGAGGCAGTCAGTTAAACTTTTACCAACTTTTAAAAGTTATTGGAAGCAGTAATGTTAATTATTAAAGCATATTGGGAAATACTATTAAAAAGGTTATGGGAACCTGTCATTAGGTGAAAATGTGTGATTCCAATGACAGGTTCCCTTTATTTGTGCTTTTGCAATTTACTAATTAGGTTACTTTTAAATTAAATTGAACTCACTGGGGGGGATATGTTATATGTAATGCATCTTGCAACAGCTTTTAGAGTCTAAGGAGCTGTGTTTTTATTATGATTTGTAAAGAGCTATGCAATTTGATTGCGCTATATAAATAAAGATTATTATTATATAGTGGGTTAAAATACGTCATAAATCAGACATATGAGGTGTTAGGCATTTCAGTGTACTTGCAGCTTGTAAAAAGTCACACAAAACGTTGCAGATTTTGTCTCAACCAGTTTTAACTATTTTCTGCACCAGGAGGGAACATGAGTAGATTTGCACCAAAATTTACAATATTTTAAAAAGTCTCACGTCATAAAACTGACTTGCACATCTGCAATGACTTGTATTAGCAGGTATAACTGAAAAGTGGAGTAAGTAGGCAACAGTAGCTAAAAAGGCACAAATAAGATGCTAATCAGCTGAGGCAGTATATGTACGCCCGAAATTTGGGCTGAACACAATTATAAATTCCCTCTGGTGTATTTTATTTAGGGCTTTGTGCCACGGAAAATACCAGTAACATAAAAATTTGTGGCTGCAATGTTTAAAAATTTTGGAAAAGTTCAAGGGGTGTGACTACTATTGTAACCAACTGTATGCTTGGTTTATATTGGTTTTATGTATTCCTTCTTTAATGGATGTATGGTGAAACATCATGTCTCCCGTCTAATAAAAATGTTAGCAATAGTTGTACAGTATTTGGGATTTAGGGAAAAGCCTGTAGAGGACTTCACTGCAAGTGAACCATTAACAATCTGTGATCCAAAAGATTTCTTGTACTTCATCAAATGAATGAGGGGTGTCCAAATGTTATTTACCAAAACTAAATTCATCCAAGACCATTAATAACAAGTGTGGAAGAGGCCCTCTTATCAGGGAGAAATAAACGCCAGGCATCAAACCTTTCCAACTCTGTAACATTGATCTATAAAGCGCTGTGGAATTTCATGGTACTATATAAATAAAGATTACCATTATTATTATTTATTTGAATGAGATATAATAAACCATTTATAGCCAACAATAATTATAGTTACAGTTCTTTAGTGAAAGCCCTTAGCCTCATACACATGAATGTTTTATGCTCATGGAAACACGGCCTTGAGCAGGAACACATAGAAAGGGATGGTGATGTGTGCTTTGCCCAAAAACAATGGCTGCCACACATCCCCAATATTCGATTATGTGCATATGGCTTTATATAGTGCTATCAGAATACCTAGTAGTGTGTTCCCTAAAGCAGAGGTCCCCAACCGCCCTGCTCAACGAGGGGGCGGCACCGGCCAGCACTGAGCTCCTGCACCCGACGTCCCCCCCTCCAGGCTCTCGGCTCCCCCTGCCCCCGCTCAAGCTCCAGGCTCCTTTCCCGCTCCCTCCGCTAACGTCCCCCCTGCTCCCTGCTCTCCGCCCCCCGCTCTCCGCTCCCTCCGGTTCCTTGTTCTCCGCTCCCTCCGCCCCCCCGCTCCCGGCTCTCCACTCCCGTCTCAACCTGTCTCCGCTAGTATGTTAGTGGCATGCTGTGTGCATTTTATACTACTTGGTGGCACGCTGGATGCATTTTATACTACATGGCGGTATTCTGTATGCATTTTATACTACATGGTGATACGCTGTATGCATTTTATACTACATCGCGGTATGCTGTATGCATTTTATAGTACACGGTGATACGCTGTATGCATTTTATACTACATGGCGGTACATTGGATACATTTTATACTACATGGCGGTATTCTGTATGCATTTTATACTACATGGTGATACGCTGTACGCATTTTATACTACATGGCGATACGCTGTATGCATTTTATACTACATGGCGATACGCTGTATGCATTTTATACTACATGGCAATACGCTGTATGCATTTTGCATTGCTTTATTTTTACACCAAACCAATATGATGGACCTGGTCCGGACACTCCCTGATATCTTATATTATAAGCTCCACCCCTCCATAACCCCACCCCATATGACCAAAGCCCCGCCCCCACCCCCACCGGGCCATGGAAAACTGATCTAGCTTAAAGCCGGTCCCTGGTGCAAAAAAGGTTGGGGACCTCTGCCCTAAAGTAGCTGTGCCGACAGTGTCACCTAACATAACTACACAATAAATACTCCTCCCATAATGTGCCCATTAAAGTTGTTGCAACTGTACCATAGCAGAGGTCCAAATGTGCCCAATGTTTTCTCAAGATTACCGCAACAAATAAGTGCTCCTAAATAGAGTAAGATCATATTGGTCTACAGGATGCAATGTATATGTGAACTGCCTTACAGGCCACATGATTAGATTGGTCTTTGGCTATAAAGGTGGATAATGGGGAATAGAATCAACGGGCCCTCCATTACTGTGTCACTGAGCTTTGTCTGTGACCAAAGGACCCCCAAATAATTATGTGTTTCCAATCTGCCGAGCCTGTCAGTGAATAAGTAGACGACAATCATAATGAACAAGTTTCCAGACCCTTTTATAAGCTAAATCTTCAGCAGATGAAAAATATACAAATGAAAAATAATGAAAAAATAATAATAATAGATAATAATAATATCTAATAATATTTTCATTACTCAGGTGTTTCAACTAGGAATGCTCCCCTGGTGGATTTGATGCTATGAGAGCACCATTATTAACTAAGCTCCCATGCTATTTGTTACTCTAGAAAGCTAAGACAATAAATATAAGACTCATCCAGCCTTAATCTGAAGAAACTGAACCATAATATTGTGAGTATCAGTTTTGCTTGTGCTCATGTATATCCTCTTAAAATACAGTCATGTGCTCCTTATTACAATATTGACTTTAAAAAAACATTGTAGCTTTTAAATTTGCTTACCATTTGTGTTGTTCTAATATGTCTTAGGGTATTGATATAGTAGTTAAAGGGTTATTCTCATCTGGGCATTCACATTTAATTTCATATGCATAAACAATTTGTTTCTCTGAGCAATTACTCCATCAGTGGTGTCTGTATCCAAGAACAGCTGTCCTCTGCTTCTAGGAGGACAACATGGCTATGTTTAAGGAAAATTATCTTCACACGGGTACATTATTTTTTAATAACATCCGATTGAAGAATTGTATCTATATGGTAGATAAATCAAATTAAATGGGAAATGTCGAGATGAGAATAACCCTTTAAGGTTAACATTAATTTCTGACTGAAGTTCCTTTAATCAACAAGAGGAAATTATATTAATGTATAATTCAACCCATAAAACAGAACATAGCCCCTACAGCATAAGTCATCATATATGGTCACTAATGTATAACCAAATGTGCTTAAATTAATAGTGCAAGAGAATATAAGAAACCTTGTTCTATTAGAGAAATTTCTGCACTTCAGGAAAATTTCTTCCATCTCACCTCCTTAATGTACATTCACTCTCAAAATCTCTCTTGAATCCATCTTGGTTTACCAAGATGGAATGCAAATCACAAAAGAATCAAAGTGTTTCCCTATTGAAGAGTACATAGGGGAGTAACCTAGTAAGAGAAAAGGACTTCTTAGGGCACAGAGGTTTTCTTAATTCCAAATGTTTTTTTCCATTTCTTCAAAAGATAAACTGCTAAATTACTATTATATCAAATTTTGAATAACTAACCTGTTGAACCGTGTTGGTTGTATTTTGATGTAATTGCTTTATGTTAACTTTTGAAAATTAACTAAATGAGTGAAAGATAAAATTGGAATAACCAGAAACAACAGAAATGTACCATTTGCTTTTATGTATTATGAACAAAACATACCTTGAGAATGCTGTAGCTACACGGACGCAGAAACATATCTTGTTAAATTCCCGAGCTGAGTGGATTTCCTGAAAAATTGATTAGTCATGTCTGGACAGTTCAGGAAGCTCTGTGTGTATTTTTATAATAGTTTTTTTCAGCAAAACCACTCAGCTCAGGGATTAAACAAGATATATTTCTGCATCAGTGTAGCTACAGCATTCTCAAGGTATATTTGCTTCATAATGCATTAAAAAAATTGTAGATTTTCTTTAAGGAATTAACCAGGAAGACATGCCGACTATAGCAAAACAATACACGGTCATGGTTTTTATTGATTTAAAACTGTAAGTGTAATGTTCGTGGACATATCCCTGCCAAAAAGAAAGGTACATATGGACCTTGGGGAGTCATGCGGATAGTTTATACATGTCTTGTCTTTCAAAGTTGTTCAGAGCTGAAACAATACATTGCCAGTCTTTGTTAGGCTTCTAGTGAATTGTAGAGAGGATTTTTATTTGCCAAATCCTGGACTTTTCAATAAAAGTAGCACACCACACTTTTTCACATAAATCCCCTTTCTGGCCATCTGAAGCCTATAATGTTGTCTCTTTAATGTGTGTGAAGATGTATCACTATTGTCTATCACCTTATAAATCCTTTTATCTCTTTATGTTTAGTTTTAATAAAACTATAGGTCATGAGAAGCATGAGCAAGAGGAAAAGAAGGAAATCTGTATTGCCTTTCTGTGAATCTGATTTTCAGTAACTACTAGGATCATGTAGAGAAGTTTCTATGTAAAGAGCAGTTTCAGTACAAGATATATAAAATGACTGTACAATCGGCAGATAAAAGAAATAACGAAACTGCTATGTGCAGGTTTGTTCTCTTAGGTCTGACTGATAACAACCATCTACAATCTTTCCTTTTCATTATCTTTTTCCTAATATACATCCTTACAATCGTGGGAAATATTAACATTATGCTTTTGGTCCAGCTTGCAGCGGGTTTACAAACGCCTATGTACTTCTTTCTGAGCCACTTGTCATTTTCAGATCTCTGTTACTCTACTGTCATCACCCCAAAGCTCCTGGACATCTTAATGGCTGGGAATACGTCTCTGTCCTACAATGCCTGTATGCTGCAGCTCATTTTGTTCAGTGTATTTGGTAGCCTAGAGTCCCTTATCCTGGCACTGATGTCGTGTGACCGCTGTGTGGCAGTAAGCAGGCCGCTATTATATCCCTGTATCATGAGGACATCAGTATGCAGACAACTGGTAGCATGCTGCTACACAGTTTCCATAATGACCTCACTATTAAATGCATCCTATGTGTTACGGCTCTCTTTCTGTGGACCGCAAAACATTCACCATTTCTATTGTGACTACCCCCCTTTGCTTAAACTTGCATGCTCTGACACCTATGCCAATGAGCTGGTACTCTTGTCCTCAGTGGCAATGGTCAGTGGCATATCAGTGGTTACTATTATGGCTTCTTATGGTTATATCATATATACTGTGCTTGGTATTAGGTCCACAAGTGGCAGGTATAAGATTTTCTATACCTGTTCATCTCACCTTACTGTTGTGACCATGTTTTATGGCACTATACTGTTCATGTACCTGCGCCCTAGTGTGCAATATTTTTCAGAACAAGACAAAGTGGTGGCTGTTTTTTATACAGTGGTAATTCCTGCATTGAATCCTATCATCTATAGCTTGAGAAACAAGGAACTGCAGGCCGCTGTCAAAAAAATGATAAGGAGAATATGCATTCAGGTATAGCTTCAGGTAATTATTTCATAGGGATATTTTTGACTTTTGTTTAAGCACTATGTTGGAAGTAAGCCAACATATCAACATCTACTACGGTAGAGGCAATATCTCAGCAGAAGTTATAAAATGTGGTAACACATAGACTATATGGGAATCCATAGCATAGCATCCATCAGGAACTCCCCACTGGCCAAGAAAGACTTGGTGCCTCTCCATACCCTTTGTATGACACTTGGGCCAATTGCTCAACCCTATGTATTGGCATCCAATTTGAAAAGGGTAGGGCCGGGTTGTGGAAAAGGAGTTAAAACCAAGTCCAAGTGGGCACCTTGAGGATCTAAGGTATTTATTTATCTAATGCCTAGTTATGGTGCCACACCATTATTTGTAATAAAAGCAAATCTGGACAAAAGAGCTGCTCATCATCATCATAGTAGCCCATTGTTGTCCAAGAGTTGCCCAAGGACCACTGTGGAAAGCTACAGAAAGGGCTGGAATCAGCATCTACCATGGTTCAAATCAAACAATAAGTGATGAACTCAACTTTCATGGCCTTTATGCATACTCACCATGAAAGACACCATTGCTGAACAAAAAGCACATTCAAGGGCATTTAACTCTTTGGATCCTATAATACATACCATGTTTGGACCACAAAAGGCACCACATATTACCCCCAAAACACCAGACCAACAGTGATGTTTTGAGGTGGGAACAGATTGGTGTGGGCCTGATTCTCCACATAAAGCACTGGCAAAATTATTGTAGGAAGGTTTAATGGACAAACATACTGAGAAGTACTTGATCATTTCTGCTGCCATCTACAAGGATGATGAAGATGAAACAATAGTGTGAGTACATTTTTACAAACACACAGCCAAAGAAACTCTCAATTGGCTCCAGAGAAAGAAAATAAAGCTACCAGGGATCAACCAATCACTGGACCTGCATCCAATATATAATCTATGGAAGGAACTAAGCTCAGAGATCGTAGAAGGAACCCAAGAAACCTTCAGGATTTGAAAAGTGTTTGTGTGTAAGAATGGTTTAAAATCACACCTAAGTAATTCATGCTACTAGTTTCTCCATACATAAGGCTTCCTGAAGCTGTCATAACCACAAAGGCTTTTGTACAAACTATTAAATTCATTTCAGCAATACATAATGCTCCACGCCGTACTATTACAGCATGGAGCTGTTAAGCATATATGGAGAGGGCTCATATACCTACCGATAACACCCTGCTAGCACTATTGATTACCATAGGCCAAGTTGCTGGCGACAATTAAAAGATGGTGGTTGATCGTTAATACCTGTGATGACAGACTCGGGTCTTTGTAATAAATCATGTGTAAAAGCACCATATACTGTAGTAGAGTAGTATTGCAGTATATGGTAGGAACAACCAGAAAGTCTAGAGGGTCTAAAAAAAGTAAAAAAAGAAAAAAGAAACTTAAAATAAAATCACCCCCTTTTTCCTAAACTGATATAAAAATAAACAAACAGTAAAATAACAAATAACTCACAAGAAAATAGTCGGCAACTGCTTCTGATATAGTGGATACTTGATTGTTAAAAACCTCTGGTGGTGCTTCATTCACAGAGTTCAGTTTCGTATTTGAGTACTATATTATCAGAATACAGAGATGTGTATCAAAGTTTTTCGGCTGCCACTTTTTCAAGTTTCCTGAAGTTGGCCTACTTAATCATTGCAATGTATCTTAGATTTTTCCCTTTGTGATACATCTGATGAGTTGCCTGTTTAGTCTAATTTTTGCTAGCTTTTGTTTTGATGTGCGACTTTTTAGTCCCAAATAGTAGCTGTCATAGTAACTCTGGGTCTAGCATGCTCTGTTTTGTGATGTCTCTCTATTCTGATGTTATAGTAAAATAACAAACATGTTAGGCATCCCCATGTCCCAAAATGGCCAATCTATTAAAATATATACATGTGTTGAACCCCAATATATACATGTGTTGAACCCCAAAATGGAAAATAGTTGTCAAATGTCCAAAACACCCCTTTTATTTCATAATTTTTAAAAAAAAAGTGATCAGAAGTTCATACTGTCCTGCAAATGGTAGCAAAAAAAACATCAGCTTATCACACAGAAAAGGACATATTACACAGCTCCATACATCGAAGTATTACAAAGTTATTAGAGTCAGAATAAGGCGAAACTAATTCTTTTTTTTTTCATAATTTTTTAACATTTATTAAAAAACTATAAAACCTATATAAATTTGGTATCACCATGATCATACCAAGCCAAACAATTAGGTAGACAAACCATTTGGAGTGCACATTATCAAGCATGCCCACGAGAAAATGGCGCAAATAGGTTTTTTGCCAATTTCACCACATTTGGATTTTTTTTTCCAGTTTCTTAGTACAAGGCATGGAATAATAAATATAGTCACTAAGAAGTACAATTTGTACAAGTCCACCCCCAGCTCCTTACAAGAAAAAATGAAAAAATGATAGATTTTTGAAAGTGGGTAGCGGTACATGAAGTAAAAAAGGCTGCAAAGGGGTTAATCTACACAGGGTTGGAGATGTATGTCAGGCGCACCACTTAAAATTCATCTGCTGGAGTATATAGGACCTGCAAGGAATACTTGATAAGACATGGATAAGACAAGTTCCAATAGTCATCTGTTTTTGTCTTGCCGTTTCCTGGGCTGAAGATTTATCAAAATTGTGCAAGTCTCTTTTAGAGTTTTCAGTGAATTTTGGCAAACTGAACGAAAGCACAGAAAGTCACATATGGCTCACAGTTGCTGGTTTTGTTCATTTTAAAATTTTGCAGATATTTACAATTGGTAGTGAAAGAGCTCTTAAAGGGGATTTCCAGTGATAGCAAGTTAATCCCTATCTACATCAGGGGCTAAGTTGATGTTTGGCGGAGGTCTCAGTTAAGTTCAGTGATCATGAGAACGGGGGTCCGGTGTACCCCAGATGAATAGAGCAGCCAGTCACACATGTGCCCTGCTGCTCTATTCATCTGCGTCAGTTCCACAGTGATTGGGGAGGCAGTTTGAATGTGCAACTGGCTGCTCCATTCTCTTGGGCTGCAAGGGGAAGGACCTCTGTTCTTGTGGGGTTCCATAGCTTAGCCCGAATCCACTGTATAAGGCTAACTTGGTAAGTTGCTGTCACTGGACAGTCCCTTTAAATTTAACATCATTATACAAAAAAATGCCTCTCAATGATTATTGAGTCTGCCATAATTTCATTACTCCCTCCCCCTTGCCAAATGTTTTCGCAACTTAAATATCAGAACCTATTAAAGTTTTCTATACTTCCCTTTTTTTTCTACAACTCTGATTCATTTCAATGAAAAATTATTTTATAGTGTTTAATGTAGAGAAGCATAAGATGGCAACTACCCCCTTTTTCATATGCTACCAACTGCAGCTTATTGTCATCCATGCAATTACACTGTAATACACTCTGGAGTCAACACTGTCTGCGGCTTGAACTCTATTTAAGGGTGCTCAATCCTCACAGTAAACAGCAACATATAAAGATAAAGAAAACGGGAGGGCACTCCCCAGGTAAGTAATGTTTTGGTTAGCTAACAAAGGGAAATGTGCCTGAAGAAAAATCAGAAACTGCATCTTGTTGAGTTCCCTCCCATTTTCTTTCTTGTCTATATTATATATTATTTACAGAAACCTCACAACCACACGGAGGGTGGACATTATGACATTTAAAATACTAGGGGGAGACCTCAACACTACACTGTCACCGGCAGAAGACCAAAAACAACACACATCTAGCTCACAGCCCAACAGCAAGACACAAATCCAGAACAGAATTCGCAACACCCTGATGGAAGGGAATATACACATTTCTCACATCCGCACTCTAGCTGGTCACGCATAAACTATATATTGTTATCAGACAGTGTATGCCCACAATTGCTATCATCAGAAATTGGTGACATGGCATGTCCGATTATGCCCTGGTACAAGCCAACCTACACAGAGTACACCCCAAGGGCACTGACATACTCTGGCTTCCAGCATTTATAAAGAAAAGAGTCAAGAAACAATATGAGAAAGCTAGTGAGGCACTATGAAAGACATACACAACATACACAACGGCAGAGTTCTACAACGCCCTGAAAAAACCCAGTACTGACATTGCACTTCAACGCAATACTATACCACAGCACGCTTATATTAAACTAATCCCAAAAGAAGGAAATGATCCACTGGAACCGGGGTCATATCGCCCAATAACTTTGTTTGACCAAGATATTAAACTATTATCAAAAATAATGGTGTATAGGCTAGCACATTGCATGCCAGGTCTAGTGGGAGAATCCCAATTAGGTTTCATAAAGCTGTTACTTACATCAGGAAGGTACTGACAGTGTTAGATAGAGTAAATATCAGCCCACAGGAGGGAGAACAACCAGCTTTTCTGGCACTGGATGCCGAGAAAGCATTTGACAAAGTCAGGTGGGTATGTCTAGCACTAGACAGGTTCTGCAACTTCGGAAAATTCCGCAATCTGCTACCAGGTACCGCTCGCGTACATACACCAGGTTTTGTATCTTCCCTATTTGAACTATAAAAGGGAATGCAACAGGGATGCCCTCTCTCGCCGCTGCTATTCGACCTAGTGCTAGAACCCTTAGCCAGATCCTTAGAGGACTCTGATTAATTTGAGGGCAACGCGGTTAGAGAGAAAAGAGTGAAAATCGCCCTGTTTGCGGATGACTTAATGACATCTCTCACTTTGGTACATTTGCGGAATTCCACATAAACGCAGGCAAAAGTGAGGTGTTCAACCTTCTCAACAGGCAAGATAGCCTTAAAAGAATCTATTCTGCTCATCAAAGTGGTGCCCGCATCATACCAAGAGATACGCATAGGTCACACACCCAACTCCATCTACACACTGAATTACCCGCCCCTGATAAGCAACATGC
The DNA here is from genome assembly GCF_040894005.1 of Engystomops pustulosus. NCBI lineage: Eukaryota > Metazoa > Chordata > Amphibia > Anura > Leptodactylidae > Engystomops > Engystomops pustulosus. The sequence goes on along the minus strand of NC_092412.1, from coordinate 57,729,383 downwards.
AAGAGGAACTCTCTCGCTGGCATCAACTTCCCCTCACAGTGATGGGTAGGTGCCATCTAATAAAAATGATCACATTCCCCAACCTGCTACAACCCTTACAGACCATACCAGTGCTCCGGAAGTACAAAGATGTGGGGAAACTGATGAAAGCATTCCACCACTTCATTTGGTGAGGCAAGAGACCTCGGATTGCTGATGCTAGTATCAGTATACATTTATCTACATTAAACCTCATCAACCATTTCTGCCCACTCCTCAAGCTCCCACAAATCCCTCTGTAATGCTAAACTATCGACCTCAGTATTTATTACATTACACAGCTTAGTATCATCTGCAAATATTGAAACTTGACTGTGTAAACCCACTACAAGGTCATTAATAAAAATATTAAAAAGAAGTGGCCCCAATACTGACCCCTGTGGCACTCCACTGGTAACGTCTATCCAATCTGAGAATGTGCCATTAATGACGACCCTCTGTTTTCTATCACTAAGCCAATTACTTACCCAAATACACAGATTTTCCCCTATTCCCAGCAGTCTCATTTTATATACCAACATTTTATGCGGCACGGTGTCATATGCCTTTGAAAAGTCCAGATATACAACATCCGCAGCGTCCCCCAGATCCAGTCTTGAACTTACCTCCTTGTAGAAACCAATCAGATTAGACTGACAGGACCGATCTCTCATTAACCCATGCTGATGCTGGGTTATAAGGTTGTGCACAGTGAGATACTCCAGTATAGAATCTAACAAACCCCTCAAATATTTTCCCCACCACAGAAGTTAGACTCACGGGTCTGTAGTTTCCAGGATCGCTTTTTGATCCTTTTTTGTATATTGGTACCACATTTGCTATGCGCCAGTCCTGTGGAACATAACCAGTCCTCAGTGAATCTTCAAATATTAAAAATAACAGTCTGTCTATCACGGTACATAGTTCATGCAGAACCCGGGGGTGTATGCCATCTGGCCCAGGTGATTTATCTATCTTAGTGGTTGCGAGGCGGCGCCGTACCTCTTCCTGGGTTAAACTGTTGGCATTCCAAAGAGAATTTACATTATTCCTCATTTTGTCTTCCACCAGGGGATTTTCCTGGGTAAAGACAGTTGAGAAGGCGACATTCAGTAGATTGGCCCTTTCCTCATCTCCTTCCACCATGACCCCCATGTTGTTTCTAAGGGGGCCCACACTCTCTGTTTTTAGTTTCTTATCATTTATATACTTAAATAATTTTTGATTATTTTTGCTCTCCCTGGCAATATTTCTTTCAGTCTCTATTTTCGCGGCCTTTATCTGCTAAGCAAGGAGGAGGGGTGTGTGAACTTCCCTAACATTAGAGGCTACAACTTAACTAGCCTTCTAAGACATATCATAACAAACCAGTTATTCCAACACTGAATTAGAGAGGGCTCTGGCGGTGCCACATGCACCTTATGCACACTAGCTAATCAAAGTGGCTTCCTATATTGAAACAGTCCTTTTCCGTGACACACTGGTGACATGGAAGGAGGTGAGGAAGCTGCACAGTCTCCCCTTTCCCACTATACATTCCCACAGGGACTTCAAGCCTGGCGCATAAAGCAGGCTATTCCTCTCGTGGAAGGTGAATGGGATTAGGAAGATACAAGACATGCTGCAGAGACAGAGCCACCCTGGCTCACGGAGCAGGAACTCCAAAACAAATACTCACTAACGGGGTGTGTGACCTTCACTTATTACCTGATTTACAATTTCATAAAGACTAGGGTTACAGATATCTAGGCCTTAGAGACTTCCCTTACCTCACTTCTGTGCACAGCACCAAGCAACTGATGCATATCAATATTATATTGCGACTTAAAACAACAAATACTGAAAAATACCTCAGTACAAGTGGGGAGAAGATGGGTATGCAGATTTGCCAACCGGGAGTTGGCAGAGAGCTTACTGGGAGGATGGAAACAAGGAAGTGTGTAATTAGCGAACAATGGCGGGAAACATACTTCAGAATACTCCGCCATGCATATTACAGTTTTGACCTGCCAAAAACATCCTGTAGACCAGACAGGATTACGGAATGCTCCAAGTGCTCAACCCCTAACACTGATCTGTGGCATGGGCTATGGACATGTGACCACATTCAGGTATTTTGGGAGAAGGTCAGAGATCATATATCTACACATTGGATAGTAAACCTACACTTAGACCCTCTTGATTTTCTATGATGTGGAGAACAAGGAAACACAGGGGGATATACAATCAGACAACATGCCTTCCTCTTGGTGGCTAAGCGCAGCATAATGAAACATTGGATACATCCCCCAACATCAACTATATCAGAAGTAACAACACAGGCTGGACAGAATAGAAATGTTAGGACACAAAGAAAAAACAAAACAAAAGTTTTTTTCCCATAAACTGAGAAAATTCATTATGATGTATATGTCTAGGGCAGAAATTGTGGAAGTGGTCACCCCATTCCGCCTTACACAGTGGCCTTAACCCCGATATAGAGTTCCACTTAAAGCTATGATCCTACTCTACCCCATACATGTCACGTTAGACATAATGGAAACGATACTGGATGCAACCACAGACTGAGCTCATGATACACTTGCACAACTATAGAAATGTTTGTAATGAGTCATATCAAAGTGGTGACCATTCCCGTGAACCATGCATAGCACTTTTTTGTTTTGTGTTTCTGATTTTGTTTTGAAAATAAAATAAAATGTTGTTTCAAAAAGTAAACATTATTTTATATAAATTGGAAGACCAGCATATTTTTACCACATATATTTACACAATCATTACATATATGCACTGCATACATGCACAGGCACAAAAACATTCTTATAACATGTAGTCATACACATGAATGCTCACAAGCATGTAGCTCATCAGCTTTTTACCACTGGCATCTTCATGGTCAGTGAAATATTGGTCCAGTTGGCTGTAGGGGTAAGTCACTGTAAACCCAACTGCCCACAATCGCATAATCGCACAGAGGTGTATAAGGGAATAATCAGAGCCGTGGGATACTATCGTCTCGTGCATCTCTGTGTCATCTTATGACCATAGAAGCTTTCCATGGCCAGAAAGCAAGCAGAGATAGAGAAAACTATGAGCAAATGATGCAGAAAGTATATTGGAAAATAATATAACTTTTTATTACGCAAACCCAAACTATCAATTATTTGCTGAAAGTGGACAAACTCTTTTACAGTTTGGATATTTACTTTTGTGAATATAATTCAGTTCATACATGATGATCCAAAGTAATATTGATGGCCAAATTTCACATAAAATGGTTTCTGGAATAGGACATTTATTTTTATACTTACACTGAACCTTATATATTATTTTATTTCAGATTAGAAATTTCTACAACTGACTTGTGCAGTAAATCACAGGTATCTGCACTATTTGATTGAAAAGTTAATAAGTAATGTAATGTTTTTAAAAGCAAAAATTATTAAAAATCAGATCAAACAATTATAGCAGTATCATCTTTCTCTGTTTTATTACAACAAAAATATATTTAAATTGAAAAAAAAATCTTAAAAGAAATCTACCACCAGGATAAAGGATTGTAAACCAAGCACACTAACATACTGGTGCGTGTCCCCATGTGTCAGGATCTGCTCTTCTTTTAGCTTCTTAGCTGTTTTAACAAAAATGAGCCTGAGGGGCTCCAGGCTCCATTGGCATCTAAGGAGCCCCTCAGACTTATTTGCATAATTTTTCAAAACAAGAAAGCTTAGAAGCTAAAAGAAGAGAGATCCTGCCAGAGTTGGCACACAGTTTACAATCCTTTAAAGCTAAACTGGGCTCTACACATGATCCTTTTTATTTGCCTTTACAGCAATATTTAGCCCTAATTTTCTTTAAGGCTTGTGCTACTTCATTGTTTCTCAGGCTATAAATTAATGGGTTAAGCATTGGTATAATGACGCTGTAGAACACTGAGGCAACTCTGTCCTGGCTCATGGAATACACAGAAGAAGGTCTTAAGTACATAAAGAGAATGGTGCTGTAAAATATGGTGACAGCCGAGAAGTGAGAAGCACAGGTGGAAAACGCTTTCTTTCTTCCTTCTGCTGAGCGAATCCTAAGTATGCTGGATATAATGTAGGTGTAGGAGACTATGATGGTGGTGAGGGAGCTTGTTTCTGCAAAACCTCCAAATATGAACATCAATATTTCATTCATGGTGGTCTTGGTGCAAGACAGCTTCAGAAGAGGAGGAACATCGCAGTAGAAATGGTCAATCTTGTTGGTCCTACAGAATGGTAGCCGGAAGGTAGTGATGGTGTGTAGGGTAGCGTTCAGGTAGCCTAGAGTATATGCACCAGCCACAAGTTGTACACAAATCTTTTTACTCATTACAACTGAATATAGAAGTGGGTTACATATTGCCACATAGCGATCATAGGCCATAATGCCCAACAAGAAGCATTCAGTGGTCACCGAAGCAGCAAAGAAGTACATCTGTACAGCACATTCTTTGTAACCAATAGTTTTTGCCTTTGACATAAAATTCACCAATGTTTTGGGTGTGATAATAGTGGCATAGCACAGATCTAGGAATGACAGATTGTTGAGGAAAAAATACATGGGAGTGTGTAGTCGAGAATCTGTCCTGATGGCCACAATGATGCCTAGGTTACCGGTCAGAGTGACAATATAGAAGATAAAGAACAAGACAAAGAGTATTACCTCAAGTTTAGGGTTATCGGTCAGTCCAAGAAGAATAAATTCCGTAAAATGTGTTTGATTCCAGTTTGCCATGTAAAATATTTCTACAAAGAACAGTGAAATGTTTACATTTTTGAGTTAGTATTTTTCTCTTTAAAAAAACGGTATAAAACCAAAAATACACATGCAACCCCTTTAATGGAAAAATGAGCCTTTTGAAAATAATGTATGATATTTCACAAATAAGAAAAACTTAAGTCATCTAATAACTTTACAGACCGTGTTCTTTTAATTACTTTCTGTTTTCTACTGAAATAAAATGTAGATTGCCAGATTTGTCCTCATGCACCCGACTGTATATAGGGACATAAGCTAGCCACACAAATTGCTGCAAATTCACAGCCCTAATAGAACCCTGTTGTGCATGGGTGCACGGTGCGGTGAGCACACCTTGTCTTATTGCACTGTGTCCGTGATAGGTGGACTTGTCGTGAAATATAGAGCAGGTCCTAACCTTGCCTTTGGGATGGCCCAGCCTCACAGCTTCTATGGTGATCGGAGGGGTAAGCAGCTCTTAACTGTTCCATCCTCACCTGGTCGAAATAGGTCGAAAACTTTCCAGTTTTGGGCACGTTGCTTTAAAGTGATGGTGGTCATGTTAGTCTTTGTTAGCTATCCTGCATGTGATGACCTCAATCGTCAATCAACCTGACTGTATTATCCCATCAAATTTTACAGTTGGCACAATGCATTCAGGCGAGTAAGTTTATCCTGACGTGCCCGGGACGAAGTTCTATAAGGTTTGCATGCAGCTGTTCAATCATGGAAACCCAACCCATGAAGTTCGCAGTGGGGCACAATTTTCCTTTGCAGTTGGTGACCCACTCTGTAGCTCTATGTGGTTTGCACTTTGTGGCTGCGTTACTGCGGCTTCTAAATGCTTCCATTATTTTTCCTAAATACAACTTACAATGGATTGTAGAATATTTAGGAGGGCAGAAATGTCTTTTTCTTTGGTGATATTCCATTATAGTACCACAATAGAATCCTGTGAGCTCTGTACAATAAGCCACAGAGCTGGAGTTTTACACATGAAGATACACCTGAAATTAACTATTAAGATGAACCTTTAGTTGATATTGTGGTATGTCATGTTCAGTCATAATAAATATCAGAACACTATATCACTATAGTCTTTTTACAGATTAACAGATTACCTGCATTATCTTGTTTGTCCACCAGCACCAACATGCTTCATAGTGGGGATGGCGTGATCAGGGTGATGTGCAGTGTTAGTTTTTTCTCTACACATAATGTATGGCTCTACACATAGCGTATATTTTAGTCTCATCTGACCAGAGCACCTACTTCTATTTTCCTGCTGTGTCTCCCAGATGACTTTTTGCAGCCTGCAAAAGGGACTTTTTATAGATGGCTTTTATTGTTGTCACTCTTCCATACAGCCCTTATTTTTGTAGTACAGATTTTTGTAGTACATGACTAATAATTGACCTCAGTACAGATTCTCTGCACATTGGCTACTTCTCTGTTTAGTGCTCTCCTTGTCTGAGCTGTCAGATTAGGTGGACAATCATGTCTCACTAGGTTAGAAGTTGTGCCATACTCCATCCATTTACAGATGATAGCTTGAACAGACTTCCATGGGTTGTCCAGAGCTTGAGCTTGGTTTTCTTCTTGTTTTCCATAATGCTATTTGTTCACAAATGTTATCTAACAAACTGTTACATACTTCAACAGGCTAGACAGCAGAAGATATACGGCTAGATGAAGAGCAGGTGTGTGCAAAACAATCCGTCACTGTAATTGTGCACTTGCTGTACACCTCCCTGTGATTGGTGATTGACGCAGATTTTTTGTCTTTTTTTTCTATGTTTAAAATGCACCACAAAAAAGATGGTGAACTCTGTCGGACCTGAGCGGGGAAGCGACACATTCATGATTTCAGCCGCACAATCTTAGTGAATCACCGACGCTGCATTATAGACGGACAATGCACTTTCAGTGAACTCCAGTGACCGGGTAAGTAAATGTGCCCCATTGTGTTATCCTATCTATAATGTTTAATGGAGGGTTCTAGTTAACAATTGTCACATGAAATGATCACGCAGCACCCACCTGATAATTATTTAGCTCCACAAAGAAACGCTGATTTATGGTTGTAGATATATCAAATCTGAGCCCTTTGAGGCCCATTTTCCCCAAGGTTTTCAGATCCCAGTGTGAGTCCTTTGTTTTTAAAGCTATTTATATTTCTAAATATTGAGAATTTATCATGTACATTGTATGATATAAATAAAACCAAATATTCAATTGTATAGTTGCACATTAAGTGTTGTTGGGTACTGCAGATTAGGGATCCTACCCCATTATATGTCATTGCAAATAAAGGCAGTATTTTTTTCCTGCCAAGGTTCGTGATGCAGCCTTTGTCAAACACCATAGTTGAGAGAGTGGAAGAATAGCAAGATGGCTGTAGGTTGCCTACACTAAAGTGCTTTTCCTACTAGATACAGAGATACCATTCCATAGGTGGTAGGCAACCTACTGCCATCTTGCTACTCTTATATTCTCTTATCTCAGTTATGGTGTTTAACAAAGGCTGCTGTGACGCCCCGGTCGAATAAATACTACCTTTATTTGCGATTTTGGATTCTTTGATTGCTAAATAAAACCAAACATTGAAACCTATTTTGATTTTCTAATGTACAGGCGGTCCCCTACTTAAGAACACCTGACTTACATACGGACCTGTGGATGTTGGTAATTACTGTACTTTAGCCTTAGGCTACAATAAGCAGCTATAACAGTTATCACAGGTGTCTGTAATGAAGCTTTATTGTTAATCCTGATTCTTATGACAACCCAACATTTTTAAAATCCAATTGTCACAGAGACCAAAGTCTACACATGTTTATTGACATCTATGGGAGTTTTCTAGACATGCTCTGTAATGCAGACCGCAGAGGTAACTGAGCAGGGAGTGGGAGTAGATAAGCTACAAACGGGACGCAAAAAAGGGACAGTTTGTTTTAATGAAATAATTTGGAGCATTCAGGACCTTCTGGACATAACAATCAGAATATTTTGGATATGCCAGAGAGGGGCACTGGGTTGGCTGGGTTTGTGCATGTTCACGTAAATGCCATCCCTGCTTTGGCATCACTTCCCATAGCTAATGTCACAACCACTTCGGGAAAAAGCTGAGAGGATATTACAGATGGCCTCATATATATCTATTAGCCCCATATCTCAGGGTAGGAAGAAGCCAGAAGAATGATACAGATATAGTTGGGACAGTTGCCAAAGTCTCTCTCCAGCTGTGATAAAACTATTTTTTGTCAAGTAACTTTACAGTTACACTCTAAGGGTCTTTTGGAGCCTTGGGTAAACCTTCTGGATCTTGCCTAAAAACAGTGCTTAGACCTTCAGAACCTGAGTGACATAACCTGGGTGCTGTTGGGTCTTTGTTGAGTGGGGCAGTGATTAAGGATTTGCTTTTAATAGTTTATGTCCCTCTGGGATAGTAAAGAATTTTTCCTTGATTAATTTTCTGATGTTTTGTCTTCTCCTATCCATTAATCCAGTCACATTGGGGCAGATTTATCAAGCACTTGCATGCTCTGTGGCAGTGCTTGATTTTGGTCACGGCCCCAGCCTCTTTAAATGTCTGGCAAGGTGGACTTGCTACTTTGCCCGTTGCGTAGTATTGCGCTATAGCCTGCTTCTGGCACAGACCCGTGCTCAGGGCACACCGACTCCATGACCTGGCACCATGCCTCCTCACTGGTCTGAGAGGGTCTCTCTGTATGTGGCCGCATACTTGATATGGTTATTATATCTCAGGCTGTAGGTACTATTGATGTATGTATTTCATGTTATATTATCCTTTGTTTACACTATTCAATCTCCGCGGCAATCAATATACCTTATAATTTATTATGCTACCATTTGGCATTACTTTCCTACATAAATAGGGCACACACCTTTTAATTGGATGTTCCCGGTCTTTGCTGTTCTATAAATGCTTTTTGTATCTAGACTAATAAAGTTTATTTTTTGAACTTAGAAAGTGCATATTTTTCTTCTTTTTGTTCAAGTTTTGGCATAATAGACATAAAAATTAGTAACCAAAAGTAAACATCAACACATTGGGGGAGATACATCAACTTGTCTCTGCCAGAATTCTGGTGTAATTTTCACCTGAAATACAGAGCGCCACATTATGAGTTTTAAAAATTTTTGGACACCTTTTGACTCATCCTAAAAAGGGAGTGGCACCAGAAAGTTTATTTGGTGCGCAGCAAAATTCTGGTGTAAACTAGACTACTAATCACTGACTAATAGGTAGTCTAAGGTCTGACTCCACAGTCTAAGCCTTAATTTTTTGGTCTAGTTTTTGCAGCGCAAATAAATCCATATGTTTCCCGTATATTACCCTATGCCTCAGCAAGCAAGCCATATCCGCAAAAAACGTAGACTTCTATGGAGAGACCATATTGCAAAAACGTAAAAAAAAACAGGACACAGTTTCTATTTTTAATGTTGCAGTCTAAAGGCCAGTTCATGGTGCAGTGAGAAATGGGGTAATCATACAAATATTTGCATTTTCATTAGAATTAATGGGGCTGTTTTTTAGACACAAAAAAACCTTGCGGTGGCTGTTTTGCATGTGGAAAAATGGTTGTGCAAATGAGACCTAACACTGCACCAGATAAATAATTCATCATGATTTATCTGGTGCAGAATACAACTGTGGAGTCGGACTCTGCACTAATGTATTCACTGATAGTTTTAATAAATCTCCATATTCCTACATCCAAAAATTGTATATTGTAGAAAATGAAAGCCAAAAGGAGATTCAACATCTATCAATGAAAGCTACAGTTATTCCTGCAAATAATCACACCTTAGAGGCTTAGACAGCTCCTTCATGGAAGTATAAAGGTTACTGGTGACAGAATATGGGAAATAAATGAGGCCAAGTTCACAATACCGTTCCTTACTTCCGTTAAAAAAGTACAGAGCGGAAGTTTAACAGAGATTTAACGTTTTAAATCAATTAACAATTAAAAATCCCATTGACATCAATGTAAATTTTATGTAATCTGTTATGTTCAGTTTAGGCAGGGATCCGTTATCCATAGGTTATTTGGATAGAAAATGGCGGAGGCTGCTGTACTTTTACTCCGTTTGAAGAGAATGCATGAATAACAGATACCTGCCAAACTAACCATAACAGAGAACATAACATTTATATTGATGTCAATGGGATTTTTCAAGTGTTAAAGCTTTGTTAAAGCTCCGTTCTTTACTTTTTTTAATGGAGGAATGGTAATGTAAAATGAGCATAAAAGGTATAAATGGACATAAACTGTATATTTGGTAAAAGCGATTGCACAGACTCAAAAATTAAGGGGATAGGGAAATGCATTTTTCAATACATATACTGTAATTATTTTTTTTTGTTGCTAATTTTCCCTCTTAACCCAATTACAGGTGGAAACCAGTCTCTTAACAGGCACTGCAGATGTGATGTTGTTCTAATAGCCAGTAGCCACCTGGAATCAGATCACATGACTGAAGAATGAAATGCTGTAGCCACTAACTAACTATTGAGAAACGTCCCTGCAAATTTATACAGACATTGAAGACATTAAGTATGCAGAAGCATACACAAGACAGCAATGTCCATATCAGATGATGCATTTGTTTAGGTTTACTTCATCAATGTGCTGTAACGATTGCACTGTAATTACAACATATTTCTTAACAGTAATATTAATAGCAATACACAGTGGAATCTGTGAATGCTATAGAGCATGTAACAAGACCATGTGATCCCAGGAGATCCGAGGTTTCTAATGCTCTCATGTAATTAAAAATAAATGCCCTGAGCTTTATTGCTCATAACAGAGAGATATTAATGTCTGGAGATATTATCTGGTGTTGATCATTAAAAGTGACAAATTGAGAGCTGCGGGTTTAATTACATCGAAAGGAATCATCAGAAATATTGCATTGTAAATATCACTCCAGGGTATGGGGCTTGGCTTGGGGACATTATTATTTTAGATTAACCAGTGTAAAACCAAACTATTTACTCTAGTAATTAGGTACATTCAGTCTAGAATACAGTAATGCCATAGACTAGTAACTGGTTCTAATACAGTTACAGGCGGTCCCCTACTTAAGAACACTCGACTTACATACGACCCATAGTTACAAACGGACCTCTGGATGTTGGTAATTTATTGTACTTTAGTCTTAGGCTACAATAAACAGCTGTAACAGATATCACAGGTATCTGCAATGAAGCTTTAGTGTTAATATTGATTCTTATGACAACCCAACATTTTTAAAATCCAATTGTCACAGAGACCAAAAAAGTTCTGTCTGGGATCAATGATAAAATATACAGTTCCGACTTACATACAAACTCAACTTAAGAACAAACCTACAGACCCTATCTTGTATGTAACCCGGGGACTGCCTGTATTTGTAAAAGTTTTTTATGAGATATTAGAGCCAATGCTTTTTTAATATATTGGCGATCTCCTTGAACTTATCATTATATCTAGTGATAAAATTGAGGATATATTTTTCATTCTTTTTTATACATTTTTCATTTTTTGACAAACATTCTTGTTTGGTAAGACCTACAGTTTTGTGGTAGGCTTGTTTTAGGATACGGGACGGATAGCCCTTTTCCAAGAAACGGCTTTTTAGGACTGTTGCTTGTTCCTTAAAAACAGGTCTGTACAATTCTTTCTAACCCTTTTATATTGACTGAAGGGGATGTTATCCCTCCATTTTTTGAAATGGACACTACCGTAATTGAGATAACTATTGGTGTCCACCTTTTTAAATGTGTGGATGTGGAGATGGAACCAATGTTAGAACATAATCTTAAATCTAAGAACGTAATAGATGTTTCTTGGTATTCTGTTGTAAATGAGATCCCCCAATCATTATTGTTAAGATATTTCGCAAAAGATTCCGCCTCTGCTTGTGTGCCTGTCCATATTAGGAACAGGTCATCAATGTACCTTCTATAGAAGTGAATCAAGTCTCTATACGGATGGTTGGACTGTATGTACTGTGCTTCAAATTTGCCCATAAACAAATTGGCATAAGCGAGTGCTAGTCGTGTGCCCATGACAATGCCACATTTTTGATGGTATATTGCTGTGCCTTATGTAGAATAGTTGTTCTCAAGTACTACAGGCGGTCCCCTACTTAAGGACACTCGACTTACAGACAACCCATAGTTACAGACAGACCCCTCTGACCTCTGGTGGAGCTTTCTGAATGCTTTACTATAGTCCCAGGCTGCACTGATCAGCTGTAAAGTGTCTATAATAAAGCTTTATTGATAATCCTTGGTCCCATTACAGCAAAAAATGTTTAAACTCCAAATGTCACTGGGGCCAAAATTTTTTTTGTCTGGGTCTACAATTATAAAATATACAGTTTCGACTTACATACAAATTCAACTTAAGAACAAACCTCCAGACCCTATCTTGTACGTAACCCGGGGACTGCCTGTATTGTGAGGAAATCGACTATTATTATCTTGAAGTAAAACATCATTAACGCATTCTATACCCCTTTCATGTTGCATATTGGAGTAAAGCGCGTTCACATCTAGTGTCAAGAAGGAATATGAGGTGGGGAGATTTAGACTATTCAGATCTTTTATTAACCCCTTCCCAACTTGCGCCGTACTCCGGCATATTGCAGCAAAGGCTTACCGGTAACACCCGCAATCGGTGCTAGCAGTGATCGTGGGTGTTTTCCCGACAAGGCGCCGCCATCTTGCCGAGGATTGTCGCTCCCGTGACATCATCGGGGAGCGGCGATCTGTCACCATGAAAGCCTCCGGTCTTTCGAAGACCCGAGGCCGTCTCATTTTAACCAGCACATTTATCAGCACATTGTAATGAATGAGGAGGAAAATCCCCATATACTGCCATACTGTAGTATGGCAGTATATGATAGGATCGATGAGACAACCTTGGGTTAAATGCCCGATCAAAATATAATAACGTTTTTTCACTGTTTTACCTCGTAACAGAAAATAGCGCCCAAAGTCAAAAATGCCACTTTAAAAAAAATATTTAAAAAAATCTATAAAAAGTACTCAAAAGGTTGCGCAGTCCTAAAAACTTTAGCAATGAAAACGCCATCAAAATTCTCAAAAAATGACACCACCCAAAGTATGAAAAAGTTATTGGCGCCAGAAGATGGCAAAATTAAAAAAAAACATTTTTGTACAGAAGGTTTTAATTTTTGTAAATGTATGAAAAACCTATACAAATTCGGTATCCACGTGATCGCACCAACCCAAAGAATAAAGTAGACCTGTCATTTGAGGCGCACAGTGAAAGCTGTAAGATCCAAGCCCACAATAAAACGTTGCAAATGCTTTTTTTCACCATTTTTACTGCATTTGGAATTTTTTCCCCGTTTCCTAGTACACGGCATGGAATCTTAAATGCCGTCACTATGAAGTGCAATTTGTTACGCAAAAAATAAGCCATCACAGAGCTCTTTATGTGGAAAAATAAAAAAGTTATAGATTTTTGAAGGTAGGGAGTGAAAAATGGAAGTGAAAAAACTAAAAAGGGCCAAGTTGTAAAGGGGTTAAGGAAGCCCGATAGTTTTATGATATACGATTGTAAATATAAATCCACATAGTGAGATATATTAGTGGTGATGGAACCAATGGCCGATATAATTAGGCGACCGGGCGTTTTTTTTTCTTATTCTTGTGTATTTTCGGAAGAAAATAAAAGTAAGACATAGTAGGATACTGGATAAATAAAAATTTAGCCTCTTCTTTTGTGATGGTTTTTTGTTTCACAGCTTTATTTAGAAGTTCTTTTATATGTTTCTTTAGATTTGGTATGGGATCGGTTTTGATTTTAGTATAATAATAGGGATCTGATAATATGTGTACCGACTCGTATTCATAGTAGGAGTAAGATAAAATGACCAAAAATGTGTTCCTAATGGTCTTATTTTCTTTTTCCATGCCACATGTGCAGTAGCTCCAGCTAAAATACAAGACACAGGGCGCTAGTTAGCAATTGCATGCGTTAGTCCCCCCTGTGCGTTTGCGTTGTGTTAACAAACTCTACACTAGTGGAATGTGTGATCACACCCCAAAATATTTTTGTATTTATATTTGCCAAAGGACAAATCATTCATATAATTCCAAATATCTTTCTGTGCAGGTCTACATCCAATAGGGCCCCCTTCTTGTCCTCTATGTACCATTAATATTGCCATCAGTTTTCTGCCAAGTTAAACCTCACACATTAAATTTTAGTTAACCAAATGTAGTAACCTTTTGCAATAATTATCAAAATTATAAACCAGAATTAGTAAAATCTCTATATGTAGGAGGTGGACACCCAAGATGCTAAATTAGATTAAATTTAGCGAAATTCCCGAACCAAATCTCCTGAAGTCTGATGCATGATGTCAATCACAGAGAAAGAGGCGTTCAGAGCTCACTTCAAAGTTGATTTTCTGGATGATGTGACCACACTGGACCATGAAAGAAAAAAATGTGATGGTATTACACTACTTGACAATATAATGGTAGTGGTTTTTTAAGTCATTTGCTTATGACAAGTTTCCTTAAAGCATCCTGCCCATTAACACAACCAGCAGCCTCAACATCAAGAAAAATGTCTCATCTGATCCTTCCTCAACCTAGCAAGTCTAAAAAATTGCTTGTCCAGGCCCTCATCATCTCCCACTTGGACCACTGCAATATTCTTCTCCCAGCTATCTCTCCAATCCATCCTCAACTCTGCCCCCTCATCTGTATCCTCACTTCTCCTCTGCTAGTTTATCCACTGGTTACTTATTGTTTATTGTTACCTACTGTTTAACCCCTTATCACCGACACTAGTTTTCAGCTCTATGACCAGACTCGATTTTTCAAATCTGACATGTATAATGGATAATTGGTTATAACTTCGGAACGCTTTAACATATCCAGGTGATTTGGAGAATGTTTTCTCGTGACACATTGTACTTCATGTTAGTTGTAAATTTAAGTGATAAGTTTTGCATTTCATTCTGAAAAAAAGTGAAAAAGTTTCTAAAAATTCTTCATTTTCCAAGTTTGAAATGTTCTGCTTTCCAGGAAATAAAACTACCCAAAAAGCTTGATAATTAACATTTACGGAATGTCTTCTTTATGTTGGGATGATATTTTATGCGTCCAGTCATTTTTCTAGGATGTTATGAGGCGCAGAACTTATTTAATTACCCCACTATAGAAACTTCACCCCTCATGTATGTAAAACAACTTCTATTAAGTCTATTAACCCTTTGTGTTTTGCATGGGTTAAAACAATATGGATCTGCGATTTACAAACTTTTGAATTTTTTTGGAAAATACATTAATTTAGGCCAAAACTGACAGTTTCATAATAAATAAAATGATGAAACGCTCTGCACCGTCTAATGCACAATTTCTCCCGAGTGTACTGATACCCCATACTTGGTGGTAAACTGCTGTATTGGCGCACGGCCGAGTATAGGATCAAAGCAGCGCTATTCACAGCAGATTTGTATTGTCACATTGTACGAGCTATAACATTTTAATTTTTTTTGGTAATGCGAACATATGAGGGCTTATTATTTGCGTGGTGAGATATAATGTATAGATAATTCATTTTGGGAGTCTAAAGCTTATTCAGGAGATTTTATTAGCTATTTCAAGGGTGACAAAAACAAAATCATCAATTTTTATTTTGATTTTTAGCACTTTTTTCCATCGCTCACCATAACGTAAAAATAATATTTTATCTTTATTCTCTGGTTCACTATGATTACGGCGATACCTCATTTATATCGTTTTTCTCATCTTTGCTCAATTTTACTGAGCAAAACCAATATTGGAGAAAATCGCATTGTTTTTACGATTGACAACATTTCAGGGCCATAACTTTTGTATTTTTCTGTTGTTAGTTCTGGTTGAGGGCTTATTTTTTGCGAAAACAGTTGTTCTATTCAGTCGTATCATATTAGGGAACGTAGCTTTTTTTGATCACTTTGTGACGGTCATTTTTTGTGACGGACATTTTTTGTGACGGTGTTTGATGAAAAATTGTATATTACGGAAGTTTTTCGTTGTTTTTTTTTTTTTGTCCTTCACCGAGCGGGTTCAATATTGATTTATTGTACAGAATAATACGGACGCGGTAATACCAAATGTGTACATTTTTCATGTGTTTTTGTGTTTTATGTTGTGTAACTGGGGAGATTATGGGACTTAATTTTATTTATTTAATTATTATAAAATGATTTACTCTTTTTTTTTAACTTTCATACATTTTCCATCTTTTGGCGGATGATCGCTTGTTCAAGCCTCTACACTGCAATACACTTGTATTGCAGTGTATAGTGTAAGTATATGCTCAGTTACATACAGCCGAGTCCTGCCAGGAAGGCAGAACCCGTCGAGAAGAGGAGCTGGAAGCCTCCGGTCACTCGCCAGACCAGGGGGCAGCGGCAGGAGGGATCAGATCCCCCGGTAAGCACACGGGGGAAGGCCGATCCACGTGGGACACAGGTGCACGCCGCGATCAAGTATGAGGGGTTAAACACCCGGGATCTGAGTTTTTCCGATCCCGGGTGTTAGTGCCAGGTCTGGACTGTGATATCACAGCCCGACACCATACTGACCCGATGTCCCGAAATCTTCTTCTGACGCGGCGCCGTAGAAAGGCGTCGCGTCAGAAGAAGTACCCTTAATGACCGACGTAGATTCCCGATAGGGCGGTCATTAATGAGTTAAAATATTAACCCATTTGGCAGTCAGGAATATTGTTCAATTAAGAGACACAAGTTTGTAATACACAGACTTTTATTATAGATGATGAAAAAACAATCCCGTTATAATGTTTATAATTTGCAGACACACAAATTTTGCCATATCCACTGAATTTAAAATGAAAAAAGGTAAAAGGATAAAAAAAAAAACACAGCAAAGATAAAACAAAAAGCAGAAAGTATTTTTTAAAATCTGGAACATTGTAAACAAAAAATACAATAAAAATGTAGAATTTGTGAAAAATCATCTCCTGGCTTCAGACCATGCTCTGTTTATGATGTGAACATCAGTAAAGGGGCCAAGTGTTAAAGGTAGCCGGTGCATGGGTGGCAAAAAAGCCACAGAGTATACCTGCTCCAGGAGTTCCAATCTGCAGCTCCTGGCCAGAAGTGACTGTTGTTCTTGGAGTTCCGTCACCACCCCCTGGCACTTCTAGGAAGCAGAAGACGGAGTAGGGCAAGTATACTTTGTGTTTTTCTCTCTGCAGAATATCCAGAACACCCCTTAAAAGATACCGATGGCCTATCTTGGGTCATGACCATCAATATAAATTCTTGGACAAAACCTTTAAAAACTAATGACAACACAGTTTACAGATATGTGGTTCATATTATTGCAAGCAGTTGCTACACTGTACAGGAATTTCTGTATGGCTGTCATCAAAAATATACAGCACAGCAAGTGTTTGTGCCTTCCTATTTGTGGGAGTATATTTTAATAATGTGCACACAGATTTAGGTATGAGATGTCCCACTGATGACGCTCATGGCATATCTAGTGATTTATCATACAGATAACATCTGAAATGTTTAGTCAAGTTTAAGCTCGGTTCCTAAAGCCCCTACACAGAAAAAGGGGTACAGTTTTTCAGGCACTTTCAGAAAATTAAAAGTGAAAAGGTGTTCCTGGCTAAGAGCATTGTAAAAGGAAACACTGCCTTCATCACAGTTCAGGTAGACTCCAACTCTTTCAGGTTGCTCCTTAGGATTCAAGAGAGTATCAGGACTGGTAAAGGCGTAGTACCTATCCGAATACATGCCAAGCAGACCAATGGCCCATATTCCTCTCTGTGGTTCAATTCTAAACATTCCTTTTCTGCGTACAGACTGCCTAGCGATGCCAATGGTCCAATATATTCCACCTCCTACCTCCACTTCCCAATAATATTTCCCCAATCTGAATCCAGTTGTTGCCAAAACACATGGTTTGGAGTCAAACCTCTCTAGACATGGGGCCAAACGCAGAGGCTCTTCCTGATATTTCACACATTTATGGTTGCCGGTGACCAGGAGATTTTTGTTGACAGTTTTCAAATCCAGGGATAACGAAACTAAACAGAAAATAATTAGAATATATTTAAGAATAATATTACATCTTAGATATTTATCTGGTGTTAGGACAAGAACATAAACCTGAAATGACCATACCCTGGAATAAATGGTAAAATTCAAGTCTTCTCTCCTTAGGTTGAGGAACTTGAGGAGGAGTAGGTCTGCAAGAAAAATAAACATCACATCATACAAAAATTGGAAAAAGGAATGCTGTCAGTGGGACAAATACCTAAAAAAAAAATAAAACATTTCATAAAAACTTTAAAGCATACCTAGAGTGATGCACACAAACCTGCAACCCCTTAGGATAAGCAGCTCAGTTTATAAAAGTTTCTAATCTAGAATGAAAAAAGAAAAAGCAAGATGGCTACAATAACGTCATAACTGTAGAAAGAATTTTCTAGCTACAAAAGTCCTTACAGGGCTGAAGCACTGTTGCACAAGTTCTCCCTCTCTGTAGTGAGAGAGGGCTGTATGGAAACAATTGGGCACATTTACCAAGGGTCCTGCGGCCACACTTTCGGCGGATATTCTGACGATTTCCATTTTGCGCCGCATTTAAAAGAGGATTTTGAAGCATCTTCGCCGGCTTTCATCGACACAAATCGTGGGGGAGGGAGGTGAGGGCCAATTCGGAATAAGCGCTGGGCTTAACATGCACCGGGAAGAAGATGGTGAACTCCAACAGACCTGAGCGGGGAAGTGGCACATGCAGGATATCGGGCGCACGACCTACTTTGATCTTCATCGGACATTACGGATCGGGGATTGCGGAAGGACCGGGTAAGTAAATGTGCCCCAATATACGACTGGAGACTCGGAGGGGGCAATTATCATGCCTTGTTAACCAGTTTACTATTATACAAGGCGTGAAAGTGTGAACCCCCTCACCGACTCCTGCCCACTTTTTTGAAATGTGGGCATGGAGGGTCAGAGCGCAGCTTTACCTAAATTCTATGCCAGAATCTGGCATGGAATTCATCTGGATATATTAAGAGGCCGGAACCTCTTAATATATCCAGCATACGACTCTCCAGTGGAGGTGGCAAATTAGGGAAAAAGTCAGAAAGCTGGTGCATAAACACCCCCCCCCCCCAAAAAAAAAAGTCTAACAAATTAGTAAGCATGCACCAGACAACCTGAAAACTAAACCAAACACCACTGTTTGGTGGGTGTTTTTGCGTTTGTCCATGGGTTAACAGCCAATCATAGCCTGCTTGTGTCCAGGGACAAGGAAAGAGACAGAAGAAATAATCAAAAACTATTTTTTGCGGGTCAGACAACACATGGTTTGATGGAATCCTGGAGATGCAAACACACAAAAATACTAAGAATATAAAAGGATATCTACCACCAGGATGAAGGCTTGTAAAACAGCGACTCTTACATGTTGGTGTTTGCCTCTCCGTCAGGATCTGCTCTTTTAGATTCTTATGCCTTTGTTTTATGTAAAATAATCTTTACAAATTATGCAAATGAGGCTCAATTAAAATAGAACAGCCATTTTTGTTAAAACAAGTGCATAAGGAGAGCAGATCCTGAAAGAAGGGGATGGGGGGGGGGCATGTTAGTGTGCTTGGTTTACAATCCCTGATCCTGATGGTAGTTGTGCTTTAAGGAAATCTACCATAACCTGAGCTGGATGACTCATACTCAGTTGCGGGATGGTGCAGCGATTGATTACTTCTGCCTGTCAGGGACAACACAGTGATGACTTATTCTTGGCTTATGCTGAGAAGGGGAAGGCTGGAGCAGTGCATAATTATGGTAAGAGGAGAAACACTGGGGAAGCCACAGGAGTCTCATTATCATATGTTTATATTAGTTTTCTTGCAAATCCACTCAGTTCAGGGATTAAACAAGATATGTCTCCGCATCACTGTAGCTACAGCATTCTCAAGGTATGTTTGGTTAATAATGCATAAAAGCAAAAACCATATCTAGAATGGTAGAACGGTAGATTTGGTTTAATGGTAGATTTCCTTAAAACCATTCACAAAATTGATTTTTTGTTAAAGTAAATCCTATGCCAGGTATAGTGAGAGGGTAGAAGACATAGATCCCCCAAAAATAGCGGCAGGAGTTTAACATGGTCATATCCTAATTGCTTAACTTACCCTAGTCCCTGAGTGCAGGGGACCACGAGTCTCCACAACAGAGAGTGGCCTAAGGCGGAGAAGTTTCTTCATGGCTTCTGGAAAAGGTGTAACTGATATACTACTATGATTGTGCAATTTTAGTACAGTTCAATGGAATGGTGCATTATTGCTTGACACTTAAACCAAATGTTTTGTTTTTCTTTATTAGCCAAATATTACCATTTAGGTTTGTCATGTGACTCACGCCAGGTGGGAATGAATGAGCAGAGATTGCACTTCTCTAAATGTATTTGGTCAGGCCTTTTAATTTTATCTACGTAACAGACATAACTATGCTAAGATTAAGGCAATACAATCTAGTGGTCCTGCTAGTCACTTTCTTTTCCAGCAGTATTCATGATGACTATCTGCAAGTAACCAATTCCGCCAATCCCGGGCCTCAGTGGTGATAGGTAACCGGGAGAAGTGGGGATATTTCATTACAATTCCTGCTCTCCTCGATTGCTTTTTTTTTTATTTTTTTTTTTTAAATCCTTGACAAACCATTTAGCCCCTTGCCGCCAATGTCCTTTTCAGTTTGTGTGTTCATCCCCTTTGTGTTCATAAGAAAGTTCAACATTTACCTTTTCCAGGAGAAATTTTGAAAAGATATTCATCCCTAAAGAAAAATCTACCGTCAAAATCTATCATGGATAAATCAGGGACACTTACTCATAGATCCAGGTACCAAGACTGCAGTAATTTTATTAGATTTGTTATCCATTGCCTGCTTCCTTCTAAAATTAACAAATAAAAATATGCTAATAAGCCAGAAGGGCTTGGGGAGGGGGGAGGGGGGTGGTGGCGTGTTAGATACCAGAGTCCCACCGAGCTCTAGCTTCACAGGCAATTTCCCCCCTCCACTGTGTAAGATTACATTAGACGGAGGGAGGGGGGAGTAGTGAGGGAGACAGTCTAACTTGTGAAGCTAGAGGCCGGAGGTGCTCTGATAATGCCTCTCCAGAGTCCCTTATGACCATTAGCATAATTTTAAAAGTTGATCTTAGAAGCTAGGAGGCCATGGATAACAAATATAAAAGATTACCACAGTCACGGTGCCTGGATCTTTAAAGGGAACCTACCACCACGAATCTATCTATAAAGGTAGATCGGGTGGTAGGTGGATGTAAGGGACGTGAGGAGAGCTTTTTTTTAGAGCTAATCCTCACGTCCCCGCTAACTTTTGGGAAACTTTATTAACCTAATATGTAAATTTAGTTATGCGGCTACTGGGGCGTGGAGTAGCCGGCACGAGGCTACACAGCGCGGCTACTCCACGCCCCAGTAGCCACATTACTCCTCCTACCCTGTTGTGTCCGGCGCGTCTGCCAAGCCGGCTACTGAGCATGCGCAGTAGCTCCGACCTCGGAGCTGGGACTGCTCAGCCGGCGTTCTGCGCATGCAGAACGCCATCATATCGGACGAGGGCGCGCAGGGTAGGACACAACAGGGTAGGAGTAGTAATGTGGCTACTGGGGCGTGGAGTAGCAGCGCTGTGTAGCCTCGTGCCGGCTACTCCACGTCCCAGTAGCCGCATAACTAAATTTACATATTAGGTTTATAAAGTTTCCCAAAAGTTAGCGGGGACGTGAGGATTAGCTCTAAAAAGAGCTCTCCTCACGTCCCTTACATCCACCTACCACCCGATCTACCTTTATAGGGTAGGTTCTCTTTAAGGGGTTGTCTGGTACAGCGCCACATCTCCTGTTCAGTATGCAGCCTGGTTGGTATATATAGCTATTTTGCACGATGCACTTTATTTTGTCTTGTTTGGTTTATATGACCTCCTACCAGGTTCCATGTTATTTAGATTAGGTTTACGTTATAACCCCTCGTTTACACTTGTAATATATTATATTGATTGACTTGTGTGTTACATTGAAACCTTATGTTTACACTTGTAATGAATTGACTGACTGTGGTTTACAATGTGATTGTACAGGATTGGCGGTGTACTTCTAGTCCACCAGGGATTGATTTTATGGGTTGTTTTTATTGCAGTGATCATATGTGTATTATTATTTTGTTCAATAAAATTTTGTGTTTTCTATATTATGGTATTTATACATTTATTTTGTGTACTTTGTTGTACAAGGCCTGTATATAGGTACATATAGTTGGTGTTCATAGCAGTCCTTGCTTTCCACACATTTTCTGGATAATTGGTATTGACTCTTTAAGTAACTGTCCCAGGTTATCATGATTGATTTTGATGGTAGATTTCCTTTAAAGGGGTTGTCCAAAAATATTCATTTTTATTTATATGGCAGGGGAGGCTTTAAAAATAAAAAAAACCCTCTCCCCGCTCTTGTGGTACCGCCCATCACTGCCAGCTTCTTTTGAGATGGATATCCATTTATACATCCATTTCATGTTCAGCCACCCATGTTCTGCCCAGTGATGGCTTCTCCTTGCAGCTTCTGTCTTTCTTTTGCTTGAAGGTCATGTTTTGACTTCTGGGAAACTTTCACAGTACATTTGTGGGTGGATAGTGACAAGTTTATATTCTTTGGAGAACAGTGCTTCTTAGAGAAAACAAAACTGCAAACGAGCCTGTCAGCATTATTTTGGAAAATAGTCTAGGGGAGTTTCTGGGAGGTGCTCAAAGTATATTCACGCTAACCTATAATATTTTAGTATTTTATCACCTTTTACGCCACATGCGAGGTATATCTGTTTGCTATATAGAAGGCTTTGCACCTTAAATAAAGTGTGATTCCAGTTACGACCCCTGAGCCAAGTGTCTTCTGTTATACTCCTTCTGTCATCACCAGTACTCGCAGCCATTTTGTTTTCCCTTACAACAACCAATTTGGAGATCACCTAACAACTGAGGAAGGGTGGTTGGAGCACTACTACTTATTGCATGAGTTTCAATACCACTCGCCCGACCAATGTTCATTTAAAATGACTGCTCATCCTGGAAATCTAGGGAGGAATAGGGCCTATTCTCTAATCTGCAGTGCTGTGAGAAACGGGGCATGAACTGCTCGGTGAACATGCACAAAAGAAGTCAATGTGTGGTGTGAGCTTGACGCCGTTTGTGTGGCTACCTCATGGCACACAACCACTGTCGTGTGCTGAAGGCCTGAGGCTGTTTCACTATTCCCATAGACCAGGGGTAGGGAACCTATGGCTCAAGAGCCACATGTGGCTCTTCTGTTGGCTGCATGTGGCTCTTTAATAAAAAGTGATGGCTGCTGTGTTTGGATCATAAACACCCAGATTTCCATTTATTCATCAAGTTTGTTTGATGAATAGCAGAGGAATTGTACAACACAGAATTAAAAAAACAAGGCTCCCTAGTTCTAATTTCACAAGAAGTATTTATGGTCACTGCAAAATGCTAAGTAGGAAAAGATTTGAAAAGAGGCATCACCCTGGGACTTGACCAGGACTTGTTGGCAGGGAGCCAGGTAAGGTTTAACAGGGGATATTACATGAACAGAGGGGAGCAGAACTGTGAATCTGTTATGTAATTTACTATGCAGCCTATCGGGACCTGTTACCAGTGAAATTCAACCTTCTGATGACAGGTTCCCTTTGAGTCTTCTAGGATGTTCGTATTTGCCTTAAAGGAAATCTGTCACCAAGAGACTCATTTTTAGCACTCCCCCAGTCCCCACAGAGCATAGTACATACAGTGCCAGTGTTTTTGTATAAAAAAGATACCTGGGAATCACTGGAAAGGAGCAGTGACCCCCCCCCCACCCTTGGGAAACCACTCCTCCATGTGTCCTGTTCAAATATATGAAAAAATCCATCACTCTGCCTCGCGACGCCCCCTGCTCCTCTACAGGGAGTTATATATTTGAAAAGGACATATGGAGGAGCAGGTTCCCAAGGGTGGAGGGGAAACTGCTCCTTTCCAGCCAATGCTCTGTGGGGACTGGGGCAGTGCTAAAAACGGGTCTCCTGGTGACCGGTTCCCTTTACAATAACAAATTTTTAAAAATATTTTTTACTTTTACATACAATGGTATAAAACCCTTGATATTTAGAATTTTAGTCAAAATTAGAAAATATCGTTATGTACAATGGTAAAAAAAAAACATACCTTTTCTCAATCTCTTTCTGGTCCTGTATTAGAAAAAAAAAAAAGAACGGTTTTAATAATTCACAAGTTCAGGACTTGTGTGGCTAAAGAGACCCCACTATAGTCGATGGGGGTGTCTGCTTATCGGCTGTTGTCCAACATACAAGAGATCTTTTACTTCTCAAGTGAAACAGATAAACATTAAAGCAGATGTGGCCTTAACCTGCATTTCTTTCTGCACGGTCACATCACATACATTTCCTTGTTTGGAAGCAACAGAATGATTGGCAAACTCTTACTCTTGTCCAGCTACTGACCTTTTTATTGTTTGTAGTTATTTTTGTTATGCAAATAATAATCTTATGCACACATTCTGATACTTTTGGCTTTAAAGGGGTTAGCTGCTTTCCTTCAAAAATAGCACCACACCATGGTTCGTGTTGGTATTCCCGCTCAGCTGTATAAAGATGAATGGCGCTTAGTTGCAAGACCAAATACTTCCAATGGTCAGAAGAGGATATGTTTTCGGAAGAAAGCAGCCATGTTTTTCAACCTCTGGACAACCCTTTGAGGCCACAACAAAGACCCACATTTTCTTAAGGTTGAAGCATAAATGTGATTCTAATTTTTCTTTTAAAATTGTGTTGGGGGCAGTGTTAAGAAGCCCCCTTGGTAAACTATTTTATTAAATTTTGCAAACTGGCTCCCCTTAGCAACACTCTTACTGAGCTTAGGTAAGGAGAGCCCTTATTCATCTTGGATAATTTGTGTCTACAGAGGCTGAAGGTTACATGCAGTTGAAGCTTAAGCTTGTCTCTGCTCTCTCTACTCCAGTATATATAATGTTTTGTACAATGATATACAGCCCCTTTCCAGCTTTACTACACCTGCCTGCCTGTAGCTTGGTGTTAAAGGAAACCTACCACGAGGAATCTACCATCAGAAGTAGATGTGATGGTAGATTCCTCCTGCCTGCCTCACTTCGTACTTTAATAATCCTGGAACCTTACTTGTTAAAAAAAATTATTTATTTAAGTAATATGCAAATTAACTACAGAGGCTACTGGGGCTTGTACTAGCCTGGCCAGGGACTTGGAGCTATGGCTAATACACACCCAAGTAGCCTTTTTTTTAACAAGTTAGATTAGGTTCCAGGATTATTAAATTACAGATTAGGGCAGATGCATAATATACATCTACTTTCAATAGTAGATTCCTCATGGTATGTGTCCTTTAACACTAACTACCAACTCCACAGCTTCTCACTCCCTGTATTTCTGACTTTTACTTTTGGCTGGCAACTCTATGACTTTTGCACACCAATGTTCTGGCTTAACTCACCTGACAGATCTGGCTGCTCGAAATGGTAACATTTTTTTCAAGATCAGTAATGACCTTCTGGAGAGAAGAAATTTTTTCATCCAGTCGGCTAACACTTTCATTTCTTCTCTGCTTAATAACCCTCTCAATGTTTTCCAGGCGGTGATTGATGTTGGTTTCTTCATCAGCCAGAAGTTGCCGCAAACTTTCAAAGCCTGCAGTCACCATTTTGCGTTTGTTTAACACTTCAACCTTCAAGAAACAATAACGTTGGTCAGACAACACAATATGCCAACAACCGTAATAAACGACATGGCCACAAATCATCTGAGTTTTTTCTATGGTTCAAATAACTAGTGTGGATTATGTTCTAAAATAAAATCACATAAAAATTAAATTTTGTTTTGCAAAATCCTGTCTGGCCAAAAAAATAATAAAATTATTTAATGTCATTCAGTTATTCAGAGGCGCTGGGAGATGCAGAAACACCATCTATGGACAGATGATGATATTTCGGTACATTGCGCAACCGTAGTCACAGCACATGTGACAGAATTACAATGATGCTTATGCAAAACAGAGATGTTTCTTTTTGGCATAATTAAGATTAAATAGGTAACCTTGATCACCCTATATGCGTCTATGTGTGTACTTTCTAATTGTTTTTAAATGTCATGCGTTTGTGTTCTGATATGTTGTTTTCAATAAAGATTGTAATATCTTTTGTACCTTGGGTCCAATATAGCACACTTCTATGTCTCCGTTTTCCAATAGTGTTGATTTGTAGTGTGTTGACCAATATTATCTAAACAGTGCACATCCCCTCTTTTGAGTCATTTTTAGAACTACAATGAAGTCCATCTATATTCTGGGAAATTCTGAATTGCACAGAAAAGAAAATTTGAAAACGACAGGGCCTAAGGCAGCCACGCACTGCAAGTTGTCACAATTTATTTCAAGCTCGCCTTACTTATGTCCAATAAGTAGATCATACCAAGCTACCTTCAGCAGCTGCTATCCAGCTTTGTGATTATGTACCTTGACTAAGGGATATCTATAAAGCCAGGACGGGACATCCCACAATGACTTTTCTCCATCCCTGTGACTCCTTAACGGAGTCACAGGGGTGGAGTTAAGGGCTAATCCTCACGTCCCAGCACTTTTTTGGTAACTTTTATCAAACTTTTATGCTAATTTTATTATGCAGCTACTGGGGCGTGGAGTAGCCGCATCTGAGGTTACACGAGGCGGCTACTCCACGCCCCGGTAGCCTCTTTTCTCCTCCTGCTCACCATCTGCTCGTAGCTGCGCGCCCTCGTCTGCGCGGTTACTGCTCCGAAGCCAGGGCTGCATAGGCTGCACAGGCGGACGAAGATGGTGAGTAGGAGGAGAAAAGAGGCTACCGGGGCGTAGCCTCAGAGGCTAAAGAGGCTAAAAGGGCTATCCTCACGTCCCATTGATCCACCTACCACCCGATCTACCTTTATAGGTAGATTTGTGGTGGTAGGTTCCCTTTAAATCCTCACGAAAAGTTCCCTTTAACATGTTTTGGAATATCTTTACTAAAGATTCACAAAGCAAAGGAGGGCCAATACGTATCCCACTGTATGCACACACAGTGGGATATGTCACCTAATCCTCTCCATAACAGTGGGAGAAGTTTCCCCAGTGAAGTAACTGTCCTGATTTAGACAGGGACATAATTTGGGACCCCCCCTAGAGCATTAGATCAGCTAAGGTAAATTACTTTCTCTCTCTATCAAATGTTTTCCACAGTATGCAACATATAGTGGCCAAATGGAGACTACTTCTGCCAGTATATGAAAATGGACACGCTGACCATATAAGCTGGAAGCTTTCATAGCCTATATACTAAACATAAAAAAAAAAAAAAAAAAAAGAAGGTGAAAATGCAGCCCCAATAAGTAATATGTATTTTTCTTTGGCTTATTTGAAGCCATGTGCTTTTTTTTCTTAAATGACTTCTACAACACTGATGGAGTATTGTAAGAAGGCTTTAAAAACACAATGGAGCCCAGAGCCCCTAAGGCTCATTTGCATAATTGTAAAATCTTTTTTTTGTCACATACAGTGCATAAAAGGCTAAAAGAAGATCAGAGCCTTCCAGAGGGGGCACACACCAGTATGTCAGTGTGCTTGGTTTAAAATCCTTGACACTTGGTGGTAGATGACCTTTAATCTTTACAAAGTATGCTCATAGGCTCCCAACTTATAAAATCCACAATATTTTTGGTCACATTGATTTATAGGATTTTACTGTGCAGTATTTCACTTTACAGCTTTTGGATAAGTGTATAACTGTACCTCCAGTTCTTCAGCTTTTTTCTCTTCGGTAGTTTTAAGTTGGACAACACTGGCAAGCTCCTTTTTTAATGCCTGCAGACGATCTTGAACTTCCCCCTGTTTAATGATGATAAATAATTCCGACTTATCAATATCCTGATTGCAAATAACATATTAGAAAATACCAGAAGATAAAGTCATTGCAGAAATATATTTATGCTCCAAACTACTAGAGCAAGCTCATCTACAACAACAGCTAAAAGTTAGGAGTACCCAGCACCTGGAAGAACTTGGCTATACACTAAAGGGCTCTTTCAGTTGACTGTGATTGGTCCCGGATTTCAGAGAGCAACCAGGACTCAGAGCAGTATAGTGATAAAGGATAAAAGGGGTCCCTTAGTCCCTGCTGTGTAGTGTAGCTAAAAATCAGAGTCTGCCACTGTGGTCATACCTACCACAGAGCTAATGTTAGAGTCATTTGAATGTTGCGCTGCTCCTTCCTACAGCCTCAGTTCAGTATTCACACACAGCAGATAAGAGAAGTTAGACTGGTTTCAGGATTACAGAAATCCAGTGTTTCATCAGATTTCAATCAGTTTTGGGACATGGGAAGGAGAGAAGTATAGCATGTTTGTTATTTTTACACCCTCCAGGGCCCAAATGAGGATAAAAACCCTATATTCCTTTATAAGGCCCAAGGTTGTCTCTTTTTTCTGAGGATGTGTTACGATGTGTGATTTGCAGATTGTAATGGATGATGTTGGAAAATCCACATATACTGTCATACTTTAGTATGGCATTATATGGTTGGATCAGACAACCCAGGGTTAAAATCTGTAAAAATCAGTAAAAAAAAGAAAAACCCACTAGTCCAAATCACCCATCCCTTTTCTAGAACTGATAAAAATAAAGTACAAGTATAAACAAGATTGGTATCACCGGGTCTCAAAATGTCCAAATAGAGAAATATAATAACGGTTATTACCGGCGTTAAACCCTGTGAAGGAAAATAGCGCCCAAATGTCCGAAACGCCACTTCATAGTATAAAAAATGTAACAAAAAGTGATAGAAAAGGTTGTACAGTCCTCAAAATGGTAGCAAGAATAAAGTAGTGGTGTTATTTGGAGAGCACAGTGAAAGCCTTAAAGGAAACCTACCACCACAAATCTACCTATAAAGGTAGATTGGGTGGTAGGTGGATCAATGGGACGTGAGGATAGCCCTTTTAAGGGCTAATCCTCACATCCCCACACTTTTTTGATAACTTTTATTACACATATATTCAAATTTACTTATGCGGCTACCGGGGCGTGGAGTAGCCGCATCTAAGGTTACACGAGGCGGCTACTCCACGCCCCGGTAGCCACTTTACCCCTCCTACTCACCCATCTTCGGCGCGCAGCTCCGCGCCCTCGTCCGGCGATCCTGCCGTCTGCGCATGCGCAGAAGAGCAGGCCCGCGCCTGTTTCGGAGCAGTGACCGCACAGGCGCGGGCCTGCTCTTCTGCACATGCGCAGACGGCAGGATCGCTGGACGAGGGCGCGCAGCTACGCGGAGCTGCGCGCCGAAGATGGGTGAGTAGGAGGGGTAAAGTGGCTACCGGGGCGTGGAGTAGCCGCCTCGTGTAATCTCAGATGCGGCTACTCCACGCCCCAGTAGCCGCATAAGTAAATTTGAATATATGTGTAATAAAAGTTATCAAAAAAGTGTGGGGACGTGAGGATTAGCCCTTAAAAGGGCTATCCTCACGTCCCATTGATCCACCTACCACCCAATCTACCTTTATAGGTAGATTTGTGGTGGTAGGTGCCCTTTAAAAACCGAGCCCACGAGAAAAATAAAAAAAAAGGCTTCATCCTTAGAAGGTTAATAAAGTATATTACAAGGTTTACTTTACTTTTATTATATATATTTTGCTTTTATTTTCTCCAATTCACTGTTATGAACAAAAATGCTGAATTTCAGGTGAAGTCCAACCGGTCTCTATCAGTCCTGGTGTACACAATTTCAGTTGCCCCTAGACACGACCCTGTAACTTTTGACTTAGGGTCAGGGAAGCTATCTTGGATTTCTGTGTGACGGCTGCGCTGCCTAGTTTCCCTCTCTGCTCCCTGCACTCTAGCCCCACCCCCCTGCGCTCCAGGACGGAGCTCATTCACTGATACACAAGCAATCAGTTCGTGCCGGCAGCAGTAGCATGAGGAGAACTACAAGCTACAAACCTCTGGGGAGGCACAGCAGATCTAGTGTGTTGTGGAATAGCAGAAATGTAGCTGAACTGACAGTGTGTAATAGGAATCTAACGGTTCTCAAAATCTCTGATCCGTCTCATCTCTCTTTCTACGGGTCAGTGTGTTAGTACAATGTCAAGAAGCTAAAAGAAATTGTATATAAACCTGGACCCTAATAATGTAATCACATTGCCACTCCACAGAACTAGATGGATCATAATGTGTCTGCTTAGAGAGTCCCCTTCCACACCGTGGGATTGTACACTGACTAGCCTAGGGAGCGATGGGAGCTAAAACAGCAATAAAACCGAGTAAAATTGTGAAGTACAGGGTTAAAAACAACCTTTATTGTGTTAAAGGAAATCTACCATTTGATTTGATGCATTATGAAGCAAACACACCTTGAGAATGCTGTAGCTGCACTGATGCAGGATGATATCTTGGTTAATCCCTGTGCTGAGGGGTTTTGCTAATAAAACAGATATAACCTTATGATAATGAAGCTCTGTCGCTTCTGTGGCTCCTTCAGCGCTTGTCCTAGCACGCGAGTTATGCACTGCAGGAGAGGATGATATGATCTGGCTTGTCCATGAAGGCAAAGTAATCAATTGCTGCACCATCCCCCAGTTGCTGTGGACGAGTGATCCAGCTCAGGTTGATTAGTCTTGCTTGACTAACCTCCATTTGTAATTACAAGTTTATGTGTAACGTCAGCCAGCCTGACCCAGCTTTCCCAAGGTCCTGAATGTTATAATTGTTTTTTCAGCAAAACCACTCCGCTCTGGGATTAACCAAGATATTCATCAGTGTAGCTAAAGCAGTCTCAAGGTATTTTTGCTTTACAATGCATCAAATCAAATGATAGATTTCCTTTAACATCACTAGGGGATTGAAATTTGAGAATGTCCTTTCATGGGAAAACCCCTTTAACTGGATGTCCACTTAAATAGAATTTTACTTTTTGCACCAGTTCACAAAAAACGTCCTTTATAATTAACTTGACAAAGTGCTATTTTCAATTCTATCGAACTGACTCTATCGAACCCTTATGTTCTTTAGTCCCAGAAAGTAATTGATATGTTATATTCTACTATACTGTTATACTCTATTCCACTGCATGAAACTACTATAATATGTTACCATTCGCATTCTGTCACCAGACTTTACCTGAAATTCTTTGGTTGTCTCCTCTATTGGAATGACCGTATGGCTTCTGTGATAGACGGACTCTCTGCAGACTACACAGATTTCTTCTGCGTCGGTCTTACAATATAGTTTGAGAGGCTCTTGGTGCTTTTGACACGGTTTCTTGTTTCCTTGACTTTTGTTTTCGGCCAGCAGATGAGATGAGATTTCCAGCACATGCTTCACAACACGATTAGGTCTTAGAAACTTCCATTTTGACACCTTCCGACACTGAGGGCACGTGAAATTGTTCTGAACGCCTCTCCATGTTTGGGAGATACAAGCGCGACAGAAGTTATGACCGCACTGTATAGACACGGGGTCTGTGAAGTTATCAAGGCAAATTGGGCAGGTCAGTTCATCCTGTAAATCCTTAACAGGGTTGGTCTGAGCTTGTGCCATAACTAGAGGAAAGAAGTAGAGTTATTCCTTATCACAGGCATAGAATCTGTATTTACAAGATGCTGAATGCTTCATGTTGTAAAATCTACAGACCCCATTACTTTCTATCAGGTGTCATCAGTGCCAGTCCTCTGACTGTACAAGGTATTCCAAGAATTATTATGCATGAGCCGTCATACTCATATCATGCATGGGTCATAATAGTAAGGGTCAAAACCTTTACAGGATAATCAGATGATACTACCTATGGGTCTCACTTGTATATATCCAGTAAATAATCTGTATAGCATATTATAACCAGCATACAGTGAGTTATAAATGTATTTTTACTCCTTGAAATGATCCTCATTTTAAACAGCGAATAACTTAAATGTACAGTATTTTATTTATATTTTGTGTGAAAGAACAAAACAAAGTATCAAGTACAGAGGAACCTTCGATTATGAGCAGAATTTATTCCGGGACTGTACTTGCAATCCAATCGCTTGTATAGCAAAGCAAGTTTTCCCATAGGAAATCATTGAAATGAAGACAATTTGTTCTACACACTAAAAATATTTAGTCATACAGCACCATTATTTTTACAATACTGTATTATACAATTTTGGGAGAGAAGGAGGTACAGTACAGTAGAGGGTGGGACGGGCTCACATATTGCTTGCATTATATAGTGCCTAGAGCGCACAGTGGCCAGTACATAGTAGTGCCTAGAGCGCACAGTGGCCAGTACATAGTAGTGCCTAGAGCGCACAGTGGCCAGTACATAGTAGTGCCTAGAGCGCACAGTGGCCAGTACATAGTAGTGCCTAGAGCGCACAGTGGCCAGTACATAGTAGTGCCTAGAGTGCACAGTGGCCAGTACATAGTAGTGCCTAGAGCGCACAGTGGCCAGTACATAGTGTATACAGCATATAGTGGCCAACATATAGTGGATACAATATATAGTGGCAATTATACAGCGCATAGAGCATATAGTGGCCAGTATATAGTAGTGCATATAGTGGCCGGTATACACTCACTGGCCACTTTATTAGGTACACCTGTCCAACTGCTCGTTAACACTTAATTTCTAATCAGCCAATCACATGAAGGCAACTCAGTGCATTTAGGCATGTAGACATGGTCAAGACAATCTCCTGCAGTTCAAACCGAGCATCAGTATGGGGAAGAAAGGTGATTTGAGTGCCTTTGAACGTGGCATGGTTGTTGGTGCCAGAAGGGCTGGTCTGAGTATTTCAGAAACTGCTGATCTACTGGGTTTTTCACGCAAAACCATCTCTAGGGTTTACAGAGAACGGTCCGAAAAAGAAAAAACATCCAGTGAGCGGCAGTTCTGTGGGTGGAAATGCCTTGTAGATGCCAGAGGTCAGAGGAGAATGGGCAGACTGGTTCGAGCTGATAGAAAGGCAACAGTGACTCAAATCGCCACCCGTTACAACCAAGGTAAGCAGAAGAGCATCTCCAAACGCACAGTACATCGAACTTTGAGGCTACAGCAGCAGAAGACCACACCGGGTGCCACTCCTTTCAGCTAAGAACAGGAAACTGAGGCTACAATTTGCACAAGCTCATCGAAATTGGACAGTAGAATATTGGAAAAACGTTGCCTGGTCTGATGAGTCTCGATTTCTGCTGCGACATTCGGATGGTAGGGTCAGAATTTGGCGTCAACAACATGAAAGCATGGATCCATCCTGCCTTGTATCAACGGTTCAGGCTGGTGGTGGTGGTGTCATGGTGTGGGGAATATTTTCTTGGCACTCTTTGGGCCTCTTTGTACCAATTGAGCATCGTTGCAATGCCACAGCCTACCTGAGTATTGTTGCTGACCATGTCCATCCCTTTATGACCACAATGTACCCAACATCTGATGGCTACTTTCAGCAGGATAATGCGCCATGTCATAAAGCTGGAATCATCTCAGACTGGTTTCTTGAACATGACAATGAGTTCACTGTACTCAAATGGCCTCCACAGTCACCAGATCTCAATCCAATAGAGCATCTTTGGAATGTGGTGGAACGGGAGATTCGCATCATGGATGTGCAGCCCACAAATCTGCGGCAACTGTGTGATGCCATCATGTCAATATGGACCAAAATCTCTGAGGAATGCTTCCAGCACCTTGTTGAATCTATGCCACGAAGAATTGAGGCAGTTCTGAAGGCAAAAGGGGGTCCAACCCGTTACTAGCATGGTGTACCTAATAAAGTGGCCAGTGAGTGTATAATAGAGCACGCAGTGGCCAGTATATAGTAGTGCACAGAGCACGCAGTGGCCAGTATATAGTAGTGCACAGAGCACGCAGTGGCCAGTATATAGTAGTGCACAGAGCACGCAGTGGCCAGTATATAGTAGTGCACAGAGCACGCAGTGGCCAGTATATAGTAGTGCACAGAGCACGCAGTGGCCAGTATATAGTAGTGCATAGAGCACGCAGTGGCCAGTATATAGTAGTGCATAGAGCACGCAGTGGCCAGTATATAGTAGTGCATAGAGCACGCAGTGGCCAGTATATAGTAGTGCATAGAGCACATAGTGGCCAGTATATAGTAGTGCATAGAGCATATAGTGGCCAGTATATATTGTATACAGCATATAGTGGTCAGTATATAGTGTATACAGCATATAGTGGTCAGTATATAGTGTATACAGCATATACTGACCATTATATAGTGTATAATGTATATAGTAGTGCATAGAGCATATAGTGCCCAGTATATAGTGTATACAGCATATAATGACCAGTATGAACACTCTGTATAATATCAAACAGAAGAACTACTGAACTTTTTTGCTACAATGGCTCCGTCCCTGTCGTAGAACTACAACAACCAACATACTCTTATAAGCGGAGCCTAGGAATTATATTTGCCCCGGTGCAGAGCCACCGTCTCGTAGACACTATATTTCCTATCCCCGGTGTCTGACGCAAAAACACCCGCGCTCCCTACCTCTGCACACGAAGGCTGTTCCTAGCAGGTGTGATGACGCAGCAGTCACGTGCCACAGTGGTGGTCATGTGACGTACCTCTCGGCCTATTCTGGACTTCTGTGCTCACGTGATATGCGGAGTCACGTGGTACAGGAACCCGAGCTGGCCGGTGTGCGGGGGGCTGAGGCTGTTCTCTGCTGTGGCGTGAGTGCTAGATGGGGGGGCTGCATGATATATAGACGGGTCAGACGCTGTTGGGGAGGGGGTTGGTATTATTCATTAGGGATTGCAGTGGACATACAGGGTCTCTGATAGATCATCATTGTTATCTAGGACAGTGATCACAACATGTACCAGGTATAGGGGGACACTGTGCTTGTATCCCTCCATCTATTTTATAGGGGGCGTCAAGTACCAGGCCACAGGAGATATAGGGCAACCTGGACGTTGTCTTTCACTTATTTTTTATAAACTGACAAATCTCTCCTCTGTCACTACTCTAGAAAGAAGTGGAGCCAGAGGTGATTGGTCAAAATGTCAGATTTTTATACATTTGCTTAAATAAAAAGAAAAAACAACTTTCTACATCCTGAAAAAAAACCTGGAAACATGGAATGTGCACTAAAATGCTACATACGTCTCCCCTTGTCACCTGCCTGACATAAATTTTAGGCGTATTGTAACTTTTTATGTTATTTTATAAAGACTTTTATAATCATTGCCAGATGAGTGACTGTGAAAAGAAATCTGTACACTTCTACTGTGTCATCACCTGCTGTGCATGTAGTAACTGTATTGTCTGGCCCTACCTGCACCTACC
Organism: Engystomops pustulosus; assembly: GCF_040894005.1. Taxonomy (NCBI): domain Eukaryota; kingdom Metazoa; phylum Chordata; class Amphibia; order Anura; family Leptodactylidae; genus Engystomops; species Engystomops pustulosus. The sequence goes on along the minus strand of NC_092412.1, from coordinate 57,694,122 downwards.
TATGTTATCTGCACGTGGGGTCCAATCTTGTGCCGATGACCGTAGAGAAGACTGTCCAAACTGCAAACACAGGCACTAATAGGATCTGTTCTGACTTCAGCGGCTAAGGTATTTGACACACATAGAGCAGTATGTATAAGCCCTTAGATTTGGGCTATATTGTCTATGTGTCATCTATTCAATCAGCCGGGAGCCTAAGTGACCAATTCCATTATCTTATTGCCTAGTTCTGCAGCTTGGATCAAATCCTCTACTGTCATTTCCCATAGAATAACAATGTGAAGATACTTTTGGTTTAAAGGGGTTGTCTGACTGTTATAAAAATGTATAAGCCAGGCCGGGGAAGGGCTTTTTTAAAAAAACAAAAACAAAAGGAAAGCTGTACTCACTTGTTCCAGCGCTCCTGGTGACCGCCTGTACCAGGCACTGGAACAGAAGACTGGTGGATGTGCCAGGCCGTCCAGAAGTTCTTCCTTGCCTCCATGCCCCTGTAAACAAACAGGGGCACTGGCTAACCAAGGACTGGCTGATAACCCCTTTTAAATGTATTTTTATCCTAATTCTGTGACTTTCTATTTTTATTCTCAGAATGAAGCTGCAGCGAGTGCAACTGAAGTGCAAGAATCTGCATGAATTTCTTCAAGAACTCAGCCCCGGTGTTCTTGATCGCTTATACAATCATCCTGCCACATGTCTGGCTGTGTTCAGGTGAGCTACAATTCTTCCCTTTCAGTTATCTCTGATGTTTGGTGAAAAATGTTTGAATGTTATTCATGGTCAGACACGTCAAAGAAGCAGAACAGAACATACTCCATTGAGCCAAGGCTCTTAACAAAGGCATTGGCATCATAGCTGCTACTGAAGACTGCCCACCTTATAGGCCACTTGGGTCTATTGGCAGGTAGCTGATGTAGAATAGGCCTCCAGAATTATTTTATCTAATTGGCTTATGGTACCATAATCTAACACTGATGCTAAATATGATGTATTACAATGCAATATATTAATAGAAGGCAAATAAATCACTACTCCTGTCTATTGCAGCCCAGGCCCATACTCTTCAGTTTTGAGCTGCAATTGCAGACACCACCCATAGTCCAGTGTAATACTGCTAGTTAGCTGGCCACTCTTTTACATAAAATATGCCTAGTTGACTTTCCCATCATGATGCTTTACATTGCAGCTCTTCTTAAAATTGTATACAGTGTATATGTAGAAGTATATTATTAACTCTGTTCGTAGAGAACACGTTTCCACTTTTAAAATGAAATGTAAAATGCAAACGGATAAGTCACAGTCCATTAGATATTCGATTTTTAAACCAATTAATTGATCCATTTTTGCCACATGCAGAAGTCAATTGTGGGAGAAAAACTGAAAAGCTGCTTTTCCTAAGGTGTCTATAAACTTTAACATGCTAAAAATGTGCAAATTGGATTCATTACATTAAAAACTGAAGTTTGTTAGAAAAGTGAACAAAGTTTCTTGACAGACCTGTTTTTCGCTGATGCTAAAGACGATTTTGTTATCATAATGTAAACTCAACTCAATTTAAAGGGAACCTGCCATCAGAATTCCCTTTTCTGGTTCCCACATGTCCCCCATAGAGAATAGTGTACATATTGCCAAAGAGTTTTTATAATAAAACAGTTTTTTTTTTCAGTAACAAAGATAAGTTAGATGAAAGTTTCCGTTCTGTATGTCCCATGGGAGTGGCCAGTGAGGAGTAAGGCAGACATGTATGATGTTCTGAGGGGGGGGGGGGGGGGGGGGGCGACAGGGAGGAGATATTGGGGACATGGCAGGTTTTTTTGTATTTTAAAAGGATGCATGACAGAACCGGTTCCTGAGGGGGGGGAGGGGTTTGAATCACTCCTCACTGACCACTCCCATGGGACTAGTGACACAAAAAGGTAAACTTAAATCTAACTTACCGGTATCTTTTTTTTTTTTTTTTTTTAAAGGCCAGTTTTTAGCAATGTGTACGCTATTCTCTATGGCGACATGGTGAAAGCAGAAAAAGGGCTCCTGATGACACGATTCCTTTAAAGCTGCTTTAAATTGGAGCTTGCCTTGAATTTCTTTCAGATGAAAATTTAAAGTACAAAGACAAAGTAAAGTAAACCATTTAAAGTACAAAGACTTCAGTTTACTGTCAAAAAAATACTGATCAGTCACAAATGGATTAGACATTTCTTAAAGAATGGGAGAATGTCACAATATGACTGCTGGGACCCCCAGCAATCTGAAGAATGGGGGAGCCAATGTTACCAATTGGTGGAACGGCAAGTCAAGCATGTGTTTTACCACTCAATTGAATGATATAGAAATGTTGGAAATTGCTGAGCACAGTTATCAGGTATCGCTGTCACTCCCAGCCACTGTATGTAAGTACTGGAGATAACCCACTGCTGTGCCCTGCAATTTCTATAATTCTATTGATTTGGGTGGGAGGATGCGTGCTCAACCTGCTGCTCCATTGTACAGATTGCCGGGTCCCATTCTCGTTATTCCCTTGTACCCTATTGTATTTCTTTTCTGCTTTCGTGGTTGGGTAATGGTAATATCACATATTGTTTTATTTCTCTCTTTTTACTATTTGATTATCTTGTTCTCTCAGGGAACTCCCGGGCTTGGCCAAGAACTATGTGATGCGCATGCTGTTTCTGGAACAGCCATTGCCCCAGGCAGCTGTTGCTCTGTGGGTTAAAAAGGAAAATCACAAGTAAGAAACCTCACCTTGGTTATATTGAAGAATGTCAAGTAGCAATGAATAACTTATGAGATGGCTGTTGGACGAAATGGCATGTGTTATGGATGGAGAGACCCAATAGCAGAATCTTCTACCAGTGCCTTATCTCTCTAGAATAAAACTCAACTAGACAGAATTAAACATTTCCACTTGTGACGGATCACTATCTGTGCTTGATGGCCCAGACAATCCACCAGTAGAGAGGAATGTTTGATCCTCATTCACCATGTGTATATGTCTTGTAATGTTCTGGATTGCGGTGTCAAACTTTGCCAATATACATCTATTAAAAGTTCTTCTCTGCTTTCTTTATATGTACAGTGAAACTTCCTGTCTTTTACCTCATCAGCCAGACATTCTTAACTATAAAATGGCCGCAGATGAAGGGTCATGAGATCTCTAACTGTCCATGAACAATTTCCTGATGAGGTAAAAGACAGGAGGAGATTTACATATAAAGAAAGCAGAGCAGAACTATTAATAGATGTATATTGGTAAATGACCCAATATCCTGGCCCCCACACTTACACACATGTCACAAAAAAACATGATGTAAAGTGGCCAACCCCTTTATGGCCCGTGGCTGAATACGGCCCACCACCTTATTTAATTCAGCCCAATCGGACATTGGCAGCTGTCGGACATTTCTTGGGGGTGTTAGTTCTTTCTGCCAGTAAGTGTATTATGATAATTTGTCCAGTTGGAAATTACCATTGTCCGGATAAATAATGAGATAAATCGGTGGGTGACAATGGAATGGTAGTATAGTATGTAGAATTTGTAAGCAGACAGTGAGAATCAATTTATTTCTCTTAATTCACTAGGGAACATGAGGAAAACACACAGATTCTGTCTGGACTGCGACTGTGGCACACGCAACAACTTCCAGGAGGCCTTCAGGGACTTATCCTAAATCCAATTTTCAGAGAAAACCTGAAGATTGCTCTGTTAGGGGGGTAAGTATAATTTTGGGAAAGGACAATGACATTTCTAAGTGCAGGGCATTTAAGATTGATTTTTGTTATATATTAATCAATCTCTTTACATAATTTATATCTTTCCAGGGCTACCTCCCTGCAACATAAAATTCTTACATACCGTGTTTTTCGAACTATAAGGCGCACTAAAATCCTTTGATTTTCTCAGAAATCAAAGGTGCACCTTATAGTCCAGTGCGCCTTATATATGAACCGTACTTACAGACAACAGCTGCCTTGAACTGTGCACAGGTCTGCCACCTGCTGGTCATTCATCCTTATAATCCGGTGCACCTCATAATCCGTTGCGCCTTATATATGAACCTAGATGTTTTAGCAGGCATCTATTGATGGTGCGCCTTATAGTCCGAAAAATACTGTTATTTCCACTTTTCTCTAGTTTACCAGACAATTCCTTTTTTTAAAAAAAATTCTGGTGATTTGACTTATTTTTGACATTTCTTTCCAAAGACTGCAGTAATAATAATAATAATAATAATAATAATCTTTATTTGTATAGCAACATCAAATTCCGTAGCGCTTTACAAATCATTGGGGACATATACAGATATAATATTACATTACAGAGTACAAACAGTCATATAGAACATTAGAAGTGCGGGCCCTTCTCACTCTATGAGGATGAGGGGGGCACAAGAGGAATAAGAGCATGTATAATGGTCCAGCCATTCTTTATAAGGGAACAATATAAAATAATTTAATAAATAAGTTAATAAATAAAAATTCTGCTGCTTGAACCAGCCATAAGCCGCCATCTTTTTTACAGGGTCCAAGGTAAGAGTGACTGCAGAGAAGCCTGGAGCTTGATATAGATCTGCTGTTTGCAATTTGAAGCTTTGGAGGGTGGTTATTAGTATGATAGTCCAGGGAAAGGGGAAAGGCATTCCAGAGTATTGGAGCAACTCGGGAGAAGTCCTGGAGACGTGCAGGAGAGCTTCGAATTAAGGTAGAGATTAATCTAATATCACTGGCAGATCGAAGAGCATGGAAAGGGCAATAGACTGAGATGAGAGAAGAGAGGTATGGAGGTGCAGCATTTATCAGTGCTGGACACTGTAGGTCAGTCTGCTTGCTTGCTTGCTCTGGGTGACCTTTGTAAAAATGTAATTCACTATGATGGTTTTGTAATACCCTGCAGATACTCAAGTCAAAATCTGGATCTAAAATCTGCACAATATTTTTTATTATTTGTCATCTAATTTATAATAAATCTTTATGTTCTTTGTCCATAGAGGAAAAGCTTGGGCAGATGATGGCAGTCTACTTGGCCCGGATAAACATGGAAAGGATGTCCTTTCATTGGATAAATATGCAGAGAGCAGATGGGAGGTGAAGTGATACAAAGAATGCAATACATTGTAATAAATGCAGCGCAGACGTAAATTGGTAGTAGCCACAGTAGAATCTAGAGATTCATATCATTCTGTGCATTATATATAAGATATATATTGTACATATATGTTATCTTATCTAACATTTCACTTTTATGTTTAGGTTATATTGCAGTTTATGGTCGGGTCACCTAGTGCTACTGTTAGCCAGGATTTGGCACAGCTTCTCATTCAAGCTGGCCTCATGAAAAGGTAAGGTTTTATTTTTTGTGTAAAAGGCCCCTATATTCTCTATATGGCCCACCCGAGAATCTTGGATAAGTCAAGATTGTCTTGTCAATATTTTTTTTAAGTCTTAATTTTTTTTCATACTTCATGTTACACACTGCAAGAGAGGGTTTATGTATTACGTGTGGTTAGCACAGTGACTTAGTGGTTAGCACTATAGCCTTGCATCGCTGGGGACTAGGGTTCAAGTCCCAGGGTCAACAAATCTGCAAAGATGTATGTTTTCTATGTTTGTGTGGGTTTCCTCCGGGTTCCTCCCATACTCCAAAACATACTGGTAGGTCAATTAGATTGTGAGCCCCATTGGGGAGTGATTTTCCAAGCTTTGTGTAGCGCTGCTTACATAGTCATAATAGGCTCTATTCACAGCCCTTGCTGTTTATGGTAGAAAAGCTGGAAAGCCCCTCATCAACTATATACAGAACTCGGATCCCTCTGCCTCAGGTTACTATACACTCACCGGCCACTTTATTAGGTACACCATGCTAGTAACGGGTTGGACCCCCTTTTGCCTTCAGAACTGCCTCAATTCTTCGTGGCATAGATTCAACAAGGTGCTGGAAGCATTCCTCAGAGATTTTGGTCCATATTGACATGATGGCATCACACAGTTGCCGCAGATTTGTCGGCTGCACATCCATGATGCGAATCTCCCGTTCCACCACATCCCAAAGATGCTCTATTGGATTGAGATCTGGTGACTGTGGAGGCCATTTGAGTACAGTGACCTCATTGTCATGTTCAAGAAACCAGTCTGAGATGATTCCAGCTTTATGACATGGCGCGTTATCCTGCTGAAAGTAGCCATCAGATGTTGGGTACATTGTGGTCATAAAGGGATGGACATGGTCAGCACCAATACTCAGGTAGGCTGTGGCGTTGCAACGATGCTCAATTGGTACCAAGGGGACCAAAGAGTGCCAAGAAAATATTCCCCACACCATGACACCACCACCACCAGCCTGAACCGTTGATACAAGGCAGGATGGATCCATGCTTTCATGTTGTTGACGCCAAATTCTGACCCTACCATCCGAATGTCAGCAGAAATCAAGACTCATCAGACCAGGCAACGTTTTTCCAATCTTCTACTGTCCAATTTCGATGAGCTTGTGCAAATTGTAGCCTCAGTTTCCTGTTCTTAGCTGAAAGGAGTGGCACCTGGTGTGGTCTTCTGCTGCTGTAGCCCATCTGCCTCAAAGTTCGACGTACTGTGCGTTCAGAGATGCTCTTCTGCCTACCTTGGTTGTAACGGGTGGCGATTTGAGTCACTGTTGCCTTTCTATCAGCTCGAACCAGTCTGCCCATTCTCCTCTGACCTCTGGCATCAACAAGGCATTTCCGCCCACAGAACTGCCGCTCACTGGATGTTTTTTCTTTTTCGGACCATTCTCTGTAAACCCTAGAGATGGTTGTGCGTGAAAATCCCAGTAGATCAGCAGTTTCTGAAATACTCAGACCAGCCCTTCTGGCACCAACAACCATGCCACGTTCAAAGGCACTCAAATCACCTTTCTTCCCCATACTGATGCTCGGTTTGAACTGCAGGAGATTGTCTTGACCATATCTACATGCCTAAATGCACTGAGTTGCCGCCATGTGATTAGCTGATTAGAAATTAAGTGTTAACGAGCAGTTGGACAGGTGTACCTAATAAAGTGGCCGGTGAGTGTATATTGTTATACTGTACTTTGTTTTACTGTATAAAAAATTGTTGTCGACTACACTTTTCCATTTTGCGGAAATGGTATATTTCACTGGTATTTAACGTTGGAGTCAGTAGTTTATGAAAAAAGCAGGGTACACAATGGTTTTCAACATTAATAATATTAATTCTTTATTTATAAAGTGCACACAGATTATGCAGCGCTGCATAGAGCTTGTCAAATTGGTCCCGGTCCCCATGGGGCTCACAATCTAATCAACCTACCAATATGTTTTGGAGTGTGGTAGGAAACAGGAGGACCCGGAGGAAACCCACGGAGAGAACATACAAACTCTTTGCAGATGTTGACCCTGGGACTGGGACCCAGGTCCCCAGCGCTGCAAGACTGTAATGCTAACGACTAAGCATTTGTGCAAATGTACCATATGATACATTATTAAGCTTATTGAATACAGGTGTAGAAGCTCTTGCTACTCTCTAGTTGTTAAAATTATGTCTTGTAATAATTCTGCAGTGACGCTGGGGATGCACCAAGCATTTCTTCTGCTGGATTTCAGTTTTTGCTTCTGGACACAGCATCTCAGCTCTGGTATTTTATGCTTCAATATCTTAAAACGGCAGAGGCAAGTATAACCCCCCTCCCTCTTTATATTGCATGATATTGTTACTGATTATACATTTGTGAGGAAACCTCAGCATCGTGTTAGTGTCTTATCAATTGGTCCTCTCAAATGTAAGGACATTTATACAGATGCTAAAGATTAGACTCTGTTCACACCTATGCCGGTGGAAAATAAGAACTTAAGGTGAACGGTAAATCACTGTTCATCTTCCATTTCCTTTCCAATTCAATTATAAAAGCAGAAAAAAGACGCAGGCTGCTGCCTTGTAGCGCTAGTTGTTTAGCTTCCCTCCCTTCCTCCTGTAGTGCTAGCTGTCCCCCCCCCCCCCCAACCCCACAAGGGGGCATAAATTAAAATACTAGGCTCCCTGAGGGGCTCATGTAACGTACCCCAGAGTAATTAGCATAACTGTTATAACTCTATATTTCCATGATCGCGGCACATAGAGTTCTAATAAGTGATGTTCTTCAGGACTTCTTTTATTAGGACACATCTACCACTAGTAAAACTGATAAAACTGATGGTAGATGCCCTTTAAAGAGTTTATGTTCATTGTGTAGACTATCTAATACATGTAACTCTCCTTCCATTTTTGCCCCGAATTGGCTGCAGGTCGCATAGAACATGGAAGAGCAGAAATCTGCTGCAGAAAAACTGCAGATTATTTCAATTTAATATGTGCAGAGTAACTTTGTAACGTCCTACATCTATTGCAGGGCTACTATTGGCTGCAGATTTTACACATTCTGAAAATCCACTGCTTTGATAAATCTTGTGGTCAGTTTGAATTCTTAGTCCGATCCTAATTGAAGACTCCAATAGAAGTGCATTATGACACTTGCAGCTCACTTATCTATCAGATCACCAATACACAGTGTATGACTGTTGGTCTTTTTACAGCCATTGCTCATAACCTCCCCATACACATGCACATTTTCATGAAGTTTGTAAAATTTGGGACCTACATCTAATACAGTTCTAATGGAAATGGTAGGGTTGACTGACCCTACCATATTGTAAAATGACACCTCATTTAGCCTTCACTTATATATTCCTGTCTTATACCAACAGTCCCGAGGGATGAACCTGGTGGAGATCCTGTCCTTCATGTTCCAGCTTAGCTTTTCCACACTTGGAAAGGTAAATTGTGATGAGCAAAAAACGTTTTTTGATGTATTTTCCAAGAGGAAACTTTTTTTTTTTTTTTTTTTTTTGCAAAGATTGAATAAATGTACAACTGTTTTTTGCTTTATCATCACAAAGGACTACTCTGTGGAAGGGATGAGTGAATCGCTGCTGACGTTCCTACAACACCTACGAGAATTTGGACTAGTATTTCAGAGAAAGGTTAGCAATTCTGTATCCCTGTCGTTATATTGTACTACTGTCTTTCAAGGGTACAAGTTTTTTGTATACTTGGAGATAAAAAGTTTAAAAGGGTCTGTCAAAAGGTCTTGAGTGAACTGAATGATCACTATGTTAGACTGCTAGGGTTTGTATTCTAAACTTAACACAGCACATACTAAGCTTTACAGTCAGGAGCCCTGACCTACATGAGGAGCCTGGCGGCATAAGATACGTGGGCAGCACAGACAGTACAACTCTCTTAACTGCAAGAAATCCTACTGGACTCTCTTTCGATACAACATGTGCAATACAACATTTATTATAACTTCTTTTCAGACGATTCTAAAATGGCCACATTTAGGGTGATGCCACACATGGCGTTTTAAACCCGTTTTTGGTCCATTCTTAAACAATCCGTCCAAAAACACATGCACTTTTGGACAGACTGTTTAAAAACGGACCAAAAACAGGTTCAAAACGCCATCTGTGGCATCACCCTTAGAGGGTCATTTGAAGAATGCTAAACCCGCAGCACAATGACACATTGGTGGTAGTTTAGTTCCCTAAAATGTAATTGTAGTTTTTTCCCCTATTTTTTTTATAATGTAATAGGGTACAGAACCTGCCTAGTGCAAGTGTGAACTGAGCCTGTCAACCTCAATAGAGTTTCTTTCTCTTTAAAGGGGACCTGTTACCAGATTTATACTAATAAGCCCAATATCAAGCTCCCATAGCACTATACTAACTCGTGCCTACACTGTTTTTAGCTAAAAACAAAATGCATAGTTCCTATGCCTCAAAAATGCAGTTTGTAAGTCTACCTGGCTGCTGGCCTGAAGGAGTTAGGTGTCCTAAGGACGTGTGCTATTATGTAAGGCAGTGTGTCTCTCACCTGTATCTGCTCTTCCCCCTCTCCCTTCTGCAGTGCAGAGGAGAGGATGACTCATCAGTCCAAGGACGGGGAGGAGGGTCTTGCCAGCAGACATGAGGTGAGACAAACAATCCCTTGCATGAATAGCACATGCCATAGGAACGCCCTGCTTTTCAGGGTAAAAACTTCATTTTCTGGGGATAGGAACTAAGCATTTATTTAGGTAAAAACTGTTTGGGCACAAGTTAGTATAATGCTATGGGAACTTGTTATGCTGCTTATTAGTGAATCTGGTGAACCAGTTCCCTTTAATAATGTTATTGCATTACATTTTCAGAGAAAGTCTCGTCGCTATTATCCAACACGTCTAGCGATCAATCTGGCTTCTGGAATCTCTGGCAGTACCCTGGACAGCCATAAGCAAGGATTTATCGTGGTGGAGACTAACTACAGGATATATGCATATACAGGTTGGTAACTGTAGACACTAGTATGTGACTGTTCATGTTCTACAGCTACAAGAACTGTTCAATGTCAATCAATGCATGTAAATGTTTGTAGTAATAATAATAATGATAATCTTTATTTATATAGTGCCATCATATTCCTGTAGCACTTTACAGATCATAATGAACATTTACAAATAATAATCAATTGCAGAGTACAAGCAGTCATATGGAACATGAAGGTGTGACATAAGAGCTTGTATAATGGTCCTGCCATTCTTTATAATGGAACAGTAAAAAATAATTTAATAAATAAAGATGCAGCAGCTTGAACCAGCCATCAGCCGCCATCTTATATACAAAATCCAAGGTACCTGCTGTTTGCCTGATAACAGATGCAAGAAGGACACGGGATGGGTTAATAAAGAGAGTAAATGTTTCATGCAGTTAGTTAATGTTATAGACTTGCCTAAACAAATAGGGTAGGGCATTCCACAGAGCTGGTGCAACTTGGAAAGTGTGTGTGGGGGTGGGGGAGGGAGGAAGTCCTGGAGAAGTGAATGAGAAGTTTTAATTAGGGTTGAGCATAATCTAATATCACTGACTGGTTGAAAAGCACGGGTTGGGGGGCGATGTACTCAGATGAGAGAAGAGAGATAGGGAGGTGCAGCATTATGCAGAGTTTGGTCTGAAAGAAGAGCCTGGCTGTTATAGATTGTAGAGGAGAGAGTTTAGTGAGTGGAAGACCGATTAGTAGGGAGTTACAGTAGTCTAGACGAGAGTTAATCGGAGTAACAATTAGTATTTTAGAGGTTTTAATTTTAAGAAATGGGCGGATTCTGTAAGATGCAAGCGGCAAGACCGAACAATTGAATATGTGGTGCAAAGGAGAGGTCCGAGTCCAGGACAACCTGGGCCTGCTGCTTTGGGGTAATGCTGATCCCACAGACTGGAGACCAGAGATTGAGAGGTCAGAGTTTGGTAGGTTAGTAGATGGTGGAAAGACAAGAAGTTCAATCTTCAAAAGATTCAAAAGGTTTCAAGACAAGAAAGGACGTGATGTTAGAGACAACAGAAAGATAATCACTGGTTTTCTGGTGTAAGGCAGGGTGATTTTACATGCTAAAGTATATAGTTGAGTATCATCAGCATAAAGATGATACCGGAAACCAGTAGTGTAAAATCGGCATGGCACCCATCTTCTCTTTTGTTCACATAATTAATTCTATATTCTTAGATTCAGAACTACAGATTGCACTCATTGCTCTCTTCTCTGAAATGCTGTATCGATTTCCCAACCTAGTAGTGGCACAGGTCACTAGAGAAAGTGTTCAGCAAGCTATTGGAAATGGGATCACTGCTGAGCAGGTAAGAACATCAGAATACATGGGAAATTGGGGTTTGGTAAGCATGTTTTTGGTTGTAAGTGCAAAGATGAATTACTTTATTATAAGGACTCTATTAATGTAAATGTATTTTGTTAAGTGCCTGCATGTGTATGGATTATCTACGTGTAAATGCACTCATGTCAGACATTTTTGCAATTTGTTCTATAATAGTCCCTATATCAACATTAGGCTCCTTTCACATAAACATTGGCCACCCCTAGAAGTGCATTGGGCGTGAGTACAGTACAGTGAGAACACCATGTGTAGCTCTTCCATACTGCAAACATATAGAGTATGCTTTATCTTTTGCTGTACGTATGGCATGGCTGCCTATGGAGAGGGAAGGGGTGAGGAGGGCTCACCCCTCCCCTTCTCCAGCCAGCTGTACCCTACGCTCTGGTTCCTGCCCAGCGAGCATACGTTTGTCTAAAACTGGCCATAATCACAAAGCGTAGGGATTTTCCGGCACAGGAAAGTACAGTAATTTTTAGTTTGACGATTAACTGTCTAAAGGCTTATTCACATTTGGTCTTTGTGGACCTTTCTATACTAAAAACATCATTAGCTAGGAGACCTAGATAATTTTAATGGTTGGAGTCCTGCTCCTGGGGTAAAAAGCTCTTCCTTACCTTGGTTTATCCCTTTATCTGTGCTGCTGTTTCTATGTGTGGTAGTGCTGTGGATTGCAGTCAGTTAAGGGTTTTGCTTGAATTTTTTAAAACCCAATTCAAGCTAAGATGAGGTCACATCTGTATGGTCAGTTGAATTTTCTGATCGGACAGAAGCCCTATAAGTACATGAGACTGATCCTTCCGATACATTCTGATGAAATCCCTTCCTCTGAATTCCTAGATAATCCACTTCCTTCGGACCAGAGCCCACCCTGTAATGTTGCAGCAGGTGAGATAACCTTTAATTTATGTTGTATAGACTATGCTAATTTTTACATTTATGGCGTCGTTTCTAAACAACTTTCTGTATTTTGCAGAATCCTGTGCTTCCACCTACCATCACTGATCAAGTTCGTCTCTGGGAACTCGAGAAAGATCGCCTCCGATTCTCTGAAGGTGAGAGTGTTTCAGAAGTATTGGGATCAATGGGAACCTGCTTATTACTCACTCATGGGACTGTGGTGCTTGTGTGATTTGGTAGTGAATAGGATGATCCACAGAACCAACTACCAAATGTTGTATATACACTTTACCTGGGTGGCTTGGCATCTGGTAATTGGAAGGGTTTCTAGTCTGATACTGGCAATCACAGTTAATGAAACTGAAATGGTGTCCAGGGTGAAAATGATGGATCTGAAAAACGAATGTAAGAATGGAGACTGATGTAGCCCAGTGAAGAGGAGGCTAACACTTGTATGGACCCAGATCACTTATGTTGTTATATCTATTTTTTGCTTTCTAGGCGTATTGTACAATCAGTTCCTCTCACAGGTGGACTTTGAATTACTGCGAAATTACGCCCGTGACCTCGGAGTCCTCGTTTTTGAAAACCCAGCGAGACGAGTAATGGTGGTTACACCTGCTGGCCATTCAGATGTTAAGCGTTTTTGGAAGAGACAGAAACACAGCTAGTGACATGTAAAGTCATAAGAGATGTCGGCTGTTGGATCTGTGTTTGCTATTGATTTATAAATTGGGCAAATTTTTGTACTACCTTTCGTTACTGGGCTCCCACATCCCTGTGATGGTCACCGGGCTCGCTGCCTTTAAAGAATACGTACACTTCTATTTTTGTGTCTCTGTTTTGTTCACTGGGAATTTTTCAGGCCACAGTGATATTCTACATCTATCTCCTACTTGGATTTCATAGTGTTATAATCTAGAAAGCTTTTACTATTTATTGGACATAAGAGATGTAACTATTGCAGTCACCTACATGACTGACTGAGATATAGATGAGATCTCTGAAGACCACAACATGTTTTCTCTCTAATGGCTTCCTTCATAAATAAAGCGTTTAGGAGATGTAATGGTCTTCTGCAGTCAATCAGAAGATACCGCATTTGTAAAGCTGCAGATACCATGCTACAAGAACTAGCCATTATTCTACCACTTTCTTTTATACAAGTTATAAGAATGTTTTATCATGGATTATATTATTAATGAATATCTTGCCCTGCAGTGATATACAATAATATACACTGCTTATCTGCTGTTTTTTGGTTTGTATGTATGTGTATATATATTTACAGATGTATCACTGGTTAACATGATGCTGTGATAACGTATTGGGTGGAGCATGCATTATGTGGGTCCAAGAAATATTATGGGAATGTTGCAAATTGCAAAGTACATCGATAGGCTATCTCTGGGATTCCTATTCATTGTCTATCAATTTCTAACACTCACATTATTGTTCTGCCGCTCCACCCTTTAGATAGAAATGACCTGTTCTCATGATTGGTGGGTCCAGCAGTCGGACCCTCACAGTGGAAGAGTGACACATATAAATTTGGTACAACCCCTTTAACCAACAGAAAGGTACCCTGTATTTCCTAACATTACAGACTGTGTTATCTGATTTGGTTAATGAGTTGAGCCTGTCATGTTGTATGACATGCATGACACGAGTGCTGCATATCAAAAATCCATTAGTACCAAACAAGCAGCATTATCACATAGGGAGCATGCCCCTGTGGTCTTGACACACCAGACTAATCAATCAAAATGAGGCTACAAATTTGAGATGAAAAATTAATAAACATAGTGCTTGGGTTTATAAAGTACCCACTTGATAATTTACACCTCAAATTTGGAGTGCAGTCTCATTTTTTCATATTTTTTCTTATATATAATGTATTCAAAGGCAGCACTGACAGTCACTACTCAATCAATTATTGGTCACACTGTTTGACTATGTTAAAGGGAAAGCTGTCAGCAGAAATTGACCCAATAAACCACTAGTATGTTGTCAAGTAGATTAACACCTTCATGAGCGTTTATCTTTCATGGTCCAGTATGGTGGCATCTTCTAGAACAGTGATGGTAAACTTTTTAGAGACCAAGTGCCCAAACTACAACAAAGACCCGCTTATTTATCGCAAAGTGCCAACACAGAAATGTAATTTGTGATTTATACTCGCTTCTCTGTCACAGTTTTCATTGATACCAGCACCTGAGGACACCAATAAAGCAGAAAATAGTCCCAGGTAGAGCTGTGCACAGCAAGTCCTGGGCTGTCTGGGACTGCAGGAAGATACCTAGAGTCATCTCTGGTGATGGCCTGAGTGCCCACAGAAAGGGGTCTGAGTGCCACCTCTGGCACCAGTGCCATAGGTTAGCCATCACTGTTCTAGAATATCAAGTGAAATGTCAATCAGTGTTATAAAATCAAGGAGGCAAAAACATTAGCACTGAAGTCAAGCTCTCTCCACCACAGAATCCCCCACTTTCACTATAATTGACAGCTCTGCTTCGAGGGAAATCACTCACCAGCTGTCTTGAAGTCTAGTAAATGATGTCAGTCACAGCAGAGGGTGTGCTAATAAGGCCTCTTTCATCCGCGGAGCATACAGCAGCGCGCTGGAGCTCGACTGTAAACACGGGTATGGTACGTCGCCACACAGCCTAAGCAGGAAGAGACTGACCTTAAGGCCGAGCTCTCCATGACTTCATACAATCAATTTACATCTTAATTCAACGCTGAGACATGAAAGAAACATGAACTGGAAGGTGTTTAGTTACTTGACATCATACTGGTTTGGACAAGTTCCGTTTCATTTTAAAAGAGATTAAACAGTTCACTTATCCAGAAATGTATAAGGCCGCATTCACACGAATGTATGGGCATTTGTTCGCTGCGATGGAGAGGAGGAAGGGGGACCCCTTCCCTCTCCATAGCGGTGCACGGTGCCGTAACACGGGGAAAAGTAGGACATATCTTTTCAAGTAATAGTGCAGTAATTTTATATGGAAAATCGATGAGTGGCACATTAGTATCAGAGTAGTAGCTACGCTAATTGTTATTGTGCAATGAAAATCTCAGAGTTTTACAATAAGCAGCAACAAATTCCTTTGGTTACGGCTTCACATACATCTGCAAAAAAAGAAAAGTGGTAGTTCTGTTCCACCCTTCATAGCAAACTGTAGATTTTACCTGCAGTATATATTCAGTTCCCAGACTAGACAAAGTTGCATTGGTTGCAGCTGACATAGGACGATGCAAAGTCACTTTGACTTATACATTGTGGACATGCCCCAAGACAGACATAAACATTCTTAAGAAGTATGCAAAAACGTTTTCTAAGGTGTTAAATGGAAAACAATACCTCCTTTTGCTACCTTGAAAGGCAGCCCCCTAACATCAAGTATGACCTACAAGAAGTCTAAAAGCATGATGTGGGATTATGCCAAACCGGTATATCTATTCCAGAAGGAACAGACTCCCAACTATAGACAGCACTGTTTTGACCTGGTTAGGTCTCAGTACAGTATAGGGAACTGGATTGGCTGTGTGGGGAGGCTATTGACTAGGGTAAGACAGTAGGTGTTCTCCTTATGGAGAGATAAGGTAGCTTTAATAGGCAATCTCTCCATAAGGAGAACACCTACTGTCTGACCCTAATCAAAATTCTGATATGATACTGGATTATAGGATAGGACATGACTTTGGCTCCATCTTGTGGTAAGCTTAGAGTATAACAACGTCTTTAAAGTGTTATCCACTGACATTGTACAGCGCTGTACAATAGGTTACAATGTAAAGCTACATACAACTTGTACAGATAAACATTAAGAAAACTCACAAACCATTTCTCTACACCCAATCCAAAAGAGCTTTATGCTATTTGAGCATGTGTATGAGCCCAGTGAAATGCATAGGGCAAAAGACAAGCTTTGTGTACAGGTACCCTTGAGAGATTGGTAATCTGAGGAAGCAGAACTGCAGTGTCCAGCCATGTTCACACTACTGTAATGGATTACTTTTCTAATGAAAGACATTGTGAAGTGAAGGATTTCTATTTCAATATACAGCAATAGTCTATGATTTTCATTGCCTTTGATGGCAGCAGTCCATATTTGGTATCACAAAAGAAGAGGGGTTGTCCAGCCAAATCCATATGGTAATTCGGTGGTTTAAAATCACAATTTATTTCATATTTTTAAAAAACTTTTCTCATGACAAATAAAGAAAAACTGGCGCGTTTCAGATCTAAGCGCTCCTTAATCGATTAAGGATCGCTTAGATCTGAAACGCGTCAGTTTTTCTTCTTTTGTGATACCAAATACTGACTCCGACTCAGATACTCTGTGCATCGGTCTGGCGGGACATCGGAGAGGTGAGCTGAAAAGAAACTTTAGTTTTTTCTTGTAATCAGTCCATATTGACTGTGATTAAACTGACTATAGCGTCTCTCTCTATTCGCACTCTCAAGTCATTTTTTTTTTTATAAAGGGCTGACACCATTAAAGGAATATCCGTCTTCTTAGTGAAGGGGACAGATCTATTTCCTAAGGCTCTTTTATGCGGATGTTATTAGTACAGACAGTAAGATAAAGGTACAATAGTCTACGTACAAGGTCTTTGTAGACTTCATTGATATCCTGTAGCAGTATCTTCTATAGTTCTAGTGTACAAGGTCAATGTACTGCATAGAACAGGAGAGGTTACTATACAATAGGTGATATTTTCTGTCGAATTTTTTTGTAGGCGAATAGGAATGCCATTAGAGATGTGCTTTCAATAAGAGGTATGACTTGTAATGGGAAATGAAATGTCACAGACCTGCAGCTGATTGTGGTATCTGCCAGTCACATTTACTTTGACTAAGCAATTTCTATAGTCTTCTGAGCTGGGAAAAGCAATGTATGGCTAATATCTAATCTACTGATGACTTATGGTGTAGGGATTTTCATCTATCATATATTTATTCACTTGGTTACATCTAGCAGCAACTCCATGGACAGCTAGGCAGTATGCTATAGGTCTACTAGCTCCACGACATTGTCAGATCAGTGACTTGTACTTCCTGGGGCTTAGAATTATACAGTAAATATATGTCTACTCAGTACTGAATTATAATATAGGCGGTTTGGGCAGTAGCCCGGGGCCAAAGCCATCTAGGGGACCCATGACCTGCACTCATGAATTCTCTCATACATCTGTTCCTGCTCTCAATACAGATATATACAGGAACAATTTCAGGACCTTTAAAAGGTCCTCCAAGGGTCCTGAAACCGCAAATTGAAAGCAGGCAGAAGGGACACATCCTCCATTAGCCAGGAAGCTGATTCTAATACCATGTGTTGTAAGTGAATTCTGGACTTGTAGGGGCTATAATATTCATAAAGCCAATGGCAGTCTGTATCCGCCCCTGACCATTCTCTATGAGGTGAAATCCGCAAGGATTTAGATGTCAATCTAATTTTGATCACCTATGCTATAAATAGGTAGCATCTCATTGGGATACCTATGGCCCACTCCAGTACAGTGATGTGCAGAAAATCACCTGACACCCCTTAAGGGTTTTTCATTCATTTTTCGCTCTCCACCTTCAAAAACTTTTTCATTTTTTTGTGTACAGAGCTGTGTGAGGGCTTATTATCTGTGTGACAAATTCTACCTCTCATTTTCTCAACATAAAATTTTACTTCTCAGTGAGCTTATTTACTATTCCATGCCACGTACTGGGAAGCTGGAATAAAATTCCAAATTTGGTGAAATTGGCAAAAAAACGCATTTGCGCCACTTTCTTGTGGGCTCAGTTTTTAAGACTTTCACTGTGCGCTGCAAATAACACCTCTGCAATATTCTTTGGTTCGTTGTGATCGGGGTGATACCAAATTTATATAGGTTTTATTGCGTTTAATACATTTTCAAAAATTAAACGAATGTGTAGGAAAAAAACCCAATTTGGCAACTTCTGATTTTTCATACTATGGTTTACGGAGCTGTGTGCAGTGTCTTTTTTTTTTCAAGATGTGATGACGTTTTCACTGCTACCACTTTGAGGACTCTGCGACCTTTTGATCACTTTTTGTGATGTAAAATGGTGTAAAAGTGGCATTTCGGACATTTGGGTGCTATTTTCCGTTCAGCACAGGCTATAACCGTTTTTACATTTTGATAGATAGAGCCTTTTGAGAGGTGGTGATACCTAACATGTTTGTGATTTTTACTGTTTTATCTAGGACTTAAAACAGTCCTTACTTCAGTTGCACAGGTGACTTTCAAATCAACTCTTTCATAGCCAAAAATGGCTCCCTGGTACCAGGATGAGAACAAACCAAGACACATCAGTCTCTAGTGTATGTAGAAAATCTTCTCCGTTTATTAGTCTCAGCTGCATATATCAAAGAAGAAAAATCAGCGTAGATGGACGTGGAAAAGGAGATAAGGTGCTTGGATGCTATAGGCCAGTGATGGCGACAGTGCTTGACCCCCGGCATGACCCCCAGCTAATACCTAAAATGGCTTCTGTTTGGTTCTCTTGCTCCAAGATGGCCGCCGTAGAGGAATATATCACTAACACATTTTATATCAGTTCTAGGAAAAAGGGGTGATTAGAATTTTTAGGGGTTTTTTTTAACCTTTTTTTTCAACTATTATTTTAGACCCTCCAGGGAACTTTAACCCTACATAGTCTGATCGATCCTGCCATATACTGCAATACTACTGTATTGCAGTATATGGTATTTTTACACAGTATTCATTAAAATGAGCCACTGGCTCATTGTAACGAAATTGCAGGTCTGACGAAGATCTGAGTCTGTCATGGCAACCAATCGCTGCTCCCTGATGATGTCCCATGGAGTGACAATCAGAACAAAGACACGTGCCGTTGTCTTTTAAATGTTGGCGGCATCGGTAGGGTCGATGCCCGTGATAAGTGCTAGCACCAATAATGGAGTAATAGAGGTGGGTGTTTGCTGCAAAATGCAGCAAACCCCTCCCCTGTATGAAGAGGGCTCACCACTTGAGCCCTCTTCATACAGCCTCCAAACCTCATACCAGAGCGTTAAGGAATTTGCAATACACACATTTGTTTGGGTATCAGCTTCCTAGCCCATTCCTTGCTGACATGCTTTGGCCCAAGCATGATCCAAGCACCATGATTGTGGCAATCTTCTAAAATAAACTTTTAAAATTATACTAATGAGCCTGAGGGGCTACCCTAGCCCATCTATGATATGGCTTTACAGGCTGTTCCACTGTCTCACCCCCTGCTCGCTCAGCACTCCCTAAGGTTCCAATAATGACAACCTTTTATGGACTAGAAGGCCTATCCTCCCCTGAGGGGGAGACCTATACAGCCTAACCCAGAACATCAGTATTTATGTGGACCAAATGTCAAGACTATTTGTTGTCTACCATCGTATGTCTGCAATACTACTGATGTTCTTAAGCATTTGAATGGGATAGTCCTTCACGATAAAACATATCTAGCCAGCTTGGACATAGAAGCTCTCTTCTCTTCCATTCCGCAGACTAAGGGATGTGAAGCAGTAGAGGCTTTTCTTAGCACGCGAGGAACACAATTTTCCAGACACAACACCCTGGTTGTAGATCTTATGAGGTTTATTTTGGAGAAAAATGTATTGATCTTTGAGAATAGGTTCTTCCACCAGCTGAGTGGAACAGCTATGTCGAGCCCAATGGCTCCCAGTTATGATAATCTATACCCCGCTAGTGGGAGGACCCAGTCATATTCTCAGAATCGTATGCCAAGTGGACTGGCATCTCCATCTGGCTAAAGTACATCGATGATGTACTCATTCTGTGGATATCCCGTGAGCTCTCTCCACACTTCCCCAGGATGTAATAGTAAGTCCTCGTGCGCAAAAGGGTTACATTTAGTGGGGCCACGTGCTAGCCGGCCAAATAAATACATTTTTGTGCGAGAGGCCTTACACTTATTAATTTCATCAGCATCTGGACAGTCATCTATGTAGATAGCCACCATAGTTTCTTCCCCAAGAGGCAGGAATGACAGGTTCTTTGTCTGTTACATGATACAGATTAGTGTTTTACCCGTTGGAATTGTCTATATTAGTAGGCACCTTAGTGGTCAAATTATTCTGTATGGACAATGATCCAATTTGGAACATTTAAGACCAGCGAGATAGTGCCATTGAGCTACCAAACTCAAATAGAGAGCCCCCCCCTTGCTCTATAGCTGCTTGCCTGCTTGTATATACCTATTCACTCATGGACCATCCTTTGGGTATGACTCCTTACTTTGTATTAGTGTGGGCCAATTTTTTTGCTCCTAGCCATGCACCATTCTGGTATTATTATCTGTACTCTTTGCTTTTGGCATTGTGACACATGCAGGCAGAGTGTATTAGGGGGTAGCTGGGTTAATACCCTTTTAGCCCAGGGGTTGTTTCCTCCTCATAGTGTGTTTTTAGTGTTTTTAATGATTGTCCTATGTGTTTAAGGTTTTTGTATGTTTGTGAATAAACTATTGATGAATTATAATTGGCCGTTGTACGCATCCCCTTCATTTTTATGTGATATAGTGCCATTGAGCAATGTGCCTTCTCTCCTCTTTTTTATCTTCCGTCACTATAATTATTGATTTATACATGTATAAATCCATCTTTTAGGCCTCCTCAAGGGGGTGGTCTTCTGCAGAGGTTTCACTATAGTTGCATAGTGAATTCTAGAGAATGTCATCCTGTACTTTTCTCTAGGACTGCCTTTAAAATGAAATCCATGGAAGACTAAATATTATCTGTTATAAGGTATACGGAGATTCTACGTTTATCTAAGGGTAAGGGTTAGTGTATATTCAAGGTTCTACAACAATGCGGCCTTTCACTTATAAGATTTCTGTCAACCGGAAAGAACAGATGAGGGAAGTGTAAAAGGTTAAGAATTTAGACTGCATGGGCCCCATAAGTTTTTTGTTATGATGTGGAACAGGCAGACTCATGTTGTCAAAGTTACATTGAAGGTTTTCTGGTTGAATTCACATTCTGCGTCTCTTGGGATTTAATTCAGATCCAAGTGAGTAATGTAAATTGACTCATAGTACCCTTTTTTTCTACAATTTATGTCTTTGATTGAGATATAATCCCTCAGTGTGAAGGTCACCTTCCTTTTGCTGTACTCTTGTAATAATAATAATAATCTTTATTTATATAGCGCCATCAAATATTACATTACAGGGTAAAAACAGTCATATGGAACAATACGTGTGAGGGCCCTGCTTGCAAGAGCTTACAGACTATGAGGATGAGAAGGGGGGGGGGGCACAAGAGCTTACAGTCTATGAGGATGAGAAGGGAAGGGGGGCACAAGAGCTTACAGTCTATGAGGATGAGGGGGGGGGCACAAGAGCTTAAAGTCTATAAGGATGAGGGGGTGACACAAGAGCTTACAGTCTATGAGGATGAGGGGGTGACACAAGAGCTTACAGTCTATGAGGATGAGAGGGTGACACAAGTGGTATAAGAGCATGTATAATGGTCCGGCCATTCTTTATAAGGGAACAGTATGAAATAATTTAATTAATGAACCAGCCATTAGCCGTCATCTTATGTACAAAGTCAAAGGTCAATGAGATTGCAGAGAAACTTGGAGCTTGGTATATATCTGGTGTTTGCTATATACCCGACGGGAGATAGGACATAGGATGGATTAGTAAAGGGAGAGTTGACGTTTCATGCAGTTAGTGAGTGTGATAGATCTGCTTAAAGAGATGGGTTTTAAAAGCACGTGTGAAGCTTTGAAGATTGGATATTAGTCTGAATGTCCTGGGAAGGTCGTTACGTAGAATTGGTGCAGCTCGGGAAAAGTTCCAGAAACATGGATGAGAGGTTTAAATTAGGGTAGAGATTGATCTAATGTCACTGGCCGATCGAAAAGCACGGGAAGGGCGATAGACTGAGATAAGTGAAGAGAGATAGGGAGGTGCAGCATTATTCAGAGCTTTGTGGATGAGGGTTATTATGTTACACTGAATTCGGAAGGAGACAGGCAGCTAGTGCAGTGATTGGCACAAACTGGAGGCATCCGTGTAGCGTTTGGTCTGAAAGACGAGCCTGGCTGCTGCATTAAGAATAGATTGTAGAGTTTAGGAGAGAGATTAGTGAGTGGAAGACCAATTAGTAGGTAATTACAGTAGTCTAGTCGAGAGTCAGAGCAACAATTAGGATTTTAGAGGTTTCAAGTGTCAGAAATGGGCGGATTCTGGAGATGCACTCTTAATTTACAATTATTTTTTAAGTATATAAATCATAAGAAACAAAAAATTTAGAGTGTGGGCCTTCTGAAGAATAACCTGGTCATGGTGGAGGTCGATGAGGAAAGGGCCAATCAATTGAATGTTGTCTTTTCAGCTGTCTTTACCCAACTGGTGGAAGACATGATGAGGAGTAAAGTAAATTCTCTTTGGAATGTCAACAGTTTAACCCAAGAAGAGGTACGCCGCCGCCTTGCGACCACTAAAGAAGACACATCACCAGGCCCATATGGTATACACCCCAGTAATTGCATAAACTTTGTATCGTGACAGACCATTGTTCTTAATATTTGAAGATGAGGAATGGTTATATTCCAGTGCAAACAAACAGAGTGACATGTTAAAGGTACCGACTCAATATATAGTTTTTGGAAAAATATGGCTCCCCTCCTGTCATCCCGGTGATACATTTTCATTTATTTAGCCATTTCACAGCATATAGAGCTTTAATTGTATTTATTTATGCTTTGTATTATACTAGGAAATTGATTACATCGTGCGGGCATTACAGGGGAGAGGGTTTCACAGCAACCACTGCTTATTCTTTGCACATATCTACGTGGCTGCTATTGTAATCCTTGCATCATTTTGCACATATTTGACTGATTACATAGGACATCAATTTGCACATGTTGGTGCTTTTAAATGTTTTTAACTTGTCTGTAGTATGAATTTAAATAAAGATATTTGATATTTTTCCAAAAACTATATATTGAGTCGATACCTTTAACATATCACTTTGTTTGTTTGCACTGAAATGCTTGTTTTTGACATGTGGTACCAACATCGGCCATTAACTGGTTTCATGAGAATGGTTATATTCCGTTACAAATTGCAAATGTGGTGCCAATATACAAAACCCGCGCCTGTGCAGCTCCGGCTTCGGAGCACTGATCGCGCAGGCGTGGGCCTGCTGTTCTGCGCATGCACAGACGGCAGGTTCGTCGGACGAGGGTGCACAGCTACGGGGAGCTGCGCGCCGAAGATTGTGCGTAGGAGTAAAGATGCTACTGGGGCGTGGCGTGGCCTCAGCTGCGGCTACTCCACGCCTCAGTAGCCGCATAACAAAATTTGCATATAAAACTAATAAAAGTTATCAAAAAGTGCGGGGATGTGAGGATTAGCCCTTAAAAGGGCTATCCTCACGTCCTATTGATCCACCTACCACCCGATCTACCTTTATAGGTAGATTTGTGGTGGTAGGTTCCCTTTAAAATTGTGTCGTAAGCCAAGCACTTACATGCACCAGGAGGAAGATGGTGAACTGCGGCAGACCTGAGCGGGGAAGCGACACATGCAGGATTCTCGGGCGCACGATCTTAGTGAATCGTGGCACTTTTGGGATCTAATCCGGACCGGGTAAGTAAATGTGCCCCAATGTCTTATATATAGTAATAAAAATCAAAAATTCTAAAATGATAACAGCTGCTTTCAATTAATCCTCCAGAATAACATTCTGATAAATTCCTTTGAAGCTGAATTGATTTTTTGTGGCGCTGAGTGTAAATGTGTAGTATGAGGGGCATGGTGGATCTTGCATAAACGGGCTCTGGTTACACAGTGGTGAGTATTGTGTGAGATGCTGGACATACCTTTCTAGTTTTTTTAGAACTTACACACTGGGGATTTTAAATAAGCTGCCAGCGTGAATATCTGAAATTTCACAAGCCACGTTGGGAAAAAAAACCTTCTGCTTGAAAGAGCAGAGAACTTTAGTCATATTGTGGGAGTGGAAAAAGTGTGGTGTATAGTTGTGTTTAACTTACTGTCTATGAAGGGAAAGGTTGTTAGGGGTCAGTTCACTGGAACAGTGCCACAGGAAGCAGCGCTTTAAGCTGATGCAGTATGGGGTCATAAGAACAGATATACATATATACCAGGTCAGGAATATCTGAAATACTTTCACTACACACTCAGATTACCCTTGGGTGGCCTGAATTCATTGCATTAAAAATTAGGAGTAAACAGAACAACCTAAAGTAATACGTCTATACAAGTTACTTCAAATTGTAGTCCAGTTCTGATTCATCTCATCTCACTATGAATATATTATAATGGAAATGAGCTAATTATAGAAATAATCTTTACACTATACAAATACTATAGCCAACCCATGGTGATCTATAATGGTGTGACCTTGCAATAAGAAATGTAACTTAAATTTTATGGTTTTATAGTAAACGTTTAAAAAACCCTATTATCAGGTATAGAACCGCTGACCAGAAACCTGGGAAATCCACAGACTAAAATAACACAAAAACCTTAAACAGCATGCCTTAATGTAACATAGCATCAAATAGCCCTCGAGGATTTTAGCACAGATACTGTATATACCCGACCCCTAATTTTACCACCAAAAACTGGGAAAACCTATTGACTCGAGTATAAGCTGAGGGTGGGAAATGCATTGGTCACAGCCTCCAGTATAGAGCCAGCCCTGTAGTATATAGCCAGCCTGCCCTCTGTAGTATACAGCCAGCCTGCCCCCTGTAGTATGCAGCCAGCCAGCCCCCATGTAGTATATAGCCAGCCCGTCCAGCACATAAAAAAAAAGAACTTACATACTCACCCTCCGGCACCCCGATGCTCGTCATGGCTCCCAATCCTTGTTGTGGCTCCTGGCGGCTCCTCTTCAGTGTTCTGTCTACTCCATTAGCTGGCAGAGATGCTTCCTTGCGATCTGCCGGCGCAACACTATGATGCGTATTACACAGTGTCATTCAACCCTTCCCTAGGTCCTATTCTAGGCATTACACAGTGTCATTCACCCCTTCCCTAAGTCCTACTCTAGGAATTACACAGCGTCATTCACCCCTTCCCTAGGTCCTACTCTATGCATTACACAGTGTCATTCACCCCTTCCCTAAGTCCTACTCTAGGCATTACACAGTGTCATTCACCCCTTCCCTAGATCCTACTCTATGCATTACACAGTGTCATACACCCCTTCCCTAGGTCCTACTCTTGGCATTACACAACTTCATTAAACCGTTCCGTAGGTCCTACTCTAGGCATTACACAGTGTCATTCAACCCTTCCCTAGGTCCTACTCTATGCATTACACAGTGTCATACACCCCTTCCCTAGCAGGGCCGCTTCTGCCATGAGGCGAGGTGAAGTCCCCTCCTCAGGCGGCAGATAGCGGACCGCATTTAAGAGCGGCATTTTGCCGCTGGTAGTGCATCCTGGCAATGGCTTGCAGGGCCGAGCCATCTGTTAAATAAATTACATCACCGCCTGTGCGCACCGCTCTGCAGGACACAGGTCGGCGTGATGACGTCACCACGTGCCAACCTGTGTCCCTTCACAGAGCGGCTGCTGGCTGGAGAAGATGAGGGAGCTGCGTTGGAGCACTTAATGGTGAGTACAGTAGGCAGTGTATACAGTGGGGGATCGATAGAACAGCTTCCCATCTCTCATCACGATGTGTATCCTCAGGAGACAGATCGTGATGAGACCATGTACAGTCACTGCTTTCCCCAGCAGTAGCTTCACCCTCCGGCAGTATAAGACTCCCGGCGGATGAAGGACCTGTGATGACATCATGGTCACATGACCTGCCGGGGAAAGCAGTGACCACACAGACCTGCATCTGTGAGGTGAGGGGGGAGACATAACAGGGACCAGGGAAGGGGGAGAACATGGGGGGCAGTGTGAGGCACATTACTTACTGGGGGGCTGTGTGTGGGCACATTACTTAATGGGGGCTGTGTGTGGGCACATTACTTAATGGGGGCTGTGTGTGAGGCACATTACTTACTGGGGGGCTGTGTGTGCACATTACTTACTGGGGGGCTGTGTGTGAGGACATTACTTACTGGGGGGCTGTGTGGGCACATTACTTACTGGGGGGCTGTGTGTGAGGCACATTTCTTACCGGGGGCTGTGTGAGGCACATTACTTACTCGGGGGCTGTGTGTGAGGCACATTACTTAATGGGGGCTGTGTGTGAGGCACATTACTTACTGGGGGGCTGTGTGTGAGGGACATTACTTACTGTGGGCTGTGTGAGGCACATTACTTACTGGGGGCTGTGTGTGAGGCACATTACTTACTGGGGGGCAGTGTGTGAGGCACATTACATTGGGGTTGTATGGGGGAAATTTCGGGGGGTTGTATGGGGGACATTACTGGGGGTAATTGTGTGGGGCACGTATACAGCTGAGACTGTGTACGGGTGGTGGGGGAGCTGAGACTGTATCCAGGGGGGTACCTGAGGCTGTGTATACAGGTGGGTTAGGGGACGAGGTTGTTCATTATTGGAAGGGCTAAATTAGGGCACCTAATTGAATAGCTCTATATTCTCTAATTTGGGTGACTAAAAGATGTTTTATGTTGGGAATAGTTTGTTCAGTCATGTTGTGAGGATTATATATATTGGAATCACAATCTATTATACTGTAAGTGACTGTGGTATTTTTAGGGGCGCCATGGGGAGTTGTGCTGCATGGAGTTGAAGACTTTTCTTTGTGAATTCCGAGGAAAACCAAGGCCGGAAGAAAGCGTAAAGAAATACCCTTCCGGATGGAGTAAATGGTCACCTGTAAGGTACTAGAGGTCACTAATATCTGTGACTATTGACTACTAGTGTGTAAGGCAGCATCACCAGGGGCACGCACATGCGCGCGGTGGGGGGGGGGGCGTGGGTCAGCATTTTCAAGTTTCGCCTCAGGCAGCAAAAAGGCTAGAATCGGCCCTGTTCCCTAGGTACTACTCTAGGCATTACACAATGTCATACACCTCTTACCTAGGTCCTACTCTAGGCATTACATAGTGTCATTCACCCCTTCCCTAGGTCCTATTCTAGGCCTTACACAGTGTCATTCACCCCTTCCCTAGGTCCTACTCTAGGCATTACACAGCTTCATTCTCCCCTTCCCTAGGTCCTACTCTAGGCATTACACAGTGTCATTCACCCCTTCCCTAGGTCCTACTCTAGGCATTACACAGTGTCATTCACCCCTTCCCTAAGTCCTTCTCTAGGCATTACACAGTGTCGTTCACCCCTTCCCTAGGTCCTACTCTAGGCATTACACAGTGTCATTCAACCCTTCCCTAGGTCCTACTCTAGGTATTACACAGTGTCATACACCCCTTCCCTAGGTCCTACTCTAGGCATTACACAGCGTCATTCACTCCTTCCCTAGGTCCTACTCTAGGCATTACACAGTGTCATACACCCCTTCCCTAAGTCCTACTCTAGGAATTACACAGTGTCATTCACCCCTTCCCTAGATCCTACTCTATGCATTACACAGTGTCATTCACCCCTTCCCTAAGTCCTACTCTAGGCATTACACAGCGTCATACACCCCTTCCCTAGGTCCTACTCTAGGCATTACACAGTGTCATTCACCCCTTCCCTAAGTCCTACTCTAGGCATTACACAGTGTCATACACCCCTTCCCTAGGTCCTACTCTAGGCATTACACAGTGTCATTCACCCCTTCCCTAGGTCCTACTCTAGGCATTACACAGTGTCATTCACCCCTTCCCTAGGTCCTCCTCTAGGTATTATACAGTGTCATTCACCCCTTCCCTAGGACCTACTCTAGGCATTACACAGTGTCATTCACCCCTTTCCTAAGTCCTACTCTAGGAATTACACAGTGTCATTCACCCCTTCCCTAGGTCCTACTCTAGGCATTACACAGTGTCATTCACCCCTTCCCTAGGTCCTCCTCTAGGTATTATACAGTGTCATACACCCCTTCCCTAGGTCCTACTCTAGGCATTACACAGTGTCATACACCCCTTCCCTAGGTCCTACTCTAGGCATTACACAGTGTCATTCAACCCTTCCATAGGTCCTACTCTAGGTATTACACAGTGTCATACACCCCTTCCCTAGGTCCTCCTCTAGGTATTATACAGTGTCATACACCCCTTCCCTAGGTCCTACTCTAGGCATTACACAGTGTCATACACCCCTTCCCTAGGTCCTATTCTAGGCATTACACAGTGTCATTCAACCCTTCCCTAGCAGGGCCGCTTCTGCCTTGAGGCAAGGTGAAGTCCCCGCCTCAGGCGGCAGATAGCGGAGCCATGTATGCTAGCTGGCATAGTTTTGCACAAAAAACATGCGAACAGTATAGGTCATGCCCTCTCTGCCACTGGCTTTCCCTCTTTCTGGCGTTTTGGAAGTAATTGCGATTATTTCAGGGCTTCTTTTTCAGTTTTCTGGTGTAGAAGCTTTGATAAATGTCGCCCCCCCCCATGGGCTTGTATATGAGTCTACAGAAATACATGGGGATACATCCTTGCCATTAAAACAAAGGCTACCACACGGCCCCAAACAATGGTTGCGTGTAAGAGACCTTAATTGGATTTTACTTGGAAAGTAGGAAACAGATTTGTATGGAGATGTGATTAGAACATTATGGGGCACATTTACTTACCCGTCCTGTTGACGCCGCCGATCCGGAATGTCCGGCGAGGATTCGGGTCTGCCGCGATTCACTAAGACAATTTCCTGCATGTGTCGCTTCCCCTGCTGAGGTCCGCTGGAGTTCACCTTCCTCTTCCCGGTATATGTAAGTGCTGATCTTGTTACACAATTTCATTTTTAAATTCCGCGGATTGTCCGAATCAGTCGGGTTGTCCGACGTCCACGCCCCCGATTTGTGACGCATGCAAGCTGGTGCCGATGCGCCACAATCCGATCGCGGGTGCCAAAAACACGGGACAATTTAGGGCAAATCGGAAAAAATTGCGAAACCTGGAGGAAATACGTCCGATGGACCCTTAGTAAATGTGACCCTATATCTAAGTGTGTATGAATCCATAGATGCTAATTTTTTTATTCATTTCATCATTAATGATGATGAGGTGTTAAAGGAAAAGGCCAAGGATTGGGAACTGGAAATTAAGAAAAAAGGGTGTAAAATAAATGAAGAGAAAGAGACCCCTTTTTCGAGTCCCTATTCTGTCCTCAGTGGAATGTGCATTTTTTCTTCCTTGTCTGAGTTATGTCACATCTGGTACAGACTGCCAGCAGCTCAGGTTAAAGACTGGCCTCACTTTTTTTTCTCTCTGATAGACTAGAAGCCAGAATGTGAATGGGTGCCTTTGTTCAGTTACCTTCCCAAAGACTTGCCTTTTCATACCCCCACCTCCCAAGAGGGAGCCCGAAATACCCAGACCGAGAATGAAGAAAAAGAAAACATATTGGAATATACACTCGCAGCTACTGCAGCACAGTAGGAACATAAACATGCTTTCTACTCGGGGGCATACTTTTATCATTAGCTTTATTAAATTAATGCATTGCTGTGTGAGGCGAACTTGTTTATAGAGCTCCAAAATTGAATGAATAACTTCAAAATAACTTCAAAAATATTAAAATTCCATATCCTAACTTATTGTTTTTTAATGTTAGATACATCCCTATGTTTCTGTTATTTAATCCTTGTAACTATTAGACTGAATTGACTATGGTTTATTTGCAGGTTGGTTCTGTGGTAAGCATAACGCGCAATAATCACCTGCCCTGGAACCCAATAGAAGGGAGCATCCCAATGCTGAGCCCCTCCGTTATATGTCCTGCTGATGACAGGGGTAGATCCAGCCACTGATTAGAAACCGTATCCTCACATCATTAACAAAGGACCATTTTGTACCTGGAAAAAATTACCCAGCCAGGAATTTTAGCACATTCAGGAAATACCAATATAATTTAACAGAGTTCACAAATATTTGAGTCTAGTATTTACTGTCTTGCCGTAATAAAATGCAGAACGAGTTATCTGTGGCTTGTTTTTTCCAACTCGATCCACAGGAAATTAACGCGTTTTAGTTCAGATCTATTTAATAAGAAAATGTACAGAGGTATTAATATGAACAGATTTGTGATATCATCATGATGGCAATCTCAAGGTGTAAAATGTAGAATTTATGCCTTCTGAG
Source organism: Engystomops pustulosus (assembly GCF_040894005.1). NCBI lineage: Eukaryota > Metazoa > Chordata > Amphibia > Anura > Leptodactylidae > Engystomops > Engystomops pustulosus. The sequence goes on along the minus strand of NC_092412.1, from coordinate 57,663,307 downwards.
CTTCCATACAGGATTATTATACATGCTCTGATGGTACTTGGATGGCATTAGAGGGCGCTGTCTTACTTGTTGAGATGTGAATTGGTCTGATTGATGATGCAGATATCACTACCCATGAGGATATATAAGGTCCATATTGTGCACTTGTGTTCAAGGTCATAAATGCTTCTGATGATATCAGATTCTGAAAACTTGAACAATATTTCCATGAGAAAATATGCTGCTGTTACATCATTTCTGCATATAGACGCCTTAATTTACAGAAACAAAAGCATTTGGTGACAACTTAGTGAGAGTATTTTCTTGCATGCAAGACTTTTCAGGAATCTCCTCGACATTCTTGTAATGACACCCATATACAGCCCCGCAGTGTTTGTATGTAAACATATGGGAGTCTATATGAAAGCATAGATGTGTTTATATGGGTTTGATGGTCAGATAATTCAAAAACCTACCCAAACCATGTTTGTATGGTCTTTTGTAGCATGAACGTTAAAAAAAAGTTTAATAAAAAAAATAAAAAGTTTCTCCAAACATTTATTATTATTGATAGAGTTACCTCATCTCCAAATTTTTCCAGACAAATCAATCTATATATCTGTATCTTCATATTACAATGAAAGAATCATACATTGGGGCTCATTTACTAAGGGTCTGCGGACAGCACTATCGCCGGAATATCCATCGATTTCCGAAGTGTGCCGCATTTAGAATGGTTTTCGGCGAACGCGATCAGATTTTGGCTCATTGGTGCCGGCTTTCATGCGACAGAAATTGGGGGGCGGGCCGTCGGACGATCCGCCAGATTCCGACTAAGCGCAGGATTTAAATTCAAATTGTATCGCAAGACATGCACTTACATGCACCGAGAAGAAGAAGGTGAACTCCGGCGGACCTGAGCGGGGAGTGACACATGCAGGATATCGGGCGCAGGATATACGTGGATTACGGCACCTCAGGGGTCGCGATTTGCACAGGTAAGTAAATGTGCCCCATTGTCCTAAAACTTGACAATTTACCTTAACCCAGACCTTACTAATTATGGCAAATAATTGTTCAGGCCAAGTCCAAACCATTGTCCATTCTAAAATGTTGTCATTTTTAATAAAAAAAATAATGCAGCATGCAACTCAATTTTTGTTGTCCTAAATAACAGAAGTGTAACAAATGTGAAAAGTTGCTTAATAGGAATGGATAGTAACCTAAGGGATTTCAGCTCTAGGTGTCTGTTTTTTTATACCATAAAGAAACTTAGCCTTCGGACTCTTGCCCCTGAGCAAGTGCATTCAGTGAAAATTGTTCTGTGCGCTGAAGGGATCTCCCGACCCAAACCTCTGATCACTGGAATGAACTCAGCAAGGACATCCCTTCAGATCAATTTTCACTGGCTGCACTCTCTTGTGGGCAAAAAGCTCTAGGCTACATTCGCATGACCATTGAGGGACGTATATACGATGGATTCGCTAACTCCATTCATTATTAGAAACGGTGTGGATATTAGCTTTACTAGTACCCCAAAAAACTGCCCTACAAACCATGATAAAGATGCATTTCCTGGCCGGGTTGGTCTTGCGGCAGCAGGGTGCCACCAGGTTGTTCCACAGGTGCGACTAGCCGATGGTAGCAGCCAAGGCAGTGGAGATGCAGAGACAGTCCGAGCCTGGAATGACAGCAGGAGTACCGAGCTGGAAGGAACCCTGGAACACACAGCAGGAACACCGAAGCAGGCACAAGGCACAGGTATGCTGAAACAGGAAAGGGAACACAGAGGAACACTGGAAACGCAGGAACACTGGAGGGCTTTCACTTCACAGGAAATGACTGAAGATCCGGTGTGGGCATGATTGGAGCCGCCAGCTTATAAAGTAGAGCTGGATTAACCAGCGCCAATCAGGAGGATGCTGGCCCTTTAAATCCCAAAGAGCTGGTGCGCGCGCCCTAAGGAGCAGGTACGCGCACGCAGCCTAGACAGGTCTGGTGCAGTTGCAGTTGAAAAATTTAGTTGCAGGCTCCATTATTTTTTAATTAAAAATGACAACATTTTGGCACCTGTGGAAAGACCTAGATGCCACAGAAAGGGAAACCTAATACAATATGCAGAATACAATCAAATAACAAGAAACAGTGTTACCCTCATGTACACACACAGTCAGTCATTTGACTTTTACCAGGCCTTTGGTCTGGGTTAGTGATTAATAACACACAACAAACACATATTTATATAGACTTCAATGATTTCAATATTGAAAAAAAAAAACTGTTACTCAAATGTAACTATTCTTTTTACTGAACAACTTACTACCCAGATTACTCCACAAATACTTTATGTGAACATATTTCAGTGCACACAATGGCACTTTTTATTGGGGGTGACATAAACACAAGGAGGAGAGTTGTTCTTCATTCAAGAAGAATCCTGTAGTGGAATAACTGTAGGAAAATTAAAACCATGTGGGTTCTTCGCATTGGTGCTAGTGTTTTCTTAAGAACACACATTCATACATACATTCAACTTTAATTCAGAATTGAGCCTTTCTTCTCCCAGGATTCTTTATGAGTACAAAACTAACATATCCCGGAAAACAGTAACATAAATCTCCGCACATCTGTATAGTGGGAACAGATGTTGACTAAGGGGATCTTGTTAATAGTCTTCTCAGCCGCCAGCACCATCTACATACATGATGTATCAAATATGTATTGTCTTGAGAGTCATATTCTTATCCCAGGGCAAACTGTGCTCACCTGTTCTGTTACACATACAGAACCAAAAAATGCTATGTATCAACTACTAATACCGATGGCACACTAATATGTTTCAGTCCAGCACAGGCACATTTACTAAAAACAGTGCGGTTTCTATGTGCAGTTTGGCTGTGTAGTGTGCAGAAGGCGCCAGATTCAGGATTTGTGGAAACTGTTCTTCATGAATCTGGTGCCCTCTGCACAGCTCTGACAGGGTGCACCACTTTATTTTTGGTGCCCCTTTAACATGGGTCAGACGCTGCAAAATAATGTCATGCACAGTCCAATAGTGCGGCTGCACTATTCTTCACGTGACACAAATTAAATCACTGAAGGGGGTGTTCCATCACTGAAGGGTCGCTTGCGACAGATATGTGGCATGGGCACGTCTTAAATCCATTTGCAAGCAGTTTGCACATAAAACCATGTGCAAAGTCCAACAGAAAACTGGTGCAAGGACCCTAGTAAATGTGCCCAGGGGGGTTTTATCTAAAACTGTCCTCAAGTCTATTGTCCGGTCATGTCGTTATTGTAAAAAAATGAAATCCAACTAAAGATTTGCAGTGTACCCGAATATGGAACGATGGGCTTACTACCATGTATCTAAACTGTCCTGTCTAACTCCTACTGAGCCACATTGGACTGCCCTGCATGCGTTAGGATTGAATGTAGTGAATAAACTGCTAGTATGCCCTTCATTCCCTCAAAATAAAAATTGGGATTGTTCATCTTGGAAAAAAGATGGCATAGAGACCATCTGATCTACATATACAAATTTCTGAGAACTGTGCAAAGAACCAGGAACATACATTGTGGATTGAGGAAAGAAGGTTTTGACATTTACATAGGAAAGAGTTTTCACAGAATAGCAAACTTTTTTAATGACAAATGACCTTGATGGTTAAAGTTAATGAATATCAGATACAGCAGGTGTTGGGCTTCTCTACAACAAACTATGGGAGTTGAACTTTTGTAGAGAAATTAAATCCAGATATTGGAATTTGGAAGGTATTTTCAACAAAAATTGGATAATTGGTGTCTGTTTTACAGGGATTTTTGCCTTTATGTAGAACAACACTCAACATATTTACAGGCAATTACACTGTTCCCTCTCTCACCGTGTGCTGAAACTTCATCTTCTGCAGTGAGATTACATTAGGCAGAGGGAAGTGCTTGGGGAAGGGAGCAAAGGGGGAGGGTGAGACAGTGTAAAAGGCCAGTGAAGCTGTAGCATAGAGTGGTGCTGAAAACCCCACCATGAGCCCTTCAGACTCATTAGCATAATTGTAAAATACAATTTTATGCTAGTTTTGTTATATTGAATAGAAACAAACTTAAAGTTTTGAACCATCCTCTACCTTTCTTTTAACCCACATACTGTATTTTGCTTATCAGTCCAATAAATATAAACCAGCTTCTTCAGCTATCTTGTCTTAGATGTGACTGCTCCTTATACTGGATCAGTGCCCACATTTCTGCTCTTCTGTATTTTGTTTTAGACCTTTTGTTTCATACGAACTTCTGAGAACATTATCAGATTTCAAATGTTGTACTTCCTTTAATGTCAGGGGCCAATGTCAGGGAAAGAAATTGAATATACATACCACAAGGGAGGAAGTGAGAAAGCTGCGGGGAAAATCAAACAAATAAGGATTTCTAAGTGAATGTGTGAATATCTGCCTGGTATTAGATGGAGACATGGGGGGCGGTATAATATCATGGTATGCCACTCAATTGTGGCATAAATTGTACAAAAATCTGTCACATTTTGCTGTTGGATAAAACTTTGCTGACTCATTCAGAATGAGTGGTGGCTTCATAGGAAAAGCCTGCCAAAATTGTGTTCTGGTTTTGAAACGCGTAGTCGCCGCTATGCTTTAACAAGGAACTTACCTTTCTTATATACAACTGTTTTTTACGAAACGACGATCTGATCATGATGCGGCCAAGATGCAAGTGAAATGTTGGAGAATGCTGATAATTAACTAATTTTACCTACAATTCATAACAAACATATTATTTAGTACCTGTTTCATGTTAACAGCATGAAAATAAGAGGAAACACTAATTTTATTAATGAATCAATAAGTAATGGCAAAATTAATTGATTATCAGCCAGGGCGTAACGACAGCGGTAGCAGCCATAGCAGCTGCTTTGGGGCCCACAGTGTCAGGGGGCTCCAGTATCTGACCTGAAACACTAAGGAATGGAAGAAGTGCACCATTATATACATTTTACAGCATTACATGTAAATATAAGTGCACATCTGACACAGTATACAACATGAATCGGCAACTCAGATAAATATTGTCAGGAGGGGGTAGCACAATGCCAGGACTAGGGATCTCTCCTCTCTAATTCCTGCAGTGTACTTCCCCAATTTGGGGAATACTGGGACAGATTTGTGTATAAATGTATATACCAGTACATGAATGTGTAGAAATGTGTAAGTATACAAATTGTCAGGATCAGTGGATCCTCTGGACCACCGCGGGAGGTGGTACTAGCTGACACCTGGGACCGGAGTCTAAGTGGCACCTGGTTTTCACCAGAGCCCGCCGCAAAGCGGGATGGACTTGCTGCGGCAGGATACCACCAGGTCATTCCATAGGTGCGACTAGCTCGCGGTGGCAGCCGGGGTCGAGGTACCTTAGCGGAAGACAGTCTCATGGTCAGGTCCAAACAGAAGGTCAGGGCAGGCGGCAGAGATGCAAGGTCAAGTCCAAATCCGGGGTCAGCAACGGGAGGTCCAGGCAGGTGGGAATGGGAGAACAGGCACACGGGACACAGGAGCACAGCAACATGGAGGGACTCGGGTAAAACGGTAACACGGAGGAACTCTGGTAACGCAGGAAACGCAGAAACAGGCAGGAACAGACAGGAACGCAGGAATATTGCAGGGGAGCTTTCACCATGGAGTACACACAAAGATCCGGCAGGGAATGATGGGAGCCATTGGGTTAAATATAGAACAGGAAGTGGCCAGTGCCAATCACCTGTGGGCTGGCCCTTTAAATCTGGAGACACTGCCGCGCGCGCCCTAGGGAGCGGGACCTAGTCCGGACGGGAGTGGGAGCCAGGAGAGGTGAGTGCCCGGGAGCGGGACCGGGGCAGCGGAGAGGGGCACGGGTGCACCCGCGATCCGTGGTAGGGATCACGTGGGTGCCTGTGACACAAATACTCACAAACCCATTCAGAAGTCTGCTATGGGACGCTGCCTCTTTGGTTACGTCCCTGCTATCAGCAGTTGGCTGCATCTCAATAGTGACTGTGCTGCAGTACCCTTATACTTATAGCCATATCTTTATAAATTGACAGAATAAACATATAAGGGAACCTACAGTCAGGCAGTGTTTTTATCCTAGGCGGGTCAGAGACCACAGATTTGACTTCATGCAGCCCAGAAGCTGCTGTCCACATGGGGGAGGTAGATGGAGGATGTAGAGATTCCTAGTCTAGCTGTTCTGCTGTTCTCTCCTTGACGGCTTGGCTTTGTGTTTCAGAAAATGTGCACATGTTGTACAATGTAATCATAATATGTATATAATGGTACACATCCTCCATTTTAAGTGTGGCAGGTCAGGTATCTGGACCCCCTGACACTGCAGACCCCATAGCAGCTGATATAGCTGCTACCCCTGTAGTTATGCCCCTGTTTCTCAGGAAGTTTCCACCAGGAGATTGCCATCTGTTGAGCAAGATAATGCACAGCAGCAAATAAAAACAAAACACAAGCAAATAAAAGCCACACTAAAGTCAGCGGTCCAAATTTAACATATTGCGTTTCCTAAGGCCATGGGTGATCCTATACTCCAGCAACACCAGCAGAAAAAACATATGGCATATGCAGCTGTACAAACTGGGTTTTCCAGCTAGCTTTCGTGTTAGGTACCAATTCATTCATAGGAACTAATGTCAGATTTTGGTCTTTATTATGTCTAATAAAGCTCTCCCATGTTTCAAAGAAGTATGTCACCCTCTTCTCTTTTTGTGAATATATGCCATCATCAAGTCCATATGAAATATAAATAGCAACTTTTCCAATGTGGTTGATCCAATGTGGCAAAATGGCTTCCAATGTGGCTGCAGCCATGCAGTGCAGTAACAGTTTTCTAATGTCTCTAGTTCACTGGTGGTCTGAGGGGTCTATCCATCCAAAAATTGCCCATTTTGGATTGAAGGCCAATAGTCATGAAGATAAGAGTGAGAGAAGATGATATTTCAAAATAGTCACATAAACCATTTATGGTGGTACCTTAACACTAAATATTAATGGACTTGGGTGCGAGACCAGTGAAAGCGAATCTATGGCACACAATCCAGAGATGCTACTCAGAGCCCTCTTTGCCAGCACATTGGCCCAGCACTGGAGTTCACTGGAACGAACTCAAGTCATCCTTCTGCCTGACTCTGATATTTTCAGGGCTATTTTAAAGCAAAACAGGAAGAGTAAAAAGCAATGGACAGGAGTGGATTATGCTTGTCGGAACCCAGTGGTCACATTGAAAGCAACAATTTGGTACAGAGACAATGGCCGATAACTATGAACTCCCTTGCGGAAGTTTTCTTTTACTATTGCAATCTGTGCCCTTGTCAAATATTTGTTTTCCGGTTTTCTAAAGAAGTAAGTAAAGTCTTCATACAAAGGTACCATTTTGTCCAAAAAAAGCCAATATTTATGACATTTCATCCACACAGTGAAAAGAACTTGCCAGGGTCAAACAACTTGGAGGACATTCTTCAACAAATCTATTCATTCCAGGAAGATGATGAAAGTTTGCTTCTGCTATAAAAGAGTAAGCACAAAATTTGTTCAAGTCGTAAATATTTTTAAATGATATTTTATAATATAATATTTTTTTACCTGCCACTTATTCTGCAATACTTGTTTTGGATATAACAACAAAAACACGGCGCATGCAAGGTACAGTAAGTATTTGCCCCTCTCACCTTTATATGGGCCAAAACGGACACTGACCAAGATGAGACGCTACTCCTATAGACAATTGTGAATTTGATGTATACAGGTTGTCTGCTTATCTGCTACTAAACCCTTAAAGAGTCCCAAAATGGCTACACGTTCACAGTGATGCGGCTTTGATTTATAATGACAGCCATGTCATAATTAGGATTTTATAAAATTATTATTTTTATTTGATGAAAAGCTACAACTGTGTTTCCCCGAAAATAATATAATGTCTTATATTGATTTTTGCTCCTAAAGAGAAGCATTAGGTCTTATTTTCAGACTTTATTCAGTCTTTATTTTTCTATGAACAAGACCTCACATTTTTGTTGCACAAAATTAACAACAACTTCTCTAACATCCTTAGAGTACGGTGCCTCAGACTAATTGCATTTGTCCTTGCAGTGAAATGCATGCTTTTACTGGAAATGCTAATGGGATCGGGTCAAGGCACGGCCTAATAAAAGCACCGCTAGCGGTATGTGTGACCGCACCCCGATCCGTCTCCAAACTCGGAATCTCATGCTTAATTGGCCCCAATCTCTCATGTTTAGCAATAACACATTCCTTCAATGGGCCCCTCTTGTCCAGGTACATGCTTGTAGCACATATGCAACACAACAAAACTGAATTCACCTATTTCACAACCTCTTACAGTATATAAATGATCTATAAGTACTAATGTTTGGCATAGGGGGACCTATAGCAAGGACTGCGGCTAGTTCTTATTTTAAGGGGAGGAATTATATTTTTTAAACTTGAAAAAAATTGCACTAGTTTGGGAAATTGCTGCCTTTTTACTGGTTCAGTCTAACTTGAACAAGACATCATTCCAATGTCCAAACACGTAGCCCTCTTGCTACTTTGATAAAATCCACTAAGTGAGTCTTTATCACCCTTCACAACCATATTTTCCTCCCCGTCGGGAGGCTAATATGTCCACCAGTACCGATGTTTGTTAAGCAATGTTTTCTTTATCTTAGCTACTGTGCACATAACAGTTATTGTTATAGTAGTGTCATCCTCATAGTCTGTAAGCTCTTGTGAGCAGGGCCCTCACTCCTATTTTCTATGTGACTGTTCGTATGGTTTAATGTTACAAGTGCAGATGCAAGCGTGTGGTACTGACAAGCTGTGTACAAGGATAGAGCCAGGGTCAATGTATGTACAGCGAGGTGTCAAGTGCAACATCTAAAATATTTTATAATGCAGAATGAAGAACAGTTGTTTACAGCTTTTTGACCTATACCAAGCTGGAGGCTTATTTTGGACTGCTGGGACTGGGGAGATCCATGATTAGAGGCGTCTAACCCTTGTACCAGTGATTCCACCATTGAATACAACACTTTTCGACTGTGGTCGCGGTATACTGGGACTTCAACTATCTCCATCCTCAGGACATAAATGAGAACCTCCATTTATAAACTTTATTAGGGCATAAGGACATTTGTTTGGGTGCCTTGTATTTAAACCTCATCCAAAAGGTGGTTCTAATTGTTCTTGTTGCACCCAATTATAGAAGTGAGGCAACTTTCACACGAACATAGCCTAACCTGTGCTTGCCCCGCCATACACACATTGGCACACTGGAGAGGAGGGGCACTATTAGTTATGGGGAGGGGTGGGCAGCGCTCACCCCTCCCCATAACAAATAAAGCCTGCACGGCAGGGTACAGGCCATAAGAACGGCCATGGGGCGCTATCTTTTTTACAGCCACGGCACGGTACAGTGAGCATAAGTTGTGCTCATGGAAGCTTGTGGCCGTATATATGTCCCCACAACGGCAGTATGAATAGGGCCTTACTCTGTAGATGACAATACATTATATGGTGCACAGTTTGCCCCTTAAGGAGCTACTCACGGTATAAGACCGGTCCACACAGTCTTTGAAAAGTCCACAGAAATAGAGAAAATAATTTCACTATGACCGGAGCTCCAAATATTCTTCTTCTCCCTTGTTATTCCATCTTAAAACACTGATGAACAGCACCACTCTTCAGTTTCTCCTGCTCAAAGTATTTCACCATTCAGACTAGCACTCTCATTCTCCTACTTTAATTATATTTGTAGCTGGAAGAAAATATGCAGGCAGATGGTGTGGTACGCTCCAATAAAGTTAAAATTTATTTCAGTTCATCATACTCACAAGAGTCCACTAAAAATGTGCATATCACAAATTCACATAACGGGATCCTAGCTTTCTATCCGCCCGACCCATGGTTTCGCCGGCAAGGCTTCTTCCGGAGCGTTGCAACTCCCCGGAAGAAGCCTTGCCGGCGAAACCCTGGGTCGGGCGGATAGAAAGCTAGCGTCATATTATATGATTGACCATTCACCTGTGTAGAAGCCATGTAGTACTTCAGGTACATGAGCCAGGAAATCTAGTGTTTGCATTTAAAAAGGTTGTCTTTTTTTCTGCTGCAGTTGAACTTGATCTTTGTTGTAGTCATAATCACTAATCCGATGACTAGATATATGGGATTTGTATGATTATGCTGAAACCTAATGTGACCAAAGAAAATACAAAATATGTACAAACATAAAATCAATTTAATCTTATAAAGCACATTTTCAGCAATATAAACCTCACATACTCACCGCACACATCAAAACATGGACTATGAACAACAAGTTCGCAATAAATATGAGATGGAAATGTCAACATATTGTCAGTAGAAACTAAAACGTCTCTACTGATGTAAAATAAAAAGATATAGATTTTAACAACAATTGAAACCACAGGATAACTTTTATTATTGAATATTTAAAAGATTTGCAAATAAATGTATGCACAAGTGTAAAATATTGGTTTGCAATGGTTTTCTGTGCTTTTTTGGCATAAAAAAAGTCATGTAGGTTTTTTGCAACTCTTCATTGCTAAAAAGTCGCTGTTGCGTAAACATAAAACCATAGAACTACGTGCAGAGCCAGATTCATGACTTGTGCTTGTGTCACTCCAGTCTCCTGCTGGTGTATGGGCTGCAAGTTTTTTAAAGAAAAATCTGAGACACAAGTAGAGCATAGGAACTTTTATTAAAGGGTCAAAGCCACTTTAATGAATCTGACAGGCAGCAAAGCTCCAAAGACAGACACAGAACTGTCTCAAGGAGCCGCCTAATTATAAATCTCCCCCAGTATACTTTTATTTTTCCAATAGTAAGATACTTTAAAACAAGGAAAATTCTGCCCTGGTCAAATGTTATTCTCCATCAAATGCAACTGAATGAACTCTGTATACTTCTGTTACATGGATGGAGTGGTTGGGAGTGTAGACTGGAAATGGAATCTCCATATTTACAGTAATCATGGAAAAAGTGATTGGGTGAATATCTGCTAGCCATTTGTAAGCCCATAAAAGTAAGAAGAATCATGATGATGTTATGGTCATAGCTGGTGTGTCATGAAGGTGATAAATGGTTGGCCAAATATTCATTCATTTCGGAAGCTGTGAAAATGGACCAAGAATAAACATTACCAGATCACTTTCCCTGTACTAAGAATGTGCCTATGCAAAGCTGGCTGCCTGTTCTTTGTTAGTCTAAAAGAGGCAATTCAGCTTCAAATCACTTAGGTCATTGCTTACCCTCTTCTGTACTTCATGTGCTCTGGTGCTAGCCTAAGTGTTTAATAAGTATGACATTTATACTGTTTATATTTTGGTTTGATCTATACTTATTAGATTGTAGACAAGCAACATTAAAAAATGCTGTGTAGTGTCTCAATAGAACACAATTCCACACACATTCTACTAAACCAATGCTCAAGATAAGCTTTTCATTTGTACCGTTCTTGGGAACTTGGACACGTTGTTCACTTTTTATTTAATGTTTTTTGGAGGCCGTGTGACTAAAGGCTATACTGGGGCATTCATTTCAGGTTTCACATATGATCCATGTGATAAATAGCTCATTAGATTTATAGTGCAGGGTGTAATGGAAGCTGTCATACCAAATAGTATTTTTTTAGACCACTTTTGATATCTGCAGAAATGTATTTTTTGTCTTTCTGTGACGCTTCAGTTCCTTATGCTTCTGCAGCGGCTTCTTAGGGCTTCTGCCTTCTCCTTTGCTCATGTATTGAACAGAGGTAACAACAGTGTTGCTGCATCTATAGACCTGGTAGTCATGAGATCACCGGATGTGAAGGGATTAAGCAGAGATGCTGGGTCTGATCAGGACTTTTTCCCCCCACAGTGGGTAGTTTTCTCCTGTATCTAGATGCCCCAAATACAATGGAAAACTTGTAATTAAAAATAAAATAAAAAAATAAACTGTGAAAATGCCCCCCAGGGGGACATATAAAGTAAAAAGAACACACACAATTGGGGGAAATTTATCTTTGGTTTTGCTTGGGTTTTTTGGTGTAAAAAAGTTGCAAAAAAGTTACATTGAGAGTTTTCATTGCTCAAAAGTCCCACAAGGCTATTTCCACTGCTTCACTATACTGGCGTAAATATAGAACTTCTGCTACTGCAACAGCATGCAAAGCCAGATTCATGACTTGCGCCTTTTTTGAAAAACTCACAAAGTCACTCTAGCCCTCTGCTAGTGTATGTGCTGCAACTTGTTTTTTGCGCCTTTTGAAAGAAAAACAGCAGGCATATATAGAGCATAAGAACATTAAAGTGCCAAAACCACTTTAATGAATTTGATTAGCAGCAAAGCTTCAAAGACAGACATAGAACTGTCCCAAGGAGCTGGTCTAATCATCAATCGCCCCCATTGCCTTTATACCACTATGTTTTTCAATTTCACTATGTTTCTCATCAAATTTTATATCAAAATCCATCATGATAAACCAGGGACACTTACTCATAGATCCAAGCACCGTGACTATTGTAATCTTCTTATATTTGTTATCCATGGCCTCCTTCCTCCTAAAATCAACTTTTAAAGTATGCTAATGAGCTAGAGAAGCTACTGGGCGGTTCCCAGAGCCCCTCGATGCTGCAGATTTACAGGCTGTTCGATTGTCACGCTTTGCCAAGGAAGGAGTAACTGTTCCTGGTTTATCCATGCCTGAATCTGATGGAAGATTTCCTTTAAAGTAAGGGATGTGATGATGTGATCTTCTAAGCCTCTAATACCTGTTGTTGCTCAGTACCAGATATTATTTGGTTTGCTGCCATTTGATTCTGTTACTTTTCTCAACAGTTAGCATATAATGAAATTCCTGCCCCCCCCCCCCCCCCACTGTGTGTAATATATCAGGAGGCTCCAGTCTCCTGATGTATCCATAGGGTGGCTGCATCAGAGTACAATTCTACACCAGGCAGTTAACCTGGGCCCTTTCAGGCCTGTCGCTGGACATGCCCCCTTCCAATCCCTCCATGCCAAGTAATAATCAAACTAATTGGGAAAAGAAATCTGGCATACAAGCCTTGATAAATAACCCCCAGAGTTTCCTTTCCTCTCTTTATAATATGCCTTCTAATAGTGTATCTTTAATTAGCATTTTCCATGATGTTAATGGAAATGACAGAACTAAAGAAGGTATTTGAGAATTAAGGCTTTAATTAGTCTTGAACCAGGAAACTGCAGGTGACTAAGAAAAGATTTAGAAGTTGCTTTATGGTAAAATGAAGCTTGTTCTATAATTAACCTTAGATGTGTCACAATGAAATCATGTCTCTACCTTTAATAAAGAAATACTATTAGGATACAAGGTAAATAAAAATCGTACAAACAAAATCATACTAAATTCTTCCGATGCCGATTTACAGCGTGTGCCACATTTATTACTGCGACAAAACATAATTGTGTTACATGCTTTATGCTAAAGGTGCACCAAAAAAAGACATGCACACTCCCAGTGCAGGGGGCACCAGATAATTGAAGATCCTGCGCCAGATCTGCTGCAGCCTGCACATTAATGAGGCAAACTGCACATTTTACAGATTGCTGTTCCATTAGACTTGGTAAAACCTAGCTGCTGTGGCTTACTCCCAACCATCTTCTCCATAAAACCTTTATCTAATCTGAGACCTTAGTTAGCTTCTGTCTTTGAATGACATCTACCACCAGGATTAAGTATTGTAAACCAAGCACACTTACATGCAGGTTTGTGCCCCCTCTGGCAGGATCCGAACTTTTAGCTTCTTATGGCCTTGTGTTTACAAAAAAAATTCTTTCAAAATTATGCAAATGAGCCTAATCATTATTATGATTATAATTATAATAAGGGGTTCTTAGTTGTTAATTGAACCTGGAGCCCTTCATTTGCATAATTTTAAAGCCTCTTCTTTGCAAAACCAATGGCATAAGAAGCGGAAAAACTGATCCTGCCTGAAGGGTCACACGCCTGTATGTAAGTGTGCTTGGTTTATAATCATTGACTCTGGTGGAAGATTTACTTTAAAGGAAACCTACCATGAGGATCTGATGGTAGACTCCTCCTGCCTCTGCCCTAATCTGTAATTTAATAATCCTGAAACCAATCCTAACTTGTTAGAAACCTTATTTTAGTGATATGTAAATTAACTGCAGAGGCTACTGGGATGTTTACTCCCAGTGCCCGACCAGGTTAGTACAGTATTGCAGTTAATTTACATATTACTAAAATAAAGTTAGGTTAGGTTCAAGGATTATTAAATTACAAATTAGGGCAGAGGCAGGCAGGAGGAATCCAGAATCAGATCTACTTTTGAAGGTACGTTTCCTTATACAAACCAGACAGAATTGAGAGATTTCAGAGAAAAAAATCTATTTATTGGAAGGTAGGAAGCATGCGTGTAGCCAAGTACAGTATGTGAAGAAAATTGGCACTTTTTTGATTACTATTATATAACCTTTCTTGTATTCACTTGTACTATAAATTTATTAAGGTTAGTGACTAGTCAAGGTCTATTCAAGATACAGAAGAAGTCAAGTCGGATTCTCAACTCACGACAAAGAGGCTCAGCCATGCAAATGTGACCTTTTTGGGGCTAGAGGGGACAGAAAATACACACCTGGTCATTTACCTTTACACCCTTATTCTTAGTATTGACAAGGTGAAGACTCATCACTTACTAATAAGCATCATTCAGTATTATGGATGGTCCTCTTTCATTCCATGTTTTTCTCCTGCATGAAGACACATTTTGTTTTCTCCTATCCATGATATAAACTTATAAAGTGGCTTTTCTTTTCTTTTTTTCTAATGACTTTGTTCTTCACTCCACTGAATGTCTAAAAACCCCTGCAGCTTTCTTATTTCACTTTGGAACGGCGAAAACTTCAAAGCTAGCCAGCTGCTGATGTGGAGAGGAAGCCAAACCTTCAGATGGGTTCATGCCCTTCAAAATGATTCTTAACTAGTCTGGTGCCAGCTCATGACAAAGCAATTATCTTAACTACACAATATAGAAGACTAGAAATCTAAGCTCTATTGAAGTATTTTGGTTATCAAACTGTCGCAATACTTGTTTTCCGTTAAGACTGCGCTGTTGTAGGTATTCACATCAAGGCGGTGTCCTAGATACATAGAAGGAAGATGGTTGGTAAACACTACTGAGCTATGGTCGCCTCAGGTCCAAGTCACATACAAATACTTAATGTGTGTTATTGTCTTTTTTAGCTTGAGCGTGAAAGGCTAATGAATGCTATAAATCTTAGAGAGCATTGGGGTAAACACAGTCCGAGAGGCAAATAAAGGGTCTAGTTAAAGAAACATGAGTGATGATAGCCATAAATAGTTGTAGATGAATAGGTGATAAACATTATTTGCATCCTCCTGCAGATAGATCCCAAATGAGGTTTAAGTTTTTTTTTTTTTTTACAAGGGTCATGCATATTCCTTATGAGTTCCCTAGGATTCCATGCATATTCCTAATGAGTTCCCTAGGATACAGAGTACATCAGGACTGGTTTATAACAGGGCCAGGCTCTCAAAGTGCAAAATTTAAAGATCCGATACAAAATGACTGTTAGGGTAGGATTCAAGACATCCTCTTTTAGTGTGTGTTGGCTGCGTGTTTCTAATCAATAAGCATGTGTGCACATCATAAGAAATTAATTCAGACAAATTGCTGATTTAAATCTCACTCATGCGATCATGGCCATGGCAAATCTGCACTGCTAGAACTTTATTTGGTTTCACAAAACTATATAGAAATTATGGAAGAAGGAGAAGGGGGCGGAGAATTCCCAGCTCATGTGGTCTCTTGATTGGAGAACTCCCTTTGACGTCAGGATTGAAGTCTTGTTGACATTCTTTAGCCTTAAAGGGGTATTCTCATCTGGGCATTCACATTCAGTTTCACTAACCTTCCATTTATAAACATTTCTTCAATTGGATGTTATTAAAAAAAATGTTCCTGTGTGGTGATAATTTCTCATAAATGTAGTCATTCTGTCCCTTAGAAACCAGATTGCTTCTTCGGTTACGACCACGTCACGCTCTGGCAGTGATGGCCAGACATGCGCTATTGAGTCCTGTCTGACCTCCTGGATTCAGCAACCATTACCACAGGACTACTGTGGGTCATACTGTAAATCCCGGACATTTCGTATACAAACACCCTTTGTGTCTTTGTGCAATCTCTCCAGCAGAGGTGGCCGTATCCGAGGAAGCGATCTCGTTTCTAAGGGACAAAATGACTACATTTATGAGAAACTATCTTCAGACAGGAACATTTTTTTTAATAACATCTAATTGAAGAAATGTTTATACATGGCAGATTTATCAAACTGAATGTGAGTGCCCAGGCGAGAATACCCCTTTAATTGTTTTCGTTATGATCACGAGGCCGGCACCATCTTAAAATGAAGTCTCTGTTACAATGCTTTTAGGAAAATAGAACAAGTAGAAATGACAGGATTTGATCTATCAGCTAGGTTTACCTAAACATGATATCATAGTTTTTTTAAATCTATGTTTTGTTACTGTAGGAAGATAAGGGAATGTTACTGAAGGTTATTGTAATTCCCATTTTGATATTTTCAACAAAGTGTTTTGCTGTCCAAACTGAGTATCACATGTGCACATTTTTGAGGTTGTCATTGCATAAAATTACATAAAACTGGAGGAAAACATTGCATGAAATGATGTTAGGAAATAGATGTTTTTAAAACTCTGGGGTTAATATGGAATGTATTTTCCACTACTGATAAATCCAGTGTACCAAATTTTCTCAAAAACATATTTACCTTCAGATGAGAATAACACAATGTACTTATTAAAGGACATCTACCACCAGGATGAAAGACTGTATGTAAATGAGCCTAAGGGGCTCTAGGCTCCATTAACACTTATGAAGTCTGGAGTCCCCGAGGGTCATTTGCATACAGTCCTTCATCCTGGTGGTACACACCATTTAAGTCACACATGCACAAAAATTTCAAAACCTTTCCAAGAAACACTCCTTAGTTCTGGTCAAGATATCAACCCAGCATCTTCCTCTTGAATGTTGATCAATAAATGACAATGAAAATGTTTTCCATGTTGCATCTGCCAATCTCTGACTCAAAAATTTCATTTCAGAAGCCACTTATGTTTCCTTGCCTCCATTATGTTGCAGAGCTGCCCCAAAAATAGATAGATGGATCTTCTATTCTGTGGAAATGTGTTTTTTTAGTTAGTACTTTATTTGTGCTTTATTATCTGCAGAATAATTGTATAGCTAGTATTCTCATTATATTCAATTTGTCATGTAGACTAGTATAATTTTGAAAGACCACAATCTTCCTTGTGAGTTGCCTACCTCTCGTGACTATGATATGTAGTACAGGCAGTTAAGCACAAGTAATTCAGTCTTTACAGTTAATGGAGCATTGGGGTCATGCTAACTAGGGCACATTCCTGCACAGTTTTGGGGCTGTTCACTATTTTAATTTAGTTAGCTTAGTAATAATCAATAATAAAACTAACAAATAATATGTAAAATTTAATTAATCAATCAACATTAACACTTTGGATCTTTTTGTTGTGTTGGGGTATATTCACATTTGCTTTATAGATTCTATTTCTATGGAAGAGATAATAACACAACTATCACAGGCAGGAAATCCAGGACTGGAGTAAGGCTTGGAAATCACCTGGTTGATCTGTCCATCTGAACACGATGGGGCTCATTTACTAAGGGTCACAGATCATACTTTTGCCAGACTGTTTGGGGCATATTTATCAGGACCTCAGCGCACCGCCAGTGGCGGAGAGGCCCTGAAATAATCGCAAATGCTAGCTTATTGCAGTGGGGCGTGGAGGGGCGTGAAGGGGGGGCATGGCTGGCCGAGCGGAGGGCGCGGCCGGACGGGAGTGGGCCGGCGCGGGGCGTTACTGTCCCCGCGCCTGCACACTCGCTGCTGCCGGCGACTTTTCATACGTGAAAAGTCGCAGACTGCATAGGATAAACGCTGCGCTACTGGCAGCCCGATATATCAAGAGGCAGAAGCCTCTTTATGTATCGGGCTGCGAATTTGCAGTGGCAGGGCTATCATACGCTGGCGCACGAGCGACAGCGTATGATAAATATCCCCCTTTGTCTTTTTCAGGGATTGAACGGCTTGGACAGGTATTTAACAGGGCTCTGGGATTGTGTCGCACAAATTGGGGGGCGGGCCATCGGACGATCGATTTGGACTGAGTATGGGATTTAACTTTTAAATTGTGTCGCAAGACAATGCACTTACTTGTACTAGCAAAAAGATGGTGAACTCTGTTGGACCTGAACGGGGAAGCGACACATGCAGGATATCGGGCACACAATCTTAGTGAATCGCGGCACAGTGCAGTATCAGCGGACAATGCACTTTTGGTGAACTTGTGTAGGAATGTAAGTAAATGTGCCCCGATATCTGGAGCCGGAGCAGTGAGTAGGAGAGCACAAGGACTCCGCAGCTGCCATTACACCCACCTCATAAATCAGGGTGCCAAGAGGAAAACGACACTGCTTTTAGAAGGTACCATTCTGACAGTAGATTTCCTTTAATAAAGATACTTGTACACATGGCTAATGCCTCCTCCTGGTCTGAAGCTATTGAGCCTCTGTACATAGCTGTGTTGGAATTAGAGAAATATGTGGTTAGAAATATTATTATTATTTATAGGGCACCGTTAATTCCATGGTGCTATACAATCAGTAAGGGATTCACATACATTACATTAAAGGGAACCTGTCATCAGAAATTGC
Source organism: Engystomops pustulosus (assembly GCF_040894005.1). Lineage (NCBI taxonomy): Eukaryota > Metazoa > Chordata > Amphibia > Anura > Leptodactylidae > Engystomops > Engystomops pustulosus. Next base: position 57,644,484 of record NC_092412.1, on the reverse strand, counting down.
CCAAATAAACCAATACCAGTATGTTGTCAAGCAGCTGAGTACCTTCTAGATTATGTTTCTTTCATTACCAAGTGTGGTGGCATCATCCAGAAAATCAACTTTGAACTTAGATGTAAATTGGTTTTATGAAGTCAAGTAGACGGAGAGTTTAACACTGAAGTCAAACTTTCCTTGCCTTAGAATGCCCCTTTCACTGTAACGTATAGCCCTGTGTCCAGGGACATCATTGATTAGATCTCCTGAACATGACGCCAATGCGCATGATGTCAATAACATGGTTGGAGGTGCTCAAAGGAAGGGGAAACTTGACTTCAATGTTAAACTCTCCACCTCCATGACTTTATACATCTAACTAAAAAGTTGATTTTCTGGATGATGCCACAAACCTGAGTCATGAAAGAAACATAATCTAGAAGCTGCTCAGCTGCTTGACAACATACTGGTAGTGGTTTATTAGGCATTAGATCAGGAGACAAGCGGAAGGAGGACCCTGCCAGTGAGGGCTCACAATCTATATGGGGTTAAGATGGAGACATGAGGAGAGGGAGCAGAGCAGTGGAATTATTGCATATTGTAGGTGATTCTGAAAAGGGAGGGGGTTCAGTTTACATTTGAATGCTTGGAAACTTGGGACTGTAGAATATGTATATATAGTTCCAGAGTATGGGGGATACACAGGAGAAGTCCAGGATACGGTTGTGAGAAGAGCGGATGGTAATGGTGAAGCTGAAGGTCCTGTGAGGAATGGAAATTAGGTGTTGAATGGTAATGGCTGATAAGTTTAGAGACATATGGAGGGGACAGGTTGTGGACAGCTTTGTAAATCATTGTTAGTATTTTAAACTGAATTCACTGTGCAGTGGGTAACCAGTGGAGAGACTGGGGAGAGGAGAGGCAGAGGAGAATCGAGGAGACAGATGGATTAGCCGGGCAGCAGAGTTTAGGATGGACTGAAGGGGCGTTAGAGAGTTAGCTGGGAGATCACAGAGAAAAATGTTGTAGTAGTCCAAGCGGGAAATGATAAGAATGATAAAGACAATATCCTGTATTATGTATTATGTATATGTATAATAACTAAATTAATTATCATATGTATATGTAAACATATTATACGTCATGATACATTATTATATAAAGTGAGCTTATTCACGCACATTCTCATGATGGTGAGGGTTCCTGTTACCATAGTCACACCAAATATCTACTAATGAAGTATAAAGAATATGGATCTCATGAATGCTTGAGATTTTATGCATTTAGGTAGAATACATTTTATTCATTTGGGAATTAAAAAAATTAGTTGGAGTAAGAGTACATGATAATATAAATCTTAACAAATGGAAGAAAAACAGCACTTCAGTGAAGGAGCGCACTTACTGAAAAGGGAACTTTCAACTAATTATGTTTGGTAAATTCGTGCGCAAAACCATAGGATTTTTCTTATATTTGAGGTTTTATTAACTCATTAGGGTACATTTCTAAGAGCTTGTAGGTCAGTTTTCTGGTCGCGTCAGCGCTCTTGCTATAGGGTGGGACTGTTCAAACTTGAACATTCGCTTGTAATAGCACAATACTAGGCCGGGCTAGGTCTGGAGTAGAGTTGAAAGGGTGGGGCTTTCATCATATGCTGGTGCACAATGTGCTGGTATGATAGATGCCTTCCTTTATATTCAAGATAACCCCTCCAAACTCTTCTATGACAGTGTAATGATGCCTTATATTAAAAGCTATTTTATTTGGAAATTCAGATTAAAAAGGTGTAACCTAGACATATCTGCATGTCTGTATGTGTACCTCTAAAGTTTCATGTATGGGGTGTAACTTCTGCTCCTGTGAGCAGTGCTGTACTTACAGCTCGCACTGCCTTAGGTACTGAGTCTGGACATGCACCCCCATTTATTCTAGACAATTATCATCATTTTGTTGTTTCTATAATTATATTATTATTATTATTGTTACTATTATAATATTCTTTTAGTGTTAATGAAAGCTAAAAAAATAAAACTAGAGTATGGTCCACTCTCCCACCTTTTCAGCAGAATTACCAGCTGTGTTCCGAGTCATCTATACTATGACCCCACTTTGCCTCCACTCTCATACATTACGAGACAACTGTGTCATCCAATAGACCATTAACCTCTGTCCACACATCTATAGACTACCACTTCCCTATGTATCTATACATTATAATATGCTCCTGCCCCCATACCTACTGCCTTTTTGTGCCACTTCTGAAACAACAATACAAAAAAAAACCTTAAATACTATAAATTAGCACCAAACATAAGGAAACTCAAATGCCAAGTACTAGGCAAAAAATGTACAACATGGGTGTTAGGCTCCAGGGGTAGTGGACCCACTGGACCACTGCATGTTGGACTTGCTGCGGCGTGGTAACACTAGGTTGTTCCGAACATGCTTTGTCCGCTGTGGCAGCCAAGGCATAGTACACAGACGTTAGGCAGAATCATAGTCAGGGACAGGCAAGAGGTCAGGACGGGCAGCAATGTAGCAGTGTAGTCAGGAATGTAGCAACAGGTCATGGCAGGCGGAATAGGAACAAAGTCAAACACGGAACCAGGGTCACAACGGGAGATCAACAAACAGGCACTAGAGCATGAAGATCCGGCAAGGAATGCTGGTAGAGGGCGTTTTTTATACAATTTCCTGAGGAAGGCCAGCACCAATCAAAAGGCCAGCCACACAAGAGCAATGTCCCCAAGTCATAATCCTCTTTCGAAGTGCAGGTCGGACATAGGTCTTGCCAGGAGGAAGCTGCCGAAGATCCATTGGAGCAGCAACAACCAGTTGCTCAGGAGAAATAATATGGAGTTGCTCAGGAGAAATAATATGGAGCCGAGGAGCCGGTTCTTTTACAATGACATCAGAGGCCCAAAAGAGGGCATCAGCCTTGAGATTCTTCTCAGCTGGATGGAAGTGAATCAGAAGGTTAAAACGTGAAAACAAGAGCGACCAGCGGGCTTGCCTTGGATTGAGGCATTGAGCAGTCTGGAGATAAAGGTGATTCTTATGTTCTGTATACACGCAGACTGGATTCTTCCAGAGCCAGTTTAATGGCCAGTAATTCTCTATCTCCTATGGGGTAATTCGTCTCTGCAGAGGAGAAAGTCTTAGAGAAAAACCTGCAAGTGAGAGTTCGGCCTTTGGGCCCTTTCTGGGTGAGCACCGCCCCAGCTCCTATAGAAGAGGCATCAACTTCCAGATGAAAAGGCTTCTCTGTATCAGGCCGAGTGAGAACTGGGGCTGAGGCAAAGGCAAATTTTGAGAAGGCTTCTTCAGCCACCGGAGGCCAGAGTCGGGGATTGGCGCCCTTCTTGCTGAGCGACACAATAGGAGACACAAGAGAGGAGAAGTGCGGGATAAACTGCCAGTAGTAATTGGCAAAGCCCAGGAATCTCTATATTGCACGTAGTCCTACTGGGCTAAGTCCTACTTAACCGGATCCATCTGTAGACCCTTGTCAGAGATAATGTAGCCAAGGAAGGAACGACTCCTCTGATGGAACTGGCACTTTTCAAGTTTGGCATAGAGACAATTGGCTCTTAAACAACTAAGGACTTGATCTACGTGGAACCGATGGGATTCAAGGTTTGCAGAGAACACCAGGATATCGTCAAGATAAACCACTATATAAACAATATTGTCAACTTGCCAGGGCATGGCCGGTTCTTACTGTATTGGGGTCACAAATATATATAGCTGATCGGTTCTCCCACAGGGCATACTATTGTACAGATTTTTATTATGTATGTTGTACTTTTTATGTCAGCAGAATCACTATTGAGCTTATCTAGTGTATGTTTGTGACACCATGTAGTATACTTATTGTCTAGCACTTTTTATGTTCAATGTCCTCACAAATGGGATTTAGGGTTTCTGGATTGTTGCTGCATCTATTCTCATTATTTTTGCTGTATCACCATCTACCTTATTTGGGTGCTACAACCCACGGTCCCCATGTGACACACAGAGCCTCGGGTTGTGACCTGCCCCATTTCCTGTGGGGGTCTCAAGTATTATTAAGGGGGCCCTGGAGGGGTCTCTACTTTTATTAGTGGAGTCCTGGGGGAGGGGGGGGGGTCCTCCAGTATTTTTAGTGGGCTATGGGGAGTCTACAGAGTCTACAGTAGTATTCGAGGGGCTCTGGGGGGTCTCTAGTATTATTGGGGGATTGTTGGGGGCTTCAGTATTATAAGGAGGACTTGATGGGAAGACCTTCATGTAGCTTTATTTCTACTACTTGCTATAAGCTACACAGTAAGCGACACAATGTTGAAAATGACTTTCAGTCAATCCATTCACTTCACTCCTCCATGTCTGGACTTTTAAACAAGGGAAAGACAAACATAAAACATAAGTAATATCATTTATATTTGCTGCAGTTGTGAAACAATCATTACAGCTGCCAATAATGGCACTTATGTGTCCAAGGAAAATGGGCTCCATCCTGCATCTAAATTATTACTACTATAAAAGTATCATTTGAAGCAATTATCACCCAAAATGTGTTTACTGAATAAATCTGCAGGAACACAGTCATATAGACTATGCTATTCCTAAAGCAATGAATGATACGCGCAGTTCCTGGCGTAGGGCCACAAATTGTGCTTATTTCCCCCTTAACCTAACTCCACACCAGTTCATGGTGCAGGCAAAGGCGCAATTCTAAACTGGACTTTTTTACTTTTTGTCAGATCCCCTAGGGTACTTCGACTCTATATTGTCTGGTTATTCCTACCATATACTGCCATACTACAGTATGACAGTATATGGGGTTTTACATATCATCTATTACAATTACGCACATTGTAATACATGGGTTAAAATCACAGGGGGCGGTGATTGAATCCAATATGGCGGCATCCCCATGCTGCTGGGATATAAATGCTTCCGGCAACTTTTGCATGGTTAACAACCGTGATCGGTACCAGCTCGGGGTGTTACCAGTGGGTGTTTGCTGGAATATGCAGCAAATGCCCACCTCAGCCTGTGAGCCCTATCCATACAGTGGGAGCTGACGTGTGATATACTTTTACGTCACACGTCGTTAATGGGTGAAAATAGTGTTAAGCACTGGATGGAGAATGCCTTAAGACAATCAACCTGCCTTGTGAACTCTGTGCTTGGGTGACAACAAAAGTATCAACCGAGTACCCCCCCGAGTGCCAACAGTGACATAGGTTTGCCACCACAGAATGACTGACCCTTTCAAATATGGCAATCACATGGTGTGATTTTCGTCCTCCTTTTCCCCTTACCTTGTATTGTCCTCTTGGAACAATTTCTTAAGATGCAGGCACAGCTGTTATTTCTCCTTGTTTCTCTCTTGCCTTTTCTGTTATGATAAAATAGGACAATATAGTTTTTAAAAAAAAAAATTAGGTTGAATTGATTGAATTAGTTGTTTCTGTCTATTTAGTTTTCTATGTCTAAATGGTCTATCTATTTATCACAGTATCCATTTAAGGGAACCTGTCATCAGAAACTCTTTTCCTGACTATCCCATGTTCCCATGGAGAATAGTGTGCATATTGCCAAAGTGTTTTTATAATAAAACTGGCTTTTTCTGAAGCAGAGCAGTGTCCTGTATCCCAAGTGCTCAGTGAGAAGTGCCCCCCCTCACCCTAGGAAAACTACTATGTTGTGCGTCTATTTCAAATTTTAAAAATGCCTTTCTCCATCCTATTTCAAATAGAAGCATGACGGAGCGGTTTCCCAAAGGTGGGGGGATACCCCTCCTCACTGGCCACTGCCATAGGAAATGGGACACTGCTTTGCAGAGAGAAAGGTGAACTTTTATCCAACTTTTCTTTTTATCGAAAAAAACCCTGTTTTTTTTTATAAAAACGTTTTGGCAATGTGCACACTATGTGCCAGAAAAGGGGCTCCTGATGACAGGTTCCCTTTAAATCGTAAAACTCACAGTTTAATCATATAATGTAAGAGTATTCTGACAAAACTTATTTTTACTTCAGACTGGATGGATCATAGACTTACACATTCCTTAAAAAAATTTTTCTCAAAAACTCAACATTCCGGATTCCAGGAGACATGAAAAGAAACAAGACATGAACACTTCAGAAAATATCTGAGAACATTGAATGCTTATAGTAGGCAAATGTGCTCATCAGTGACGTCAACCTACCATTATTGTGATATGGGAGCTTCTTCTCTTTGATAAGCAAAAAAATAATATTTAGCTTTAACTTCAGATATTTTGCAATCAGATAAAAAAAATAAATAAATAACAATTAGTACAATATTCCATAGGTATTAGCAATGATTTTGGAACTTACCTTGTCAATTTGCAGAGTTGGAATGAAAATCTGTAATAGAAATCTGTCAGATTAAGAGATCAGATAACTACCAATATGTCTAAGGGGAGAAGGAGGTGAAAATTAGAGGAAGATAGACGGGGACATTTAATGAGAGATGCTCATATGTGATGAGAGCATCAAGGAGGGGATTTATCACACCCTACTGCTATATCCACTGCTATACTGATCAGCACTGCTGTGTAATGTCCTCCTTTTTCTGCTGATATTTAGTTTTTTCTGCTGGATCACTTTTCTTTTTTCCCAATGACCCCAGTCTGAAAGTTTTTAGATCGAATGCCCTAATTTTAAGAAGGGTTTACCATGGAAAATCACCCCTTTTAAAGCACAACTCCAAATTTTTTTCTTCACAAATCAAAAAGTTTGCGTATTATCTTGTTTACCTATGTGTAGCAGTTTCTTTGCTATCATTCTCAGTTTAGCCTGGCTTTGCAATAGTTGTGTCTCTTGGCTTGTGCGGACTTCTCCTGTGATTCTATGGATTTGTTTATATATACAGTTTCACAGTGGGGAAGGGCTTCTTCCTACTCACTCTGGAGGTAGAAGAGGGAGGTCAATTGACAGAGCTCTCTCTCTCTCTGTAGCTCAGTATGTTTAGTGCTGTAGATGCAGAATTTTCCTACACAGAAAAGTGAGGTAAAAGATCCTCCTACTTCAGTATCTAATAAGTATCGATTCTAATAAGGGATTCGGCAGAACATTTTCTTTCTTTCTCTCTGTACCTCAAGCTGTATCATACACTCCTATGCAGCCCCTTACCCACATTCTCTTCTCCCAAGAAGCTGTTAACCCTCAAAGTTCAGATAGCACAGACTATACACTTCATGTAACTCCTACATTCTACTACTTGCTGCATGTTTCTCCATGTTAAGATAGCTGTCTGTACACTACGCTCGGTATGTTCAGTGTTTTTACTTGGATTCACTGCTAAATTATTTAGTGAGAAAGAGACATTATGGTCAGTCTAAATTTGACTCAGTGTCAGGGTAGATACGGGAACAGTTTAGTCTCTTCACTGTTGCTAAGAAAGGTTTTTGTTCTTCATAACAGAAAATGCCATAAATCTGGAAAGAAAAATTACGGAGTTATGCTTTAAATATAAGTTTGAGTGTAGAGTATATTTGGGGAATCTCTATGGAGTTTCATATATCTGTGTTGGGAGTGTTTTCTGTTTATATCTCCAATACATACATTCTGATCAAGCTGCATTTAAAGTATCACAATTTTTTATTGTGAGATGTCATTTTGAAGAGTTGGAAGACACATCTGTAAAATTTTCCCTGTAGTGATCCCTAAAAAACAAGGGCCTAGTTTGAAAATAAGTCTAGTCTTTTTCTATGAAAGGAGTATGCTGCTATGTAAATGGCTTCTTGCTTCAATGATGTAACATTTGAGCATCAGGAATTTTTCTTATTTGTTGATTTTATATAAGCAAATTGCAAAAGAAGTGTCATAAAAACTACAAGTGTTGTGGTCAGCAGAGACTAATATTAACCCCTTAACGCTCTGCGCCGTAGCTCTACGGCGCAGAGGTATAAGGGATGTATGAAGAGGGCTCACGGGCTGAGTCCTCTTCATACAGAGGTGGGGGTTTTTGCATTTTGCACAAAACCCCCACCGCTAATAACCGCGGTCGGTGCCTGCACCGATCGCGGCTATTAACCCCCTAAACGCCGCCGGCAAAGTCGCCGGCGGCGTTTAAAAGACGGCGGCGCGCGGGCGCCGCCATCTTTTTTTCGATCGCCACGCCCCCGAACGTCATCGGGGGGCGGCGATCGGTTGCCATGGTAGCCTCGTGTCTTCTTTTGACACGAGGCTATCTGGCAGCTGCATATTCGTTACAATGAGCCAGTGGCTCATTGTAATGAATGTGCTGCAAAAATGCCATATATTGCAATACTGTAGTATTGCAGTATATGGTAGCAGCGATCTGACTATCTAGGGTTAATGTACCCTAGATGGTCTAAAAGATAGTGAAAAAAAAAAGAAAAAAAAAAGTTTAAAAAATAAAAAAAATCAATAAAATATTAAAAGTTCAAATCACCCCCCTTTCCCTAGAACGGATATAAAACATAACAAACAGTAAAAATCACAAACATATTAGGTATCGCCGCGTCCCAAAATGCCCGATCTATCAAAATATAAAAACGGTTACGGCCGGCGGTGACCTCCGAGGCGGGAAATGGCGCCCAAATGTCCGAAATGCGACTTTTACACCTTTTTACATAACATAAAAAATGAAATAAAAAATGATCAAAATGTCGCACAGACCTCAAAATGGTAGCAATGAAAACGTCGCCTCATTTCGCAAAAAATGACCCCTCACACATCTCCGTGCGCCAAAGTATGAAAAAGTTATTAGCGTCAGAAGATGGCAAAAAAAAATTTTTCTTTTTTGTACACATTCGTTTAATTTTTGAAAATGTATTAAAACACAATAAAACCTGTATAAATTTGGTATCACCGCGATCGCACCGAACCAAAGAATAAAGTAGGCATGTTATTTGGAGCGAAGAGTGAAAGTCGTAAAAACTGAGCCCACAAGAACGTGACGCACGTGCGGTTTTTTTTCAATTTTTCCACATTTGGAATTTTTTTTCAGCTTCGCAGTACACGGCATGTTAAAATAAATAACATTGCGGGAAAGTAAAATTCGTTACGCACAAAATAAGCCCTCACACAGGTCTGTACACGGAAAAATGAAAAAGTTAGGGATTTTTGAAGTTGGAGAGCGAGAAATGAGGCGAAAAACCCTCCGTCCTTAAGGGGTTAAAATCTTCTTAACCCCTTAAGGACCAGGCCCTTTTTCGTTTTTGCGTTTTTATTTTTCACTCCCCACCTTCAAAAATCTATAACTTTTTTATTTTTCCATGTACAGAGCTGTGTGATGTCTTATTTTCTGCGTAACAAATTGCACTTCGTAGTGATGGTATTAAATATTTCATGCCATGTACTGGGAAGCGGAAAAAAAATTCTAAATGCAGTGAACATGATGAAAAAACACATTTGCGCCATTTCTTGTAGGCTTGGTTTGTACAGCTTTTACTGTGCGCCCCAAATGACATGTCTTCTTCATTCATTGGGTCAATACGATCACGGGGATACCAAATTTGTATAGGTTTTATAATGTTTTCATACATTTACAAAAATTAAAACCTCCTGTACAGAAAAAAAATTCTTCATTTTACAGTGTTCTTGCGCTAATAACTTTTTCATACTTTAGTGTACAGAGCTGTGGGTGGTGTCATTTTTTGCGACTTCTAATGACATTTTCAACGCTTTTATTTTTAGGACTGTGCGACCTTTTGATCACTTTTTATAGAATTTTTTCTATTTTTCAAAATGGCAAAAAAATGCAATTTGCGACTTCGGGCGCTATTTTCCGCTACGGGGTAAAATGCAGTGAAAAACGGTTATTATATTTTGATAGATCGGGCATTTTCGGACGCGGCGATACCTAATGTGTTTAGGATTTTTACTGTTTATTCATATTTATATCAGTTCTAGGGAAAGGGGGGTGATTTGAATTTTTATGTTTTTTTAATATAATTTTTTTTTTTTAACTTTTTTTAATTTTTTTTTTTTACTATTTTTCAGACTCCCTAGGGTACTTTAACCCTAGGTTGTCTGATTGATCCTATCATATACTGCCATACTGCAGTATGGCAGTATATGGGGATTTTACATACCATCTATTACAATGTGCAGATCGCATATTGTAATAGATAGCCGAGATCATGATAGCCTCGGATCTTGATGTGATCCGGGGCTGTCATGACAACGGATCGTCACTCCCCGGTGACGTCACGGGGAGTGACGATCGGTGCCAAGATGGCGGCGCCCACGCGCCGCCGGCTCTTTAATGCCGCCGGCAGCTTTGCCGGCGGCAATCAAAGGGTTAACACCCGCGATCGGTGCAAGCACCGATCGCGGTTGTTAGCGACGGGCATTTGCTTCATCATGAAGCAAATGCCCGGTGAGTATGAAGAGGTCTCAGCCCGTGAGCCCTCTTCATACTCCCCCATGCGCAGCAAGACGTAAGGGTACGTCTTATTGCGCTATGGGGTTAAAGGGTAAAAAAAATTAGGAAAATGAATTACTTTGATAGTTTTTTGTTTCTTCTTTGTTAAAAATTAGAAACACGGAAATAAAAATATCTGATTGAAAAAAAGAAAATAGAATAATGCTAGACAGGCTGTGTATTGGACTACATGCAAACTACAAGGTGGAGCACAAATAGTGAAAATGATCAAACATCAATACGTCAGTGGCTTCTAGCCAACGTATTTCCCACCCGAACATTCCGAGACACATTTCTTTCAAACTCCTAGGAAAGCCTGACAGACTTTACAGACATTTAAACAGGCGGCTAAATTGAACCTACTTTAAAACAGAGTATTCATTCTCAGCAAGTATTTTAATATAGTTATCTAATACCAAAGAGCAGGAATTACTCATTGCTGTCTTTACATAGTCATTTAGGTTCCAAGAAAAGTTTTCTGAGGAAGTTTGGCTAACCATAAACACAGAGTGGAGCAGAACTCAACAGTCAACTTCTGACTAGCTTCTTATACTTACCATAACATTCAGTTCAATGGACAGAAGAGCTTTTTTATTAATGCAAATTTATATATATATATATATATATATATATATATATATATATATAGAATAGTCCTAGAGCTTCCATTACTTCAGGTAGACTTCTCATCAGACATGATACAATTACACATCTATTTACCAACCATAGCCCAGTTTGATAACCTAATATGGCAGGTTCATGGGGTCATAAGTATATTTCAGATATCCAGAATTAGGAACAACAACTGTGTAACATGATAATGACTACAAAATTGGTAGTGAGCAAGTAATGCATGTTTATAATGGTTGTATCAATCAATTAAAACGAATAAGCTGCACATACTAATGAAAGCATACCCCTAGCCCTCTTCCAGTTATGTTACTGTGAAAAGCCTATCTTTATTGGAACATACCCTGAAGCTCTGCCACTCTATGGCATGTAGGGGTCTGATCGATGGACCTATCTTCTGGTGGTCTGGCGTATTTATGAGAGGGAGGTATGAGGAGGCGGTGACCACAGCATCAAGCCATGCAGTCACCGCTAGCATCTGGCGTGGTAGCGGCAGTCTTGGGGAGAAGCAGAAGAGAGGGGAGTGCCTGGACTCTGGACTCATGAATTCGTCGGACCACTGGAAGTTAGGTCCGACAATCTAACTGCTATCTGCCACAGTCTGGCAGAGCTTAAGGGTATGTTTCGATAAAAATTGGCTTTTCATAGTAACATAACTGGAAGAGGGCTTGGGATGCTTTCATTAGTATGTGCAGATTGTTCATTTAATTAGCTGACAGGTGCCCTTTAAGAACTGCTTTCTGTCTATCTAATATATCCCACAACTGTCAAAGGAGTCTACTACCTCAAACAAGTGTTATAATCTGCTGGCAGCATGTTTTACAGATTTCTTACATAATTTTATTATTTATGTTCACTATGCTATTTCCTAGATTTTCCCAGTTCAATCTATATGCTAATGAATCAGTTGGTGCACCAAGGTCCCTCCTAAATCACTTATGTCTTTCTCCACTGTCACCCCATGTGTCTGACACAACAAATCTTCGGCTTATATGATAGATAAGGTAGTGATCCAGGAGCTAAGGACATGTCCTGGGTGCACCACCGGTGTCATTAACATACGGATTAAAATGGTAGTTTCTCAAAAACAACAAAATGGACAGAAATAATATACATATTTATAAAAACATAGCATATTTCTCTATAATGTATTTTCTTCATACTCACACCATATACTGTGAGCTGTCCAGCTCCTTAAAGATCAGTTCAGGACAGTGCATTACACTGTACGTTTCACAGTTAAAAATAAAAGCAAATTCCATTTTAAATAAAACAACTTGACCCGCCATCCAAAAGTAATTTAAAGGTGTGAGCTTGAAGTTCAGTCCAAAGAAAGATCCCCTACAGAGACAGTATATACACTGTGGAGGAACAATCTTTCTGTTGCTAAAATAGAAATCACCTATTCATGCACTTACTACATCTCTATTTATACACGGCCCACAATACTGGGAGGTGGAGTTGGAAGGAAGATGGATATGAGCAAGAGCCTGAGCCATGACATGGGGTAGGAGATGTGGTTTAGACTTTGTCCGACTTGCAGTAGCCACTGTAGCTAAATTGTAGTCACATATCACAATTCTTTCTTAATAGAATTCACCAAACAATCGGTTCAAAAGAAATTAACCTACATATCACCTTTGAGCTCACTGGGCAGTCACTTTAATAAAGTTTATAAAAGAGTTGTCCAAGATTAGAAATGATGCCAGCATGGTGGCTTAGTGATTAGCATTACAGCCTTGCAGAGCTGGGGACCTGGGTTCAAGTCCCAGTGTCAATATCTGCAAAGAGTTTGTATGTTCTCTCTGTGTTTGCGTGGGGGTTCCCTGGTTTCCTCCCACACTTCACTAATTTGGCGAGCTCTGTGCAGCGCTGCGTATTCTGTGTGCTCTATATAAATAAAGTAATAAAGGAAATATTATTAAAAAATTGCAGCTTTCTTCTAAAACTATCATCACAATTGTTCTCTGTAGAGCTGATCTGTAGCAGTGCACATAATGATGTTTGTTCTTCTATCATATTCTTTAGGGAATAAGCTTTGGGTTCCTCAAGGACTGGTTTGAATACACCCATCTATAGAATTTGCTATGGTCTCATTTTATATCTGTTTTCTGCCATGTGAAACTCTCCTGTTGCCATCCTACAAAGTGCATAAAATTGAAGTGATGTGTTAGATTTACGTAATATAGCAAAAGTGTTCTTCCTGATTACAATTTTTTTCATGTCAGCTTCATTGGCACAATATTTTCAACTATTGGATGTTTTAAAAAACTGCAATGTGTATGTCCCTTGTCTCCAGTTTCATGAGCTAAAGGCACTGAAAGTGGAAGTCATATAGGACCAGGCAGTTCCGTTGTTGACATCTGGCATATTTCATACATTCTCTCATGTGAAGGGAGCAGTATGGGACTTTTACAGATTTTTTATTTTTTTGCAAACACTAAGTCCAGACAACTTTCCAAATTGTCTAAGAATGGGAGTGGAACCAAAAGATTATTATGCTTATTTCCCAAGTGCTATTAGAAGGCAATGTCTCACATTTATTACAGCCCCTGCGCCAGTTTTTTTATCTGTCTGGCTTTGCACATTATTTTTAGTGCAAACTGCTTGTACATGCATTCATAAAGTATCTGTAACACATTTGTGTCACAGCTGCACTATACCTGATGTGACACAAAATTCTGTACTGAAAGGGGCGTTCTGGTGCACAGTGTGCCACATTTATCATGCAGTGTCCGCCCGAATTGTGTTGCATGGCCGATGTTAAAGGCGCACCAGATTATATACACTGTGCTGAACCGCTCTGCCAGTCAATTACATTGTTCCCTTAAAGGCACCAATGTAATACATTTTTCTATTAAACTCATGGATGGTATTTTCTCACAGCTCTTTGGATCACTGAAATCAATCTCAGATACCTGTGTTAATTAGTTTGCCAGGTGAGCTCATTTAAAGCACATTATTAAGCAGGCCACAGGTTTCAAGTAACATGGCAAAGAAAAAGGATCTTACTGCTGCCAAAAAGCGTCAAATAGTGCAATGCCTTGGACAAGGTATAAAAACATTAGGTATTTCATGAAAACTTATTGATGGTCATCGTTCTGTGAAGAGATTTGTGGCCTATTCAGAGCATAGATTGGTTTAGGCAGATAATGGTAGAATAAGGAAAGTTCATCAGACTAAGATAGCAGCTGCTAAAATGCCATTACAAACCAGCAACCAGATATTTGAAGCTGCTGGCTTCCCACGAAGTCCCACGGATCTCAAGGTGTAGGACCCTTCAAAGACTTGCTGTGGTCAGTGCGTAACAAGACCCCAGTGGGCCCCAGTGTGAACATAGAAATGGGGACCACCATATACCTAAACTCTCTCTTAGGCTACATTCACACGACCGTATGATTTCTCCAGTCCCGTATTTACGGGCCGTATATACGTGACGTTTTTCATCCGTATGCAGCACGTATGTAACCAGTATTTTATACATCCCCATAGACTTCTAGGGCATACGGAACTGAAATACGGGAGAAAATAGGACATGCTCTATATTTTTATACGGCCAGTATACGGTACGGTACGGAACGGAGTTAACAACGGCAATATAAATGGTCAGACGTATTGTCCATTGAAATGAATGTGGCCGTATGTAATCCGTAAAAAAACGGTACGGTACGGTACGGATACGGCCGTTTTCATACGTCCGTGTGAATGTAGCCAAAGCCGGACCCATACCGCATGTTATTCTTCAGAATATCTATATATACACTTTGCACAGACATAAACTTACATACACTACATATTCATAACACACATATATAAATTCTGCACCATATTAACTCTATACTCAGGTTCGCAGGGGAGAATGCTGGGACTTCTGGTCCTTCATCCGATGCTTCTGGTGGTGCTAGCAGTGTTCTCCGCACAAACTCCACCTCTCGTCCGCTACCAGCGGTCTCTGGTGCGCGCTCCAGGCAGAAGCTGCTAAGACCTCACGCTGTTTAGGGGTTGGGTTCTGGACTGCTGGGAGTTGTGGTACCTCTGCATGGTGTCTGCGATTGTGCTTGGTTATTGTACACCATGAGGGGTTAATCCCCAGAAGTTGTCTAGCTCCTATCAGGTTCTGGAGGTGGGGTTCTGGCTGCATAAATTGCAGCTTCACTAGTAACCTGTGCCAGTGTTTGAAATCCCTTTGCTCCTTGCTATAGGTTTGCCTTGCTCTGTGTTCTGTATCGTTGTGACCTCGGCTAGCTTTTGACGTAGACTCTTTGCTTACTGATTTTGCTCTTGACATACACTCTTGTTGTGACTCCGGCTAGTTTACTACTCTTTTGTGTTTTATGTTTGTCAGTCTGTTCGTGTTGTTCCCTTTCCGCACTTATCTAGTGTATTCTGAGTCTTCAAGTAGTCGCCCCACTGTTTAGCGTGGGGGGCTAAAGGAAGGGACAGAGGTTGAGTCAAGCTCAGGGCACACTATCCCCGGTCTTCTGTGTTACCCAACCCTAACATACACACACTATATACATGCTACACATACAAATACACACACACACACATAAATATATATATATATATATATATACCCACATACCTGTACAATAATATTACAGTAATGAATATACCACATATATAAATATATACCAGCTAAGAATATACTGCACATTACTATACAGCACCAAAAATACTGCACACCAAGTCCGCAATAAAGGGGATATAGAGATCACTTACTGTATAAATCAGTTGTAGCTCTAACCTTCTTCCACTGATGTGTCCTGGTCTTCATCTTAGTGGCTCTTCAAAAATGACGGTTCTTCTTCTCCATCACTTCCAGAACTTTGATAACTTCTCCACCCATGACTTATTGCTACAGAATTCACCACAAGAAATCTTCAGCTTAGTGTAGCCCCTATACTGAGCCCCTAAAAACACCACAGTCAATTACAGTACATGTCACAGCGATAAAATCTCCTAATTTATATACAGCGCCCACTAATTGGTATACAGCATTGATGTCCTTTTAGTAATATGTTTACCCCCGTTCATTAATATTTAGCAAAGCAATATCCCCTTAATACATACCAGTAGCCACTATCCACCCCCACCCCCTAATACATACCAGTAGCCGTTATCTACCCCACCCCTTCCCTTATTACATACACAGGTGACATTTCATTCCCCCGACACCCTTATTACATACACAGGGGACTTTCCACCCTCACCTGCCCTTATTACATACACAGGTGACATTTCATTCTCTCGCCACCCTTATTACATACACTGGTGACATTTCTTTCCCCCCGCCCTTATTACATACACCGGTGACTTTTCATCCCCCCAGCCATTATTACATACACTTTCTACCCCCCCCCCCGCCCTTATTACATACACAGGTGACTTTTCATCCCCCCCGCCCTTATTACATACACAGGTGAGATTTTCTACCCCCCCAGCCCTTATTACATACACAGGCAGGGCCGGCTCCAGGTTTCAGTGGGCCCCTGGGCGGTAGAGCCTCAGTGGGCCCCTTAACAGTGAACTCCTGTGGCGGCATAACCCTGCCACCTGAGCTCAGACACAGTAAGGGACAATCATATATTTAAATTACATCGGCAACAAGGATGCCGTTGCTGATGTAATTCAATTTTCTGATCAGGAGCGTAACCAGCAGAGGCTGAGCTGCATAGCAGACCATTTCTTTAAAAACACATGCATGTTTTTACACAATCACAAACAGTATATACACATCAAATTTACAACATATACAACATACACACAGATACAGTATACAGCATATATACACACACATCCAATATATACACAGCACAGACGCACAGATATACACACGCATCCAGTATATACAATACATACACACAGATATACAGCATATATACACACACACATCCAGTATATACAATACATACACACAGATATACAGCATATATACACACACATCCAGTATATACACAACACACATATACACAAAAAAACACATATTCAGCACATATACATGCATCTACATATATAGCAATTATACTCACCCCAGTCAGACGTGGTGGCAGGGTCAGGAAGGAGACTGCATAGGAGAAGGTCGGACAAGAGGTGTGCAGGCCGGGCAGAACGGGAAGCGCGCAGGCAGGGCAGGACCGAGGCCCGCAGGCCTCGGAGGACCGAGGCGCGCAGGCCGGGGAGGACCGAGGAGCGCTGGCCGGGGAGGACCGAGGCGCGCAAGCCGGGAAGGACCGAGGAGAGCTGGCCGGGGAGGACCGAGGAGAGCCGGCCGGGGAGGACCGAGGCGCGCAGGCCGGGGAGGACCGAGGAGCGCAGGCCGGGGAGGACCGAGGAGCGCAGGCCGGGCAGGACCATGGAGCGCAGGCCGGGCAGGACCATGGAGCGCAGGCCGGGCAGGACCATGGAGCGCAGGCCGGGCAGGACCATGGAGCGCAGGCCGGGCAGGACCATGGAGTGCAGGCCGGGCCTGACGCGAGGTGCGGGACGCGCCGCATCACAGAAGAGGTGGGTGAGGCAGGGCCCGCGGGCAAATAATAGATCGTGGTGGGCCCCTTTGGAGCTCTGGGGCCCCGGCACTTGCCCGGGTCAGCCGGGTGCTGACGCCGGGCCTGTACACAGGTGACATTTTCTACCCCCCCCCCTGGCCTTATTACATACACAGGTGACTTTTCATCCCCCCCGCCCTTATTACATACACAGGTGACATTTTCTACCCTCCCCCCCCCGCCCTTATTACATACACAGGTGACATTTTCTACCCCCCCCGGCCTTATTACATACACAGGTGACTTTTCATTCCCCCGCCCTTATTACACACACAGGTCATTTCCCCCCCCACCCCCCTGCCCTTAATATAAACCAGAAGCAGGACAAAAAATTAAAAAATATATATATACTCACCTTATCTTTTCCACTGGTGCTGGCTGACTCTTCAGTGGAGGAACAGGAATCACGTGGCCGCCGTCCCACACGCTACTGCTGCAAAAAGTGACAGAGGAGGAAGGGTCAGTGTGAATCATTTACTGCTCTGTCTCAGCTTTCAGCTGTATCAGAGGACAGTTCTGATACAGCTGCAAGCTGTAACGGACTAACGGCTGCACAAATTTTAATCTGTGACAGGCTCAGCCACAGACGTCCCCCCACCAACCAGCACCTGCCAAACCCACCAGCTATCACTGAGTCCCCCCGCCCACCAGTAAACTCAACACAGGAGGGCCTGGGCCGCGGCTGTCACGAGTTGATATAAACTGCCGGACGCTAGGTGACCGCGATCATTACACCCCTGGCTTTGGTGCAGAAACTTGCTATTCAACCACCCCTAACCAGTGCTAATAAACAGTTACAACGGGCCCAGACATACATGAAGACTAATTTCATTCAGTCTTGTTTACTGCTGAGTATATTGAAACCCCAGATGGTCCAGATGGATGGAGTAGTGGATGTTTGGTGGATTGCCACCATGTCCCAACATGGCTGCGACGTCAGCAAGGAGGTGGCGGAGTCATGTTTGGGTCCAGAATCATGGGGAGAGAACCTTTAGCCCCTTTAAGGTACCTGAAGGTGTGAAAATAACCTTGGTAAAGTATATAGAGTTTCTGACTAACCACTTTCTAACCACTTTCCTCCATGGTACAAAAATAAGAATTGTTCATGCATGACAATGCACCATCTCATGCTGCAAAGATGCTGCTATAACATTATTCGAGCAGTTATTATCAGTACTGTGTAGTATAGATATGAGTAAAGCTCAGTTCATAAATACTCGAGTATAAGCCTAGTTTTTCAGCACAAAAGAATGTGCTGAAACCCCAAACTCGGCTTATATGTGAGTAAAAAAAATATATAGGTTTTTGTAGTAAAATTAGGGGTCAAGGCTTATACCTGGGTCAGCTTATACTCGAGTATATACAGTATATCTCACTATCTGCTTCAAGGGCTCTGTGTCTTCATACTTCTGAATGTGTAGGATGCTGAACGTGCAAGATTATGTTTTTACTATAGGCCTTTTTAATAGTGATTTGTAAACCAAGTAAAGTGCATGAATTTTTATTATACAGTACTGTGTGTCTACTATTCCTGAGATTTTCCAGTGGAGAGGACAGAATCAGGAACTGGTTAATGCAGAACAACTGTGTTCCTCCACTCCAACAATAGAGGACTTATGGAACTGACTTGGAGAACATATCACTTGGATGAATTTATAAAAGCTCCAGAGGTTGAAGCCTTGGATCGATATAGAATGACTATATTTATCTGCTGCATATGAGACTATTCACTGTTATACTATTTTCCTAAAATAACTAAAATTCCATAAAATAATGTAGCTAACAATTAACAATCCTATAAGCTTTAACTACACGTTTTCAAGAGAATCCTAAATACTTTCATTACTGTTTCATGTTCACTGACAATTTACATTGCTGAGACTAGTGCAAACCCAAAAAACCTAGAAATCACCCCATAACTTACAGGCTTCTTTGAACTTGCTAGGATCTTCTATTATGTCGGGAATCACACATTCCTAGGATTCCTTTTGCCAGCTGACCTGTGCCACTGAGAAAAGTTAGACAATGAAAATGTGTGATTTGTTACCATGGACTAATGATAAATATAAAGCGTGTACAATAGGAATGTCCTAAAATGAATATGACATTAACAGTAAAGGATAAGATGTACTAAATCTTTTTTCATAGAATTATACATTAATCTGCAGACAGGATGTATGTTTGATGATTTGTGTCACCACCGGCTTTTCCCAGTCTATGATTTAAATAGAGAGAAGAAGCCTAGAAATCTTGTATACCGTATTTTTCGGCCTATAAGGCGCACCAAAAATCCATTAATTTTCTCAGAAATCATAGGTGCGCCTTATAGGCCTGTGCGCCTTATATATGAACTTATACAGAAATGTACTACAGACAAGATGTACTGTACATTTACCAGTGTTTAATAGCTCCATTCTGCACCTTCCCACACTGTACACAGGGTCCCTAGCTCCTGAAGTGCCCTGGCACCACAACTAACATTGTGCCCATCCTGCCCTCCCGTAGCACGGAGAGACTGGAGCCGCCATAGTGCTGACCACGAGGCAATCATCATCATCAGTAAACAATCCCCCATACCTGATAGCCCTGTAACAGGAGCCACAGGGAACCCCACAGAAATAACACCCTGGCTGAGGAGGGAAGGAGAAGGGGCAGAGGGAGACCACTTAACCCCTGCTGCATCACCCTGCATTAACCCCCAGCAGCCCATACCTCTGAGATCAGAGCTCTCTGACACGCTGAAGACAAGTTTCCCGGGAAGTGTAGCTGGCTTGTACTGTGCACAGGTCTGCCACCTGCTGGTCATTTTTAGGTACTGCATTTGATCCTGCGCCTTATACTCCAGTGCGCCTTATATATGAACCTAGATGTCTTAGCAGGCATTTATTAGAGGTGCGCCTTATAGGCCGGTGCGCCTTATAGGCCGAAAAATACGGTAATTATTTTGTTGATGTACTGTATAAAAATAAAGGTGGGTATCATTGTTTTTTTTGTATGTTTGGCATTGTTTTGGCACAGTTGTGGTGCAAAAGCTGCTTTGCAACTTTCCATTACGCCAAATGAACATAAGACAGTGTCACTTTGGCATAGACTCTGCTTTCCCCAAATGCATTATTTGCACATACAGTATATATCACAAAAGGACTGAATTCATACATTTTCATTTAGGTGCAAGTTTTGGTTAAAATTAACGGCAATCCCCACTCATTTCCATGTTCTTTGACTTTTGATAGTATTTTGCGCTGTGAATAAGGTATGAAGAGGGCACACGCGGTGAGCCCTCATCATACAGACGTGGGGTTTCCTGGATATTGAAGCAAACACCCACCGCTAACAACCTTTTCATTGCCAACACTGTCAAAGTCCAGTGGCACAATAGTATTGCAGTATACGGTAAAACAGACTGACTAGGGTTATAGCACCATAGAGGGTTTAAAAAATTGTAAAAAAGTTTAAAAAATGTAAAAAAAATTAAAAATGTATATACCATGAAGGTATATATTTAGCCAACATTTATTAATTTGTGCATGAATCATTTGTATGCTGTCATACCAATATCAATCTGTGTACCAGCCTTTAATCTCTAGATAACCGAAAAGCGGAACTAGTGGGTAAAATTCCTCCAAAGTGACAGTCTGGGTCAGAAGAAGTTGACCCTTTCTGTTTTTGTTTAGGGGTAAAGGAAGTGTCATCTGACACTCATACCACCGCAGACAAGTGTTCGTATACTGTATAATTCAATACTCAGTTGTTCAGGAATAAAGGACACTTATGGCCCTTATTTTTAGTGTGATTTACTGATTTAATGTCCTAAATATGCGTCATTTACAGGTTTTAATTAATTAATTTAATTTAATAACATAATAATCAACCCTTTTTGTCTTTGCAATGATTCCATTGGTTGGTCTCTGTTTTGTATTGGTCTTGCTTTGCAAATAACTTACATTGTTAGTTTTTTTATATGATAGATATGATATCTTCTCTACTGTGATAGTATGTAACGGTTGAGACTTCTGGCCAGAAAGAAATATCCTCATGTAGTGTCCTGGGCAGGGTTAGTTCAGCTGTTACTTTCAATAAGTAAGGCTATTGTTAGCTTGGAGACCTCACTGAGGAAGTCAAGGAAACCATGCTGTTTTGTTATCTTTTACTCATCCCAATCTGGAAAGTCTTGGTGCACATCCTGCAATAAAATATGGTGCTCATTACAGAAGAATGCATTTGTGTCCTATCGATGATGTCCTCTAGCATGCACATTTATCAGCACCTTCTAGTACGTATACTTTTAGCTTAGGTTGAGAGAACCATGTGAATTGTTTCTTATATAGGGCTATGAATTTAACATTGATCCCCGTAGACAAGTATCAGACATTGTCTTCTCATCTGCTTAAGATGAATCTTAAACTATGTTTCCGTCAAGAAGGAATGATTACTTATTGTCGCCTGGTTACCTGGGATCCCCTTGGAACCAAATTATATTTAATGAAACATTAAACCGGTCTTCTGTTCTGTAGGCATTAAAAGAGAGAACTGGACAGGGAATGATGGAAAACAATTGAATCTATGTCTCCATGCTAAAGAAAGCAACCACAAAAATGTATATATAGTCTTGTGTGTAAAGTTTTGATCAATGGTTAATATAGAACCTACCCCTGGAAATGCTTGTACTATGCATGTATATGATTCTCTATAATATTTGGAGTTGGGTGATCAATAAATATTATCAGAAAACCTCTATTTTAAGTGATCAATTTACAATGAATCTATAACTGCTATGTTCTGAACTAACTTCTATCTTTTACCTAGCCATAAGATGCAAAATGCTATAAAACGGATGCAGGCCGCGGACTGTCATCTGTATATTAGTCTGTTGGGCTGGACACATGGAGCCTGAAGACCGATGTTTGGTACGTCATTCTTAATAATCACTGCAGCCAATGCACCACCAGATATAATTAAGAAGAGGTTTCAACCTCTTAGTTACTCTGGTACAGAACTGGCACAACTGGAATTTTACGCTCTAATAGATTTTAACTATTGGCTGCTGCAGTTTTCTATGAAATTGTACATTTGGCTGGACAAGGCAACCCCACACTAGCCATCTTTGTTCCCCGGCCCCATTGTGACCAATTTTTTTTTTTAAAGTTATGTGCATGGAGGAAAAGGGCAACAATTTTTACTCAAACAGAGAATTTCTCCTATAACTGCAATTACCCCAATCAATAAAAAGAAATATGGCGCAGGAGAAATAGAATAGTCAGAGAAAACCAAACAATAAATAAATAAATATGTTCTTCCACTTCTACATTCTCCTCTTTTTCTCCTAAATGGCAAGATGATTAGCAAGAGGCACAGTACCTTTCCTGTTTCAGATCAAAACTCACGAGAGATAATGGGGCACATTTACTTACCCGTCCTGTCGCGATCCCCAAGGTGCGTTGTCCGACGAGGATTTGGAGCGCCCGGGATTCACTAAGATCGTGCATCCAATTTCCTGCATGTGTGAACGGCTTACCTGCTTGCAAAAATCTTAGTATTTATATAAAAAATTTGCATATCTAATTAATAACAGAAAATCTGTATTCAAAATATATATCCCTACTGTGGACATTATTATCTCATATTACATACTTCTAAATAATGACTGTCAACAAATTATTGTACATGCTAATTGATATTAATATTAATAAAAACAACTGATTTTTTTTTACTATCCGAAGGAACAACAGGATGAAAGTGCTATTGTGAAAGTATTAAGCTAGACAAAATGATTTGTTCTCATAGAAAACATTTGATTTAGAAATCGGCATTCAGACGCAGCGGGATCAAAGTTTTTAACTGAAAGATCCAAAAAGATTCTCTTTGGCTCATCTTTTATGCTAGGTCTTCTCCTCTTCAATGTGGAAAAACTTGTTGAAGACTAAGAAAAAGTTTGTGCCTCTAGGGTTTTTTGGTGATATTGTGCCTAATGCACGGATAGGGAATGATCTAACTTCCCTTTTTTTATATTCCTAAAATTTTTACTGCTCCACAACTTGTTACTGCCACACAAGAAATCCAAATATGAAATGCTTTACTATCTACCTACCTACAGCATGTTACTGAGCAGCAAGTGGTAGGAGAATATTTTTGGGTAAAAGATTCAGTATTACATGTAACTTACTAATTGAACTCCATGCTTTTTCCACACTAGTGTAGTATTACTAAGTTGCTACAAGTCCTACTAAGTTACTAAATTACTTGATGGACCAGTCTGGCAATAGGTTTTGGGACTTGTATTGCTCCCATCTCCAGGCAAATGGAATGTACTATAACAGTGTCTCTCACAGCAATAGAATAAAAGGATACATCTTCCCACTTCACCACATGTAACCACTTTTGCAATAGTTCAGTCAGAGACAAAGAAATGAGTTTATTGTGTTAAAAACTTAAGTTTTTAACACAATAATTCAGAAACACAACACTAACTAACGGTAGAAAGTTTCACTTTTTTCTCACTTTTCCCTGTGTGGTAAACCCATTACTAGGTTCCTTGTCACATATGTTCAGTTTAGAGTATTTAAAGCTTAACAGGGGCAGTAAATGCTAACTCCCCGACTGTCCATAGTTTGTGGGTCATCTGCAAACACACCTGTCTTCCACTTGTTTTGTGTCATTAATGGTGTCATTTGCTCTGAATAGACATGAAGGATAGCTTAGGCTCTTCACTTTGTCTTCATTTTAGTTGGGACAATATACTTTTAACTTTAAACAGATGTCCTGGGATGTCAAACATCTGCAAAAGAAAACCTACTATACCCTGTGTGTCCACCGTGACTGCTGAAAATGAGGTTTAAGAATAGAAAAATAATAAAATATAAACTGATACCTTAAGACAAAAGTTACAAGATTTTCAACCTTGTTAAACTATTTCTGGATTCCTAGGAGATGTCATGCAGTACGACACGTGTGGACATAGCTAAGCAACCAATGGAGAATGTAAAAAATTTGAAGGGAGGGTGTTTTCCAAAATACATGCCCGTGCCTCTTTACAGAGTGACTTTCTTTATGTCTGAACTACATTATAACAAATGGGAATATCACACTGGGCAATGAAACTTCCTGCACTTCCAAATCTTGTCATATATTAAAAATGAAAACAAGGAAAATATGATTGAGGAACATAGGGGCTTAAAATATCGAATATTAACACTGGTGTTTGCTCAGCTAAGATCAGTTGGTCGTAATATAAAAAGCTGAAAAGTCATCTTTGTAGACATGGATACATAAATAATCGTTAACAATTCATCCCCCGCCAAAATATACAACCCATGCATGGATTAGTCTGGTTTGATAAAGTGGACTTCACTCATGAAGAGCTATTAAAGCCAAAAGATGCCACTGCATGTTGGGTGAGACAAATGCCTTCTGACAACCAGCAAATATTGCGCAAAAGTTTGCTTTAAATAAATGGGAACCATATAAAAAAACTTGCTCTACGTCAAATGGTTTGCTTGACAGCTGTTCTATCCAGTATTCAGTTAAAATTTGGTTTGGACCTCTTTAGCTTATGTTTTTTGTAATGTTTTGTCTTGTTTTTTGTAGGGCAAAATGGTTTGCTTGACAGCTGTTCTATCCAGTATTCAGTTAAAATTTGGTTTGGACCTCTTTACCTTATGTTTTTTGTAATGTTTTGTCTTGTTTTTTGTAGGGCAAAATATTAGGTAATTTACCAATATTTATCTATTAAATGTTCTGCTTTCTTGATATGTAAAGTGAAGCCTTCACTTCACATATCAAGAAAGCAGAGCAGAACTTTCAATAGATGTATATTGGTAAATTACCTAATGTCTGACTCCCAAACTTACACACAAATTAGAAAAAAACAAAAGGTAATGAGGCCAACCCCTTTAGAAGCTGATTGTAGATTTAGTCAGTAGAGGTTGCGTGGGATCAGTCAGTCATTTTGTTGCAGAAACAGTAACACTGTACATGGAGTAGGACTAGTATTGCAGCTCAACTTCATTGATGTTATTTAAGTATATGTACTGCAAAAAAAAAATATATATATATACACTCTATATCACTCCATTATTGTTAATGCACATATACTACTATATGTGTATGTCCCTTCTCCGGGGCTGTATGCTATTGCAAAAAAAGTCCTGGGCATAGATCATAACCAAATCTACTTCTTATTATTGTGCATTTATTGGCAGGCATTTATCAAAACTGATATTTTTCACGCCTAGCCTAAAGGGGTATTCTGGAAATATAAACGTCTGATACAAAAACCCATAATGCTATAAATAAATAAATACATCAAAACTCAATATCATTAATCACAAAATGGAGCTAAAATAGTTTGATATTATGATTCACAAAATGTTATGGATTTTCTAAAGCATGTGGAGTTATCTCCAAGATGGCCACCACCTGATACTACAATTCCCATGATTCCTCAGTTCTCATTAACAGCTCTTGCCTCTTATGCTCTGCTTTTATTCTAACAGACTGTCCTGCTCCGTTACCATAGTAATGATGTGTGTAACTGCCATCACTGCATATTGCCACATTGAGATTGCTTGTCACCAGAACACTGGCCATGTTGGATGCACTCAAGCAACTGACTACTGCTCAACATAGTGATGATCACATGACCTGCCCAGGCAGGTGCAGGACATGTGACCAGCGGCCATCTTCTGTCCTGTGTTTCCTCCACAGGTACAAAATCAATGGACTGATGGCCAGTAGCATTTTAATTCTTCATTATAGTGTATGTCCACAACTTTTTTTTATGCAAGGGACAGCAATATGTTAAATAACAATTAATTACATTTTAAATTATATTATAATGACCCATTTGAATATGAATTAAGCTTATTCCTGGAATATCCCTTTAATGTATGAGGAGTTAACTATTATTTCTTTACTTGGTATAATGTGAACATTAAAAAGATTTATATTATGTAATGTGACCTTTATATTGCTTATGCTTCAAGGCCTAGGTTTGAAAAAGACCTGGCTATAAGACTGATTTCATGACATCAACAGATGATCTTACATTTAGTATATCACTAGAGATGAGCGAACATACTTGTCCGAGCTTGATGCTCGTTCGAGCATTAGCGTACTCGAAACTGCTCGTTGCTCGGACGAATACTTGGCCCGCTCGAGAAAATGGCATCTTCCGCCGTTTTGCTTTTTGGCGGCCAGAAACAGAGCCAATCACAAGCCAAGAGACTCTGCACTCCACCCAGCATGACGAGGTACCCTTACACGTCGATAGCAGTGGTTGGCTGGCCAGATCAGGTGACCCTGGAATAGACTAGCCGCTGCCCGCGCTGCTCGGATCATTCTGTGTCTGGATGCCGCTAGGGAGAGAGCTGCTGCTGGTCAGGGAAAGCGTTAGGCTGTTCTATTAGAATAGTGTTAGGCAGGAGTGATTCTACAAGAACCCAACAGCCCTTCTTAGGGCTACAATAACGTTATACTTTTTTTTTTTTAATTTGCTTGTGGCTGGGCTTGCTGGCACTAGTAGTGCAGCTAGTACCATATTGTGAGGAATTTGCAGGGGGACTTGCTACTGTTGTGTTTAGCTCTTAGTGACACACATATCCACCTCAAACACCGAAGTGGGACAATTTATTAGGGGTTTGAGTAGAATTAGGCAGAGTCTGCTGATTTTTTTATTTTTTAGCTGTACAGGCGGTCCCCTACTTAAGGACACCCGACTTACAGACAACCCATAGTTACAGACGGACCCCTCTGCCCCATGTGACCTCTGGTGAAGCTCTCTGGATGCTTTACTATAGTCCCAGACTGCAATGATCAGCTGTAAGATGTGTGTAATGAAGCTTTATTGATAATTCTTGGTCCAATTACACCAAAAATTTTGAAACTCCAATTGTCACTGGGGCAAAAGAAAAAAAATTGTCTAAAACTTCCATTATAAAATATACAGTTTCGACTTGCATACAAATTCAACTTAAGAACAAACCCCCAGACCATATCTTGTATGTAACCCGGGGACTGCCTGTATTTCATTTTATAGCTCAAACTCATCTTGCAAAGCAGTGTGCTCTCATTGTAGGCTACAAAATAGCCATAGGAGAACCCCAACGGCTTACTTAGGCCTACAATAGCGTTATATTTTCCTTTTTTTTGTTTGCTTGTGGCTGGGCTTGCTGGCACTAGTAGTGCAGCTAGTACCATACTGTGAGGAATTTGCTGGGAGACCTACGACCGTTGTGTTTAGCTCTTAGTGACACGCATATCCACCTCAAACACCGAAGTGGGACAATTTATTAGGGGTTTGATTAGAATTAGGCAGAGTCTGCTTTTTTTTTTTTTTTACCTTTATTTCATTTTATAGCTCAAACTCATCTTGCAAAGCACAAAATCCAGTTGTGTGCTGTCAGTGTAGGTTAGAAACTAGCCATAGCAATAGGATAGCATCGTTTTGTTAAAAAAAATTAAAAACTAAAAAAAAATAAACACTAAAAATTTTTTTTTTCAAGTTTACACTTTAACTTGGAGAATGTTTAACCCGAGGGCTAGGGGTAGAGGACGAGGGCGTGGACGTGGGCGTCCAACTACTGCAGGGGTCAGAGGCCGTGGTCCTGGGCGGGGTGAGACACCACCTGCTGATGAGGGAGCAGGGGAACGCCGCAAAGCTACACTCCCTAGGTTCATCATGTCTCAAGTTACTGGGACTCGTGGTAGAGCACTGTTGAGGCCAGAACAGTGCGAAGAGGTGATGTCGTGGATTGTGGACAATGCTTCTAGCCATTTGTCCACCAGTCAGTCTTCCACGCAGTCCACCCATGTCACTGAAATCGGCACTCCTCCAGCTCCTCCACCTCAGCCTCCTTCCCCCCAGTCTGCCCCCTCCCACCAAAATTTGGCATTTGAACCTGCATACTCTGAGGAACTGTTTTCTGGACCCTTCCCACAGTCACAAACCACTTGTCCTGCTGCTGCTGAGCTATTTTCCGATGCCCAGGTTTTCCACCAGTCGCAGTCTGTGGGTGATGATGACAATATTCACGTAGTGGAAGAAGTGTGTAAAGAGGTGTCGGACGATGAGGAGACACAGTTGTCAGACAGTGGTGAAGTTGTTGTCAGGGCAGGAAGTCCGAGGGGGGAGCAGACTGAGGGATCGGAGGATGATGAGGTGATAGACCCAAGCTGGGTTGATAGGCCGGGTGAACACAGTGCTTCTGAGACGGAGGCGAGTCCTATAGCAGAACAGGTTGGAAGAGGCAGTGGTGGGGCCAGACGGAGAGGCAGGGCCAGAGCTGGTGCATCAGCGCCAAATGTTGCCCGTAGTCAAGCTCCCATGGCGAGGGCTAGATTTTCGGAAGTCTGGAGGTTCTTTAAAGAAACACCGGATGACCGACGGACTGTGGTGTGCAACCTTTGCCAAACCAGGATCAGCAGGGGTTCCACCACTACTAGCTTAACTACCACCAGTATGCGCAGGCATCTGAATGCTAAACACCCCACTCAATGGCACCAAGCCCGTTCACCTCCGGCCGGGCACACCACTGCTCCTTCCCCTGTGTCATCTGCTACTCAGCCCCCTGCCCAGGACCCCGGCCCAAACACCTCCCGTGCGAAAACCCCATCTTCGCCTCCACGATCCTCCACAGCATCCACCAGCGTTCAGCTCTCCATACCCCAGACGCTGGAGCGCAAAAGGAGGTATAGCGCAACCCACCCACACGCCCAAGCCCTCAACGTCCACATCTCCAAGTTGCTTAGCCTGGAGATGCTGCCCTATAGGCTGGTAGAGACCGAGGCCTTTCGAAACCTCATGGCGGCGGCCGCCCCTCGGTATTTGGTCCCCAGCCGCCACTACTTTTCCCGATGTGCCGTCCCAGCCCTGCACAAGCACGTGTCAGAGAACATCCTCCGTGCCCTGACCAACGCCGTTTCTGACAAGGTCCACCTGACCACGGACACGTGGACGAGTGCTGCCGGGCAGGGCCACTATATATCGCTGACGGCACATTGGGTTAACTTGGTGGAGGCTGGGACCGAGTCTGACCCTGGGGCTGGTTATATACTGCCGACGCCGAGGATTGCGGGGCCTACCTCGGTCCAGGTCTCAAAGGCCTACTATGCCTCCTCCTCCTCCCACCCCTCCTCCACCTCCTCCTCTGAATTACCATCCGTGGGCATGGCGCCATCAGTCGGTAGCTCTAGGCACAGCAGCAGTGCCATCGCTAAGCGACAGCAGGCGGTGCTCAAACTGCTGAGCCTAGGCGATAAAAGGCACACCGCCCAAGAGTTATTACAGGGCATCACGGCGCAGACTGATCTGTGGCTGGCACCGCTGAACCTGAAGCCAGGCATGGTTGTGTGTGACAACGGCCGTAACCTGGTGGCAGCTCTGCAACTCGGCAGACTGACACATGTGCCATGCCTGGCCCATGTGTTAAATCTCATAGTTCAGCGTTTCCTCAAGACATACCCCAATCTGTCTGATTTGCTCACGAAGGTGCGCTGCATCTGTGCGCATTTCAGGAAGTCCAGCACAGATGCTGCCACTCTCAGGGCAGTGCAGCGCCGCCTCCAACTGCCCGCTGACCGACTGTTGTGCGACGTGCCCACGAGGTGGAATTCAACACTTATCATGTTATCCAGAGTTTACCAGCAGCGCAGAGCGATTGTAGACTGCCAGATGTCAACTTCCACCAGAACTGGTAGACAGGTCAGTCAGCTTCCTCAAGTCTGCAATGAGGAGTGGACGTGGATGTCTGATATCTGTCAGGTGCTGAGTAACTTTGAGGAGTCAACACAGATGGTCAGTGGCGATGCCGCCATCATCAGCCTCACCATCCCGCTGCTTGGCCTGTTGAAAAACTCTCTGGTCAGCATGAAGTCGGAAGCTTTGCGCTCGTCACAAGAGACGGGGGAAGAAGATTCCCTTGTTGATAGCCAAAGCACCCTTAGGTCTGTTTCTCAGCGCATATCGGAGGAGGTGGAGGAGGATGAGGAGGAAGAGGAGGAGAATGTTGGCGAGACAGAAGAGGGGACCATTGTTCAGTCCTGCACTGTTCAGCGTGTATGGGCAGAAGAAGAGGAGTTGGAGGAGGAGGAAATGGACAGTCAGGCCAGTGAGGGGAGTGAATTCTTGCGCGTTGGGACTCTGGCGCATATGGCAGATTTCATGCTAAGCTGCCTATCCCGTGACCCTCGCGTTCAAAGAATTTATTCCAGCACCGATTACTGGGTATTCACTCTCCTGGACCCACGGTACAAGCAAAATCTTTCCACTCTCATCCCTGGAGAGGAAAGGAGTGTGAGAATGCATGAATACCAGCAGGCCCTGGTGCACAAGCTGAAACAGTATTTCCCTTCTGACAGCGCTAGCGGCAGAGGGCATACTTCTGCGGGACAAGTAGCGAGGGAGAGTAGGCGACCAGGCAGCTTGTCCAGCACTGGCAGGGGTACGCTTTACAAGGCCTTTGCCAGTTTTATGTCACCCCAGCAAGACACTGTCACCTGTCCCCAGTCTCGGCAGAGTAGGGCTGATCTTTACAGAAAGATGGTGAGGGAGTACGTAGCTGACCATACCATCGTCCTAAATGATCACACAGCTCCCTACAACTACTGGGTTTCAAAGCTGGACATGTGGCACGAACTGGCGCTGTACGCCTTGGAGGTTCTTGCCTGCCCTGCCGCTAGCGTGTTGTCCGAGCGGGTTTTCAGTGCAGCTGGTGGCATCATCACCGATAAGCGTACACGCCTGTCGACTGACAGCGCTGACAAGCTGATGCTTATCAAGATGAATAAAGCCTGGATTTCTCCGCATTTCCATTCTCCACCAGTTGAAAGAAGATGAACCTGAATAATGTATGCACTCCTCCTCATTGTCCTCCTTCTCCTCCTCTTTGTACACTAAAGCAGAGGAAACTGGCTATTTTTTTGCCAGGGTCAACTGGCTCGGGCTATAGTACTCTATGTATTTAATTTTTCTGGAGGGCCAACTACCCTGTCCTCTGTTTTAATCAATTTTTGGGAGTGCCACATACAGGCACTCAATCTATGTAATTTTTCTGGAGAACCAGCTACCTGCTCCTCTGGTTTGAAAACTTTTTTGGACTGCCACATACAGGCACTCAATTTATTTAATCTTTTTGGAGGACCAGCTACCTGCTCCTCTGGTTTGAAAACTTTTTTGGACTGCCACATACAGGCACTCAATCTATGTAATTTTTCTGGAGGACCAGCTACCTGCTCCTCTGGTTTGAAAACTTTTTTGGACTGCCACATACAGGCACTATCCAAATTAAATTGTCTCCATAGCAGCCTCCACACGTCGTCTTTTTAGCTGCCTTCACACGTTGTCTCCATTGCTACCTCCACACGTCATCACCATAGCTGCCTCCAAAAGTAGTCCATATAGCTGCCTCCATACATGGTCCCCTTATCAAACGAGCTGTGTCAGGAAGAATTTTGGATTGTTTTCATGGCTTCCATGTTAACTTTGTCGCCACCCTGCTGTGTAATCCACAAAATATACTGGCAAACTTTTATCATTTACCAATATTATTTCAGCGCTTCTTGCGCATCTGTTTACATTCCCCTCACCCGCCAGAACCCAAACTTATAAGAACGCTACTACACTTGATCTTATACAAAAGGTTCTTAGAAGTGCTGTTTGGGGAGTAGCCTAGAGACAGGGGCTTGGATTGGCGAAAGCTCGCCTGGCAGCGGAGCGCCAGCTCCATCCCAAGATCCAACTAACATAGTTTTAACTGCAGCACCTTTAATCTACTACTAGTTCACTGCCTCCATACATGGTCCCCTTATCAAACGAGCTGTGTCAGGCAGAATTTTGGGTTGTTTTCATGGCTTCCACATCAAACTTGTTAACTTTGTTGCCACCCTCCTGTGTAATCCACAAAATATACTGGCAAACTTTTATCATTTACGGATATTATTTCAGCGCTTCTTGCGCATCTGTTTACATTACCCTCACCCGCCATATCCTAAACTTATAAGAACGCTACTACACTTGATCTTATACAAAAGGTTCTTAGAAGTGCTGTTTGGGGAGTAGCCTAGAGACAGGGACTTGGATTAGCGAAAGCTCGCCTGGCAGCGGAGCGCCAGCTCCATCCTAAGATCCAACTGGCAAACTTTTATCATTTACCAATATTATTTGAGCGCTTCTTGCTCACCTCCTTTGGTTCCTCTCTGCCACCCATTGGTTTTAAGCCTGAGTCCATTTGGGGTATGTTGCCAAGACACTCTCTAGCCTGCCGCTGCTGCCTCTGCATAGTCCCCTATAGTGTCAGGGTCAATTATTGGATGTTTTAGATGCTATCTAGCCTCATTCGGTCACTCTGTCATGGCCATGCTGTTGCCCATAATTTTGGCATAATGGTGCGATTAAGCAGCCTCAGAGGCATCCATGCATGCTGCCCCTGCTGTTTCCTGTCCATTTCCGTGGTGTTTCCATCCTTTTCTGAGGTTCCCAGGTGCTTGGCCAAGCTTCCCTGTGCAGATCCTTGGTCCCCTTGAAAAATGCTCGAGTCTCCCATTGACTTCAATGGGGCTCGTTATTCGAGACGAGCACTTGAGCATCGGGAAAAGTTATTCTCGAATAACGAGTACCCGAGCATTTTAGTGCTCGCTCATCTCTATATATCACACCAAAGGTGGATTTGATTTTTGCAATCTTCCTCTTGAAAATGTACATTCTGTTAAAGGGAGGCAGATTTCCAAGAAGACTCAAACTCAAATAAACCTTTAGTTAATGTTTCGGTGAAGTTGGGTGCTTGACCTTGTCTGTCACTTAATGAATTCCAAGACACCATGGCTTTGGTTCACTTCCAATATAGCAAATAATTAGCATATGTTAATTTTGGAAGCCAAGCCAAAGCAGTAGCGTACAGAATGACAGCAGAAATTCCTGTATAGTACATATGTTATTACAAAATTGATGCAAAAAGAAAATCACGCTTTTTCAGTGAAATAAAATTCTGTTATATTTAGAAAAGCTGAACACAAACACAGTCCAGAGGAGGCTCAATGTGCTGTGGGCATGCAATTCTTTGGCAAAAATAGAGCTCCCTAATTGTGCTGATTTTGTAATTCTAATGAGTTTTGGCTGCATTACATTTTGCTGAGTCCAGCTCTGCATTTTTATTCCTATTAGTTGCCCCATAAAGTTTTTTTTCTGGAGAATAATGATCTGGGAAATAGAATATGTCTTATAAATTTTAACATGAAATGAAAATCTAAGCTAAAAACACATTATTAAGATACCTACTTTAATAGTGACAAAGGCAGAAATATGAAATGTTATGATCCCATTCAGAGGACTAATTGTCTATCCTGATGTGAAGGTTGTGACTGCCGGCTGACTGCTGATGACTATAAACATCACACGGATAAGCAAGCAACTGTGCAATGTCGTAAAATATCATTGAAGAAACTGGACTCTATTGGGTATGTACAATCTCACCAAAAACCAGACTCCCCACAGAGAAGGAATAAATAGTAAATGCTATAAATGGCCATTTATATACCGGTAGTGGTGATCAAGTGACCACCAAGTGCCAAGCAAATGCTGTCAACGTATACCCCAATGAGCTCTGCATTATGTAAGGGGAATGTTAGTCCCCTTCTCCCCCGTGAGTAGGGCTAGTATGCTAGTCCCTGTTCAGTGGAAATCACTAGAAGAAAAAAAAGCAAATGTTAAAACGTCGCCCAAGGGCGAGCATTATGCATTAAAAAAATATAAATTTACATGATGCAAAGAAAAAGTATGAAAAGTGTAAATTCTAGCTTTTATAGCTACATGAAAAATAGGAATGGATCTCTTTCCTCCAGAGTCAACACTTTTTGGGTCCATCATTAGCTGCAATAACAAATCTGTTGGGGTATGTCTCTACCAGCTTTGCCCAATGATGGTAAGCAGATTCTCAATGGGATTAAGGTCTGGACTGTGACTGGGACATTTTAGCACATGGATACGTGTTGATGCAAACCATTCTATTATAGCTATACCTTTTATGTTTAGGGACCATGATCTGGTTGAAGGTGAACCTACACCACAGTCTCAAGTCTTTTGCAGCTTACAGCTTTTCCTTCAGGATTACCCTGTATTTATTTCCATCCATCTTCCCATCAATTCTGACAGGATTCCGAGTGTCTGATGAAACAAAGGATCACCATATCAAGGCTCTCCTTTACATGAAGGGTTTGGCACCTTTTTTGTTCATCTTCCAGCAGGACACGAACCCCAAACATTTAATCAAAGCTACAATATAGCGATTTCAACCAAAGCATATCTATATGTTGGCCCAAGAAAAGTCCTGCCCTAAATCCCATAAAGAATCTGCAGCTTGACTTTAAAATTGCTGATCCCAAACGTTCTTCAATCTATATGACTGAGCAAGATGATAAATGCTAAGATATCATTAAAATACCCTCTACATTTGTGGATGTAATGTTTAAAATTGACTACTTTTGAGAACCCATGGTATCATTAATACTACTACTTTCAAAACAAAGGGTTAATTGATAATACTTGTCCCTTTAAAAGGGGAAGAGATATATTTTTGGACCATTAAAACTCCTGGGCCCAGGTATGGCCACAACCTCTCGCCATCTTATCTCACTCTTCCCTACTGGAGTAATACTATGCTGTACTTGCTGATGTCATGGGGAACTAATGTTATGAAGCTTTTTGCATTGACTAGTACTTTCTGTAGAATCTTTGAGATAAATTATTTGTCAAAAAGTGACCCTTTTTTGCACTGTGCAGACATAGATTAATTTTGAAGGAAAGTGGTTGTATCCATAGTATTCTTAGGTTCACAAATTATCTGAATATGGCTTTTTTAGAAAACTATAATTAGAGATGATTAAGGATTGGAGAAGGAATGTTCCTCCCATGAAATCAGGAAATCAGCCAGTGCTCAGAGCATTCGTTATTTCAGAAAACCCACAATGCAGTAACAGTAACGCTACTGTTCACGAGTCGCCTTTTGATTCATAAAAGAGTTTTCAGTATTTGGCAGCAAAATGAATCATTTACTGTAGTTTCATTCTGGACATCATTTTTTTTGGCAGGGCTGAAAGACCTCATTTTCTCTTGAGCAGAAGAGGCTCTGGTAGTCTCCTCAGACACTGACACAGTATTTACTGCAGGAAAAAAACAAAAAACTAATGAGGTAGAAATTGATTTTAATGATATAAAGCAGCACAGGAAACAGATTTTACCTATTAATATATGATTTCCAGGATGGAATAATACAGGCAGTCCCCGGGTTACATACAAGATAGGGTCTGTAGGTTTGTTCTTAAGTTGAATTTGTATGTAAGTCGGAACTGTATGTTTTATCATTGTAATCCCAGCCAGAACTTTTTTGGTCTCTGTGACAATTGGATTTTAAAAATGTTGGGTTGTCATAGGAATCAATATTAACACTCAAGCTTCATTACAGACACCTGTGATATGTGTTACAGCTGATTATTGTAGCCTGGGACTAAAGTACAATAAATTACCAATATCCAGAGGTCCGTTTGTAACTATGGGTCGTATGTAAGTCGAGTGTTCTTAAGTAGGGGACCGCCTGTACTTGTGTATTTGAAGTCCTCTTTTGTAAATCTCATAGATATATAAAATCTTTGTTTTTGCAAAAATTTTTGTATTTAGAAAATTGTTAGGGGTATGTGAACTGTTCTTGGCCTCCAGGTGGTTCTCAAACCATGAATTCCTTCTTCACACTGAATTCTCTCTGGGACACTGTTCTCTTCTGCTGGATTTCACATAATCTTGTATAAGGCTACATTCAGACGATGTATGCCCGCCGTACCGTAGTATGGCGGGCATACATCGGTGCCAGGGAGAGGAGCAGGGGATGAGCACAGCTCACCCCCGCCCCGTTCCATAGGCATATACAGAGCACAGCGCCATATTCCGCAGAAAGATAGGACATGTCCTATCTTTCTACGGGCTACGGAGCGGTATGGTGCCACATGGGTGCTGCACCGTGCCGCTCCCGTACAGGCCGTGAGCCCATAGAAGTGTATGGGGGACGTATATCGACCGTATATACGTCGCCCATATATACGTCCCCCATACACGTGTGAGAATGTAGCCTAATAAGGTAGAACTGATACGGACATCTTTCTAAAAAAATTACTATTCTGCTATGGATTTGAGACTTGTCAGTGACAAATAGAAATTATATTGCTGTTATTTAGAAATAAAAGTAACGTTTTTCTTTCTTTAAAGAAAGAGTTCTCCAGATCATCCCTGGAACTTTCTACCATAACATGTCAGACAGTCCGCACTGTCCTTCTACTTGTACCAGTTGATTGTAGTTTTGTAGTTTTGTACTTTCATTTTTTTTTTCTTCATTTAATGGTTGTGAACCACTTATCTTGAAGGGGTTTTCTCACCAGATATGTTAGGGCCTAACTTGCTGATCAATGGAGATCTCAGTGATGAGACCCCCCCACTGATCAGCAAGTTAGGCCCTATATGCGCTCGTTGATCTCCGTCAGCTCCATAGAGCTCATGCGCGGCCATCTGCTCCATTACTCTGACGGAGCGAAGAGGGGTGCGACAGAGGTACGTGGGACCCCATTAGACCACTCATTTTCGTGATCTGTGGGGGTCTCAGTGATGGGCCTAACTTGCGTTTGTGGGAAAACCCCTTTAACTCACAGCTTAAATTATTAACACATAGTAATTTTATGAAGGTTAAAGTTAGAGATGAGCTTCACTGGAACTTAGCTGAATGTTTAAAAATATTAAGTTCAGGTCCAAATCTATTCAGTCCAAACCAAATTTTGCTTAAAATTGAAATAAAACCCCCTCAAGTCTTCAAAAACACATATTTTTCATAAAAAGATCCTATCTCAATTTTTTTTTACAAAATCTTTCATTTTCCCTCAGCTGTCATCGCCTTGCTACACCTTGGGATGAATTACAGCACCATAGCTCCCAACTTGTATAGCAGAGAAAAATGAATAGAAGATGCTTCACAGAATTTTCTTTTGCCCTAAGCCACACCTTTTCCTCTGCCCCTTATTCCACCCAGGGCCGGTTCTAGACAAAGTGGGGCCCTGGGCAAAACTAAAAGTGTGGCCCCAAAATAAAACGATTTTATGACCAGTCACAGTCAGCAAGAGGCTCCCTTTAGTATGGTAAAACAAACTGTAATAGATAGAACAGTGGCTCAGTGGTTAGCACTACAGCCTTGCAGCGCTGGTCAACATCTGGAAAGAGTTTGTATGTTCACTCTGTGTTTGCGTGGGTTTCCTCCAGGTCCTCCAGTTTCCTTCCACACTCCAAAAATTACTGGTAGGTTGAATAGATTGTGAGCCCCATGGGGACAGGGACTGATGTGGCAAGCACAGTATGGTGCTGCGTAATCTGTGTGCGCTATATAAATAAAGAATTATAAATTATAATTATTATGATAGAAGATAAATATGAAAGATAATAGAGATTTCTAGATGCAGAACTATAAAGTAGATGATATATACAGTAGATGGATATGAGAGATAAATACAGTAGAAGAGAAATAGCAGATTGATTGATAAATAGAGAAAAAGTGAGATATATAAATGGTCAGATTATAGGAGATAGATAATTAGACAGATATATGATAGATAAATAGAGAGTAGATAGATGATAAGCATCTTCACCCGGGAATTCAACCAAGGTTTATTAATAGAGATGAGCGAGCACTAAAATGCTCGGGTACTCGTTATTCGAGACGAACTTTTCCCGATGCTCGAGTGCTCGTTTCGAGTAACGAGCCCCATTGAAGTCAATGGGAGACTCGAGCATTTTTCAAGGGGACCAAGGCTCTGCACAGGGAAGCTTGGCCAAACTCCTGGGAACCTCAGAAAAGGATGGAAACACCACGGAAATGGACAGGAAACAGCAGGGGCAGCATGCATGGATGCCTCTGAGGCTGCTTAATCGCACCATTATGCCAAAATTATGGGCAACAGCATGGCCATGACAGAGTGACCGAATGAGGCTAGATAGCATCTAAAACATCCAATAATTGACCCTGACACTATAGGGGATGGCATGCAGAGGCAGCGGCAGCGGCAGCAGCGGCAGGCTAGAGAGTGTCATGGCAACATACCCTAAATGGACTCAGGCTTCAAACCAATGGGAACCAAAGGAACCAAAGGAGGTGAGCAAGAAGCGCTCAAATAATATCGGTACATGATAAAAGTTTGCCAGTATATTTTGTGGATTACACAGCAGGGTGGCGACAAAGTTAACATGGAAGCCATGAAAACAATCCAAAATTCTGCCTGACACAGCTCGTTTGATAAGGGGACCATGTATGGAGGCAGTGAACTAGTAGTAGATTAAAGGTGCTGCAGTTAAAACTATGTTAGTTGGACCTTGGCATGGAGCTGGCGCTCCGCTGCCAGGCAAGCTTTCGCCAATCCAAGCCCCTGTCTCTAGGCTACTCCCCAAACAGCACTTCTAAGAACCTTTTGTATAAGATCAAGTGTAGTAGCGTTCTTATAAGTTTGGGATATGGCGGGTGAGGGGAATGTAAACAGATGCGCAAGAAGCGCTGAAATAATATCCGTAAATGATAAAAGTTTGCCAGTATATTTTGTGGATTACACAGCAGGGTGGCGACAAAGTTAACAAGTTTGATGTGGAATGCCCTGTAATAGCTCTTGGGCGGTGTGCCTTTTATCGCCTAGGCTCAGCAGTTTGAGCACCGCCTGCTGTCGCTTAGCGACGGCACTGCTGCTGTGCCTAGAGCTACCGACTGATGGCGCCATGCCCACGGATGGTAATTCGGAGGAGGAGGAGGAGGTGGAGGAGGGGTGGGAGGAGGAAGAGGTATAGTAGGCCTTTTTTAGACCTGGACCGAGGTAGGCCCCGCAATCCTCTGCGTCGGCAGTATATGACCAGCCCCAGGGTCAGACTCGGTCCCAGCCTGCACCAAGTTAAGTGTAGTAGCGTTCTTATAAGTTTGGGATATGGCGGGTGAAGGGAATGTAAACAGATGCGCAAGAAGCGCATGATGCGCATGGAGCTGGCGCTCCGCTGCCAGGCGAGCTTTCGCCAATCCAAGCCCCTGTCTCTAGGCTACTCCCCAAACAGCACTTCTAAGAACCTTTTGTATAAGATGAAGTGTAGTAGCGTTCTTATAAGTTTGGGATATGGCGGTGAGGGGAATGTAAACAGATGCGCAAGAAGCGCATGATGCGCATGGAGCTGGCGCTCCGCTGCCAGGCGAGCTTTCGCCAATCCAAGCCCCTGTCTCTAGGCTACTCCCCAAACAGCACTTCTAAGAACCTTTTGTATAAGATCAAGTGTAGTAGCGTTCTTATAAGTTTGGGATATGGCGGGTGAGGGGAATGTAAACAGATGCGCAAGAAGCGCATGATGCGCATGGAGCTGACGCTCCGCTGCCAGGCGAGCTTTCGCCAATCCAAGCCCCTGTCTCTAGGCCACTCCCCAAACAGCACTTCTAAGAACCTTTTGTATAAGATCAAGTGTAGTAGCGTTCTTATAAGTTTGGGATATGGCGGGTGAGGGGAATGTAAACAGATGCGCAAGAAGCGCATGATGCGCATGGAGCTGGCGCTCCGCTGCCAGGCGAGCTTTCGCCAATCCAAGCCCCTGTCTCTAGGCTACTCCCCAAACAGCACTTCTAAGAACCTTTTGTATAAGATCAAGTGTAGTAGCGTTCTTATAAGTTTAGGATATGGCGGGTGAGGGGAATGTAAACAGATGCGCAAGAAGCGCATGATGCGCATGGAGCTGGCGCTCCGCTGCCAGGCGAGCTTTCGCCAATCCAAGCCCCTGTCTCTAGGCTACTCCCCAAACAGCACTCCTAAGAACCTTTTGTATAAGATCAAGTGTAGTAGCGTTCTTATAAGTTTGGGATATGGCGGGTGAGGGGAATGTAAACAGATGCGCAAGAAGCGCATGATGCGCATGGAGCTGGCGCTCCGCTGCCAGGCGAGCTTTCGCCAATCCAAGCCCCTGTCTCTAGGCCACTCCCCAAACAGCACTTCTAAGAACCTTTTGTATAAGATCAAGTGTAGTAGCGTTCTTATAAGTTTGGGATATGGCGGGTGAGGGGAATGTAAACAGATGCGCAAGAAGCGCATGATGCGCATGGAGCTGGCGCTCCGCTGCCAGGCGAGCTTTCGCCAATCCAAGCCCCTGTCTCTAGGCTACTCCCCAAACAGCACTTCTAAGAACCTTTTGTATAAGATCAAGTGTAGTAGCGTTCTTATAAGTTTAGGATATGGCGGGTGAGGGGAATGTAAACAGATGCGCAAGAAGCGCTGAAATAATATCCGTAAATGGTAAAAGTTTGCCAGTGTATTTTGTGGATAACACAGCAGGGTGGCGACAAGGTTAACAACTTTGATGTGGAATCCATGAAAACAACCCAAATTTCGGCCTGACACACCTCGTTTGATAAAGGGACGATGTATGGAGGCAGCTATATAAACGACTTTTGGAGGTAGCAATGGAGACAACGTGTGGAGGCTGCTATGGAGACAATTCAATTTGGATAGTGCCTGTATGTGGCAGTCCAAAAAAGTTTTCAAACCAGAGGAGCAGGTAGGTGGCCCTCCAGAAAAATGGAATAGATTGAGTGCCTGTATGTGGCAGTCCAAAAAAGTTTTCAAACCAGAGGAGCAGGTAGGTGGCCCTCCAGAAAAATGGAATAGATTGAGTGCCTGTATGTGGCAGTCCAAAAAAGTTTTCAAACCAGAGGAGCAGGTAGGTGGCCCTCCAGAAAAATGGAATAGATTGAGTGCCTGTATATGGCAGTCCAAAAAAGTTTTCAAACCAGAGGAGCAGGTAGGTGGCCCTCCAGAAAAATGGAATAGATTGAGTGCCTGTATGTGGCAGTCCAAAAAAGTTTTCAAACCAGAGGAGCAGGTAGGTGGTCCTCCAGAAAAATTGAATAGATTGAGTGCCTGTATGTGGCACTCCCAAAAATTGTTGAAAACAGAGGACCGGGTCGGTGGCCCTCCAGAAAAACTACATGCATAAAGTACTATAGCTAGAGCCAGTGGGCCCTGTCAAAAAATAGCCAGTTTCCTCTGCTTTACTGTACAAAGAGGAGGAGAAGGAGGAAAATGAGGAGGAGGAGGAGTGGATAAATTATTCAGGTTGAGCTTCCTTCACCTGGTGGAGATTGGAAATTATGAGAAATCCAGGCTTTATTCATTTTGATAAGCGTCAGCCTGTCAGCGCTGTCAGTCGACAGGCGTGTACGCTTATCGGTGATGATGCCACCAGCTGCACTGAAAACCCGCTCGGACAAGACGCTAGCGGCAGGGCAGGCAAGAACCTCCAAGGCGTACAGCGCCAGTTCGTGCCACATGTCCAGCTTTGAAACCCAGTAGTTGTAGGGAGCTGTGTGATCATTTAGGACGATGGTATGGTCAGCTACGTACTCCCTCACCATCTTTCTGTAAAGATCAGCCCTACTCTGCCGAGACTGGGGACAGGTGACAGTGTCTTGCTGGGGTGACATAAAGCTGGCAAAAGCCTTGTAAAGCGTACCCTTGCCAGTGCTGGACAAGCTGCCTGCTCGCCTACTCTCCCTCGCTACTTGTCCCGCAGAACTACGCACTCTGCCGCTAGCGCTGTCAGAAGGGAAATACTGTTTCAGCTTGTGCACCAGGGCCTGCTGGTATTCATGCATTCTCACACTCCTTTCCTCTCCAGGGATGAGAGTGGAAAGATTTTGCTTGTACCGTGGGTCCAGGAGAGTGAACACCCAGTAATCGGTGCTGGAATAAATTCTTTGAACGCGAGGGTCACGGGATAGGCAGCCTAGCATGAAATCTGCCATATGCGCCAGAGTCCCAACTCTCAAGAATTCACTCCCCTCACTGGCCTGACTGTCCATCTCCTCCTCCTCCAACTCCTCCAACTCCTCTTCTTCTGCCCATACACGCTGAACAGTGAAGGTCTGAGCAATGGTCCCCTCTTGTGTCTCGCCAACATTCTCCTCCTCTTCCTCCTCATCCTCCTCCACCTCCTCCGATATGCGCTGAGAAACAGACCTAAGGGTGCTTTGGCTATCAACAAGGGAATCTTCTTCCCCCGTCTCTTGTGAGGAGCGCAAAGCTTCCGACTTCATGCTGACCAGAGAGTTTTTCAACAGGCCAAGCAGCGGGATGGTGAGGCTGATGATGGCGGCATCGCCACTGACCATCTGTGTTGACTCCTCAAAGTTACTCAGCACCTGACAGATATCAGACATCCACGTCCACTCCTCATTGTAGACTTGAGGAAGCTGACTGACCTGACTACCAGTTCTGGTGGAAGTTGACATCTGGCAGTCTACAATCGCTTGGCGCTGCTGGTAAACTCTGGATAACATGGTCAGTGTTGAATTCCACCTCGTGGGCACGTCGCACAACAGTCGGTGAGCGGGCAGTTGGAGGCGGCGCTGCGCTGCCCTGAGAGTGGCAGCATCTGTGCTGGACTTCCTGAAATGCGCACAGATGCGGCGCACCTTCGTGAGCAAATCAGACAGATTGGGGTATGTCTTGAGGAAACGCTGAACTATCAGATTTAACACATGGGCCAGGCATGGCACATGTGTCAGTCTGCCGAGTTGCAGAGCCGCCACCAGGTTACGGCCGTTGTCACACACAACCATGCCTGGCTTCAGGTTCAGCGGTGCCAGCCACAGATCAGTCTGCGCCGTGATGCCCTGTAATAGTTCTTGGGCGGTGTGCCTTTTATCGCCTAGGCTCAGCAGTTTCAGCACCGCCTGCTGTCGCTTAGCGACGGCACTGCTGCTGTGCCTAGAGCTAGCGACTGATGGCGCCATGCCCACGGATGGTCGTTCGGAGGAGGAGGTGGAGGAGGGGTGGGAGGAGGAGGAGGCATAGTAGGCCTGAAACACCTGGACCGAGGTAGGCCCCGCAATCCTCGGCGTCGGCAGTATATGACCAGCCGCAGGGTCAGACTCGGTCCCAGCCTCCACCAAGTTAACCCAATGTGCCGTCAGCGATATATAGTGGCCCTGCCCGGCAGCACTCGTCCACGTGTCCGTGGTCAGGTGGACCTTGTCAGAAACGGCGTTGGTCAGGGCACGGATTATGTTGTCTGACACGTGCTGGTGCAGGGCTGGGACGGCACATCGGGAAAAGTAGTGGCGGCTGGGGACCGAATACCGAGGGGCGGCCGCCGCCATGAGGCTGCGAAAGGCCTCGGTCTCTACTAGCCTATAGGGCAGCATCTCCAGGCTTAGCAATCTTGAGATGTGCACATTAAGGGCTTGGGCGTGCGGGTGGGTTGCACTATATTTGCGTTTCCGCTCCAGCGTCTGGGGTATGGAGAGCTGAACGCTGGTGGATGCTGTGGAGGATCGTGGAGGCGACGATGGGGTTTTTGTGGCAGGGTCCTGGGCAGGGGGCTGACTATCAGCTGACACAGGGGAAGGAGCAGTGGTGTGCACGGCCGGAGGTGAACGCGCTTGTTGCCACTGAGTGGGGTGTTTAGCATTCATATGCCTGCGCATACTGGTGGTAGTT
Organism: Engystomops pustulosus; assembly: GCF_040894005.1. Taxonomy (NCBI): domain Eukaryota; kingdom Metazoa; phylum Chordata; class Amphibia; order Anura; family Leptodactylidae; genus Engystomops; species Engystomops pustulosus. The sequence continues at coordinate 57,600,403 of NC_092412.1, read as the reverse complement.
AAGCTATTAGTGGTGGAACCCCTGCTGATCCTGGTTTGGCAAATTTGGCACACCACAGTCCGTCGGTCATCCGGTGTTTCCTTAAAGAACCTCCAGACTTCTGAAAATCTAGCCCTCGCCTCAGGAGCCCTCGCCACGGGAGCTTCACTAGTTGACACATTTGGCGCTGATGCACCAGCTCTGGCCCTGCCTCTCCGTCTGGCCCCACCACTGCCTCTTCCAACCTGTTCTGGTCGAGGACTCTCCTCCGTCTCAGAAGCACTGTGTTCACCCGGCCTCTCAACCCAGCTTGGGTCTGTCACCTCATCATCCTCCGATCCCTCAGTCTGCTCCCCCCTCGGACTTCCTGCCCTGACAACAACTTCCCCACTGTCTGACAACCGTGTCTCATCATCGTCGGACACCTCTTTACACACTTCTTCCACTACGTCAAGAAGGTCATCATCACCCACAGACTGCGACTGGTGGAAAACCTGGGCATCGGAAAATTGCTCAGCAGCAGCAGGACAAGTGGTTTGTGACTGTGGGAAGGGTCCAGAAAACAGTTCCTCAGAGTATGCCGGTTCAAATGGCAAATTTTGCTGGGAGGGGGCAGACTGGGGGGGAGGAGGCTGAGGTGCAGGAGCTGGAGGAGTGCCGATTTCGGTGACATGGGTGGACTGCGTGGAAGACTGACTGGTGGACAAATTGCTAGAAGCATTGTCGGCAATCCACGACATCACCTGTTCGCACTGTTCTGGCCTCAACAGTGCTCTACCACGAGTCCCAGTAACTTCAGACATGAACCTAGGGAGTGTAGCTCTGCGGCGTTCCCCTGCTCCTTCATCATCAGCAGGTGGTGTCTCACCCCGCCCAGGACCACGGCCTCTGACCCCTGCAGTAGTTGGACGCCCACGTCCACGCCCTCGTCCTCTACCCCTAGCCCTCGGGTTAAACATTTTGAAAATGAGAGTTATAACTTTAATTTTTTTTTTAACGTTTTTTTGTTTTTGTTTTTTTTTATTTGTGTGTTTTTTAGTTTTTAAAACCAAACGATGCTATCCTATTGCTATGGCTATTTTCTAGCCAAGTATAAAAGCACACTGCTATGCCAGATGAGATGACGCTGAGTTATGAAAAAAATAAACGTAAAATAAAAAAGGAAATGGCAGACTGTGCCTAATTGAAATCCAACCCCGGGCCCTAATAAATTTTCCCACTTCGGTCTTTGCGATGGATATGTGCGTCACTAAGCGCAAAACACAGTGGTCGCAAGTCTCACTCCAAATTGCTCACAATTTGCTAGTAGATGCACTGCAACAACTACAGCCACCAGCAGATCAACCAGAAATCAAATATATGTAACGCTATTGTAGACGTAAGTAAGCCTTTTGGATTCTCCTATGGCTATTTTCTAGCCAAGTATGAAAGCACACTACTATGCCAGATGAGATGACGCTGAGTTATGAAAAAAATAAACGTAAAATAAAAAAGGAAATGGCAGACTGTGCCTAATTGAAATCCAACCCCGGGCCCTAATAAATTTTCCCACTTCGGTCTTTGCGATGGATATGTGCGTCACTAAGCGCAAAACACAGTGGTCGCAAGTCTCACTCCAAATTGCTCACAATTTGCTAGTAGATGCACTGCAACAACTACAGCCACCAGCAGATCAACCAGAAATCAAATATATGTAACGCTATTGTAGACGTAAGTAAGCCTTTTGGATTCTCCTATGGCTATTTTCTAGCCAAGTATGAAAGCACACTACTATGCCAGATGAGATGACGCTGAGTTATGAAAAAAATAAACGTAAAATAAAAAAGGAAATGGCAGACTGTGCCTAATTGAAATACAACCCCGGGCCCTAATAAATTTTCCCACTTCGGTCTTTGCGATGGATATGTGCGTCACTAAGCGCAAAACACAGTGGTCGCAAGTCTCACTCCAAATTGCTCACAATTTGCTAGTAGATGCACTGCAACAACTACAGCCACCAGCAGATCAACCAGAAATCAAATATATGTAACGCTATTGTAGACGTAAGTAAGCCTTTTGGATTCTCCTATGGCTATTTTCTAGCCAAGTATGAAAGCACACTACTATGCCAGATGAGATGACGCTGAGTTATGAAAAAAATAAACGTAAAATAAAAAAGGAAATGGCAGACTGTGCCTAATTGAAATACAACCCCGGGCCCTAATAAATTTTCCCACTTCGGTCTTTGCGATGGATATGTGCGTCACTAAGCGCAAAACACAGTGGTCGCAAGTCTCACTCCAAATTGCTCACAATTTGCTAGTAGATGCACTGCAACAACTACAGCCACCAGCAGATCAACCAGAAATCAAATATATATAACGCTATTGTAGACGTAAGTAAGCCTTTTGGATTCTCCTATGGCTATTTTCTAGCCAAGTATGAAAGCACACTACTATGCCAGATGAGATGACGCTGAGTTATGAAAAAATAAATGTAAAATAAAAAGAAACTGCCAGACTGTGCCTAATTGAAATCAAACCCCTAATAAATTTTCCCACTTTGGTGTTTGAGGTGGATATGTGTGTCACTAAGAGCTAAACACAACGGTAGCAAGTCCCCCTGCTAATTCCTCACAATATGGTACTAGCTGCACTACTAGTGCCAGCAAGCCCAGCCACAAGCAAATAAAAAAAAAAGGATAACGTTATTGTAGCCCTAAGAAGGGCTGTTGGGTTGTTGTAGAATCACTCCTGCCTAACAGTAAGCTAATAGAACACCCTAACGCTTTCCCTGACCAGCAGCAGCTCTCTCCCTAGCGGCATCCAGACAGAGAATGATCCGAGCAGCGCGGGCAGCGGCTAGTCTATCCCAGGGTCACCTGATCTGGCCAGCCAACCACTGCTATCGACGTGTGAGGGTACCACGTCATGCTGGGTGGAGTGCAGAGTCTCCTGGCTTGTGATTGGCTCTGTTTCTGGCCGCCAAAAAGCAAAACGGCGGGAGCTGCCATTTTCTCGAGCAGGCGAAATACTCGTCCGAGCAACGAGCAGTTTCGAGTACGCTAATGCTCGAACGAGCATCAAGCTCGGACGAGTATGTTCGCTCATCTCTATTTATTAACCCTTTCACCCCCGGGATTTCTGGATATTTTGTTGCGTTACTGGCCAGAGCAATTTTTACTATTTTGACGTTTAAAAATAAAATAGAAATTACAGCAAAAAGAATTAAAGTAAACCCAACAAACCACATATTTTCTGAAAGGAGACACTTACCTTCACATCTCCTAAATGTAATAGATGGACATGTGTAGAGTTCACAAATGCCTTATATTAATATGTTAACATGAATAAATCCACATAATATCACTAAAACTGAAATAACTAAATATCTGCTTTACAGCTAGAAATGTTAAAACCGTCACAACCTGCAAAATATATCAATAAAACAGAATAAAAAGTAAAGGCCACCGTAACACCTATATAATTTTGAAAGGAGACAACCAGGTGATGCATTTGGCAATTAACATTCAAAATTCCCCTAAAATATGTACAAATCCAGAATACTTATATAAAGAAAATATACTTTCCTAAAACAGTAAGCTGTGAGGAGATCATACATACCCCACACCAATATATTCATCAAAATATGCAGCAAAAGGAACGTTAAATCTATAGGGAAAACCAAACAATTTAAGGAAAAAATTGCACTGAGTGTCACACAGATCTATCATTGTACGCTCCCTTACACAATGGTAACCCAAATAAATAACTATATATCCATAAACCAAGCTAATGAGATAATAAAAGTCACTTTTAGATGTGCGCCAATGTATTAGCCGCACAATAACAGAACCCTCCGCGCTTCATAAGAATGAGAGTGAGAACATAACATAGGTGTAAATAATGGAGGATGGTGTGAAATAAAAACTTTATTCCAGAACGTGTGTTTTTGGTGTTACATATAGCTCTATGGACATGTTCTGGGTCGCGGTGTTAATATTTTGCCACATTAGGTGAAGAGGATCGAATATTCATCGTATCAGAAAATTTTCGCAAAAAAAAGAAACTATCACGAAATAAAAGGCAATAAGAGAGAAAGCGTGTTCCTAGATAGTTCTGCATAGAGAAGGGTTAAAAACATGAACATTAGTTGATATTATTTCTTCTCAAAATGTAGTAACATATAAAGTGAGGTGCAGCAGCTCCTGTGTGCAGCAAATTCTCCCTGCAGCCTGATGGCTAAGAATCTGGAGTGGGGGACACTTCAGAGGGCTGTATCTCTGGCTCTGTGACCCATAGAACCTCACTTCTTTTTTCCGATGAAAGAAGAGTCTCCTCTTTGATATGAATATAAATTTCTAAGTGTCTAAGCGTCAGGAAAACGGAGCTATTAACTGTTAAACTGCCGTCGGGAGTGATTTTTATATATAAAAATGACACCTGATATTCTCACTTTAAACCTGAATATCTCTGGATCCATAGAACCTAGAAACACAATTCAAGATTTATTTGAAAGAAGAGATTCTCCCCTTTGAGGGGGCCCTGGGCAATTGCCCACTTTGCCTACCCATAGCGCCGGCCCTGACTCCACCTCCACACATTGTAACCTCCCTCATAGTGCCCTCCATCTCCCCATAACATTGTGTCCCCTCAGCTCCCTGTCACATTGTAGCCCCTCTTATATTTTGCCCCTAGCTCCCCTTCATATTAAAGCCCCCTCCATGTTGTGCCCCCAGCAGCTCATCCTCTTTTTGCCCACCCAGTAGCTTCACTTCTTATTGTGACTTTACCCCCCAGCAGCTCTCCATCTTATTGTAACTACCCAGAAGCTCCAAATCTTCTTTTACCCCCAGCAGCTCCTCATCTTATTTTACACTCCAGCAACTCCTCCTTTTCCTCTACCCCTCCCCCTGCAGCAGCTCCCCCTATTTTTTTTTACCCCCCCCCCTAGCAACTTACCCTCTTATTTTACTTCCCCAGAAGCTAATCCTCTTATTTTACCCCTACCCCTGCAGCTCTCCCTTATAAACACATATACTCACCTTTCCAGCAGTAGCTAGCCACCATTTTAAAAGATTTGTCCAAAGCAAAGCAGAAAATATTCAATTCACTTCGGGGCCTTATGTACCGCAACTATGTAGCAAATAAATAGATCTCTGCTCTAATCCTCTAAGTGTCAGGCTGTTGGGTTACTCAAAACAGAGCAGGGTCATCAGAGAATCCCATCAATACAGGTCAGATTCATAATCTAAAGGAGGGTTCCACCTGACACCATCTATTTTTAAACAATTTATCTTCAGTTAATTTCTTTGTTCTAAGTGGTGAGATTAATGCCCCCAGCCCTGTGCAAGGGAGGCAAGAACATTATCAGGGAGTCATGGACTCAATGGGGGATATTTATCAGGGCCTCTGCGCCACATCAGTGGCATAGAAGCCCTGAAATAATCGCAAATGCTAGCTTATTGGTAGTCCTTACGATTATTTATCCTAATCCGCCACCTTCACGCCAGTTGGGTGTGAGGGCAGGGGCGTGGCCAGCCAGGAGTGGGACAGCACCGGGCGTTACTGTCCCCACGCCTGTGTACTGCTGCTGGCGACTTTTCACATGCAGGGCCTGACATTGAAATAAACACTGCGCAGAACCCCACCGGATATTGGGCTGCGAAAAAACAGCGGCAGAGCACAAGCGCCTGCGTATGATAAAAATCCCCCACTGGCTCTATATGGGTGTAGTTTCTCATAGTAAGAGCTTAGTTATGGCTACTCACTAATGCACTCATATGTAGAGCCGTATCTACTGAGTAGTTTTTTCTATATATGCCATTACATTGACACTTTATTTGTTTTATAAAGTATATAATTAAAACAATTACATTTGATCATTAAAAATGTATATAAAACAAAATTTAAAAAATGTTATATTGTGATAAGCAGGGCCAGATAAAAATACAAAAAAACCTATTTATAGGGATTGCAAATTTAGCAAAAAATGTCACAATAGTGATTTTTTTGTTTATTTTTAAATCAGTCCTAGGGAAAGGGGGGGGGGCTGATTTGAACTTATAGGTTTTTATATTTTTTTATATTATTTTTTACTTTTTCCATTTTTTGAAATATGTTTTAGACCTCCAAGGGTACTTTTACCCTTGGGTGCCTGATTGCTTCTATCATATACTGCAGTGATCTCTAAGCATCTGCTTCCCGCAGACGCAACCAGATCAGGCAGAATGACAGGCATTGAAGTCTAGTAACCCCCCTTCCCCCCGATGACCTCATAGAGGGCAGCAATCAAAGCTTCTCCTCTGCCTCTCCTCTCTGCGATTCTCTCCACTGATTACCCATTGTACAGCGAATTCAATTTAAAATACTAACCATGACATACTGAGCCATCCACAACCGGTTCCTTCCATATATCTCTGAGCTCATCAACCAGTACTTTCCCACGCATGATCTCCGTTCCTCACAGGACCTTCAGCTTCACTCAATTACCATCCGCTCTTCTCATGACAGTATCCAGGACTTCTCCCGTGCATCTCCCATACTCTGGAACTCTATATCTTCTCTCAATCCTTCATACAAACCTAAAAACCCACCTCTCCAGGATCACCTAAAATACACTGTAACTGCCCTGCTCCCTCACCTCATGTCTCCATCTACGCTCCCATATAGATTGTGAGCCCTCACATGCAGGGTCCTCCTTCCACTTGTCTCCTGATCTCTGTATTCTGTATTTGTATTTGCAGTTGTTCTTGTCTTAATATATTGTATGTGAACCCCTTACTGATTGTACAGCATCATGGAGTTATAGAATTGTGTTTTATAAATAATAATTATTATAGAAGTCAGTTCATTTAATCAAAATAGTCTGACCCTGTACCTGCAGTTGAAAAAATACTTTATGTTTGGTTTTGTCTAGATTACTACTGTGCCCTTTGATATTCTGCAATTCTTATACTCTGAATTACAACATTTTCTGTAACAGTGGTACATACATATGTTACTATAATTATTTAGTGTTAATTGGTGACATTTAGACATTACTGTCTATCATTATCTTTTTACATGCCTGTGTGTATTATCAATGTACTGTAACATCACTGTGTGTATTATCCGTGTGCTGTGACATCACTGTGTATATTATCCCTGTTCTGTGACATCACTGTGTATATTATCCCTGTTCTGTGACATCACTGTGTGTATTATCAATGTACAGTAACATCACTGTGTGCATTATCCCTGTACTGTGACATCACTGTGTGTATTATCCTGCACTGTGATATCACTGTGTGTATTATCCCTGTACTGTGACATAACTGTGTGTATTATCTCTGTACTGTGACATCACTGTGTGTATTATCCCTGTACTGTGAAATCACTGTGTGTATTACCCTTGTTCTGTGACATCACTGTCACATCTATATGTGATGTCACTCTTTTATATTACCTTTTTAAATGTAGTGATGAAAATATCAGGGTTTTGCTAGGTGGTTACTAGTTACTCCACTAATAAGGAACAAATGTCAAAATAATGATATAAATAAAAATCTACCAACAGACTTTGCAGAGACCAGATAGACTGTGCATTTGTTACACGGAGCTCCAGGAACTACATGTGGCTTCAATTTGTTCAGAGCTTCTGTCCTAATGGCTTTTCCAGAGAGGTTTCTATTAGTTCCCACCAGCTGCTGCTTTGTATTTCTTGCAGGACCTGTCTCTATTGGCCTAATATCTCACTCATTTCTGGTTCAACCGTTTGATCATGTCTTCAGGAAAGCATTTTAGGAGATAGGTCTTACTTTGTGCTGTCGGTGCTAAGGAATAATAGACCCAATATTACAATCACTCTTCCCTCTTAGCTCTGATGCTGCTCAGAGCAGGAGGTAGCCCTAGCTGGGATAAAATCTGCTCCCCGAGCTTTACTCTTCATGATGGGGCAAAATGCTCTTAAAGGGACTCACTAGATGTTACCACATTTAACTACTCATTAAGGCTGTGAAATCTCGTCCATTTACCTATAAAAACTATTTTCCAAAGTCATGTAACAATGAGTAGAGACAAGTCATGTTTAGAGGCTGCAGGGGAGTGTCTCGTCTTATCTTTAGTTTTATAGTACCTGGACACATGCTTTTGGTGTCATATAAAAGATAAAAATTGAATCTTTAAGCTAGACAACCAGAGATACTGCCTGTATCTCTGGTTCTGTAGATCACGGAACCACAAGCATGATGTGCTATAGAACCAAAGAAAGGTGATAGCCCCCTTGCAGTCTCTAAACGTTACTCAGGCAAAATATGTTTTGTCTTTGCTCATTTTCCCATGGCTTTAGAAGAGAGTTTTTATAGGTAAATGGATGAAATTTCACATAAAAGAGGGAGTTCTAGAAAGAACATTTCATACCCTCCCTGAGAGGGATAATGTTTTTATAGGGTAAAGTGTGAAAGTCACAAATATTCTTTCTTTTCCTGCACTTCTATGATCAGTACAGCTATGGAAAGATTTTGAACTATCAGTGTTTTGTCTGTTGTAGCCAGGATTATAGTGGAGGCTGAACAGAGAAATAATACACTGGACCCTAGGTATACAGCATTAACCCTCAGTATGTCTCTTATACATGTCGCTCCACTGGGGAAGCAGCTGCTGGAGTAGGGTACCACCCCAATCAATAGTAAAGAGATAACTCGGCACTCGTCAGCATTAATTCTTGTTTTATTTCATCACAAACAATCCATATAATTTCGTTGATGTTTCGGTCAAATTATGACCTCCCTCTGAAAACAGATTGCTGGAAGGTAAGGGAATTGCAACATCCCCCACCGGGGCCTAGACTTTACTTGGGGCCTGGAGGCAGGTCTCCAGCGGGTGGTGTGTGCAAGAAATTAGATGAGGCTGATGTACTGGTTCTCCCTGGGGCAACCCCTTAGTGTCTGTAGTATGAGTCCCTGGATGATAGATGGGGCACCCTTGATGGTGACAGCCGTAGCAGGGACCAGACAGAGGCAATGTTGTGCATAAAAGTAACTTACAGTTCTTTATTCGAACCAACAGCAGGCAACAGCCTAAACGATTCCTTACAGATGGTCAGATTACTGGGAGTGATCTTGGAGAGTGAACCACCAGCCTGGTTGCAGATGCAGGCTGAGATGTAGCTGTGTCCAATGCTTGAAGCTGCAGCTTTAGTCCTGGTTGTTCTGTGTGAGCTCACTAGAGGTGTGAGGCACACGCTGTCTCTGGTCACTCAGTGTAGAGTTGCTCCTGTGTCTTGGTGAGAGGGGGTGGTAAAGAGCTGCTCCTCAGTGAGGAGCTGGGCCTAAAGAGAATTTGTCTCTTCCTGTCCAGGGGTTTTGTTACTCCCTCTGGTCAGGTGGTGGCTCGATCTCCAATTATACTCCAGTTTACAATGAAGCATGTAATTGGACAATAACAGTATGCAATAATATTAACCCTTGCCTATCTAGGCAGAATCTACCACTGCATATTACCTCTATCTGACTATATGATCCTGAAGTGAGTTGTACAGGCTCACCTACTGGGGACACACAGACAAAAGGGCTTATTCGCAACTACTCTGCCTATGCATTGGCAGGGGTGTTGCAGAATAAAGATAAGATAGCCGGTTCCATGCCAGTGTATAGCGTCTGGAGTCTTCTGCGGAGCTCACTGCACGTAGAAGGATGCTCAAATGTGGTGAGCTCCGCAAAAGACTTCTGACACTATACACCGATACTGCCACGGGCCATTTATCTGCATACCCTTACCCTCCAGAAATCCATTTTCTGAGAAATTTGAGTGAAAAATCAAAGAAATTATATGGATTGTTTGTGATGAAATAAAACAATCATTAAGCATGATGAGTGCTGAGTTATCTCTTTACTATAGCATTAACCCTTCCACTGCTCTTTATCAGGATCTTTAACCATTTAACTGTGAAAGAAAACCAAGGCTCCTTAAATGATCTACACGGCACATAACTAGGTAGAGCAGCAACTATGTGGCCCACTATGCAAAGGAGGCCCAATTCAACTTAGACATAGGGAGCGGTGAGTGATGACAGTGAAAGGTGGATGCACAAACTAAGAATTCAGTCCGGTCACTTCACATACTACTGCATATTCATACATCTGAATGGCACAGGATACTAAAAGAACACAAATGATGAAGAGGTGTGGAAAAAGTTAAAGCTGTTATCCAGGACTAGGAGTTTTATATATAAATGTCCCCAGGTGATATAAAATTACTCACCCTCTATGGTGCTCCACTGCATCTTGGCGCTAAAGTCACTGCAAGTATCAAGGCCACACCTCCTCTGTTGATGTCACTGCACTGTAGACTACACAACTAAGGCTGGGGTTGTCCCAGAGGAAAGTGTAGCCACACAATCACTTCTACAAATTGACGGACTGTGTACTTGTACTTACTGTATATTTGTACTGAAGTATAATCACAATATGTAATTCTAATCATATCTAATTTAAAAGATATGTATAGTTAGTGTGGGTTAGTTTAACAGGTTGCTTAATAAATATGAAGGTGCACAGCAAAAACAGAATTGGGATTCCCCTTTTTGTGCTACTGCTCCCCACCTTCAAAAAACCATAACATTTTTATTTTTCCATGTATGAGGGCTTGTTTTCTGTTTAATAAACTGTAATTCCTACTGTCAGTATTTAATTTCTCATGCAATGTACAGGGAAAGCTGGAAAAAATTCCAAAAATGGTGAAATTGAAGAAAAAACACATTTGCACAATTTTCCTCAGGACTCAGGACATTTGTATTTATGGCTTTCACTGTGCACTTCAAATGATGAATCCCCTTTATTCTTTGGGTAGATATGATCATGGAGATACATAATATGTAGGATTTATTATGTGTTAATACATTTAAAAAATAAAATCTTTTGTCTATTAAAGACAAAATGAAGTCTTTGTTTTGCAATTTTTTGAAGCCAATAACTTTTTCATACTTTGCAGTATGGACCTGTGTAAAGTTTTATTATTTCCAGGGCGAGCTGTCATTTTCATATCTGCCATATTTTCCATTACGGGGCTAAACACAGTGTAAAAACGTTAGTATATTTTCATAGATCGGGCATTTTTGGACGCGTCGATGCCTAATGTGTTTATGATTATTGCTGTTTATTTATATCAGTTCTAGGGAAAGGGAGGTGATTAAAATTTTTAGGTTTTTTTATTATAATTTTTTAAAACTTTTTAAAATTTTTCTTTTTACTATTTTTCAGACTCCCTAGGTACTTTAACCCTAGGTTGTCTGATCGATCCTATCATATGGCAGCATATGGGTGTTTTCCTCCTCATTCATTAAAATGTGCACATTGTAATGAAAGGGTTAAAATGAAGAAGACCCAAGGCTGTCATGGCAATGGTTCCTCGGCAAGATGGCGGCGCATGGGCAGCGATCACTGGCAGCGATCACTGCTAGCACCGATCGCGGGTGTTACCGGTAACCCTTTGTTGCGATATGCAGCAAAGACTTACCGGCTATGAAGAGGCCTCAGCCTGTGAGCCCTCTCCATGCACTGGGATCCACCGCCCGCCATGAATACACGGCAGGCGGTCGTGAACCAATTAAGTCCTGTCTGGTGAAGGGTGCAGGGGTGATGGCCTGGGTGCCCATAGTGAGGACTCTGAGTGCCACCTCTGGCCCCTGTGCGATAGGTTCGCCACCACTGGCTTAGGGTATTTTAACAATCGGGTCCAAAATCTATTTGTTTTTAAAAAGTTTTGACCTTAACAATGCGACAAGGTTATTTCTTTTCAAGTGTAAAAATATGACTTCTGTGTCAATCACATGTTACCAGTGCATATTGGTTATTGTTATTTCTATTTCCAATATATGCAAAAACTCCAATAACGCAAACCTTGAGAAAACACTAAAGGGCATAAATAGGAAATGTTTTGGAGGCGTCATTTTGCAAAGGACTAAAATCTAGAATATGCTGGGAACGGAAAGTAAATGTGCTTACCTCACCGACTGAAAGTTTAAAGTATGTAGAATCCATTACTTTACTTTAAATGACTCGGTTTTTACAGAAAATGGCAGCAATAGTGTAATGTAATGTGTACAATGGCAAGTGGATGAAGGTTTTTTTTTTCTGCCCACACACATTTAGAAGTATGTTCTCAAGTTATGTGGCTATAGGAAAGTTGCGAAAGTACCGGACCTGTATTTTCATATTGTCAACATGTCCTTGTAAACTAGCATTACAACTGCAAAAGCCAAATCAGGTATAACATTGTTTAGAAGTTGCACATGTAAAATCAGAACAATAGTATTTGCTGCTTAAAAATCTAGAAAAACGCCAAATAAAGGCCAAAAATTGCACCTATATCCCCCATTACAACACTTCCACGCCAAGTGGGCATCGAGGGGGGCGTGGTTGGCCACTGAGTGGGCCGGCGAGGGGAGATCATGCCCCACAACCACGCACTCACCATAGCCTGTGCCGTATACTGTGTAGAACTGCCTAATGTAGAACTGCCCATGGCACTACCCCCTCCGAATTTATCAAGAGGCCGGAGCCATGAGTGTCAGGATGTGGGGGAAAGATCAAAAGCTGGTGCACCACGCCTCCCCCACCATCTTGCTGCAGACCATATGAGGTACAGGACTTGCATGCAGTCAGAGATTTATAAGATTTTGTACACTACAAGTAATGTCTTCTCTGATTGGCTTTTCTTCTCTACTCATTCCAGACTAGCATGCAGGCCTCTTCTTGATACTTCTCATTTCTGCAGAGAATGCTGCCTAGATTTACTGTGCCATATTTTCTGACAGTTTTGTTGGATTTCCACCTTGCATGCTACATTAGGGTGTGATGAAAGCGGGTATATGACTGGGATATCTAAGATATTCAGAAAACTGAAACCTGGGGGAGGCTATATCTAAAATTTGCTCCAGGTCAGACCATGTCTATTTTGGAATGAGCTGGGGAGATCAATTATGGATTTACCTGTCTTGAATTCCCCACAACGTACATCTGAAAATACTGTAATACTTTGACTCATCTTTCCACTCACGGCCACATCCCGTCCCCAGCAGTCTGGCCATGCGTCTCTCTTTATGTCAAGCGCTGCGCGGCTGTCGGCAGGAGGAGGAAGACGGCTAAGGGGAAGTTCTGGACCTGACCATAAGACTGAGATGAGTACTATTAATTAATAGTATAAATATATTAATTAATTAATTAATATAAATAATGATGATCACTGTGTCCCCACTGAAGCCAATCATTCGGACTGCTGTGCCCTTTATAAAAATGATGGCCACTTTTACTCTGTAATAAACTATAATGGCTATTGCTCACCCTGACTGAATCCATGATAACTTGGCCGGCATCCTTCTTCTTTTTCGTCTCCTCAACTGGATTATAATAGCCAGGTGGGAAATTAGAACAGCTGGATCCAAACTTTGGAACCACGGTTTAAATTTAGTTAATCTCCACTGACAATATCCAGATTCCATATCTAACCATACATTACAGCTTTATTTTTTTTTCCTTTTTACAGAAAATGTTTCTATCTCACATGTAATTTGATGCGCAACAATTTAGCATATGCAACGTTATGCCGGTTCTTATTATGTAACTTCAATGTTACTTTGTCTTCTTGTATACTACTTTGTCTTCTTGTATACTAAAAATAACAACATGTTCTCACATTCCCCAATAGCTCAGTGTGTAATTGATACCCACGTAAAATATCACTGGTTCAAATCAAGTAGCAGACATGAAGAAAATTTACCCACAGCATTATCCAGCTCATTGATAGAGGTCTCTCTGCCAAGACAATCACCAATCTGAATTATGTGGTGAAAGAATACAACAGATGAAAGAATATGAAAGAAAGTCCATCCGTTCCAAAGTCAAAAAGTTCCAAAAACCTCAAAAAAGTTCCACAAATGTGGATACAGGCTCTGTATTACATGAATTAGACATGCTTGGAATGGTGGATCGAAAAGAGAAGCATCAGCTCTGAAAAAAAAATATGTAAAGTGGGCAGTAGAAGATCGATAAACAGACACAAGTCAACTTAACTAAACATGGTAAATCGTTAAATTTATTTGCGAGATTGCCAAGATGATTGTTTGACATCTGTGCCAAATTTTTCCTATGTCTGCAGAGTGTGGCTTCAGTGCAGTTCATTTTTCTCTGTGTTTAGTGTGTGTGAACCGTGGTCAGGTTGCTGCTCTATTGGGTCTGATTGAACTCCATCGGTTCCTATACAGCTCAACTCTGTTCAGCAAACTTTTCAGTGATAGATGGCCGGTCTAGTCAGCTGCTGGGGGGATGTATAGGAACTCCTGTATATATGTGCTCAGTTCCATTACACCTTGCTGGGTCAACTAGTCCTCTGAGACTTATTGTCCATTTTCCTTGCTATTACTTTTGCTATATTTGTTTCTGTGCTTCACCGCCATCTTGGATTTGACCGGGATTTGTCTATAAAACAATGGTAGCCTCATGTTAGTTATTTATGTAATGATAACATTGGAGAAACAAGTACAACATCAATAGCGGTTTGAAGCCAACAAATGAATCGTACGTCAATCTGCAAGGTTTTGAAAACCCAACTGAATGTGGCAGAAACAATTAGCCTAAAACCTGCCTTATCATATTGAATGGCATTTGTACATTTAAAAATGTCTTAGTGCATTTTAAACTTATTTTCATGGTCACATCCTTTTGTATCCCAGGACATATCTATATTTCCCATGCTCTGGATGAAAGCATGCAAGCAAGAATTGCTTTGTGTTTTATTGTGTTTTCCTGCATGAAAAGGTTAGTTCCATTGTAAGTTGTCTCATTTTATTATTGCCTTTTAATGGAATGTTATGTCAGTGACCTGCATTATCTTTGTGAATAGTATACTGGTACTTTTGTAATTCAGGGCAGCAAGTTTTTACATTTATTATTTTACATGCTTTGTTATAGTCTCAAAATGGTCGTGGTTTCGAAATGTAAAATTCATTTCAACCTGGACATTATTGTACATACTTTTCTTTTTTTGACCATGTAGTGGAAACTCAGACGACATATGTTTTAGAATGCCCTATGAATATAGAGATGTCCAGCAGCTTCTATTAAAGGGGTGGCCAACTTGCCTATGTTGTTCATACTCCATACAGCTATGCATCAGAATTATCATTTTGACTCATTTATCGATTTCTGAACTAAAGCTATGTGGGCATGCTCTGTGACCAGTGCATAGGTCACCATGTAGGGAGTGGGAGGAGCTATGATGTAACCATAACCAATTTTCAACATTGTATCTTATTATCTACCTGTGTTATTCACCATGAGATGAATGCTGAGAAGTGATTTCTACAGTTAAAATAGTATAGGATGTTATAATGTTACTTCTACATTGCTATGGCCAATTCATATGACAGTTACACTTTTCGACTCAATTGTGAAAACTACAAGATTTCAGGATTTAGGACATCTTCCACCAGGATGAAGGATTGTAAACCAATTACACTGACTGGTGGGTGAGGATCTGGCAGGAATTCTCTTCTTTTAGCTTCTTATGCCCTTGTTTTTGAGAAAAAAGACTTTAAAAATATTCAAATGAGCCTGTGCTCTTGGCTCTATTAACACACATTGAGTCTGGAGCCCCTCAGGTCCATCTGCATAATATTTAAAGCCTTTTTTTTCATTGCTTTATTGTATTTTACACAGTTTGCCCTTCACTTCAGATTATTAGAAAGGGGAGGGAGAGGAGTGTGCCCTGCTATTGCCAGTATGCTCCACCATAGCACCCAGAATTGGGGAACTCATATCCTAGGCTTTTTACCCCCTAGATGTTGTTGTCCATAGGTCCTGCAGCAGCTAAGGGTGTGAAAGCTTACTTTGTATGACTAAAAATAATCTACAAATGCCTAATGGTGGACCCAAAGTCTGTGTCTATGAAATAAAATACTATAAAATATAAACTGTATGATACTATAAAAAATACTGTATATACTCCAGTATAAGTCAAGTTTTGCAACACAAAAATGGTGAGTCAAGAAAAACCTTTCCGATGCCTCCTGCAGGTCTTCTCTTCTTCGGTCCGGCAGCAGCAGGTCCGTGTGATGCGTTGGGCGCTCAGACTATGACATCACAGCTTGTCACATGGACCTGCCGCTGCCAGATCGAAGAAGAGAAAACATGTAGGGGTCGTCGGAAAGGTGAGTTTTGACTTAATTTTTTCGGAATATGGCAAACTGGGGCTGGCAATTTACAGGGGCATGAGGCTGATTATATTGGGGGAATGCTGACTATATGGGCAGGTGTCTGGCTGACTATAGGGGCAGGGGCTGGCAGACTATAGGGGCTTGATTTCTTTAGGGGCAGGGGCTGGCTATTTACAGGGGTTGGGGGCTGGCTATATATTCAGCAAACCTCATTTACTCCAAAATTCACTTAACAAATGTCCTCCATAGATTCCATTATGTCCAAAACCATGACCCAAAACTTGACAAACTCCAGTATAGTCAATGGGCCCAATCGTATCTTCCATGTGATGGAGCATTTTTCGGAATAAGTCTGGTATCAACTTTTAAAATTGTAACAATGGGCAAAACCAATCCAGTAAAGCACACAAATTACTACTAGAAAATGTATTCTATACTATCTGCAAAAGTCTCAAAAATCTTGGGTTACAAATCTGGCTTACAATGATAAATCCAGTTTGTTAAAAGGCTAAAGTAACTATGGAGTATAGCGTATATAACCTGAGTATAAGACAAGTTTTTCAGCACAATTTTTGTGCAGAAAATTTCCCACTCGGCTTATACTCGGGAATATATATAAAAAATAAACTCAGTACTCACCATTCCGACGGCCCGGGCAGCTCCTCTTTTATCTGACATTATAGTTGTGCGTCAGCCGGGCTGTGTGCACGGAGCTGTCGCGGTCCTGGCACCGGCCTGAAGATAAAAGAGGAGCTGCACGGGCGATCGGACTGATGAGTAGCGAGTTTATTTTTTTTAAGGGCAGGCTAACTACCACACAGGCCTGCCTGGCTGGCTATCTACTACGGGGGGCTGGCTATATACTACAGGGGCTGGCTGGTTATATACTGGGAGGCTGTGACCAAGGCATTTCCCACCCTCGGCTTATACTAGAGTTAATAGGTTTTTCCAGTTCTTTGTGTTAAAATTAGGGGTCTTGGCTTATGCTTGGGTTGGCTTATACTTGAGTATATATATATATATATATAAAAGAACCTCATATTGTGTGCCTGAGGGAGGAAGGGTATCAAGACTGATGCACCCAGTCTTGATAAATTCCCCTCATAGATTATAGTTTATGAGGGTCCATGAAAAACAGATGATAATTGGCATTGCAAAATTTAAGAAGAAAACGTCTGCTTTTAATTGCCAAGATTTGACATGGTCATGTACAGGTAGCCTAAAACTGGTCAGTTATGAAGTGGTTAAGAGATTAGGAAATAACTATCCATAATTAAGAGGCTGCAGAAGTGACATCACGTGGACAGCATGTGACCAATGAGGCCAGTGAGCGTCGTTGACTGGTATAATGATGTCACCTGCTGCATCCAATGTACAGAAACCCTCAACTATGTACATGGGAATGGAGGTAAGTATAGGGACTTTTTCTCCCTCTAACTTGCGTGCTTTTTCTCCCCCTGTCTGAGTGCTTGTGTGTTATGGTATGGGGGCCCACAAGAGTAAGAAAGTATTATTATGGCTCTTGTTTCTCCTGGTCTGTTACTGATAGAAATACAATTGGGATGAAATATCTCAGTAAAAAATAGGAACAAAAAGTAAATTTGTGATGCAAACAAGAGATTTCTGCTTTAGTACCTAAGCAAACGTGCACTTCCAAGAAGCAAGGAGTAAGAGAAAACTTTCAGTGCTCAAAAAAGCTGAGGAATGTCCAGTGCTTTAACAACTTGCCTGATCATGAAAAAAGCACCTCTGTTTTACCCCCATCGCCCACTGCTAGAACATCACAGTCTGAAAGACTCCTTACAGCTACTTCCTATAAAAGGATCATTGTGCTTATAAGGGATTGAGCTCCAACCTGAAGCTCTATCAGCCACATGTAAAATGTGCTCAGACAGATTCCAGATAACATTATCTAGAAGAAGCCACTCAGCCAAAGCCAGCCAAGGGGATCAACGACAGCGTTAACTCTTTCAGTGTTTAGCTATTATGTAAGTAAGCGTTAAAAGGAAAGGTGTCTACTTTTGTGTACCGAAAAGTGGCCTCTGGATATCTGTACTCCATGGCACAGTGCAAAAACTTCAGCAGCATCACAGAGCATAAAGGCAAATGAGCTGTTCTTGGGTGAGCTCCTAATGACTGATCAACCCTCCTGCATAATTATATGCAAAGTATGCTTTTATTGTAGTACGTAGAGAATAACACTAGATGGCATACTAGGGAAAATACTAGGATGTAGTAGGGAGAATTTTTTTCTCTCAAGGATTCGCAACAATTTTTTTTATGCATTACAAAGAATAAAAGTGTAAAAAGTAAAGTAAAGACGCTTCCTCCACCATACTACTAATACATCTCGGTTTAAGTAATACGCGCAAAATATTAGGAAACTCCATCCGTTAAATATCCTGGAATTATAATGACTGCAGGCAGATACAGGGAATTGTTAATTCCCTGCAGTCTTCACAAGATTCCTTCAGGGTGTACATCACCAGCCTATACCCTGCTGACAGCTGACAAGGAAGACAAAACATTTCCGTACAGCCGCCATGATGTATTTTTAGACTCCACCCTTTGTCAGGAGAAGGTGGCAATTCTGTGATTCATATGAATAGTATTTAGGAGAAATAATGAATATTATATGGCAGATCTTTTATGGAGATGTTGGAACTAATCTAATTTTCCATGTACTCCCCAGTTACTACTGTTTCATTCAGTATTATTTCGCACTGATGTCCAATAGAGGTGTACAACTTTTTGTCCCTGAAGTTACAAAATATTGGGTCGACCACTGTAGATTGATACTTGGATGAAACTTGAGAGCAGGACAAAGGGACACTTGTCAGTGGACTGGTGAATGAGGATCCTACCTTCCCCATGGAAGATGTATCATCAATAGGATCTTGATACCAAGTTCCAGGGTTCTCCTATTTACCTTGGACTCTGTATATAAGATGGCAGCTGATGACTGGTCCATGTAGCATTATTTCTTAATTTATTTAATTATTTTATCTAATTATTCAGATCACTTATTAAAAAAATGGCTGGACAATTCTCTGGTTGTTTAATATGGCAATGTGATTACTCTGTAATGTCTTATGATGTTTGCATGTGTACCCCGTGATTTGTATTGTGCTGCAGAATATGACTGTACTATACAAAGATTTATTATTATTAGAAAAATCTATAACATTTGTGAATCCACGCTGATTAAAAAATTGGCCATGGAAAACTGATTGCTCCATTTGCTTCCAATTCTTTTGTTGGATCTTTAGGGCCCATTATAAAGTTTTAGAGTCTGGGCCCACAGAAGGATTCACCAATACACTGATTGGCCAGTCCAACCCTACTCCCATTCAATATAATGGAAGCAGAGCTGCAGTAACCTGCCTTGGCCACTACACAGAGAATGGAGATGTTGTTTTGATCACTTGATGGACTATCCTAAACCTGAAACCTGAATAAGCAGCAAAGATGTATAGATAACCCAAGACCATATAAAGAATTGTTTCAAACTGTAGATACATTTCTGTGTTGAAGCCTAGAGCAGAGGAGATTCTACCATCACCATAGACTGGGATTCTTTACTGTAAGAATAGTGAGACTGTACAACTCTCTGCCGCAAGATGTTGTAATGGTGGATAATTTGAACATGTTCAAGAGAGGCCTGGATGACTTTTTGGAGAGGAATAATATCATATCTCATGGGAATAAAACTTTTTGCTAATAGTTTCTGATCCAGGGAGTTATTCTGATTGCCATTCTAGGGGTCGTAAAATAATCTTTCCATACCTTGGGCCAATTAGTATCTGCCTTGTAGGGTTTATAATAGGTTGAATTAATAGGTTGGACTTGATGGACCGATGTTTTTTTTTTACCTTATTTACTATGACTATGGTTTGCAGTGTACACATTGATAGTTTCCACTCCAATGAAGCTGGATGTCCCAGAAATCAGTGAGCCAGCATTGATACCAATGGCACCGTAGGACCTTTAGAGAAGTGAGCATACTATTTTTCATTGTTACAGAAAAACATACCACTGGTTTATACCATCCATAATGCTGCTAGGTAGCGCCCAGCAGAGTGAATACAGCATATAAGTTATTAGGAGCTCTGCTCCTGTTATTCCGTAAAAAATTAACTTGAATCTTTATGTAATTGAAGTGTAAGGATTCTGGGGGCATTATCAGAGCCCCTCTTTGCCTGTGCTGCCACAAGATTACAGCATCCAGAGGGAGGGGAAAAGTGCAGAGGGAACAGGGAGGAGGAGTAGAAACGATGCCTTGAAGACAAGAGGGGCTCTGGTGATGCCTACAGGAGCACTAGCACTTGATTTACATAAACACTAAAGTTCATTTTTAACTTAACAACAGGAGCAAACTCCTCATCAACTTACAGCTGTAATAACCCTTAAGGGTTAATGCACAATGAAACGAAGGTATTCCAGCACTCAGAATCTTCTTTAAAAAAATATTTGAATTTTTATTTTGTAAATATTACAATTGCATGGTCACATCCTGGCATATCAATTTTAATATTTACAAAATAAAAATTCAAATATTTTTTAAAGAAGATTCTGAGTGCTGGAATACCTTCGTTTCATTGTGCATCATCCAGTCAACCGGCAGGACTGCCTTTCCGTGCACCGGGAGCTAAGGAGGAATAGGACCTCGTCTATTGAGGATGCAGCTTATGTGAGTGAGCGGTGTCTTTCTTTCTATTGTTTCTTAAGGGTTAATATCGCTATAACCCACCGGTACTTTTTTTTTAAAGTTAAATGCGCCTGTAGCCCTATTCATTATTATTTTTAAAATTACAGGCAATTATGTACAGGATATGTTCTGTAGGTTTGTTCTTAAGTTGAATTTGTATGTAAGTTGGAACTGTATATTTTATAATTGTAACCCCAGACAAATTTTTTTGGTGTTTGTGACAATTGGATTTTAAAAATGTTGGATTCTCATAAGAACCAGGATTAACAATAAAGCTTGATTGCAGACACCTTTGATAGCTATTATAGATGTTTATTGTTGCCTAGGGCTAAAGTACAGTAAATGACCAATTACCAGAGGTCCGTTTGTAACTAGGGGTTGTCTGTAAGTCGAGTGTTCTTGACCACCTGTATTATTTTAAAACAAAACCAGTAAAGTTGTAAACTAAAACGGATATATACACCAATGATGTGTCCCGAGAAAATGGGTCCAGGCCCTGGCTAGTGCCATGCCCTCTGCACTCAGGAAGTAAGACCCTGTGTAGGACTACCCTCTCTATAGAAACTCAATTTGTAGATAACAAACCTGTGCCGATTTGGCTCAAGGGGCATGAAAATGGAGTAAGATTTTACTTTACGTGGTATGTGTGGAGTTATGTGGAGGCATTTCTGCAAGGCAAATCTGCAGTGTCATACAGAATTATTGTAGTATATAGGATTTATAACAATCCCATACACACATTGGAGAAAAAAATCTGCAGCGGAAAGGCCTCTCTGCTGCAGATTTTTGATTCGCAGAAAGTGATATATTCAGACATATGGGGGACATATATCAGGCTTCCATACCAGATTCTGGCACATAAGTATTGAAATAATTACAATTTTTTTTTCTAACTTACATTTTATTGAATAGTTTAAAGTTTCACAAAAATAACAGATAGTACAACAAGGTCATTATAATCATGAAAATTGTACATTGTATTCACAATAGGGAGCAGAACATATACATCATGTAGACAATGTATTGGTCCAACAAACAACTTGTCGTTATCAAGCATTAGAATGAACAGGGACCATCCAGAGGTCCATTTTCTGTTAAGCTTCTATTTTCACATTATTACTCTGTATTGAAACTTCCCATATAAATATTAGTATTTAGGAATTAAAGAAAAATAAACATAAACATTCCCGGAGGAAGAACGGTGTATACATTAGATGGAAGAAAAGAAACTACCCATGGTTCTCCTATGTGTCTCCATAGTAATGAGGTTTATTTTACTGAAATAATTACAATTTCTTGTGCATTGCAAGAATTGTGATTAGTTTTGGGGCTACGCCAGCTCCATGCCATGTGGTCCTGGAGAGGCGTGGCTGGAGGCGGAGTGGACCGACATGAGGCTCTCCTGTCCCCTTGTACTTTCTAAAAACCTGCAAACAAAACTGCGCCATGTTGGACCTGGGGTCGTTTTTACCCGGCAGCACAGGCACCTGACGGAAACATCAAGGGACCTATACCTCTTGATATATTCACTGCGAAAGAGAGGCGTCATGGCGTTTATCATGCTCCAGCGTATGATAAATTCCCCACATAGTGCTCTACCCTTCCCCGGCCATGACAGCAATACAGCAGTATATTTTTGCAGCAAGTAATCCCGCAGCAATTTTACAACAAGTTCATATACCCTAAAGCAGTGAGGGCGAACCTTTTAGCGACCGAGAGCCCAAACTGCAACCCCAAACCTGCATTTACCGCGAGGTGCCAACCAAAAATTAGAGCAGTAACTTATTGCTCCCTGTTCTTCAATGATGTTCAATCAAACTGGCCTTCTGAGGACACCAACACAGTAGAAAGGAGGGAAAATTTGCATCATTTTAGCTTCTTTCCAGTGTCCCTCTGTACACAGAGAATCATGGGGCTAGCAGGAGGTCCTCCAAAGATAATTAGGCCCTGTTTACACATTCTCCCTCTTCCTACAATCCCAAGTAAGTCACTTTAAAATATCACAGAAAGCAGCATCTTTGCTTCCAAGTTTCTTGGAACTGCAGGAAGATTATTTGAGTCCTGTCTGGTGCGCTGGGGCAATGGCCCGGGTGCCCACAGAAAGGGCTCAGAGTGCCGCCTCTGGCACCCGTACCATAGGTTCGCCACCACTGCCCTAAAGGGTAAAACAAACAGCGGGTCTATTGTCCTAGTTGTTAACATAAAAAACTATGGAGGAAATCTGAGTTACTCTTTTCTTTAGGGCCCCGTTCCCATGGACGTTACTGACTATATAAATGATTGTCAGACAATCTAAAGGGTTTACACAAAATTAAATGAGTATAATTCTAATATCCATATAATCCTAAGCACCATCTACAATACTGTATGGTATTTTATAGAGTCCATGACTGCCGGCTGCTTTCTTGATCTTCTAAAGTCATGCTGTAGTGTCACTAATCCCTACAACTTAATTTTTTTTTACTTGTCAAGAAAACAACCCATGTCTGTGTGCACATGGCTCTCCCCCTCTTACACTAGGCACATTCTTCCTCCTGAATTTCCTGAGGAAAGTGGCCTGCTTCTAAGTCAACATACCTCAGTGTTTATAGTACTGAGCAAGGGAGCGACCATATTTAAATGATAATGAGCCAGTATATATAAGATCCTGCTTTTGCTCGTAACTCATGGCTTGAACTTATTTTTAACTCCTAAATGGACAGGGCATGTTGGTCCTAATTGACCTGTCACTTTGTTAGAAATTGAGCTCTCATGGTGGATTTTATTTATTTTTTGATTTTTTTTTTTATTGATGTTTTTTATTTAATTTATAGTCCCTCAGTCTCAAAATGTATCTGTAGAAGCCCCCGTGACAGGGACAAAGACAGTGGCAGGGCAAAAGAAGGTCTATTACGGTGTCCAAAATTGATATTGCACAACACTACTAAAAAGTGTCTTTGTTTTGTCCTCAGGATTCTGACTCTGACAATAAAATATCTACTTATAGAGGCTATAAGGTTCTGGGGAGGACAAGTGCAAACCTGATGGCTTAGGTCATCCTTGGGTTACTTGATAAATTCTGACATATTGAATGTTAGTGATGGTAAGGAGACGGCTTCACTTGAAGGACAGACAAGGACAATGAGCCCTAAAACTAAAGATCCTTTTTAGCTTTCTCTGCCTAATTGCACAGCGTACCCTAAAAGGTAGCTGACAACTGGTTTATGTTCTATTCCTGCGCCAAACTGCAAACATGAAGACAAACAGGACATAACAAACATCAAAGGGATTTCTACATTATATGGGCCAGAACCATGATAACTGCAGTACAAAATCAGTGTTTAAGATAAGTCAAAATACGACTTTAACAAGCAAGGAGCAATTGTTTGCAAAACCTTATATCAGGTATCAGAGTCGCAGTCTAGAAGATGATTACACCAGTTCTCCACGGACCATTTTCCAAGGTCTGTATCCTCCACCAAATTGCTCATTGTAGTGGCAAATACATATTGCGTTTTAGTGACAAATGATTAGCTAGGTTAGGTTATAATTAGGTAAGTTAATGGACTTACATAAACATACCTGGTGTCTATTACCAAGAAGAGACTAATGGCAGTCTCACTGATGGCCTAATACTCTAAAGGGGTAATTCTATATTCATGGTGGCCTAGCTTAGTGAAAGTTTTGACAACAGTAAAAGGCTTGATGCAACATTTATCTAGGCTATATTGGTTTAGGTAAGTGGTGCATACTTGGTGGATTACACTCCCTAACAGGCTCTGGAATTGTCCCTATAGACTGAGACTCCTCCACACAGAGGTGGATTAAGACTGCCATGGGTCCTGAGATATATGAAAATGGCAGTTCCCCATGTATTCAATTAAGACAAAAATGGTCAGACACTTACTCCTTAGATTTGCTACCAGATCTAAAGTTACTTTATAGATAAGGATAGAGGAAGGGGGGTCCAGTTCAATGATGCAGTTTAATAATCTTTTAATGGTCCCAGAAGTTGTGCTGTATACATATATGTTAGGACTGGTGGACATTCTCCTTTATTACATTTACAGGACAGTATTAAACCAGTGGAAGGCTGTTTGGGTGACCATGGGCCCCTGGTGGCCACCCATGTCCCCAATATTATAGTCCACAATGCCTCCACTTCTATTTAAAAAGGTCCCCATCTAATGCAAACTACTTCCCATGTCTCCTCTCACACCAACTACTCCAGATGCCTACTCTTTCCCATATTGCTCTCTCTGTTCCCTCTCACTCAAAATACCCCTATAGCTCTCAGTCTCACATAGACTGCGGCTTCCAGATTTCATATAGATCACTCTAAGACTTCTTCTCATGGGTCAAGCCATACACAAACATAATGCACTCTAAAGCACCCCCAATCTACAGAGGTTGTTCTTTACCTGCCCACTCTATGTACATGCGGTAGTCTGAGACACTCCCTCCTGCTCTTGGATAAACTGACTCAGGGAGGAGTTTGTCAGACAAGTAAAGAATAAAAAAGCTTTAAAAATGTATAAAAATGTACAGGAAGTCACTGGGAACCACACCCACAATTAAAAAGG
Organism: Engystomops pustulosus; assembly: GCF_040894005.1. Taxonomy (NCBI): domain Eukaryota; kingdom Metazoa; phylum Chordata; class Amphibia; order Anura; family Leptodactylidae; genus Engystomops; species Engystomops pustulosus. Next base: position 57,574,984 of record NC_092412.1, on the reverse strand, counting down.
TCACCAGATCCTGATAGAATTTGCTTTATACATTTTGGGGGTCATTTATTAAGGGCCCGATTCGCGTTTCCCCGACGTGTTACCCGAATATTTCCGTTTTGCGCCGCTTGTACTTAAATTGCCCCGGGATTTTGGCGCACGCGATCGGATTGTGGCGCATCGGCGCTGGCATGCGCGCGACGGAAATCGGGGGGCGTGGCCGAACGAAAACCCGACGTATTCGGAAAAACCGCCGCATTTAAAAACCGAAAATGTGTCGCATAAGGACCGCTTACCTTCACCTGGTCCAGCTCGGTGCATTCCGGCGCGATGAGTTTACTTTCAGCGCAGCAGCGCCACCTGGTGGACGGCGGAAGAACTACCTTATTAAATCCCGGCCGGACCCGAATCCAGAGCGGAGAAGCCGCCGCTGGAACGCGAATGGACCGGGTAAGTAAATTTGCCCCTTTGTATTTATACCAGAGGGTTACTCTGCATAATATATCATATATCATATCTGCATAATTCTCAAAAGGACATTGTGGAATATATAAATTGAATCTAAATGAGCACTTTCTGTCTAAAAGAAACGAATGCATTTAATCCTTCATTGCACTTTTGTTTATGAGTTGTGGCTGGGGCAGATTCGGCGCCATAGACATCAAAGAGTTTTTTTTCAGTACTACATTGAAACATATGAGCTTGGGTCCATTTATTTACATGAAGCCAATTAAAGTTCCGTGCTTTAACATAGTTTCCATTAACATTGTTTATTGTATTTACCCTCTAATCAGAATTCTTATGGTAAATGGACATATAAGCACATCATTATCCTGAGTCCTATTTGGGAATTAGGTAAATGGCAGCTCCCCGTTAACAAATAAAATGTGTCATTTTTGTAGGATACATTATTGGAATGATAACCTTACAATTATAAGGATATTTTCAATAATATGTTCTGTGCCCTTTTATTTCTATAAAGGGGTTTTCCCACAAAGCAAGTTAGGCCTTGTCCTCTGGATAGGGCCTTACTTGCTGATCAGTAGGGGTCTCAGTGATAGGACCCACACGGATCACAAGAACGGGGGAATCGAAGTACCTCCATCATTCCCCAAGATGACCAGAGCAGCTAGTCAAGCATGCGCTATGGAGCTGACAGAGATTGCGGAGTACGGCAAATTCTATAAATCCTATAAACTTTGCAAATTATCTTTTATGGAATCTATAATAACTAGGTTACCACTTGTTTTCCTAGTTATCTTTAAACATTTGATATGGGTGATGCTGCACAATGGCAGGGGCAGATAGGCAGCTTTAAATCTAACACTTGTGAATGACAAAAAGAGCCCCCCCCCCCTCCCCAAGGCCATGTTCAAATGCATTTCAAATGCATTGGGAGTAACAGCATACTGGTCCCTTATGTCTGTAGCCGGCCTAAAACAAAAGATAAAAAGAAAAAAAAGAAACTTGTGTCTCTAGAGCTCCAAACAGGCTTGACTTTGAAGGAAATTCACAACTCTTGTATTTATAAGATGGGATCCGCACATATCCTGGAAATGGGGTCCATTCCCCGACAATTGAGAGTTTTTGGATCATACACGGCCATTCTCCACTCATATCTATGGAAGCACTGGAGTCTATGGTCAATGGAGTTTATGATCTCGACAATTTTTGATAATCTCATAGACCTGATTGGAGAGTGGCAACACCTATCATGTATTTATGACATATCCTCCGGAAATGTCATAAATACAGAAAATGGGAATATCCCCTTAAGGGATTGAGATGTTCGTGTGGTTTACAGTTTTGCAGTTTTCTCTGGTTGACCATTCTTTTTGAAAAGTGCACCATTAACTTGTAGATGGTTGTGGCTCACATGTAAACCCAAACACTTCACAATTACTTCTCATTATTAAGTAATTTAAAGAGGTTTTTTCGTTTTCCGGCCACCCGACACTTTCAGGACCCCGCGCAGCACGCCACACTGCAGCTCCAGATCAACTGTTTGCCTCCTGGACACCTAGCCTGTTAATAACACGGCTCTCGCTGGTCCCTGAGTGTCTACTCAGAGTGTTTTTACGGACCTGATGAAGGGGGTAGACCACCCCTGAAATGCGTAGTTCATTTCCTACACGCATAAATTCTCCTTAAAAGAAATTTGTGTTTCATTGACTTAACTACAGGCAGCGCGACTTAAACCAACCTGGTTTTTGCCAGTACAATCTCCATGTGATTTTCCCAGTACCGGATCCCGGGAAGACGCAGCATACCCCATCCACTCTACCAAGAGTATACCGGCCCAACGATATCTGCTTTTACGTATAAGACACAAGATGTCTCAAGGTGAGCAGATATCTCAGCCATGACATAATAATTATTTTTCATCTTGCACTAGGGACGCCGCCCATGTCCTTTCATTCTCTCTTCATTGTAGTGAAGAGTTATGGAAGGATGTAACAGTAAAGCATAAAAAAGTTTTTTAAATAGGGCCAAACTCTTACTAATAACGCTGTCATATCACATAGCATTGCATTAGGGGTAAATCGTTCCAGTGCGCATCCTGTGTGGTTACACCTTTAGGGCAAAATTTACATTCACTTGCTTAATAGTTTGTGCTCTGATTATTTCACTAAAGGAGCCTGACTAACAGCAAAGAAACAGCTCTATGAGAAAACCAGAACTGCACATATGACACATATCTGCCAAATTCTAGAAATGCCAACAGCAAACAAGACAAATACGAAAAATAGTTTAACTGGCAACGTGTGGTTTAAAATACAAAGAAAGACTTGGGCTACATCATGACAGTCATTGTGTATGTGACATTGTACAAAATGCATCATCACAGATGCTGCTCAAATGCAAGTTTTGTGATTTTTGTTGCTTGTGCTTTATTTTTAAATACTGCCAAATCTAACATAATCTTATGTATCAGGCATGTGGTATTACAATAGCATGCAAACATATTGTTATAGCATTGTTTAATAGCCCTGCCTAAAGGGGTTTTACTATCCACAGGATAGGGCTTAACCCTCACTGATCACGAGAACAGGGAGTTGCAACACAGATCATCGGAGCAGCTAGTCGCGAATGCGCTGGCTGTTCCACTCATATCTATGGAGCTGACGGAGATATATGAGTGCAGTGCTTGGTAATCTCCGCCAGCACCACAGAGTTGAATGCAGCAGGCAGTACATGTGCACGCCCCCATTCTCTTGCAGCCCCCCATTCTCTTGATATGTAGGGGTCCCAGCACAAATCAGTAAGTTAGGCTTTATCCTTGGGGGTAACTAGGAGAAGCCAGACCCCATAACAGACTTCTGAATGCCCCCCCCCCCCCCGCCCCTTCAGAAAGTGTACACATTTATACACTCTTAGGCTGCATTCACACCACCGTATGGGGGGGAACCTTGCGGCCGTACATACGTCCCCCATAGAAGGCAATGGCTGCACAAAGCGATATGGTGCTGCACATGTCGGGCACCGTATCGTTTCATACACGAAAAAATTCATTTTATTGCATTTTTGCTGCATGGTTCCACAACGCATTAGCCCTTTCCCACCCCTCACAATCTGATTTTTCTTCACCCCAACTATCATGAAAGGCAAATAGTCTAATAAAAGGGAGAGGGAGATTCGCTAAGAGTTTGCTTATCTCTCTTTATAAATGGATAACTACAATATTAATTTAAAAAAGTAGTCAATAGACAGAGTAAAATACCAACACTATGAATAATATGATCTCTAACACTCCTGCTACTATGCATTATTTTGCGTTGATTTAGGCTACTAACTTATATGCAGAGATCACTAGAATAACTTAGGTAAAGTGACCTCTTAACATGGCACTGTAAGATGACCCTTGCTTTTTCAGCTGCTATAGTCCTGAACGTGTTTATAATAGGTCACATTTCCCTTGCATATTTACCTTGCACTCTCACTCTAATCCTGAGGTTTTTGATCACATCACATTATTAATACACATATTTATTTGTTCTGTATCTGATGCTTATCAGATGTACTTGATGCCTGCTAGCAGAGAAGAAACACAATCTGATTTTTAATAAAATGTAAATTAAGTTTTTACATGTGGATAGATTTGGCTTATGTTTGCCTGCTGATTCTTACTACTGGGACCCCTAATAATTTGGAGAAGGGTCTGTTGATCCATGTCTGGAAGTAGGAGCTCTCCTTACAGACACTTTGCCAAGTAAGGCATCATTGCCGGCATATTCATGAGGGGGCGGGGGTAGAGACGGTAACTTCCACATGGTTTGCGGCCTATGGAGTGGGCGTGGAGGTCTGGGGAAGAGGCAGTACCTTGGACCGCCCCGTCATTAATACGCCGGACCGCTGTGAGCTTGCTCCGGCATTTCTACATCACAGTGTCTGCTAGCGTTATCAGAGGTTTCCGATAACGCTAGCAGTGTAACACTTTAGTAAGCAGCTCCTAGTGCTGTTTTTATAGGTGACAGGTCCTCTTTAACGATTAATAATCACATGCATTTCTATTGAACTGCATATTCAATCGGGCCAAGCCCCTCCTCTTTCTGTCTGGATTGTGTTTTGAAACGCAATCCAGACAGAACGTGTGAACATAGCCTGAGGCATTACTGTCATTACTGTCATTACTTCTTATGTCATTACTGGCATTACTTCTCTGCAGGCGCAGTCATGTCCTCCATGCTTCCAGCAATGTGTTCTTACATAGTTATACATATAAAAACATATGTATTATTCACACTAATTATGAATGGGACAGTTCTGGAGAGCTATATAAATACACTTCCCCATAGGCCTATATTTGGCTATGACATGGCTATGACTAGGGTGCAGGACGTGTGTGAGTTGCATTCTTGTTACTGCTAGGGGGTAAAAAGTAAACACAGCTTTATTTGACTCGCCTCTCGACTTGTTGAGTAAAGCTGTGTTTCCAATTTAGATAGCTGACTGGCATGCTAAAACATTGCGTCGCAGGGAGCACTACTTAACTCTTACCTACTAATGACTCCATACTGCACTATATAATTCCTAAACCATAAAATACAAAGACATAATTATAAAAAATAAAATAATTCTTACAAGTTGCAATTTGAAATGTGCTGGTACTTGTCCATATTTTAGGAAATGTTCCCAATCTGAATGTTACAAATTTATTGTGAAGAATGAATTTCCTCTTGACTGTTGTATCATCTCTTACCATTTGTAAGGTCTTACGAATCAGGACCATCATTTCTATTGTAACACATAAACATGTTTTTACTCTTGTTTTGATAGGATATGTCCCCTATGATTTGTAAAGTGCTGTACAATATGATGGTGCTGTAGAAATTAAGATATATTATTATTATTACAAATCCACTAGAGTTTTCTACCTTGGTTCTGCCATGGCCAGAATTTTTTTTATGGTCTAAGGGCTATCATACCACCTTACCATGCATTCACATGCCTTTGTGGCTCAAAAATAAGGACTATTTGGTATCGAAAGCTGAAAAATGATGTTCTATTTTCCAGCCCTTAACCTGAATAGTCCTCTGGCCTCACCTAACCTCTCTGTTATCTGCCCAGACTTACCCTGGCCTGCTGTGCACAAATGCTGCCAATCCTGACCTCTGCCTGACAGCCTGCAACTTCTTCCAGCTGAGGTGGCACTGCCAAGTATCACATTGCCTAGTGCTAACATAGACTTCCCAAGCTAAATAGTTTGCTACACAGTGGGGCTCATTTACTAAGGGTCCGAACACCACACTTTCGTCGGGTTTCCCGAATATTTCCGCTTTGCGCCGAAGTGCCCCAGAATTTTGGCGCACGCGATCGGATTTTGGCGCATTGGCGCCGGCCTGCACGCGACTGAAATCGGGGGGCGGGCCAGATTTGGACAAACCGTGGAATTTAAAAAAGGATTTGTGTCGCAAGATCAAGCACTTACATGCATCAGGAAGAAACAGGCAGACTCCAGCGGACCTCGGCGCAGCAGCAACACATGCAGGAACTCGGACGCACGATGTTAGTGAATCGCACCGGACCCGAATCCTCATTGGACAACGCACCGCGCGATCGCAACGGGACCGGGTAAGTAAATCTGCCCCAGTGCATCCACACCTGCCTACTGACACCTGCATTAAGTTGGCATGTTTGTACATAGAAATGCTTGCTAAAAAATTCAGGAATATACACTACAGGTCAAAGGTGCATCGATGTAAATAAATGGTCCAAGTTTCCAACCCCAGTTTCCTCTCTGCAGTACTGACGCTACTTAGCGTTTAGGACTTTGCTCTTTTCCAAAAACACTTCTCCCAGGATCAGCTCCAAAATGCCTCAGGATAAAAAACATATAGACATAGAAGTGGTATTTGGAAAATCCATAGATTTGGAAAATTTACACAACCTGCTAAAATTACTAGTAAAACTGTCTCATATTTTGTATGTGAAAATCAACTTGCCACATTAAATCTCAAAGTTGCCACAATGAATGACATTTTACTTATCGATCCTCTAAATATCACACAACTCTCATGTGGTGGTCCTCTGTCTTACACTAAGCTGAGTAACATAAAAAGAAGACCTACCACTGCAGTTTGAAGTCTTTCAGTAGCAAAACATAGCACATGTGCTGGTGGCAGCTCCATCTGGAAAAGACCACACCAGTGGAACAACAAAAACACAAGTCCTATTTGACCTAGTCAATGGATTTACTACTTCGATCAGGACAAACAGGTATCACTTCCCGTATACTAAAAGCTTAGAATGAGAGCAAAAATGCGATTGTGAAAGGCTAATCAATAAATAATTGTAATTAAATACATTCCAGAAACTGTGTCAAACAATAGGGCAGATTTATCATTTGTACAGAAAATTGGCATACAAGCCTTAAAATGAGTGTATTTCCTGTGGTACGGCCCGGAATAACACCTATTATCCCCCCTACCCCAAGTTCCTGCCCCGCGCCTGCACTCTTCCTACAGTGTGCTCCTCAGGTGCAGGCTATGGCATAGAACTTTCCCACCAGAGAATAAGAGATTGCATCTTTACCAAACCTAATTCTTAATTTATTCATTTAATCAGTACCATGGACAGAGGAGCACAATAAAATCTAAGGCAAAGGATTCCCATTACTACATTAAAAATTCCTTAAAATCATATACATTTTTATTAATCACAATACAAGCATCATACAAGCCCCATATATCACTTCATTTACACTGGCTTTTAATCCTTCTGCTGAGTTGAGACCTCTAGCACCTATAATGATTTTTATAGAGCCGCCCTGAACTTTTGTGTCATGTCTGTTAAGGGGGTTTTCTTAAAGGGGTTTTACCACAAACAAAAGGTAGTGGTAACCTAACTTAACCTAACCTATCCACAGGTTAAGGCCTAACTTGCTGATCAGTGGGGTCTCAGTGATGAAACCGCCACAGATCATGACCGTTCTGCTCCATTATAGCTCGCTACTGAACAATTTCTGTTAGCTCTACAGAGATTAATGGACCAGAACGGTAGTGCGTGGCCTTCTGCTCCATTAGTCTGACAGAGCAATGAGGGGTCCTACAGAGGCCCCCCGTTTTCATGGTCTGTGGGGGTCTCATTACTGAGGCCCCCACTGATCAGCAAGTTAGGCCCTATACCATGGATAGGACCCAACTTTTGTTTGTGGGAAAACCCCTTTAAAGGGGTATTCCCATGAACACAAGATTCTTACATATACTCAGGATAACAAAATAACACATTCTCTAATTCACTGTTATTAACAAATATACAGAATTTAACACATATAATTCTAACCTGTCTCTATCAGTTCAGGTGTATACAATTTTGGTTGGTCTCATCTCTGATCTGTCTCATCTCTTTTTCTATGAGTCAGATATTAGTAAATGTTCAGAAGCTAAATGAAAGTGTAGATAAACCTGTACCCTGATAATCTAACCACATTGTCAGCTCACAGCATCTCGTAGCACAGAGGCTTATAATGGGGCACATTTACTAAGGGTCGCCCTGTGCACTTGTTGTCGGACAGTGCACGTTCTTCGTAGCTAGAATGGCTTGCACAGGTATTTAAGAAGTGTGTCGCACAACCATTTTGTACTGCAGCTGCACTGACCTCCCCACAAATTAGGGGGCATTCTGTCGGACGGTCCAAGCGATTTGGACCAAGCGCCGTATTTAACTTTCAAATTGTGGCACAAGCCCTATATTAAAGGTGCACCACAAAAAATATGGTGAACTCTGTCGGACCTGAGCAGGGAAGCAACACATTCATGATTTCTGCCGCATGATCTTAGTAAAACACACAGCATCAAGACGGACAATGCACTTTTAGTGAACTGTCCGAATTTGTAAATGTAAATTTACCCCAATGTGCCCCAATATGTCTGTATATGTATATCCGCTCACACTCTGGAATTTTACACTGACCATCACTGAGTTATAGGAGCTAAAACTGCAATAAAACCAAGTAAAATATAAAATAAGGGGTTATAATTTGAGAACATTCTTTCATGGGCAAACCCCTTTAAGAGACTGAAAGTCCTTTGAGTATGTTCAGGCAAAAGAGCCCAGATAAAACTACTACACCTTCACCCCTAGTTCTTAGGTCCCACAAAAGACTGATCTATACCCGCTGTCTAGATTTCAAGTTTTCTGGATTTATCAGTTAATGTAATTTAACTTCATATCTTAATATTAATATTTAATGTTGAGCTCTTGATATCAATTTGAACTTTTATCTATGTTATTTCCAAATTCCCTTTTTGTAAATAGAGTTTTAAGAGACATTGCAATTTCGTGAGTAGAATACGAGTAACAGATTAATTTATTATAGTGTTCATATAATTCATAATTTGAAAATAACACACAAATACAGTTTATAGAGTTGTGTAGGGTCGGACCGGCCCAGTGAAACCAACGCCGTTTGGCCCGCACCCTGACCCCGATGACTCTGCCCCCTGCAGTTGCTACATCTTCCCCTACTACCCGTGACGGTGCTTCAACTCTATCTGTGTCAATATAAGAGGGTAGGAGGGGCAACAATATAAGGGGGTATGAGGGCCCACAATAAAAAGGGGTATGAGTGCTCAAAATATATGTGGGTATAAGAGGCCACAATGTAAGAGGATATGAGGAGCCACAATATAAGGAGGTATGAGGGGCTACAATATGAGGGGGAGATGAGAGGCCACATTATGAGGGGAGGTGAGGGGGCCACAATATAAAGAGGAGATGAGAGTATACAATATGAGGGAGAGATGGGAGGCCACAATATGAGGTAGAGATGAAGGGCCACAATATGAGGGGGAGATGGAAAGGCCTACAGTATTAAGGGAGAGGAGGGGGCACAATAAGAGGTGAGGATTATGGGTCCACAATTCAACGGAGAGATGTGGGACCACAATATGGGGGGGGGGGATTATGGGGTCACAAAATGAGGGAGGGATGACAGGGGGAAACAATTTAAGGGGAAAGATGAAGGGGCCACAATAGGATCTAGCAGAGTTACAAATTGTTTTTAATATAATAATGCATGTTTATATCTAAATACCTGCAAAAACACAGTAAAACACGTTTCTACTTAGCGAACACAAGCATTGAACTCTAAACCCATCTGGGTGCGGGGAGGAGAAACTCCAGATGCATTTAAATTGCAATTTAAAATGCAATTCAGTTTCTTGTGAACATGGCCAAAGGCTGTGCGGACACAATGGGGCTTATTTACTAAAGGTCCTCAGAACGCACTTTCGTCTGATTTTACAAATTTTCGGGATTTGTGCCACTGTGACAGGTATTTAACTGGAGATTGCTCTGACTTTGGTGTTATACATGTACAGGGGTTAAAAAGGATCATTGATGGGATGTCATTGATGGGAGTCATTGAGCAGTAGAGTGTAGAGACGTACTGCTATTTCCTAGCTCTATACCCTTTTTCTATTTAACAAAGAACTTGCCAAAGAGATCTTTTGATCACTGAGCCATGTATTGAAACAGCATATTCTCTATCCAAGCACAACAGCTTTTCCTAAGTTCCAATGGGACTAAGCTATTCTACTCTATACAACTATATGTATAGAGGATGGAGGGACCATAATATTCTCTCCAATGTGAGTATCACCTTCCTGGATCCAGATATGTCTAGAATAAAGCCAGAACAATCCCTGAATCACTGCCTTTGGATAAATCTATGGATAAAAATTACATGGCAAAAATGTAGCATAATCCATCAAATTTTCCTCCAAAAAATACTACCAAGACTTGCTAAAAACCCAATGTAAAATACGAATTTCTCTTGACCAGTGTCTATGTTAATGAAGATGATAAGGAGTAAAAGGGTTAGTTATACACAGTCTTTTTATTTTCAGGTTGCTGCTTTTGATACAATATCCAAACTGAAAACGTTCACCATTCTTCAATGTGAACAAGATCATTTACTTACAATGAAGAAAAGGAGACAAGGGGAAACATTAAACCATACAAGCAACTCCTCCACCTGCCACCTTATCAGATCGGCCCATACAATGGCGAGCTTCAACTGACAGGAAATGTTAAGGGATACAAATTGTATGAGATGAAATACCTATAGTATATACAGAGAAGCTACTGTGGAGGTAATTGTGTGAAAGGTAGTCAGTCAAAAGATTAATGGCTATTGAGCTAATAATGGCTCTGCGTACAGGACTTATATACATACAAAACTACCTGAACAGTGCTGGGAAACAGATCTTTAGCCATGTATGAAAATCAGATCCCAAGTGCACTGAGGGCGGGTCCAAGCATGACAAATGCTGCAGGTCTTGAAAGTAAAGCTGACTTTGCCAAATGGGGAAGCCTTCAATTAGGTGGGTACTGGGTAAAGTTTAAAAACACCTCTTTGGACTTTCATTTGGATCCTTGTTACCTGTTACAAATCTGAGCTTTAAGGCATAAATATCAGACGGCTACTGAAGTAATCGTGCTGCGAACACTGGTTGTACCCAAAATGAATAAAATATTTGTAGACAGTGAGGGGGGAGAGTCATGTTTCATGAGAGAGTCCTCAGACAGTCTGCTTTGCATAATTTGTCTATACAGGGAGCCTTAATGTATATGGTCTACTCCCATCATTAGGGTTCTTTGGTGCTTGGAAAGAATGGGCTGATTTGAAAGCTTAGTATTATTAAGTTTGGATCAGAACAGTGGGGCACATTAACTAAGGACCTAGCGCCAGTTTTCTATCGGACTTTATGGGGCAGATTTATCAAGCTGTCTGAAAGTCAGAATATTTCCAGTTGCCCATGGCAACCAATCACAGCTCAGCTTTCATTTCACCAGTGCTCATGAATATTTTAAAGGGGAGCTGTGATTGGTTGCCATGGGCAATTGGAAAAATTCTGACTTTCAGACTGCTTGATAAATCTGCCCCTATATGTTCTTTTTAGTGCAAGCTGCTTGCTCGGTTATTTAAGAAGTGTCCGCCCCACATTTGTGTCACATGCGACCCTTTTGTGGCGCAGCCGCACTAGGCATCATGCAAAGTCTGACAGAATTGTGTTGCATGTCCCATTTTAAAGGTGAACCAAAAAAAAAGTGCTTCACTCTCCCGGGGCAGTGCAGGGAGCGCCTGAAACATGAAGAACGGGCGCCAGAAATCTTGAATTTGGCACACACTACACAGGCAAACTGCATTTAGTGCAATATTGCACTGTTGTTAGTAAATGTGCCCCAATGTTCCTATTCAGGTGACGACGTTTATTCACCATATCATCAAGCAGTTGGATTTATGCTAACTGCAGACAAAATGGGGGTTTCCCGAATATTTCCGTTTTGCGCCGTTTTTCCCTGAATTGCTTCGGGTTTTTGGCACACGCGATCGGATTGTGGCGCATCGGCCCCGGCATGCGCCACATCCGAAAATCAGGGGGGCGTGGCCGTTGGAAAACCCGATGGATTCGGAAAAACCGAGAAATAAAAAAAAAAAAGTTTCGCTTGACACGCACTTACCTGCACCCAAAATAGGACGGTGAACTCCGGCGGACTTCAGCGCAGCAGTGACACCTGGTCGGGTGCACGACCTTAGTGAATCGCCGGAAGACCTGAATTCTGGACGGAGAACGCGCCGCAGGATCGCGACTGGACCGGGTAAGTAAATGTGCCCCAATGTGTGCAATATTGGAACACAAACAATGGATCTGTGGTTTGTTGTTTGCATCCCATGTGCCATCGAGGTCCCATGTCCCATGTGAGGTCCACTCACTCACATATGACAGCAGAAGAGACTGCATGAACCACAAGTACCACATAGCAGGAATAGGACCGGCTAAAACAAATTGCGGCTTGGGAGTCAGGCAGTTAGATAACAACAGTCTTCTGCGTGATTCCATTAAAATACATGGGGCTTTGTCCTATCCCTTTAATTACAGGCCCTAAAACCCATTTGTGTGCATGTGTATCATTAAAATACTGATGATCTCAAATGTTTGAGGATACCTTCTACCAAATATTCCTCTTCTTTACCATCTCTCCACGGTGTAATATTATTCCTGACCACACTGTTGGATGCTAAAGGTCATGTTCCCTTGAGAGAATGCAATGTCTTGTTTGACCATGTCTTGCTGTGTCCTTGTCTGTTGGATGCTTTGCTCTGGTGTCAAGTGACAAGATGCGGCCTGCAGTTTCCATGGGTTCATTGCTGGTGTTTAGACTCAGAGTCACAATGATGAATCACAGTAACACATTATCATTTTTTACAATCCATGGACCATTGTTCACATTTTGCAGACCGGAACCTCCCGGCTACATTCATTCACTGAATTTATTGTAATAATAACAAATTGAAAAGGGAAATGCTTAGTAAACCATGGGATATCCAGTCAATATACATTATCCACTGTGGGGGGACATCTGCACACCCCAGCTATACAAATCTTATGTATACTTTATTCTAAAACCGTTCTTCTTATATACTCTTTGAGAAGGCTGTTTCCCACTACATTTTAGAACTTTGTTCTAGTGATTCCCTTACATTAAGAGATTAGAGCAATGGTCAAACCATCACTACTTCCGAGTAAAAAGGCCTGGTAGGCAGAAGATGTTACCAAAAATAGATGGTGTTGGGGTCAGGTCACTGACAGGCTATTCAGGTTTGTCCAAACCATGGATAAAATGTGTCAACATTGGTTTCTAGCCAAAAAAGTTATCCCCAGATTTCTCCCCGAAAAAAATGTTATCAAATTTACAGGTGATGAAAATTAAACAGCTAGCATGCATCCCCATATCTTTCTAAAGCCCCAACCCCAAAGTTTCCACAGTACTGACTACACTCGCTGCTAATTATAGAGCTGGTCTTATTCTGAGTCACATGGGCTGAAATCAACACAAAAAGGCCTTTTGTTTGTGCCCCAAGAGCATTCAATCATATTATCATAGTATATAAGGCCAGAAAAAGCATCAAGTCCAACCTTTAAGAATGAAATAAATGTTTAATTCCCATAACTTGTGATATTTTTTCTTTCCAGAAAGTCATCCAGGCCCCTCTTGAACATGTACATAGTCCACCATAAAAACCTCCTGCGGCAGAGAGTTCCATAGTCTCACTGCTCTTATAGTAAAGAACCTTTGTCTATGTTGATGGTAGAATCACCTCTCCTCTAGGCGTAGAGGATGCCCCTTTCTCCTGGTCACAGGCCTAGGTATAAAAAAAAGTCCTTTCCAGCTCCAGTTTTACCAAGTTATTGACTGTTTAGAACATAATTATACAGTTTGTTTCCATGGCCCAAGTGCATAAATTTACATTTATCTACATTAAACTTCATCAACCATTTCTCTGCCCACTCCTCAAACTTCCACAAATCAAATTCTGCGGCACTATGTCAAATGCCTTTGAAAAGTCTAGATATACAACATCCACAGCCTCCCTCAGATCCAGTCTGGAACTTACTTCCTCGTAGAAGCCAATCAGATTAGTCTGACAGGACTCTCCCATGGTGATGCTGGGTTATAAGTCAGTAGTTTTCAGGATCGCTTTTTGTTCCTTTTTTGTATATTGGTACCACATTTGCTATGCGCCAGTCCTGTGGAACATAACCAGTCCTCAGGGAATCTTCAGATATTAAAAATAACGGTCTGTGTATCACGTTAAATAGTTCATGTAGAACCCGGGGTTGTATGCGATCTGGACCCGTGATTTATCTATCTTAGTGGTTGTGAGGCGGCGCCGTATGTCTTCCTGGGTTAAACTGTTGGCATTCCAAAGACAATTTACATCATTCCTCATTGTGTCTTCCACCAGGGGATTTTCTCAATGGTTAGTATTGTTTCCTCGAGGGGTATGATCGGTTTTCGAATGCTGAGAAAGTGGTGCTGGCTTATAACATGAAATTGGTGAATACTGTATATTTAAGAACGTCTGGTCTGTTTTCGGTGTCCCGTAGTCCAATTTCATGTTATAAGCCAGCGCCACTTTCTCAGTGTTCAAAAACCGATCATACCCCTCTAGGGAAACAATACTTACCATTGGGAACTGCTTATCCATACACCGGGGGAGGAAGCAGAGCCACTAACAAGGCAGCGGAGGAAAAGGTCCATGAAAAGAAATGACACCTAGGAGTTGTGCCCTAGATGCACAACCCCACAAGGTTAGTAGTTCTAAGCATATAATTCCATTCACTTATCAAAAGGATAATACACCATAGGAGCGCCCCTTGTGTTTTCTATCCCCCACTCTCTCTAGTTCAGGGGATTATCATGGGTAAAGACAGTTGAGAAGGTGACATTCAGTAGATTGGCCCTTTCCTCATCTCCTTCCAACATGGCCCCAATGTCCTCAGAGAGCCCACACACTCCGTTTTTAGTTTCTCCATTTTTAGTGTAAAAGAGTTACACTTATTGTCAATGTATTTTAATTCTTTAATGATTTGTGACTACTATTGCATTCTTTTTCTATCAGGAGCAAAAATCATGAACCCACTCACCTCCACACTATGACATCAATAACACCAAAATTCCTGTGTTGTTACTTTTTTGCTCCTAAAACACTGTGGGGCATATTTACTACGGGTCCGTCGGACGCATTTCCGCCAGGTTTCCCGAATTTTTCAGTTTTGCGCTGAATTGCCCTGGGTTTTTGCCGTACGCGATCGGATTGTGGTGCATCGGCGCTGGCTTTCATGTGACACAAATCGGGGGCGTGGCCGTCAGACAACTCGATTGATTTGGACAAACCGCAGAATTTAAAAATCAAATTGTGTTGCAAGATCAGCACTCACATACAGTGCTGATACAGTGAACTCCGGTGGACCTCAGCGGGGAAGCAACATATGTAGGAAATTGGGTGCGCAATCTTAGTGAATCGCGGCAGCTCTGAATCCTCGTCAGACATTGGCGTCAACAGTACGGGAAAGTTAATGTGCCCCTGTATTTTCTACCTATGCCGTGTCTACAACTATGGGCAGTGGCATCATTCCTGTGACATTACTCCGTTATGGTGAAAGCACTATGTGTATTTTCATATATACACTGGAGATCAAAATAAGAGAATGATATATGATCACTTGATGTTTTCAGAAATATGATCTTAATTGATGAACATTTGATATTTTGTAAGGGGTACACCGTGTCACTAGAACAGTGTTTTACAAAATTACTCAAGTATATCAACATAAAACCTTTAGTTTCCAAAAAAAATTTGATGGTCTTAATTATAGAACAGCAATGACTATAGCACAAAGAAATATTATTACCGTATTTTTTTGGCAAGAAAAAAATCTTGCTAAAAAGTGCCTGCGTCTTATAGACCGGAGGTCAGGAGGATCCAGCACTGCCAGACCCTCCTGACCCTGTAATGGACATCGGGTGATGCCCTGATATAGAGCTGCACCCAACCTCCCAGAGAGGAGAGCCTCCCCACTGCTCTCTCCCTCTGCCTACAGGTACAGGACCTGCGGTGATGTCAGAATCATGTGACTGATCACATGCTTCTTACATCATCACATGCTGCCGAGTATGGGGACATGCTGTGCTGGGGCAGGGTATGAAGAAGAGGGGAAGGGGTTCCGTGTGTGTATAGTAGAGCTGTGTGTGTCTTCATGTGTATATTAGAGTTGTGTGTGTCTTCATGTGTATAGTAGAGCTGTGTGTGTCTTCATGTGTATAGTAGATCTGTGTGTGTAGCTGTATGGATGAAGCAGAGCTGTGTATGTAAATGTATGGATGAAGCAGAGCTGTGTGTGTAAATGTATGGATGAAGCTGTGCTGTGTGTGTAAATGTAAGAATGAAGCAGAGCTGTGTGTGTAAATGTATGGATGTAGCAGGGCTGTGTGTGCTGTGCTTTAGTGCAACCAACAGGGATATTTTAATTGGTGTAAAATATATTTATCCTTTTTTTGGAAGCCTAAATCTGGGTTGCGTCCTATTGTAAGAAGCATCTTATAGTCCAAAAAATACGGTATATATATATATAGGTCCCAAATTTATAAAAATGAGAACATTAACACGTCATGCAAAAAAATGACACAAATACACAGGCCTGTACACCAAAGTATGTAGAAGGCATTTGTCAAAATGGCAAAAATAAAATTTCATGGCACTGAATTTTTTCCCCATCTTTCCAGGATATTGCATGGAATATTAAATGTTACAAGAAAAAAAGTACAGTTTGTCCCGCAGATAACAATTTCCCACACATCTTTGTAAATGGAAAAATAAAAAAGTTATTGTTTTTGGAATGATGGGGAGTCCTGAAAGGGTTGAAGGGCCAAAGGCACTCTAATAAATTTGACCTAACAGGCAGCAGCGATAGAACTGTCTGATATTAATAATGATAATAATAAATAAAATACAATGCTAGATGTTCACACAACCACTGGCTGAACACTGTACTTATATCTTATCTTCAATCTTCTGCATGTAAGGGTTGTAAACTGTTCACGTGAATGAGTCCCTTGGGACCACTAGAAAAAGAAAATAAAAATGTCAAAATAAAATGTCTGGTTCCCTCATGTGGAATGACATTATTTGTTTCCAATCGGATTAGGTATCTACTTAGGGGATAAATCATTCAGAATGGTTGTATCACATATTGTTTCCTGCTGGACCACACAGGAACAGGAAGCTACTAGAACACTCTTCCTATTCGATAAACTAATTTATTCCAGGACATTACAATCACAATCCAAAGTTTTGAGAATAACCCAAATTTTGGTTTACTTATTAAAGTTTGCTGCTTTCATTTTTTTTAGATGTTTCTATGATATACTCAGAGACAAAACTATAAGCATTTCCCAAGTTTTAAAATTTTTATGAAAAATCTGATTTGTACAAAGTCCCAATATTTACTCTCTGTTTTGAGGTCTTCTGAAATTCGCCCTGGCATGATGAATATCGGCCAAATCTTGAATAATGGCAATTGGTTATTTACTAATCCCTGGTTGACAATCACATGTTCTGTGTTTTTGTTTTAATATCTACTTAAAGATGAGAGGCAGGGAGGTTTTCCTGACCCCATAATTTCAATGTCTTGTCAATTGAGCCACTTTGGTGGTCACCACGACAGTACTCCAGGTTTGTTGGGAGAGGATGCTCTTGCAGCAGTGTGCGTTTGAAAACTTGGGTGTGAGCCTCAATATGCTATTCTGTTAGCATGACACAGGACTTATACCGCCGGTCATCTTTAGTTAACCAGACAATCATTCTTCCAGATGTAGCAAACAGTCTGAAAGGGGAATCATCAGAGAACATAACTTGACCCCAGTCCTCTTCAGTACTTCCTGCAGAATGTCAGTCTGTCATTGATGTTTTTCTTGGTTAGAAGTAGCATATTTGGTGCACTTCTTGACACCCGACCAGCCTTTGACTCACTGACACCGGCCTCCTGCCATTTCTAAACAAGATCTGCAGTAGTGTTCATCTGGTCCCATAGCTAACTCCGACATGGATAAAGTCCTGAATGGAGATATAAATGGAGAAAAGGGGCGCTCCTATAGTGTAATATTGTAGTATATTGGAATTGGTATAATAGTCATAGAACTACTAACCTTCTGAAGTTGTGCTGCTGGGCACAACTCCAATATGAGCTTGGGGTGTATTAATATAGACATGGTGGTGTCCTCCTGCTGCCCCTCTCCTGGGAATGCTCTGTCTCCTAGGTGGAAAACAGCTAACAGTGTGTGGATCCAAATGGTAGTAGGTGGTGAGCGTTTAATCAGGCGCTGGATAACTCTCCAAAATTGTATTAAAATTACTTTTATTTTGTATTAGAAATAAATAAATGATATATAAACTCCAATAATATATCAAATAACGATATGGTTTTATAAGACAATGTTAATAAACAGTGCTGTTTTACCCCTAAAAAATTTGACTCAAACAACTATCTGGAATATTCAAGCTCCCATTATAAAAAATGGATCGATAATATCCCGTTCTCACAGTATAAAAGGATAAGAAAAAATTGTACCCCCACCGACTCTTTTGATGAGCAAGCTAAAACATTAAAAGATCGTTTTACAGAAAAAGGATATCCAAACCATCTACTGAAACAAGCCTTTTAGAAGAAGACCTCTCAGTCAGATTGATTGTATTACAAAAAAGACTTCATTAACAGAAAATAAGTCAAACGCCTATGAAACTAATTTCATTACTCGGTACAATACTGAACACAAAGAAATTAGAAATATTCTACAAAAACACTGGCACATTTTGACCAATGATATTTATTTAGGAAATTACCTACCCAAACAACTCAAAATTACATATAGGAAATCAGCCAGTATCAAAAACATAAACATAAACAAATCGGAACCAATAAAGATAATGGATACATAAAAAAATGCAGCAGAAAAAGATGTCTCTGCTGAAAATCAATTAATATATACCCTGTTTCCCCGAAAATAAGACAGTGTCTTATATTAATTTTTGCTCCTAAAGAGGCACTAGGTCTTATTTTAGGGGATGTCTTATTTTTCCATGAACAAGAATTTACATTTATCATTGAACAAAAAATCTACTTCTCTAACATTCTTATAACTCTCCAAACTCTGGGTATATATACACTCACCGGCCACTTTATTAGGTACACCTGTCCAACTGCTCGTTAACACTTCTTCTAATCAGCCAATCACATGGCGGCAACTCAGGGCATTTAGGCATGTAGACATGGTCAAGACAATCTCCTGCAGTTCAAACCGAGCATCAGTATGAGGAAGAAAGGTGATTTGAGTGCCTTTGAACGTGGCATGGTTGTTGGTGCCAGAAGGGCTGGTCTGAGTATTTCATAAACTTCTGATCTACTGGGATTTTCACACACAACTATCTCTAGGGTTTACAGAGAATGGTCCGAAAAAGAAAAAACATCCAGTGAGCGGCAGTTCTGTGGGCGGAAATGCCTTGTTGATGCCAGAGGTCAGAGGAGAATGGGCAGACTGGTTCGAGCTGATAGAAAGGCAACAGTGACTCAAATCACCACCCGTTACAACCAAGGTAGGCAGAAGAGCATCTCTGAACGCACAGTATGTCAAACTTTGAGGCAGATGGGCTACAGCAGCAGAAGACCACACCGGGTGCCACTCCTTTCAGGTAAGAACAGGAAACTGAGGCTACAATTTGCACAAGCTCATAGAAATTGGACAGTAGAAGATTGGAAAACGTTGCCTAGTCTGATGAGTCTCGATTTCTGCTGCGACATTCGGATGGTAGGGTCAGAATTTGGCGTCAACAACATGAAAGCATGGATCCATCCTGCCTTGTATCAACGGTTCAGGCTGGTGGTGGTGGTGTCATGGTGAGGGGAATATTTTCTTGGCACTCTTTGGGCCCCTTGGTACCAATTGAGCATCGTTGCAACGCCACAGACCACCTGAGTATTGTTGCTGACCATGTCCATCCCTTTATGACCACAATGTACCCAACATCTGATGGCTACTTTCAGCAGGATAATGCGCCATGTCATAAAGCTGGAATAATCTCAGACTGGTTTCTTGAACATGACAATGAGTTCATTGTACTCAAATGGCCTCCACAGTCACCAGATCTCAATCCAGTAGAGCATCTTTGGGATGTGGTGGAACGGGAGATTCACATCATGGATGTGCAGCCGACAAATCTGCGGCAACTGTGTGATGCCATCATGTCAATATGGACCAAAATCTCTGAGGAATGCTTCCAGCACCTTGTTGAATCTATGCCACGAAGAAGTGAGGCAGTTCTGAAGGCAAAAGGGGGTCCAACCCGTTACTAGCATGGTGTACCTAATAAAGTGGCCGGTGAGTGTATATATATATATATATATATATATATATAAGTCTAATGGTACAAAAGAAATATATGCCATCAATCACAATGTGTCATGTCAAACCAAATATGTAGTGTATCTCATAGAATGTAATATCTGTCATTTGCAATACGTGGGCAGAACTGTCCAATCCCTGCACAACCGTCTTAATAAGAACCGAGAAAATATAAAGAAAAAAATTTCTTCTTCATGGTTTATCCAAACACTGTGCATTGAAACACCCCAAATTGACATTCCCGATATCAGTTATGCCGACCATTTATCGGAAACCACAGCAAACCAATTCCAAACACTTTGCAGACGCGAAGTGTATTGGATCTTCAAACTTAATACACTATCGCCAGCAGGGCTGAATGGAGCAAATGAAACAATAATTTGACAAAGTTTCCCTTCACCTTATCCCAAACAGCAGATCGAAGTGCCTTTTTGGCTCATATCAGCTTCCGAGTGGTAGTTCCACACTGATCCCAGACAGCCTCCGTACTTGTAGTTTCTAGGTGATTCTATAGCGCACTGATCAGGAGAGCCGAACTGTTTACCAGCATGAGACATTTAGGGTAATACAGCACATTGTCTTATAAAACCATATCGTTATTTGATATATTATCTTATTTTTAAAAAAATCTTTTACTTATGTATGTGTAAGCGATTGTTATGCCTTTTTCGGTGTTCGGTCATGAGTTCAGCTAACCAGAAATGGTCATGCCCCTTGTGACCCAACTCACTCTTTAAATACCATTGTGTTTTTAAAATGTGATATGAACCAGAAGAAGCACTCGGCCCGAGCGTTAAACATGTTGTTCTAATTCTATTTTTCTGGAGTTTATATATCATTTATTTATTTCTAATACAAAATAAAAGTAATTTTAATACCATTTCGGAGAGTTATCCAGCGCCTGATTAAACGCTCACCACCTACTACCATATGGATAAAGTCCTGACTTTGTAACAAAGCCCAAACAAAGAGAATCACTATAGGACCTTAAAAATATATTGCACTTATTAATTCCAAAAGACAATACATAAAAACATATGCCTAGGCCTGCCAAACATTGCAAGCTAAGAAGGGTGCATTTCTATGTTCACATTGTCTTTAGGTGGGAAAAGGGAGAGGCTCATTCACACAATAAGGAGCTATTGCACAATAATTGCCCTCCGAGTTCGTAGCACCTCACAAAAATAAGTTCTGACTCCATCACTTTGCTCCACTGCAAAAAATGCTTTGCGTACCACAATGTGCGTATCACGCTCACACGCTCCCTAGCCTACTAAAGAAGCATGGGAGCGGGAATCGTAAGTTGGGGTACCTGGCAGCATTATATGCAGTGGAGCACTAACGGGTAAGTGATGGAGTCAAAACTTATTCTTGTGATGTGTTACAAACTGGAGGGTAATTATGGTATATGTGCTCTAGCACTTTATTGTGTGAATTAGCCTCTCCCTTTCCCCAACTGGAGAGTTTTAAACTAAAGTTACTGCAACTTTACATTCTACAATCTAAAGCAAGAAACTTTGTAAAAGAAATAAAAAATGTTCCAGTCTTGTATCAATGGGTCATGGCACACCTATACATGTCTTATGAATACAACCTGTATCTGTTTCATGACATCTATTTACAGAGAAACAATGAGCCTTGCTCCTGTAAAATTTACTAAGAAAAATTAGCTAGATTTTTTTAGCACGTATGTCACCAAACGAGTGCAGTAAGTGGTGTCAAATTTATTGATGAAAGAAGAGATGTCCTCCTGCACTTCAGTCTCATTAGGTTACAACACTTATGTTTTATATAAGTGTTTACAAAAAGGGACATATACTAACTGGACAAAAGTATTAGGATTTGAGGATCTTGCTGTGTCCAATGAATGGAATGCTGAAACACCAGATTTCCCATCCATTGAAGTGAGAGGCCTAAGTCTAAGCCCACTGAAAATCAACCCTACTGAATTTTTCATTGTCCACTAAATTTTACAGTTGGCACAATGAAGTCTGGCATGTGATGTTCTCCTGGCATTTGGCAGACCCAGATGTATCCGTCAATCTTCCAGATAGAAAAGCATGATTTAACACTTGCATGTGGTTGGCCGACCAAAGAAATTAATGTTATGAAGCTATTGAAGATTCTATACTGATGTTCTATGGAAGGGTCATTGGCGACATTCCTAGAACAGGTTCAATTTGTGACTTTTGCTCTATAGCAGTGATGGCAAACCTTTTAGCAGCCGAGTGCCCAAAAAGCAACCCAAAACCCCCCTTATTTATTGCAAGGTGCCAACAAAAAATTAAAGCAGTAACTTATTTCTCCCTGTTCTTCAACAACTTTCAATCATATTGGCCTCCTGAGGACAGCAACACAGTTGAAAGATGAAAAATTTGCATAATTTTAGCTGCTTTCCAGTGTCCCTCTGTGCACAGAGAATTGTGGGGCCTTCAGGAGGTCCTCCAAAGATAATTTGGCCCTGTCTATTCATTCTACCTCTTTCTACAGTCCCAAGTAGCGAAGCAAGTATAAAAATATGACCAAAAGCAGCATCTTTTAAGTTGCTTGGAACTGCAGGAAGATTCTCAGAGTCTTGTCTGGTGTGCTGGCGTGATGGCCCGGGTGCCCACAGAGAGAGCTCTGAGTGCCGCCTCTTGCACCTGTGCCATAGGTTCACCACCACTGCTCTATAGCCTCAACAATAACTTGTGCCAAATTTCCTAACTCACCAAAAGCAGCAATCTTATTTATGTTTGCTATGCCCCAGTCCCGATACACAAAGTTCCTGCCACAACACCTCTTCCCGGCCACCAAAACGGTGATTCCCTGGAAATGGAGGTCTGCAACTCCATCTTCCCTAGAAGAATGAACTGAGGAAGTCTGCTAAAGAGAGATCATGGGGGGAATTTTTCATAATTTTTGGCCTGTTAAACCCTTTTGATTGTATGGTGAACATGTGGCGTATACCCTGGACTCTCATCACTATGGCTATCAGGCATCAAGAGAAGACTGGTGAGACCTAACCGTTTTCTTAACTGTCCTGCAATATGGAGTTAAACTATAGATTTTTGGACTCACTGCCATGGTGAGTTATCCAGTTGGTTTTATACCTTGTGTTTTTGGCCAGGAATTGCACTTTTAACTTACTTACATAAAAGGTTACGTTTCATTTGTGTACAGGAGATGTAAAAGAATTATAAACCGAGATTTGATGAAGGTAGAACCTGAAATGTCATGGGAATCAATTTGTAATGGCTTTGATCATACAATTACAATAGCAGCCAGTTCTCTAACAAAGAAATGTGCTCTACACAAATGCTATGGTAAATAATTTGACATTTCTACTTTTTATATAAAATACAGCAGTATGAAAAAAAAGTTATAGGTCATTAACTTGGAAAATGACATAACCACAATGACCTAACCGATTGTTGAATCACAATGCCCTCACTGTATGGGCTGGTTCTGTTCTGTGGAGCTCATTGGTGGAGGTACACAATACAGCATTGATAGCAAAGCCCTGACCTGGTCAAGGAAGTATGGAGTGGGCACTAGGCATTATCAAACTGACACTGGTCAACTTTACTCTGACTGGCATTGAAACTAAATGGACTAAATGCCAATATTACATTTGTAAATGTCAATCTAGACAATGGTCGCTTTCAGATTAGGTTAATGTAATTGCTTACAGATCATTTCGGTCTATTAGCAAAGAGTAATACTTTGGCCATGATGTGGCCGTCGTTCTCTGAATTAGTATCAGATTCCAAAAACTTGCCATTATTGCTGTTATATAACCATACTTTATATAGACTCAGTGGGCTGTAGCACAGTAGAAAGTGACTGATTCTTAAAGGGGTTTCCAGCATAATAATATTATTTCCAGGACTTTGGATTCCTCCCATGCCAACAATAGCACATAGAATGAAGCAAAAGGAACAGCTCACTATAATCTAAATAAAAACTTAAGGGGGACCTGTCATCAGGAGTCCCTTTTTCTGGATCCACCATGTCCCCATAGACAATAGTGTGCACATATCAAAGTAATTTTATAATAAAACTGGCTATTTCCAATAAAAGAAAAGGTAGATAAAAGTTTACCTTTCTCTCTGAAGAGCAGAGTAATGGATCTATTTCAAATTAAAAACATTATTTAAAATAGACGCATGACGGAGCGGTTTCCCGAGGGTGGGGGTGGGGAAATCGCTTCTCACTGGCCAGTCCAATGGGACACGAGACACATCTCTGCAGAGAGAAAGGAAAAGTTTCATCTAACTTTTCTTTTTATCGAAAAAGACGGTTTTATTATAAAACACATTAGCAATGTGCACACTATTTTCTATGGGGGCATGAGGGAGCCAGAAAAAGGGGCTCCTTATGAGAGGTTCCCTTTAAGCAGCATTGAATCTAGAATACATTTATATCCAGAATGTCACTCAAAAGAATCTGCATGTTTGACAATATCCACAAAATACTCTGCAGCACTCATGAAGAGTTGAGAAGACTTATTTTCATAAGGGAAAAGAGTGACGTTTCAGATCCTCAATTGAGCTATTTTTAAGCAATAGATGTCCCATGGAAGGGCAGCTAACTAGATCTATGCCCTAACAGAAAGTGGAACTCTGTGCCTATTTTACCCTCTTCAACCATCCATGGACCTTGTTGGCTGATGCTGCAAGTGCTATAGACATCATTGGAGTTTCCCACCAATCAACGGCCTTGCATTGAGGAGAGGGAAATATGCCACATTTAAAGTTTGCATCAAGATCCTCCATATAAACTTGTTCTTATTCTTCCAATAGGTATTAGACATTAACAGTTGTTCATATGGAGAAATAATATCAACGATCACAATCATTCCAGGACTATATTATAAACGGATATAGCACTGGTTAACATGAATTAAAGTGCGTTAAAGGGGTATTCCCAATTTGTGCATTTATATTTAATTAAATTAATTTGCCATATGTAAACATTTCTTCAATTGGATGTTAATAAAAAAAATGTTCCTGTGTGAAGATAATTTCTCATAAATGTAGTCATGTTGTCCCTTAGAAACGAGATAGCTTCCTCGGTTACGACCACGTCACACTCTGGCAGCGGTGGCCAGACTTGCGCTATAGAGTCCTGCCGGACCACCAGGGTTCAGCAATCATTACCACAGGACGGCTGTGCGACATGTAGTAACTCCAGGACATTTTATATACAATAACCTTTTGTTTCTTTGTGTGCTCACTCCAGCAGAGGTGGTCGTATCCAAGGACACAGTCTTGTTTCTAAGGGACCATATGACTACATTTATGAGAAATTATCTTTACACAGGAACATTTTTTTTAATAACATCTAATTGAACAAATGTTTACATATGGCAGATTAATGAAACTGAATGTGAGTGCCCAGACGAGAATACCCCTTTAACTTTTTAAACACAGAAAATTGTCGGTTCCCTGCATTCATTGCCACTACTGGCTGAGTAATCCAGTAATCCAGTTCAGACAGTCGTGTGGAGCAGTGGTACATCTGCCCATAACTACCTGATGGTGCAATTTCTACAATGTGTAAGCTACTTTTTCCAAACCACAGTCACTTTAATGACTGTCCTCAGAAATTGACCTAATAAACCACTACCAATATGTTGTCAAGTGGGACATCTTTCATATCATATTTGTTCATGGAACTGAGTATTGGTGTAATTAAGAAAATCAACTTTGAACTAGGTTATATAAAGTCACAGGGGCAGAGAGCTCAGCATTGAAGTCAAGTTCTCCCTGGCCGTGCGCATCCCCTCCTCTGTGATCATTAATCAGACTTAAGGAGAACCAATTAGTGACGTAAATACCTCACTGACAACCAATTACATCTCACTTCAAAGTGAATGTCCTGGATGATGCCACCATACTAGGCATAAAAGAAACATGATCCGAAAG
This sequence comes from Engystomops pustulosus, assembly GCF_040894005.1. Classification (NCBI taxonomy): domain Eukaryota; kingdom Metazoa; phylum Chordata; class Amphibia; order Anura; family Leptodactylidae; genus Engystomops; species Engystomops pustulosus. Next base: position 57,548,849 of record NC_092412.1, on the reverse strand, counting down.
GTATATTAGCTGGTAAACAACATCCTGGTAGTGGTTTATGAGGTCATTTTCTGCTGACAGGTTCCCTTTAAGGAGTATACAAATACAATCCAACCTCTAACCATTGGATTGGTTAAAGGAAACCTACCACTACAGATCTACCTATTAAGGTAGATCCGGTGGTAGGTGCATCTAACATATGTAAGGATAGACCTTTTTAGGGCTAATCCTTTACTATCCTCTATATTTTCTAATCTTTAATCAGGGTAATATCTAAATTTTCTAAAGAGGCTATAGGGGTGTGGAGTAGCTGGAGCTGAGGCTACATGGCGTGGCTACTACATGCCCCAGTAGCCTCTTTGATCCTCCTACCCAGACATCTACAGAGCGCAGCTACAAGGAGCTCCGGCTTTGCGGACAAGTGTGCGCAGCTCCTTGTAGCTGCATGCTGAAGATATCTGGTTACGAGGATCAAAGAGGCTACTGCGCCGTGGAGTAGCCACGCCATTTAGCCTCAACTCCGGCTACTACATGCCCCTGTAGACTCCATAGAAAATTTGCATATTACCCTGATTAAAGATTAGCAAAGATAGGGGAGAGTAAAGGATTAGCTATCCTAACATATGTTAGATGCACCTACCACCGGATCTACCTTCATAGGTAAGAGAAAAGAAAAATGTCCGGTCTGCTCACCCAATCACCTATGCTAGCCTCCAGGACAAAAGGTTATGCGGTGGTGCATGCGGTCACGTCCTCGACTCCACTATTTTCCCACTATTCTTCACTCCTCGATTCCCACTATTCTTAAGAGTGAGGGTCCCTTGTAACCCCGCATAGGGGACTGCAGATTGAGGATATGTACTGCCACTATACTTATTTTTGTGTAGTGCTGTGCTATCCCATGGAGGTCAAATGAAATGACAGCTTTTTGTCTGCATTTTGCTGTCCGTTAAAAACTTTTGGAAGGAAAGCTTATTATTGAGGTTGGTGAGGATCTTAGTAGTCAGACCCCATGATTCTACAAGTTATTAGCTATCTGGAGTTACCTGGAATGCTCCTTCAGTCTTACATGTCTATATGTGCGCATCCATTACTCTAAATAAGTTATCTTAAGATATAATAGAAGCATAAAACTGATTTATACAGACACTTATTAGAATATTCCTCTCTTTGCCCTATATTTGTGGTCTCCTAAACACTAAGTTGTCAAGCACTGCCAACTAATTGCAAGTGTCTTCTTCCAACTTTACTATACATAATTATACTATTTATAGCACATTATATACATACACATTAATGTGGGCCATAAAATAAGTTTACCTCTATAAGTAAATGCTGTGAGATCCAGAAAATAAGAAGTTAAATGTCTAATGCAGATCCACCCTGAAACTTTCCATCCACATCCTGACAGACTTTTTGCGCTAGATGCTGTTTTTAATGGTGTCATATATAGTATCTATAGATTTTAATGGATGCATTGGGAATTCACGTCACATATTCTCAAAGCAATTGAATAAAATAAATAAATTATTAACTTAGAAGGTTCTCTTAAAATCCATTGATTCGCTCCATTATAAGCTCAAGACTAAAGGTTGTTTTTACTGATGTTAAATTCCCGTTGATATGAATTACATTTTCTGTTCAAGTCACAATGGGATTTAGGCAAAACCAATCAGTGATTTCATTCGTTTCCCTATAGAACACTAGTTGAATTAAAGTGGTACCACAAAAAGCTGGTGCACTCTGCTGGAGCAGTGCAGGGAATGGCAGATTCATGAAGAACGGGAGCTACAATTCATGAATATGGCGCACTCTGCACAGATCACAGGCAAAATTCACTGAGTACAGTTTTCCCTGTTTTTGATAATTGTGGGCCAATATATACTGTTTCTCCAGAAAGAGTGTCACTCCTGTCCATGCACTGCGGCTACTACTCCAGTTTGGTTCTATTCCTTGAATTGGGTTAATAATTTAATGTTTTACTGCATCCCTTAATACAGTGGTGGCAAACCGGTGGCACTCAGAGCCCTTTCTGTGGGCACCTTGGCCATTGCCCCAGCACACCAGACCGGGTTCAAAGAATCTTCCTGCAGTTCCAAGCAACTTAAAAGATGCTGCTTTTGGTCCTATATTAACCGGTTCGCGACCGCCCGCCGTGTATTCACGGCGGCGGTCGCGTCGCGCTGCATGGAGAGGGCTCACGGGCTGAGCCCTCTCCATAGCCGGTAAGTCTTTGCTGCATATTGCATATTTGCTAGCACCGATCGCGGGTGTTTTTACAGCGTGGGCTGCCGGCAAAGCTGCCGGCAGCCTCAAACAGATAGCGGCGCATGGGCGCCGCCATCTTACCTGGGATCGCCGCTCCCCGTGACGTCATCGGGGGGCGGCGATCCATCTCCATGGTAGCCTCGGGTCTTCCGAAGACCCGAGGCTATTTCGTTTTAACCCCTTCATTACAATGTGCTGATAGCATATTGTAATGAATGAGATAGAAAATCCCCATATACTGCCATACTGTAGTATGGCAGTATATGATAGGATCGATCAGACAACCTAGGGTTAAAGTACCCTAGGGAGTCTGAAAAATAGTATAAATAAAAATAAAAAAAAGTTTAAAAAAAAAAAGTTATAATAAAAAAACCTAAAATTTCAAATCACCCCCCTTTCCCTAGAACTGACATAAATATAAATAAACAGTAAAAATCATAAACACATCAGGTATCGACGCGTCCGAAAATGCCCGATCTATCAAAATATGATAATGGTTTTTCAATGCGTTTAACCCCGTAACGGAAAATAGTGCCCAAAGTCGAAAATGGCACTTTTTTGCCATTTTGAAAAATCTAAAAAAATCTTTAAAAAGTGATCAAAAGGTCGTACAGTCCTAAAAATGATATCATTGAAAATATTATCAAATTTCGCAAAAAATGACACCATGCACAGCTCCGTACACCAAAGTATAAAAAAGTTATTATCGCCAGAATTTGGCAAAATCAAAAAAAATATTTTTGTACAGGAGGTTTTAATTTTTGTAAATGTATGAAAACATTATAAAACCTATACAAATTTGGTATCCCCTTAATCGTACCGACCCAAAGAATAAAGTAGACATGTCATTTGGGGCGCTCAGTGAAAGACGTAATATCCAAGCCCACAAGAAAATGGCGCAATGTGTTTTTTCACCATTTTCATTGCATTTGGAATTTTTTTTCCGCTTCCGAGTACATGGCATGGAATATTTAATACCATCATTATGAAGTGCAATTTGTTACGCAGAAAACAAGCCATCACACAGCTCTTTACGTGTAAAAATAAAAAAGTTATAGATTTTTGAAGGTGGGGAGTGAAAAATGGACATGAAAAAACAGGAAAGGGCCCGGTCCTTGACCGGTTAAAGTGATACTTACTTCGCTGCTTGAGACTGTATGAAGAGGGAGCATGAGTAGATAAGGACAAATTATCTTTGGAGGACCTTCTGATGGCCCCACGATTCTCTGTGTGCAGAGGGACACTGGAAAGAAGCTAAAATGATGCAAAGTTGTTGAAGAACAGGGATCAATAATAAGTTAATGCTTTAATTTTTGTTGGAACCTCGCAATAAATAAGGGTTGCAGTTTGGGCACTCGGCCACCAAAAGGTTCGCCATCTCTATTTAATAGATTTAGGGTATCACTGGCCATAGATATGATGCATGAATGGTGTCAATAAGGAATGTTTCACCCATCTATGATCTTTCCTGGAACACTATAATGTGACAATCTGGGTGTTCTCTTCTTTGCTTTGATGACAGCTGGTGTCATGAACCAGATGGGACAGGCATACTACACAGCTTGAGGACTCTTCTATGGGACAGGCATACTACACAGCTTGAGGACTCTTCTATGGGACTCTTCTACATTGACAGTGAGAATAAACCACCCCATGTACATGTGGACATACTATGTAATTTGCTTTGTACATCCTGAATGTGTTCATCTTAGCAACTCCCGATTATTGACACATTGGTCTAGATTTATAAATCTGGTTGCGCCAGTTTTCAGACATAGTTTGCACTTAAATACATGTTAAAACTGCTTGCACGTGTATTTATGAAGTGTTTGCCACAATTCTGTTTTAATGGCTGCACTGCGTCCGCCGCGACACAAAACTCCAGCGATTCGTACCAGGCACCACATTACCACATTTATGTCAAAAGTCGGACATTAAACTTAGTGCAACAAAAAAAAAAATGGTGCACCCAGTTTAAGTGCATGGAGTGTAGGTCAGATTATTGAAGACTGTGCGCTGGTCAATAATATGGTGCACTCCTTACATTAGTGATTGCACTATGTGCGGTATGCCTCCCTTTTAATAATTGTATCATTTTTATGGCCCTGAAAAACAGTGAAAAGTGTGAAGTTTACAGGGTGTGCCAGATTCATTAATTGTGTTCTCCATGTTCTCCATGAATCTGGTGCTCCCTGAAATGTTCCAAAAGAGTGCACCAACTTTTTTTGGTGCACCTTTAACATAGGGCTTGCAACAAAATTATTTTGGACTCTGTATGAGAAATGTGGGGCATGCTCCAACTGTGCATCGGCACACCCCTTTCAGTTCAGAATTTTGTGTTGCTTGGGGTGTAGTGCACCCACGACAAAAACGTCTAACAGACACTTTATAACTACACGTGCAAGCAGTTTGCGCTAAAAAGAATGTGCAAAAACTGGTTCAGGGGGTTTAATGAATGTGGGCCAATGTGTTTTATTTCTTTTATAACCCAAGTTTTAAAAAAACACAAAAAACTGAATGTTCAGGTTTTGCCAGGTTTTGCTAGTTGAACATACAGTTTAAGCAGTAGATCGATATTACTTGATAGCTTAATCCAGAATTTTTAAGCTTTTCCTGTAAAAATCTAATTGAATGGCATAGAAAGGGGGCATTACTTATGACTTTAGATTGGTGTATTGTCTTAATTAGTGCACACCTAGAGAGCAACAGTCGGAATTACACTGACTAGTTATGAGGGAGTTGGGCGAAATTCGGGTTTAATGTGTTTATCTAATTTGAGTTCGGGATCAAGACATTTGCGCGAACTGGAGCCTGAACATGAACCCCACTGAAATCAATGAGGACCTGAATTGCAAGTCACATTCTGGCTTCTGGTACTATCCGATGGTGGTGAAGGTTGCAGAGAATTGAACACGGCAGTCCACATTGGGGCCATGCTCACCCTGCCTTCCTAGGTGGTACTGGTGTTCCTGTTGCATTAGCGACCTCCTCCTCCCTCCCGCGCTTCCTCTGAGCTCTTAATGTTAAATGTGAACTCCGCCATTAGTGACTGCACCAATTTGTGTTTGACTCATGCTCTACCAATAAAAGATGATGCACTATCCTGGTAGTGCGGATCCAGCAGAGTAGGCACCCAATAATCAGAACCTGTGATATAGAGGCTCATGTGGGCCAGGTTGCCCAGAGGCAAGGACAAGTTGTTATCCATGGGAGGTGTCTCCACCTTTGTATCTCCCCAACCAAGGTACACTGATAATCGTGAGATACTCCATGTGGCACCCTGCTCTGAGGACACCTCATACTCCTCCTCTTACTCCTTGAAAATGTAGTGAAGTACCTGACTTTTGGTCCAGCGACCCACCCTGCTGGCCATGTGTCGACTGACCTTACACCTGTTCCTCCTCTTTTTCCTCCTGTACCACAATGGCATCCTTAGTCATGGCCAGAAGAGCTTTTTCAAATATTCGAAAGACGGGATAGTAGATCTGACGATGATGTCAGCAGTGCTGAACATATTGGAGGCATATTGAATACATTGCAGCACTGAACAAATCTCCCTCATGGTGGCCCAGTTGTTGGTGGGATGCTGTTGGTCACTTCTTCAACTTACCCAGGTATTCTAGAGCTGTAATTCCACAATTGCCTGCTCTAGATTCGACAATAGCACATGTGCAAGGCAAGGGACGTATGTCGACCTGGCCCAAAGCTGTAACAAACTTTCAGCCATTGTCACACCCCACCTTGCAATGCTTGAGGTTCAGTGTCAACAACCACTCACCGGTCTGCCACCATAGCTGCCAACATCGGGTCTTTAAAGCTGTCCATCTCAACCAGCCTGAATGGGAGCATTTCAAAGATCAGCAATTCGGAAATGCTCTTATTTAAAACCAGAGCCTATGCATAACATGGTCCAAACTTCCTCTTTTTCTCCATTATTTTTGGGATAGAAAGCTGAATTGATGGTATGGACAGGTTTGATGATGCAAAAATCCTCCCTTTGAAGGGAGACAGGTAGCCTTATCAGTTGGGAGTTGGTGGTACAGGCTGAGCCAACCAAAGCAGATGAGGATGCCTCAGGTGTTAACTGTTCCTTTAATGGACTTATCCAAAACTATGAGTCCCAGAAAATATATACGTGGTAGGTGTAATTTATATTATATGCATGTCCTGACGTGTCATGTCAATGGATCCAATGCATCACACCATACTTACCGTAATAGACACAATAATATAACCTATTGTCAAGTCAATCTGCCAAGAGGTTGCAAACAAGTGCTTTCACAAATCCCGGGGCCAATAGCTAAATGAGTACCTTACCTCCTGTGACCAGTGTGTATATATATCCTACATTTCCTTTAAGAAAAAATAAGGCCAAAAAAAAAGTGAACCCTTGAAATTTTTAAAAACAATAAGGGGAAACATTTTACATCCTGAAGACGTGTTTCAGTTCATCTATAAATCTTGTGTGCACAACCCTGTTCAGATCACAGCATCTCACGAGGCCTAAGGTCAGTTCTGTGGCTCTACCAAAACATAAAACTTTCCTTTTCAATTACTCTATAGTCAATTTACTTTTGTGTTTCAAGTCCTTACCATTTTGCATAACACAAAGTTTCAACTTTACTTCATATACTGCTACCCTTAGGCTCTCGTGTAAAATATTTCGGTACCTATAGAGCCTAAACTGTGGCTAATGCTGATGATAAATCATGTGCATATTTAGACTGCCCCATCTAAGTTTTACTGCCTACTTGCTGACTTTACTATCTGTCAGAAAATTTGGAGGGCATTTTAGACACACAGCATGACATTGTCAACCCCCAGGGGTGCACCAGCCATGAGATGAGTTGAGCGTCTTGCCTCAGGCAGCACCACCAGCAGCAAGATGGGAGATAGCAGTCCCCTGATACAAAACAGGACCTGATACTTAAAATAATGGGGCATATTTACTTACCTGTCCGAGGAGTTCACCCGAAGTGCTTGTTCCAACGACAATGCACTGTGCAGCGATTCACTAAGATTGTTTGCCCAATATCCTGCATGTGTCGCTTCCCCGCTCAGGTCCGCTGGAGTTCACCTTCTTCTTTCTGGAGTATGTAAGTGCATTGGTTGTGGCACAATTTAAATCTTAAATCCCACGCTCAGTCCGAATCAATCGGATCATCCGACGTGACGCCCCCAATTTCTGTTGCATGAAAGCCGAAGCCGCTGCGCTAAAATCTGATTGAGTCCGACACAATCCCCTTCTAAATACCTGTCCCAGTGGCGCAATCCCCTAAAAACCATGAACAGTCCGACGGAAATGCGATCCGTAGACCCTTAGTAAATAAGAACCAATGTCTGTCCACATCTGATGTCAGCATGGGTACAAGACACTGAATGGAGAATCTAATTACTAAAAAATAATGTGATATATTACTCCTGGATAGGGTGGAGAGTGGGGGCACCATTCTATAGCTCACCTCAGACAGCAGGGAGTTTAGGTTCACCCTTGTCAACTGGCTACTATTTTCTCTGCCAATTCCTTAGGTAATGACCTATTTTGTCATCCATGATTCCTCTATAACATTAACAAATTCTGTAAGTTGTTTTGTCTGAGGCATGATTTACACAAAAAAAACTTTCTGGAAAATATCTGCTTTGTCAGTAACCAGGCTTTGTGTGTCACAGCTGTTTTTCAATGGACAGAACACCTGTGAAATCCACACTTCCAATGTCATCTCATTAACTGAAGCTCCCTTTTTCCTTTGTTTTCATGTAACTTTTTACATATAGTAAATATCCAATATACTTACACACACAGAACAAATACACACTTGTACATTTCCTTTAAGCCGCCATTTTAGATTTTCTATTATAGTATTTCTCTATTGGACTATGGAAAACGTTCTACTATTTTAAGAGTCTTCATATGCTAAAAGACATATGTGTGAATAAACAATTAATTTTATTAATTAAAAGCCCTGGGATTAACTTACCTTGAGCATTTTACTTTTTTGTAAGATTTTGTTCACAGTCACAGGGCACAATTGGTTTATACCGTTGCATATTTCTCCTGAGTAAGTGGAACTCCTTTAGGTTTGAAAAATTAATCTACCATTCCATATACAATGGGAAATCGTATTGTGGGTATTTGTTTGGTTTAAATATTGTATGTCTAAGGGTATGTTCTCCATATCTCCACTATAGCTCTCAGTATAAAAAGACTTTGTTGCAGTTCTACTTTCTTCTTCCTAAGTATGTGGCTGCTTTCGCTGTAACAGTAAGAAATCTTTATCAATATTTTAATACAGAATCAAATCCTGAAGTTTATGTATGACAGGTGGAGCAAGGTGTAAACCTGATGTAAAACTATAACTTATAGCATGCCCTGACAGCCACAAACTTGCTGGAAGCTAAAGCTTTACAACAGATGGAGAATGACAGGAAAGAAGAACGTAGAGATATAACTGGATACATTTATCATGAAACCTGCAACATTGTAAAATGATGTCATTAACATAATTTCTAAACCCTGACCCCGTCCATCTTTGTTGTCAAATGAGCTACCCATGTATTTAGATATAGGATCAGTTCTTGAGGCATTGATGTCAGGGCTCTTGGTGAGCAGCCTGCAGAAGGTTGGCTCCTGGGATCAGCTGTGCACAGTGCCGCATTGTTGGAGAACATTCCTGGAAGAGTTTGCCAGACTGCAGCTAGTAGGAAGTGGTATGTGACATCATGTCATCCTACTGCATGAATAGCCAATAAGACACACCTATATGATGTATCCATGGCCAGACTGAAGACCTGATGGTACATTAGTAGGGGCGGCAACGGTCCTATTTATTTATGCAGAAAACCTTTAGTGTGTGACCATTTTGTAAACTTAATTTATTAATTAAACTTCATGTTTGTAGGAGCTGGATAACCTTCTCACCCCTAGATAATATGCTATGTCATTTTGTTATCCATATTGTTACTAGCAAGTGAGAAATTTAGGTAGTCCATGAGATGTCCTTTTCTGCTAAGTTGAGATGTTAAATTAATTGGGACTTAAATTTAGAGGCAAGTCTGCATAGATGAGGCAGCATGGTGGCTGAGTGGGTAGCACATCTGCCTTGCAGCGCTGGGGTCAGGGGTTCAAGTCCCACCTAGGTCAACATCTGCAAAGAGTTTGTATGTTCTCTCTGTGTTTGCATGGGTTTCCTCCAGGTCCTCCGGTTTCCTCCCACACTCCAAAAGATATTGGTAGGTTGATTAGATTGTGAGCCCCATGGTGACAGGGACCAATTTGTCATGCTTTGTGCAGCACTGCATAATCTGTGTGCGCTATATAAATAAAGGAATTATTATTATTATGAAGCTCCAGTGACAACTCCAATTGTATGGGCCACCATATTGGTTTTAACCAAGCCATCCAGTCTCAAATGTACTGTAGCTAAAATATTCTAATTCTTAAAACCTTAACTGGGCATGATATCTTTAGAACTTATATTTATTGATATTTTTCTTCTTGCTTGTGAGATCTCTTTTTTGAAATATATAAAAATGTACAGATATGTAGTCCTACAGTGTACATAGTAGAGAAAGAAACAGACAAGTGTATGGCATAAGATTCTTTAATATTTCATGTTCATGTTAGGATGTTGGTTTGGGAGATACTTTGACTTGCAAATTGAAACCATTAGGATATATTCACATGCTACAGATATTTCTGCCATTGAAATTTCCATACATGTAGATGGGAAGGGGCGGCTTCTGCAAGATGCATGTGGATTCCAAAAAACCTTTCCAGATGAATAAGATGGATGCAAAAGAAATTCTTTGGATGTGTGAAATGTAAATTGCCAGTAACCCTTATCCTCTAAATAAGAGATGCCATAGATTGGCTGGATATGTCTTATTGTAATTGGTTCCTCCCAGGCACACCCTTGAGATCTGCTTCATCCAATGACATCTGTCAAGGAAATAAATTGCTATTGGCTACATACACCCCCTTGATGGTAACCAAAATGCTAATGAACTTATTAACTAAACTACACCAAATTATCACGGTTTTCATAGTGAAAATTTATGTTTAACTTATTTTTTGTTAGAGATTGCCATTTCTTACACTTAATTAAAATGAATTTTGTAGCAGAAAAATCTAATTTTCTAATGAGTGGTAATATCATTGTAAGTAATTACATTTAATATGATTGTTAGCAGTTAAAATAAACTATAGACGCAGTAACTGTGCTAGGTGGAGGTAGGAATCAATTGAGAAGTGAAGTCTGTTTGCTCAAGTACTCAACACTTACCAAGTACTGTACATAGAGCAGACACTTCAGAACTACAGTAAATCAGTCTGTAAGTTGATTAAATATTGATTAATTTCTTAATTTAGGACAGGAACTATCCAAGAAGTAACCAATTGTCTCAGGGAGCATCCAAATTTTTACTGGAACATAAAGTTACAAATCTAACCCTCCCTTATAACACATAGAGCCCAAAAGGGAAAAGCGGACGAACATAGATCTCATTCAATAGGACCACCTGGCCAGCCCCAGCATCACACTGAAAACCAGTTCCCTGCTTTAGAATGTGCAGGATGTAATAGAAAGATCATTCATGACTCAGTTACACTCCTGTGATCACACTAAAGACATTCTGTGCAGCACCGTTACAATGTGATAGGGATAAAAAGTACAGAGTGTTACAATGTGAAATCCATAGGGATGAGAAATGAAGGCTTGATACAATGAAGCATCCATACAAATAAGTGGAAATAGAGGAGGAATACAATATAACATAAAAGGGTGAAATAAACCATTCAGAGTTGTTACCATGCAATATGAATAGGATTATACAAATTGTGTAGCAATCTATAGCATCTATAGAGTAAAATAGGGTCAAAGCAACTTGTTACCCTTGTTATGTTGATACAATGTACCACTCATGGTAACACATAAAATGAAATAAGAATGAAGTACTCTGGTTATCATACAATGGCATATCCATAGAGACAGGAAACAAATGGGGATAAAACATACTATACAGAAGTCATACAATGTGACATCCTAATAGACATTAAAATGAAATGTAATAAATTGTACATTAATGCATGCAAGGTAAAATAATAATAAAACAAGGCAGAGTAGAAGTAGTAGTCAATGTATTAAAATAGAAGTAGTTAACCAAATAAATTGTATGCACCTGCGGTTTTAAGTGGCTGCAACACAAGAAACATTTTAGATACATCACAAAGATTGTAAGCATTTCACAGGGAAAAAAAATAAGTGAAATAAAAAGAAAAGAGAATCCCAAATCCCAGAAACATTGCCCTAAACCTAAGAAAAGTTCTGTACCCAAGAGCCACCTGACAAAGCTGGACCCATCCACAGCCTCACAATCTCAAGAACCGTAAGAACCTGCCAGACCTCCCCAGATCACCTCTCACATAACTAAAGTTTCTCCTGCACCAGGACTCCCCAGCAAACTTTTCAGCATAGTCAGGATAGGATTCCTGTTTTAGCAAACTGGGATTTTTTTTTCTCCACTTCTTTCTAAATAGTGGTACTTTTTTTTCCTTGACAGAGGAATGAAAGAGTGTAGGTGATGGGGGAGGCAGGACACAGGGAAGGGGAGGCTGAGACACTGAGAAGGGAGGGAGATAGGGGGACAGAGTGTGGCAAGTCTAGCAAAGGGACCCTGCAGGAGAAGGAGGGGTCTGGTGGGATAGGAAGAGGGCAGAGAGGAGTGGAGGGGCTCAGATTTCAGCACTGCTGGGGGCAGGGGAGGACTAAGATGTGGGCATATACGTTGACTTGAAGGCAGTCAGGACTATAACTTCAGTACCTTGGCCCAGAGCAGATAGTACTAAGTTTCTGCTGGGGCCTGGTACTGGATTCTCCTTCTTTTCCCAAGAAATCGGCTGCATGAAGACAAGATAACTTTTGGGGACAGTCAGCCTCCTCTCCTCCCCTTCTCTTCTTCACTTCTTCCCACAAAGCTTTTGCATGTCTAACATTTAGACATGTTCAACTTTGTGGATTCAAGGACACTAGTGCTGTTCGCAGCCACACAAGCGATATTATTAGCAGTTGTAAGATGCCAAGATGAAGACATCCGTAAGTGACAACTTTTTATTTATTTATTTTTGTTTTTTTTTAAAAAAAAAAGAATATATCATGTAGATTTACATTGCATTTAGATTGAGCTTACATGGTAGGTTGAAAGCAGCTTTGCCATTCACTTCTCAACCAATGGGTAGAGGGTTAATGGAATCTCACCTGTGAATCTGATAGGCATTCATTGTAGCTCATGGTTAATTAGCTGCAATTCGTTACAGTGTGTAAATGTAATTTCAAGGTCATTGCATCTTTACTAGACACAGCATCCAGACTGTTCCCCTACTTGGCACATGTATTAGAAATCACTACTAGTGCTATGTGAATATGCAATGAACCCACAATGTATGAGTCTAAGTAGAAGTTTTGAATTGCTGTGGTTCCTTCATATTAGAGCTAATAGAAACTGTGATAAATCACTTATAGCTTGTAAAGCTTCCTTCTTAGCTAATACCCTGAATCCTAAAATATTACACGGAGAAGCAGCTGAAATAGCAATAGCTGAGACTTAATGACACATTGCTAGACAGTGGAATTCCTGTGCTTCCACTGAGGGCTACAAATGTTACCATGATTGATAGTAAAAGCCTTCGGTAGAATAGTAGCCTTAAACAAAAAAAAAAAACGAAGTGAGAGAATTGCTAAATTGGCAGTTCCTTATACAATCTTTAAAGCAGTTCCATAGTAAAAGCCTACGATAGATTAGTAGCCTTAAAACAAAACAAAACAAAAAACTAATTGAGAAAATTGCTTAACTGGCAATTCCTTATGCAATCTTTAAAACAGTTCCATAGGTGGATATGTTCCATCAGTCTGACTTATAGCTGGGAAGAAAGGTGTTAGAGTACTAAGAGCAGAAGGCACAAAAGCTGCATTCTTCTCACTTACTGATCTCTCACAGTATTTAAGGATCACAAAAAGGGGGAACTTTCCCTTAAGAGGCCGTATGAATGTTGAAAAGCATTCCTGCGACACACATTTCATTCCAGGAGAACCTTAACTCGCTTTACTCAGCCATTGTTTTGTGCCAGACAAACTCATCTCCAAATATTATTCAGAACTTGACATATTGTTTAGCATACAATTAATATTGTATCCTATTCAATACATGAATAAGACTGTATGCATTGTATCATCTTAATCTATAGAATATCCAACAGCAGGAATCAGCAGGAAAATAAGTGATAGTATTTTTTTTTCTTAGAAATTTAACCAACTGGCAAAAAATGATGGAATATATGAGAAAACACCTGGCTAATGCACAGACTGGGCAATTCTTCTAGATAAATGCTTGAAGCTTTATTTCTTAGCAGAAATTTTTTAACTTGCTTGGGCAGGTCCCCAGTGGTACAGAAAAAAAAATCCTTTACGAGCCTTTTAAGTCTTTGCATACTACAGATTGTAAATCCATTGCACTGCTAGTATGGAAAAGGCATGTTCCCTTGACTTTTTGCCATTTTTACTGTTGGAATCTTTCTTCCATTCCTTCAAGAAAGCTCCTTTTTTCTGTCTCTGACATCTGCAGAAGAGGGAAATATGTGATTGAATTCTTAAGGAAGCCGGACAGAAAGATTCAATATTTTCCATTAAAATGTGTTCAGATACTTTGCCATGCATAGAAATAATTAGCCGGTAGTATCTGAAGTCTCTGTGTTGAATATTTAGCATTGCATAGAATAATGGCCTTCTAGATATTTGTAGCATTATTTAACCTTTCAGGTGAGCGAAGGCCCAAACTAATATAGTTCAGCCAATGTTGATATGAAAGGGTCATGATAATATGGTCTGATTTAATAAGAGACTCCTTGGTGTGCGCAGATAAGCCTTTAAGATATGTCAATACAGTATGGTGTGATTTCAAGACCCCAATAGACTATTGTGATAGTTTATTTGCACTAGGAGGATTGGCAGCAATGGTTTCCAGATGGAGTTGAAATGCTGCCCATATTTATTTAAACTGGCCCCTGACAGTGAAATGTGAATTGAACCCTCTGTGTATTTTACAGAAAGGCCCATTCATTAAGGGTCCTCTGGGCTACCCAAGCCTAGGCATGGGACCCAAAGGGAGCTAGCCTGAGCATAATAGGACATAGATCATGACTAGCACAGGGCCTATCATATATAATATGGCAGTTTATATTGTTTTATGTAATTTTATATCCTTTTGCTATTAGTTATACAAATCAGCATCCAATTTAATGACATTGTATTATATCACATAAATGAATATATGCAATAATGTCTCCATTTCTACATAGTATAAACCACGGAATAATGCATTTTATTTGCAGTTTAAGATTATAATCACATTAGTCTCCCATTGACAGAAGACCTCTATGAACACCAATTTGAAACAATTTTCCGCTGAATGACCTCAGAGGAACCTGCTGCTCATAACAATTCGCCATAGTTCACATAGTAACATTATATTACAACTTCCTATAACTCAAGCCAGAAAACTATGCAGTAGGGCAATCCCCTCCCTCTTACCCCAAGCAGCCCCATTATTTTCTGAACTTAGATCACCTCCTTCTGTCTGGCTCAACACTGCCCCCGTCTGGTAATACTTAACATTGCTTTTTATTACTACTCTATTAATATATCATTATACTATGAGTAGTATAAAGAATTTTACACTAATATAAAACAATATTATTAAATATATTATTACATCAAGAATGTATTAATTAAAACTCTTTGGTTTTCCCAATATGTCATATATGTATATATATACTACACCCATGTATATATATTTGTATATCTGAACTCGATGCAAATATATGACAATTGTATATGAATATTGAGTGATGTTTTGCATTTTTATTTTATTTTTGCTTCCTCCCTTTTTGCTGCCTCTTTCTTCGCTTATACTTACTCCCCCTCTGGCACAGTGGATGCAGGGAGCTGCGTACAGGATGGGCAGAGATATAGTGACAAAGATGTATGGAAACCAGAACCCTGCCAAATCTGTGTCTGTGACACTGGGACCATTCTGTGCGACGAGATAATCTGCGAGGAAAACAAAGACTGCCCCAATGCTGAGATCCCCTTTGGAGAGTGCTGCCCCATTTGCCCAACTGAGCAGTCCTCCACCAGCAGTGGTCGTAATTTATTTATTTGTGTTCCATAAATAAATTACTTGTGCAAACCTATGGCTAACACCCCATTGTGTAACAGAATGGGCCACCATAGGTCCCTGCTGCGGTTATAAAAAGGGCACCTCTCATTTCTGCCTCAGTAATATATATGATCAAAAATCTTTGACATATATATATATATATATATATATATATATATATATATATATATATTATATATGCCAAGTAGAGCTGGCATATAATATGTCTTATAACTCAGTATTGCACATGAGATCAAAGTCTCCATTCAGCATAATTAAAGGGAGAGGAGTGGTTCTGTGTCCTTTCTCTGCCTCCAGTTGAAGCCACAGGTCTACACTCCTGCGGTTCCTTTTGGCAGGCAACATGGAAGCTCCCGCTGAACAGACCATGTGCAGCTATAAATACAAGACCCAAATTAACCTGTTCGTGCTCCACATAAAAGATAAAGTAAAAAAAAAATCATTATATTTTCAAAGAGGCAGAAGTAAGACCCATGCAGAGGCTCCCTTTTTAATGACCGGTCCTGCACTTTTAGCAATGCAGTTGTACTTAGCCTGTCTGCCTGATTATAAGCTCTTGGGGCTAATGAGGTGTGTCCTCAGGATATTAGACAGGCTGTAGGATTAGCAGTGCTATGTGCAGTCTGCAATAACGTGTCTTAATCCTTGTCTATAATTAGTTTCACCTGTAACTAATCATCTCTCAGCTCCCTAAAGTTTTACTGCTCAAGTCGAAAATCCCAATATTTCCTAACCCGCTTCCTATACAAGAGCTCTTTTCATAGACATGTAACCATCTTTAAGACCTTGAAAGTAGGATTGTGCAGTCTTGTCGATCCATCTGAGAAAAAAATGAGCAAATCTGAAGTCTGTCTCAGGGAGAAGAAGTTCTATGTCATGTGATTTAACACATAACTTCTTCTTAGGAAGAAGGCCTTCAATGTTTCTTATGTTTGCCATAGTCTGTTTTGTGTCTTTTGTGTTTTTATGTCAATAAAACATCAATTTCTATCCACTTACTTTTATATTTTTTTTACTTTTCTTCCAATAAATAGGGCAACAAGGACTAAAGGTAATTTATTATGATTATATTTACATGATTACGAGGGATAGTAATGACCAAAAACTCAATATAAACCACTACTGCTATACACAAAGACTATATATTCACGCTACCTCTATTTCAATACATTTATATACATATAAACATGTTTACTAACACATAAGAAAACAAAACAAAAAATATGCTATATGGTGTGTAAAATTGCCATCTAGTATAATTAAAAGTTCATTCTTCTTTCTGTTTCATTTTTCTAGGGTCAGAAAGGTGAACCTGGTGATATTAAAGATGTAAGTACATCGTTTTTTTTTGGTAGCAGGACTATCTATTTATAATCCATCTATCCATTTCTCTACCTGCACATATAGCATTAATTTGTCTAATGTGGAATTGCACCTGTCAAGAGATCAATGAGAAATTAAATGTTTCTATATTTGTATATATAATAATTGCTTATTTTATCTAATATTCAATTTCCTCTCTCTGTTATATAATAGGTTTCAGGACCAAGAGGACCTCCAGGACCACAAGTATGTAAATTACTTGATTGGTATTTTATTTATATCATGTCAAATAATTGATAGGAGTGATATTAATAAATGTACTGACTTTTATCAGGGTCCTTCTGGTGAACAAGGACTAAGAGGTGACCGTGGAGACAAAGGCGAAAAGGTAAGTGAAAAATACTATAGAATGAACTTATGGTGAACTATTAGAGTTTACCATGAGTGGAAAATTACATAATTTGGATGCATTGAATGCAGTAAAATGAGTGAAAATACATGCTACATAGGCCCAAAATTGGTTAATCTAATCCATAATCAAATGTCTAATCTGTTGCTACTGTTGGAGACCCCAACCTTAACAAACAGTGTACCCATAACATAATCAGGAAATACTGTATTAACCCTTAGTTACTAGAATGTTTTATGTATAAATTTGCCAGATACTGTATCCACCTTGTACATCTGGATACTGTGACTATGAATGTGTTCATTTTGTCAATCGGAGAAATAAATGTAGCCAATTCTTGTGTCTACAATTTAGGGTGCACCTGGACCCCGTGGAAGAGATGGCGAACCTGGTACTCCTGGAAACCCAGGACCCCCTGGCCCACCTGGACCTCCCGGACCCCCTGGCCTTGGTGGAGTAAGTAGGCTCAGCACTGATGCCCAACCTTTGTCACAAGTCTGTAGAGTTCACATCCCAGGATCACATCCACCCGGCAGAGTTGCTCTACATCTTTAAATGAAGCTGACAGCATTGAAAGGCCTCACTGTTACCCGCTACCTCTTACACAGTCACTCTTTGTAATCTTTCAGTTTGTTTGCATTCCTCTGACACAAAATATCTTCTCTGCCCAGAAAGTTTTTTTTTTCTCTATTTTGCTGGACACTGTACAAGTAGATGATTGTCTGACATCAGAGACATGCAGAGCGATGTCCTCCTACTATCCCAGGGGTAGAACCTGAATATATCCAGCAAGGGTTTAGACTAAAATAACATCCATATTTAAGGGACAGATGCAAGTTTCTCATTATATTTCTAACAAAATTCATTTTTTAATGAAACTTAAGACTTGGTCTATCTGTGACAGATACAGGAGACTACTACAGTAGATGACAATCTTATTGATTCTCACATCTAGTGCCAAGATGTAACCCTGACCAAAAATCCTTGTATTCTGCCATGTTACTAGTGAAAAGTGACCTAAAATAAAACCATGTCTTTAATCTTTATATTGATAATCCATAATGAATACCTTTAAAACCCTATATCTAAACCCTTTATATAGAGAGACGTAAGAAAAGAGATTTACAGTCAACATGTGAAACAAAATAATATATAAGGATATATTCACACAACAGTTTGCTACCAGAAATCCTGGCACTTGTCCAGTGAGTAACACAAGAGACTGAGATCCAATCCTCAGGTTGTTTGAGATTTAGTACTAGATCTATATTTTCTATTATACCACAATATATGGTATATATATATGGTTCATTTATGACTCCTGCCATTTCCCATTAATGTGACCTTTGTCTTTATTGCATAGGGGCGCTTTATTGCAAAGGTCACATTAATGTAAAATGTATCTACTGAGATTAATATCCACCTGTATCTAGACTATAATGTAGTTTCTTTAAGTGATCTTTCACATTGGCGTTGTTTTTCACATCCCTGGCTCAGTGATTTCCACAGATGCCTCCTGAAGCCATTGTTTTCAATGGGTATTTTCACATTGGCTGATTTTTTTCACTCATCCGTTGTCTGTGAAAAGAATTATGAAATATGTCCCAAATTTTTTATGGATGCAGACCATGAAAGGCAATAGAAGTCTATGGGATGAAACATGTTTTTTTTCCCTTGATGAAGCTGAGAAAAACCAGGTGTGATGTTTTCAAAACAATGATAAGCATTAGTTTTTTCTGTGGACGTGGAAACAACACAAAAGCAAGACAGACACAACTGAGGCAAAACACAACGGATGTGCAGCACCAACGCCAATGTGTAACTACCCTAAGATCATGCATAAGTTAGTAATACTAATTGAAAGATCAATCTCAAAAGTTTTTGATGCAGTTTTTCAAGCTGAAGCCAGGCCTGGATCCAATCTAAATCCTATACATTCTTCCTACGTAATTTCTTTTGAAAATGTGATGCTCAAGCTGAAATTTTGGAGATCAGAACTATTTGGATAGTCTTGGGTTAGCTAATTTAGACAAATACTTCAATAGACATGCTTGGTTCACTGCCCTTATGCACCATGGCAGCATGTTATAGAGCAGGAGAAGGTGAACAGATTGTTAACATTATCCTATCTGCAGGCAGCATGTTATAGAGCAGGAGAAGCTGAACAGATTGTTAACAGTATCCTATTTGCAGGCTACATGTTATAGAGCAGGAGAAGCTGAATAGATTGTTAACAGTATCCAATCTGCAGCCAACATGTTATAGAGCCGGAGAAGCTGAATAGATTGTTAACAGTATCCTATCTACAAGCAGCATGTTATAGAGCAAGGGAAGCTGAACAGATTGTTAACAGTATCCTATCTGCAGGCAGCATGATATAGAGCAGGATGAGCTGAACAGATTGTCCTATCTGCAGGCAACATGTTATAGAGCAGGAGGAGCTGAACAAATTATACATAGTGACACATCTATAGGCAGCATGTTATAGAGCAGGGGAAGCTGAACAGATTGTTAACAGTATCCTATCTGCAGGCAGCATGATATAGAACAGGATGAGCTAAACAGATTGTCCTATCTGCAGGCAACATGTTATAGAGCAGGAGGAGCTGAACAAATTATACATAGTGACACATCTATAGGCAGCATGTTATAGAGCAGGAGGGGCTGAGCAAATTTGAGGTCGAGGAAGGGAAGAAACAATCAAGTTAGGAAGGTTGAAAGAAATGAATATCAGAAATACATGACAAGGAACAAAAACAAAAGCGGGTGTGAAAATGGTATTAATATATAATGATATATGTTATATATGTCTACCATTTGCACACACTCTTTTATCTACAGGTAGCATGTAATTAATCAGGAGGAGAGGAGCAGATTGTACACAGTCGACTCTATGAAGATAGCAAGCTAATGAGCAGGAGGAACAGAGAAAATTGTGGCTACTTAGAGGAGGACTATTTAGAGGACCAGGAGGAGCTGAGCAGGTTGTACATGGATTGTACATAGTGTCCTATTTACATGCAGCATTTAATAGAGCAGGAGATTCTAAGCAGATTGTTAATAGTATCATGTTTTCAGGCAGCATAATAAAGAGCAGGAACAGCTGAGAAGATAGTAGAGCCTGACCTAAGCAGCATGATATGGAGCAGAAGGAGCAGAGTAGATTGCACAAAATCGTCCAGGCAACATGTTATAGAGCAGACTGAACATTTTGATACATAGTTTTGTGGAAAGACATTTTATATTTTTATGATTAGGACCCCACATTGGACTGCTAAATAAGGAAAAAAAATACAGACTCTTTACCCATAAATATATAAGCTATATATCATGATGCCCGCAGATAACACACTATGTACATTATACTCAGCACCCCCTGCTATAAACACACAGTCTGGTAGCAACTCTCTGACATCATCCATAGCTATGTGGCCCACATCAATAGTTTAACAATTCCAGGAACCCCTGTCGGGGAAGAGGGGGAGGGCATTTCTTCACTTTGTTGAGATCATTGCGAAACAATTATTCCATGTCTTACCATTAGGTGGCACTGTCAAAAGTTCAAAATGATGACTAACTTTTAGTCATTGATCTAAACTAAATAATTCAGCCTTGAATAAAATTGTAACAAAATAATTGGTTACAGTTTTAATGTCTTTAAGACATGTCATTTATAATGCATAACATAAGTGAGGCAATATAAATCATTACACGCCAAGCGCTGATTTTGGTGGTGGTACGCAAACACTTCAGGGATTAGGTTTCATTTGTTAGCTATCTAAAATATGAGAACAGATCCGATACAGTGTAGAAAAGTAAAGAATTAATGGGGCTTTAGTTGGTAATATTAAAGGTATAAGAATCTTTATATATCAGGTAGACGGTACTTGGATAACAGTTGATTGTGGCTCACAGGGGAACAGGGGAATTCTACAGTGATGCATCCTTATGATAAACTGGGATGGATTTAATATGCTACACAGTTTATTATTATATAGATAAATTACAATAATATATAAATACATTATACAGATAAATTGGATTATTTGATTAGTATTGTATAGGTAAATTACATCTAGACATAGAGGCAGTATCCTCCATTCCTGGGTTCCACCTTCTCAACACTGCTATAGGAACCCCATTAATAACCAATCTTTTTATATCATGTTACTGCAGCCTAAGTTTACATTCAGATGGCCGTCTGGGGGAATGTATATGAGGCTGCAAAATTGGGACCACATGTACATCCCCATAGATGGCAATGGCGGCCCAGCAACAGTACGATGCCACATATGTGTGTCACCGTTCCGCGCCATACACAGGGAAAAGATCTTTCTCCGTGTGTGTGGCCATGTCTACGCTTTTCTCTATGGAGCGAGCAGGGGTCACCTCCGCCTCCTCTCTAGTGCACTGTGGTTAACGGCTGTGTGAATGTACCCTAAGGCTTGTGTGATCGTGTATCCCTGGGTCACAGAGCTAAGAGGGCCATACTACAGTCAGAGGCAAGGGATAGTCACCTGGTTACTGACAGTGCCCCCATTGCCAGTCTGCATGCTACTAACTGGGTACATAATACAGGTCTTGACAGCAGGGCTACTTACATGACCTCTATATAGATACAGATGCAAAAGGCCTAGTCAGTAGGCTAGTAACAGGGCCTAGTCAGTAGGCTAGTAACAGGATTAAGCACAGAGTAACAGTACTCTGTGCTTAATCTATGAGCAGCATAGATAAAGCACAGAGTACTTAGCAAACCCATGTCTTGACAGTAGGCTACTGATAGATCCCCTATAACTATCAGGTGCCAGGTAATAGTTACATGTACTGTACATTGGGGCCCCAGAATGATTTTATTATAGGTACTCCATTCTCACACTAATTTTATGTTATCATTCATGTACGTGGCCTGGTCATACTATAGGGAATGTTCTGGACCTAGAAAGGCCGATGGTCTAGTGCTGTTGCTAAATTATATTTCAATGTTCTTTATATCTTTATGTTATGTTTCCACAGAACTTTGGTGCTCAGATGGCAGGAGGTTTTGATGAGAAAGCTGGAGGTGCACAGATGGGAGTTATGCAAGGACCAATGGTAAGAAAGGCTCTCACCTGGAGGTTCAGTTTATGTTTCTGAAACAAGAAATAGCAACATACAAAAAATTACTCAGATTTAATAAATATAGCATTCAGCTACAAGTCCCAAATTTTTGAATTTGCATAAATACACTGAAAAAGGACATTTAGAAAGAACAAGATTCACTGTTTCCTTTCAAGTGCTGAATGGTAAAGCTATACCATTTGTCAGCCACCACTAGGGGGAGCTAAGCACATAGGAATTTATAGAGCTGCTATAAAGACACTGCAACAATCTCTATGTAGTGAGCTCAACCTAGTGGTTGTGAGTGGAAGACTCTTTGATTGTGTCAGGAAGCCAAAATATATAACATTTAGGGATGATAAATATGTATGTGCAATGTCTGATGACTAATAAATGCCTACATTTACACAAATTATGCATACTCATTACAATATTCGGACGCTCATACAACTTTGCTTATCAAGTTGGATTGCAATATATAACATCTCTATGAAACAAAGCTTTAGTGTCTTTTTTTAAATTTAATTTGGAAATAAAGGAAAAAAACAAGTGTGTAAACATAGGGCAGAAAATGTTTAGACTTGGGTTGGTTTTGGACGGGAAGTCTTAAGCATGCAGACAACAGCTACTGCTTTATAGAATCCCAGAAGAATTCCTTCAGGAAACGTCTGCTCTCCAGCCCCTCTTGGCAGGCAGTAAATGAAATCTAGAGCGGGTAAACATGGCTGACTTCCAGCTCCGAGCCTCTAAGAAGCCGCTTTAAATAAATATAGATGTGTTACTTAGTACACACAAAAAGCATACAGTTCTTTAGTATCCCGCTGCACAGAAGGCCATTGATTGCCTTCACAGTGTTCTTCTACTATCTAATTTATATTTTACTAATGTAATATTCATGTTACAGGGCCCTATGGGACCAAGAGGACCCCCTGGACCATCCGGCTCTCCTGTAAGTATCTACTATCACTAGTCTGATTAACCAGAGCTGGTTAACTTCTTTGCATTGACTCTGATTGGTTTCAATTTTAGGGACCTCAAGGTTTCCAAGGAAATGCTGGTGAACCTGGCGAACCTGGTGCTGCTGTAAGTAATTTACTGTCGATATAGCCAATAGCTACTCTCTGCAGATTCAACTCAACTACTTTACAGCTAGTAGCTCTGGGCCGGGTGACATCTATGTGGGTGTAAGCATATTATGTCTATGGCTCTAGAAGTTTAGTGGTGCATTCACTCAAGGAGTTGTGATTACTAGATGTCTCTAAAACTTCATGGATATGTACATTGCAAGGAAAGAATGGTTTGATCCATGAATGAACATTCAGGATTGCCCGCATCTCACTATAGGTGTTGGTGTATAGACTCAGACTTAAAAATCTATAGAATGATATAGCAAAATGTATATGTATCTATTGAAGATTAGGCATAATAATTAAGCATATTGCCTCAACCCGCTATAGTTGCAAGAGGGTTAAAACCCTTGTGTTTGAAGATGCCTTCTGTTTCAGGAAGAAATTTCTCAGTTTTATATGTCTTTTAATTGAAAATTGGAGATAATATTCAAACTCTAGGGGGAGCACTACCTGAAAAAAGTTTTATTGTTTGGACTCATTGCAGACATTGATTTTGCTTTGTTTTTTAGGGCCCTATGGGTCCCCGTGGTCCTCCCGGCCCCGCTGGAAAGCCTGGTGATGATGTAAGAATCAGATCTTTAAACATATATATGAATTATAATATAAAATAAATCCAAGTGTGGCAATATAGAATATAGAACTGTCAAGTAATGACACTTCTATATAATCCATATAACATAGTACTGTTAACGAATGTCTTCAAGAATTAGTACTAATAGCCTATTTAAGGTTGAAATTGACTATCTCCTGTTTTAATAGGGTGAAGCTGGCAAACCTGGTAAAGCTGGTGAACGTGGACCCCCAGGACCACAGGTAAGAGCTCATGAAATTATTTACATCATATAACACATAATTACAGTGAAAGCAGAACATCCCTTCTTGAGGTAGATACTACTTCTACACATCATCCAGACACTGAGGTCATTGGTGATACAGGTGGAACGCTGCCTTCATAAACCACAACTACAACTATTAAACCATAAGGGGAAGATTGAAAACCCCTCTTTACTTTTAATGGACTACATCACAATACAATGGTTGGAAATGGATATCATATATGGATACATGGATATTATATATCTTTACGCCCTAATAATGGAACATTATACAAGGATGATATCAGTTGCGGAAAGCTGATACTGTACTGGAAACCCATTGTCCAATCAGGACAGACCATATTACTGGTCATGAAAAACAACACCTACAACTAGTGGACTATTCTTGCAAATACCGGAAACCATCATACACCTGCATTTGTTGGGAAACTGACCTCATCAATGGAAGAGATTCGGTTCCAGATGGCTCAGATCTGACACCACCATCGGGAGTTGTCAAGCCAATCTAATGGAAAAATGAAACAGTGGATTGGTTGATATCATATCCTGCTGGTTGACAATATGTATGGGGCACGTTATGTCCTACTGGTGGGACATTGAAGGAAGGACACCATACCTTGCTGATGGGGATGTTTGCAAATGGATGAAACAAGGAAATCTCTTTTTGGAAGATACCATGCTCCTCGGGGGAGGAGTTATCATTTTAGTACTACAAACACACCTACATAACAGGTGCTATACATGATAGAAACTCTAAATGTCTCAGTCCATATTACAGTTTCCATGTCCATTTATTCCAAGTTCATTTGAGTACACTTAGCTGATATAATTCTTAATGCCATTTTTATTTTTCAGGGTGCTCGTGGATTCCCCGGAACCCCTGGACTTCCAGGAGTAAAAGGACACAGAGTATGTATT
The DNA here is from genome assembly GCF_040894005.1 of Engystomops pustulosus. Taxonomy (NCBI): domain Eukaryota; kingdom Metazoa; phylum Chordata; class Amphibia; order Anura; family Leptodactylidae; genus Engystomops; species Engystomops pustulosus. Next base: position 57,523,659 of record NC_092412.1, on the reverse strand, counting down.
AAGCTTTGTTTAGGTAGATTGCCACTAGCTGTAAGTCTGCTTATTCTATCAGGTCTAACATAATGTGTTATGTTTTTTTTTAAAGGGTTACCCAGGTCTGGATGGCACAAAAGGAGAGGCTGGTGCTGCTGGTGCCAAGGTAATACCCTGTTTATAATGGAATTCTGACTGACCATCCTATATGGTTGGAGTAGGATGTAGTTCCAACTTTCATCTGTATAAAATGTAACTATAACCCATCCAATATACTTAAAGATGTTTATTATATAACGTACTGTTTGATAAGATGACTGTCACAAAACCTTAATGCACTGACTAACCTTTACTTCTGCTCCTTCCTATAGGGTGAAGGTGGTGCTCCCGGTGAGGCTGGTGCTCCTGGACCAATGGTAAGTTACCTCTCTTGGTAGAGAATATGTTGTAGATTTTGTTCTCTTTCCATCAGTAAGTTTCAGTGCAGGATATAAATTATAGTAACACTAGACATTCATCTTGTAATTCTTAAGACTAACTATATATTTATTGACCTGGCCCTCCACTTGATGTTGCTGCCAGGGTTTAAAACTACAATAATTGTACTAGTTTAGACATTATACTCCTATGGCAATAATAGGATTGGGCTACAATTGCCAATTCTGTCCAAACTATGAGTAATGTCACCTACAATCGCAAGACAATTAGAAATAATTGTATGTACTCCATGCTATGCATGAAACCTCTCTCCACCTCTTTGAGAGGACACCTCCTTATCCAGACCAGATTTCCTGCAACATATTTTCATCCATATATCATGCATAATGGCCAACTTCTTTAAGAAGACCATCTTGTTACAAGAACATGTTTTACATTTAATTTTGGCTTTTCTCATATGATGTGACCTGCAAAAATGTTTTGGTCCTATGATCTAGAATATACACATTTTGGTTGACAAAGAAGAACATATATCCAAATCCCAAAGTTATCTACTTTTTTTAATCGGCATAGGATTGACTCTTATCTTCATTTCTTTTAGGGTCCACGTGGTCTCCCTGGTGAGAGAGGACGTCCTGGACCTTCTGGTGCTGCTGTAAGTGTTAAACCTACCTTAATCTAGAAGGACACGCTTCCATGTGTGCCATGCTTACTGAACCCAGATTATGATAGTTGCTAAACTGCACCTGTACTAAACCATAGTAAGTAGCCCATGGTTAGAGTGAGACCACAGTGTGGCCGAACACACGTGTCAAAATGTCCACATGTGGTGATAAACATGAGCACGATTTAGCATTAGCTGCCACTGATTGGGTTTCAACCATGTGCAGCAATGCATTGCTTAATCATTAACATTAAGGATATATTTCCATGAGGAGTAGGGTTCACACGTGCCCACCTCATTAAACCATAGCGCTGGGGTTTTCTTAAAAAACTCTGAAATCCAGACATTTTCACTGTAATTGTAGGGAAAATATCTCAGATATGTTTCTGGGATCTCTTCTTAGATTACAAGTGGAAGTATCTTTGAAGTCACATCTGTCAGAGGAACCTGACATGACTTGTATGGTGAAAACAATTAAGAGTGTGAATAAGGATTATGTTTTCATCCAGTCTACATGTACAGACTGGCAGCTTGTCATTCACAGGAAAACATGGATTGAAAATTTCCAAATCTAAACTTCCGAGCTTAATGCAACATTGATACAAATCACTGCACGAGCTTTACTTGAGTCACAGCAAAACTGCACTTGTACTATAGGATTCGCCTATGTACACACATGAAAGCACTTATAGGAAATAGACCTGATCAGTATATATACTGCTAATCCCCTGCAGTAATAGTACACAATGCCTGCATATCTATGGATGGTCTCTGTTTAGGCTTGTCTCCAACATTCCTCCTCCTTAGCTTACCTTGGTTCACAGCTGCCCTGTAATAGCCCTAAGAGTTAATGTTCAATGTCACAGAGCTTTGTCTAGAGTGGCTTTTATACCCAAATGAAGTTCAAGCACATATTTTAAGGTGTCCAGGGCTGGTATGCCCCACAAGAGTATCAACGGATTCCCAGATAGCAACACAATAATGAGCCCCAAAAGTATAGCAAAAAGAAGCATATTTAAGGCTAGGTCTATAAGGGATGATGGAGGATTTGGCCGCCATTTTGGTGTCCCCATGGAGCACTAGTCTCCTCTATAATATAACATACACATGCATACTTGGTTTGTTGAGCATGCATGTGTTTTCAGTCTGGGAAAGGGATTAACCTGAAGCCTCAACTCTCTGGCAAATTGTCTCCTGTTAGAATAAAGATTGGAAATGTTGCACTTTATCATCTATTTAGAGAGACAGCCAATTTGCATCAGACCTGCAAATAAAATTTTTGCAAATTTTATCTACAAGTTTCAAAAAATCGACCAGCTGTGCAGTTACTGAGGAGTTTAACACAGAGTTGCACTTGTGAACCAAGGGCCAAATGAAGGCTGCTGCATCCCTCCATCCATAATGGACCCTAGGATGTATTTTCTATACGTCCAACTCCTACTGCAGTTCCATTTACTATATAAAAGGCAGGACACAGACTGCCAGGACTTATATCCTCATTTTACTGTGATAAATCCAGGTGATACAGATTGTTGTTACAGTGTGGTGCAGATATAAAGACATTCAAGTTATAGAAAATGCTTCCAAGGCTGCAGTGCCTTAAATACAGTGAATACAGAAAGGGCAGGGCTGGTATTTGTGAGAATTACAAAAAGCCAAATATTCCAACATCCCCCACCACCCCGGGGCTCTTGGTAAAAACATGACAAAATAAGATTACTTAACCTAGAAATGAGTAATGCACAATAAAATGCATTGTATCCATGAGAGGGGCCATGGGAACTTCTCACAATGCTCAGCTATATGGTGGAGTGGCAGAATATTTTATTGTATGTGCTATTGAATTTGCTAAGCTATTCAGATGCATCGCAGTGGAATCAATGTCCATAGTATGACTATAATGAACTATATGACCTCCGCATTCTTTACACTCTCCTGTGAATGCAGGTGTTCAAAAGTGTGTCACTGTCACATTTCATCCACTGGATGGCACTATGGAGGCTTCATTCTCACCATATACTGTGACATAAGGGATGCCTTGCACAATTCTTACCACTGAGTGGCAGTACTGAGTGCATTCAAGCTGGTAACAGAATGTGATTCATTACATTATTGACTATTTGCCCAGACTTTTATGTCATAACTACAGCTGAGAACTGCCAGGCTTAAAAGTATTTTTCCCACACAGTTTTTGTGAGATTAAAGCATATTCTCTTATTTCAGCAAAATTATAGGATTTTAATATCCAGAATTGTCTTTTAACCACAAACTTAAATAAACACTTCAGTCAAAGCTTATTCATTGAATTATACATTGTGCGGGGTGGAGCACGACTCTAGTTTCTATCAAGGTTCTATGAATACATTAAAAATTATTAATGCTCATTCCGTCAGGACCTGCCCAGTGCATTATTCAGTGTATTATCTTTGACTGGAGTATTCCTTTAACTATTTTATCAAAATATACAAAATGTGCAATGCAAGCTTTTGTCCACTAGGTGGCACTATAGAGGGACTATGAATAGCTGCTACTACAATGCAATGTGTATACTTGCATGATGTTACCTGATAACACATGATTTATTGTGTTAGAAGTATGTCTAGTCCTCAGACCACAGAATGTAAGGAATGTAGCTGTCCGATTGAATTATAGTATACAGATGTAGAATATGGTATAATATCCAACATTATATAATTACACTTAGTGTAATATGCCTTATCTATATCATTTAAATTTGGAGACCTTTCAGATCATTTTTATAATCTGGACATTAATATATGACCTCCGCTGGTTACATTGGCAAAGAACATTGATCATGAAATAATTCATTAGACTATATATATTTATATTTCAATTATTATGATGTTATTTTATTGCATTATCGATTATCAATACTTACTATATTATTGTATTTCTCTTTTCCAGGGTGCTCGTGGTAATGATGGTCTGCCCGGTCCTGCTGGCCCACCTGTAAGTCATCTAATCCGTTTGTTATTGTCTACATACAGAACCATTTCCTCATAAATGGTACAACATAGACCCCATTATGATATATAACACAGTCATGGCCGGAGTTTCTTCTATATTCCTATTTATTTACCTCCTGGCATCCATATTAGTAATATTGTCTTTAGCAATTTATAATAAATCAGTTGCTGAATAAAGTCAGATTGATTGATTGTATTTGCAGTAAAGTTCCCCCCTGTAATTGCCTGTTTAGCTGCAATGTATACAGTGTGGTTACATTGTATACTGGACCAGCAGAGCTCTCATTTCCTCTACAGCTGTCAAAATACTTAGGGCTGGACTGAGATATTTCACTGCCTTTAAATCACTCACATTCTCTTTTTGTTTACAGGGACCTGTTGGCCCAGCTGGAGCTCCTGGTTTCCCTGGTGCCCCTGGCTCTAAGGTACGTGTCAGCTTATAGCAATTTGTCAGAGGCAGACATTAGGCTTGGAATAAAGCAGACAAGTTCACAGGTCTGACTAAGCTGCCTAGAGGATCAGTAACTCCACTTACACAATGAGCTCACAATCAATGATATCAGCAACATGACGTGATACATAGAAGAACATGTAGGATATGAATTTAGTGGTTTCCATATAGCTGTAGGTATATGACTGTAAAAACAATATATCATTAAACCAAAATCTTAGAAATGTGGAAAATACTACAATGTAAAGTGTAATGTAAGCAATTTGTAATACTGAAAATGCATCATAAAAGACAGAAAAAAGAGCATTCAATCTTATAATTATGCACTTTAACTATATACTATATTATGTAAATTTGCCCCAATGACAAAGCTGGAGTGTAGTCATAAAGCTGCAAATAGAACATATGTACCCGGTATGCTATTAGTATAAGAAGGAGTGACCTGATATATATGAGCAGATTGTGTTGTACCAATTCCATATTTTATATATTACACCTGACGAAGGCGTAATTTGGTATAATTTGTAAAGGCATAATTTGTAAAGGCGTAATTACAAAGGCGTAATCTGTAAAATGTTTGCCCCATTATTTTATTGTATTATTAATATAAAAAAAAATAAAGATAAAAAATAACTAGCAAATGTACACAAAAAACACTATTTAAATTAGACTAAAAGACAGCCCGAAAAATACACATTAATACACATAGCCTCTGGTTGCATTGTGATTTCATGTAGCTTAAAGTTAGATTATAATGTTATACAAGCTGTCCCCGGGTTACATACAAGATAGGTTCTGTAGGTTTGTCCTTAGTTGAATTTCTATGTAAGTCTGAACTGTATATTTTATAATTGTAATCCTAAACCTATTGTAACCCAAATTTTTTTGGTCTCTGTGACAATTGGATTTTAAAACTGTTGGATTGTCATAAGAACCAGGATTAACAATAAAGCTTCATAACAGACACCTTTGATAACTGTTATAGCTGTTTATTGTAGCCTAGGGCTAAAGTACAGTAAATTACCATCATGCAGAGGTCTTTTTGTAACTAGGGGTCATCTGTAAGTCCGGTGTTCTTAAGTAGGTGACCACCTGTACTATAAAATGGTAAATCTTAAAGAAGTCAAATTAGTAGCCATTAGTGGCACAGTTATGTTTGGACCACTACAAGGGTCACAGCCGGTGGGTGAACACATTGAACCTCCAAATTGTTATTATATAGTAGAAGAACTGGTACCTGCTTCTATTAAAAGTTAAGAATCTGGCAAGTATCCATACTAGGACAATGATGATTATATTGTTAATTTTTTTCCTCTAAGTCACGTTTTGCACAACATACCTAACACATGTATATAGGAAACTAGAGCACTATCTATAATCAGGACCTGTCCCATCTCCTGACATGTCTGTTTTAGTATTTCTATTGCTAAATATCATAGCCCTGCATTGTGCTGTCCTCTGTTCCTGCTAGAAATGTATGATAAAATGAGAATTAGATGGTAGGATTTCTTCAGTCAAAGTGGTATGACCATATACAGTGTTAGGTCTCATGCACATGACTGTATATGGCAGCCAGGAGCCAGCTGCAGAAATTGTGGCTAGATCACAGCCACCATTGATTTCTGTTAGGCACAGTCACTGTGTGGTGAGGCTGCCATGTCTCGCCGCATCATGACCAATCCACAAATTGTAGAGCAGGCCCTATTCCTGTCCGTGTAGTACCACGGCCTCCTGGCTCCTTTGGAGATAGAGGTGTGCTCTCTATCTCCATCCTGTTGATGCGGCCCGTTTCAGCACACCATAGGCTGTATTCCCACATTCGGGTTTTCAGATGAAATTTTTGAAGTCCCAACTGGGAGGGGGGTAGAAAAAAAGAGGAGTAGCATTCATCAATGGTAGGTTGTCACCCATTATGAGCCACATCGATTTCAAAACCTGCATTCGAAAATCTGAACTATGGGAACGAAGCCTACTTGGACTGTGTCAGAAGACCCCTATCTGGTTACACCCCGTTGTAAATCCATTTTGAGAAGGAATAACAGGAAGCTATAGGACAAGATGCTCTAGTGTAATTTTATTAACAGATATATATTAGGAGAGGAGACTATGTCACTTTACCAAACATACCTTGACCCGATAAGCATGAAGCAGGATTAGATAAAAGCAGGGGGCAGAGAAGTTCAATCTTAGGACAAGAGAATTAGGAAGAGGCTGGTCATACTTGTGTACAAACCACTTCAAACTTGTAGAGAACTACTCAATGGGACGCTCTGTCATTCTTGCTATGAATGATACATTCCCATGAGTTCTAGTTGCAGAAGTTGCCTGGACAACATGAACGCACAGGGGTCCAGTCTGGAATTTCGATAAACAAGGGTCTTTGTGAAAAGGAGACAGAAACAAATGCATCAGTGCATGAAGAACACAATAGCCCTACAGACTGAAAGGAAGAACAGAAAACAATAGATACAATACTGGGCCTATGATGCTCATTACTCTTTTCATTATATATGTAATACCAATAAACTTAACCTAAGAAAAACCCCAGGTCAAGATTAGTCAGGAAAGTTTCCACAGAAAAATGGCCACAAGAACCCAAATGCCTTTAAATAAAAAACTAAAATTCAGATAAGATCACTATTACTTAAATAATACAATGTGTTGTTAGTTTACAAAAAGTAATGCACCCTAATAACACAGTCTATAGGCACATACAACAGTAAGTGCAAAACATCCATGTAGCCACTAGGTGGCAGAATGAGAGAAATCCATAAGCATTCTATACACATAGACTTCCAATGAAAGAAGGCAGACATACAATCAGTATTTATATTACATATTATATGTGATATTATTATATTACAGAACATCTCTATAGTACCACAACCTTTAGCATACAAAATATGTCTTAATTTCTAGATCGGCATCATATTAACCAGCGCTGTACAGATCATAGGGACATATACAAACAAAAAAGACATTGCAAAGTAATAACATATACAGATGTATCACTATTAAATCATAAATAAGGAATATTTATATAGGTCATGCCCATAATACTACAGTCATCAATTAAATCATTACTATATTATTCCTATTGCATTGTAGTACCGCAGTAATTTGCTTAACTTAATACATGCTCTAATACATGTAAAATCTTAATGTATAATCTTGATTATAATAGTTATACAATAATTATGATCTCCATCACCATGGTCATCTTCTTGATTCTTTGATGATTGATTCTTGATCATTGATCAATGATCATTGATTCTTGATCATTACCATCGTCATCTTCATGGCTATCATTACTTTCATCTTTATCATGAATGTGGATACATGTCATTATTATAATCACTTATCTCTTTATGCCAGGGTGAAGCTGGTCCCACTGGTGCCCGTGGTCCTGAGGGTGCACAAGGTCCCCGTGGAGAGTCTGGAACACCTGGATCACCTGGACCTTCTGGTTCTCCTGTAAGTTTCTAAACTGATCAGTTTTTGGGAAATAATTTACATATCAATATAAACAAAATTGGTCAAATACACAGAATCAGATATACACTCTAGTAGAGATCTACGATGACGTCTGAATTTTGAAGTTTTTTCTATTTAGATATCCAGTAACTATCCAATTACATTACTATAGTGCATAGGGACTGAAGAATTGCTCTAGAAATTGAGATACAGTACCATCTAGATGATCATATGAGAGAACTGTCATCTAGATGTCAATGCTGGGAACCTGCTGTAAATTGTATTATATATTTATCTGACCCTTTAAATCTGAAGCCACTTCAGATGTCAGTAATTCGTCCTACTGGCTGTGCATAGTACTGCAACTATACATTCTCTATGAACACTTCCAAGTAACATTATAGAATATTAAAAAAAGAATATAGATTTTGGGGAGCAAGAAAATCTCTTGCTTCATTATATTTTTGGGCACATAAAAATTTGAGGTGATGGGTTCAACAAGTTAAATTCCCCAAACCCACTCCCTCTACAGCAATCCAGATACACATAAAGAAACCCATGTAATCTATACAAGGTTTGGATTTCGTCTGGGAAACATATCATAATTTCTCATGAATTCTTATCATATGAACTGAATTACATATTACATACACATAATTACAACACCATATTCCATACATGTAAAGTATATACAATGTATATATAATGTATGAATTGCTTTTTTTTCTCCTTTATAGGGTAACCCTGGTACTGATGGTATCCCTGGAGCTAAAGGCTCAACCGTAAGTACACAAACCTTTTATTTTATACCAAATTATGAAATGATTACAAAATTATGAAAGTATCATGATAATTATAAACATTTATGATAAAACGTAAGAGTTTTCACTGCTTATTTAGTGTAAACTTGTCTTAGGCTAGTAAAGTACTTTTTCAAGTAAACCATATTAAAATTATTTGATATTCACGCAGGATAAATGACAATATTCTTTATTTTGCTCTACTATAGGGTGGTCCTGGTATTGCTGGTGCTCCTGGTTTCCCTGGCCCACGTGGTCCACCCGGGCCACAGGGTGCCACTGGCCCTCTTGGTCCCAAAGGTCAAACGGTAAATAACTTTCATTTTATTTCTCATAATAAACTGTTTGGACTGGTCAATTGTCCACATAAGTCTATGGCTTGGGTCTCTTTCCAATTTATAAGTACACTATGAGTACTATATGTGGAAGAGCCACAATAAGTGCTGTATTATACAATTAATAACCAGTAGTTTGATAAACATCCTCCAAGAGAATTAATTACATGTCTCCTTTGTCTTCATTGTAGGGTGACCCTGGTGTTGCAGGTTTCAAGGGTGAACAAGGTCCCAAGGGTGAAATTGTAAGTATTCAATGAAATGGCTTCATAGTAGATCTATAGCACATTCAATAAACACAATAAGATGTAAATTATATGAAAATGTAATATATTGTTTTATTTTATGTCGTAATCAGAGCCAATATAAAGTTAGCATTAAAAATTATAAAATATTCCAAATAATTAGCAAATTTACCATCTTCCAGAATCAGAAATGGAGAAACTATTATTTATTTATGGTAATAGATGGAAGACTAGTAACCACCACATACATCTCCAATCCAGATTACAGATTATACTGCTCATGAGTCATTGTGAACTTACTACTCCCTTTTATCAGTTTTATAGTATACAAAGAAATTTCTCTACAAAAGTGGTAGATAAAAGTATTACTCATACAGTCATGTAACATTCTCCATTTATCTTGTATTTGGCTAGATATGGGAAATAACCTGTTTGGTTTTTACAATGAGTAAGTATTATGAACAATACTTAGAAATATTTGTTCATATTTTATAGGGACCTTCAGGTCCTCAGGGAGCTCCTGGTCCAGCTGGTGAAGAAGGCAAAAGAGGTCCCCGTGGTGAGCCCGGTGCTGCTGGTCCACTTGGTCCACCTGGTGAAAGAGTGAGTTTCAAATGTTGAATAAAAGAATTATTCAGTCCACCCTGAATGTCCACATCAAGAGTCAACCAAGAGTACAATGCAATAGACAGTAATACAAAGTAAGGTTAATTCACCGGGAGGATGGAGCTAGTGCCCTCATATTCTTTTGTATTTAGTTTTCTACTTCAATACTATAAGTATTCACCTGTAAGTACTCACTCTATATAGAGAATATAAAGCACTTTATGCAGTGTGTTGCCACTTTCCACTTCAGATTAATACACAGTTCAGAGCTGCAAAAAATATTCCAAATGGAGCAGCACAATAGTATAAGGGTAAAATAATCCAGGTGCGGGTACAAGCCTCAGCACTTTCACTTTGGGGGAGTAAACACCTTATCACTTCAGGAGTGCTGCCTTGCCTTCCATTTATTCAGTTCAGAGCTGCAATACTCAGAACAAACACTACAAAAAGTGCGGCATTCAGTGTGTGAACCTGCCTTCAACCTGATAAATACATAAAAAATTCTGTAGTACTAACACAATTGCCTTAGCTCCACCTACCTTCTGATCATGATTAGTATATAGAGCTGGACTACCACTCATCTATGGATAGTCCATTTATTTTGCTGGTTTGGATTACCACAGCCATACTGATTTACATTTTTACCCCTAAGATTCCCACTATCCTATGGAAAATGACTTATCCCCCAACCTTCTTTCCTTAATGAGCCCATACTATTTACGCACAGTCCATTTACAATACAAAGATATTAGTCTTATTTATTAGTAGTATCATGATATCATCACCATAAGGACTGGACATATATGTGTACATAACCATCAGTCCCTATAATTTTCAATTATATACTATATTTACTCCTTTTTTTATAATATACACGATATCTAATATGGGTATCTCACTTCATAATGTACATAGACCTCTATATTGTCAACCTACAGTTTGTGTTTGAACCTGGAAATGATGGTTCAATGTGGGTCCAACACTGCTGCTGGATTACTTTTTCCCCATTTGTACCTATATAAATCCTATTATCCAAACATTACCCAAGATACACATGGCCTGTCTTGAAAATGTATTTGGACATCATGATTACTAAGTTCTATTCATTGGAATAACCATATCAATGTTTCTATCCATCATCAGGGTGCTCCTGGTAACCGTGGTTTCCCTGGTCAAGATGGTCTTGCTGGTCCAAAGGTAAGTAATGTTGAATTTATCATAACATTTTATTACCGGTAAATATTACATTGCTCTGCATTATAAACATGCATGTAAAAGTCTTATTTGTTATTCTTTTCAATGTAACACTTATGGACCAATAATTATAATTATTATAATGGAAAGGTTTTATTTCATAAAGTTGTACCACTATAGTTTTTACTAAACACATTTTAATATGATGGTATTCTTTTCCTTTTAGGGTGCTCCTGGTGACCGTGGTGTCCCTGGTCTTGGTGGTCCAAAGGGAGCTAATGGAGATCCTGGCCGTCCTGGCGAACCTGGTCTTCCTGGTGCAAGAGTAAGTGAGGAATTAAATCTTTGAGAATACTAGATGAGATCTATTAAATCAGAAATTGGGTGAACTTTACAGTAATAAGATGAACTACTACATAACCAGTTCTTGGGACCATGACCTGATCTCCACAAGTTTATTTTGCCTTGTATTGCCCAGTACTTGATATTGGACCTGATATCCAATCCTACCATAAATATAATGTACTTCTATACAAATCACTTTTTAATCTTGAAGTTATACCTCAACACGCCCAACTGTATTAAACATAGATGCCTGTAATAAGCAACATAAAAGGATGGCAACTTTTTATGGCTGTGGTACAATACCTACCCATTCCATATTTTGCTTTACCCATAACTACTTGTTCTGCTTTTCACCCTTATATTTGAGGAATCAACTTCCTCAAATATATTCTCTGTATGATATTAATGTTTGAGTATTTTAACAAGTATTCACTTTCCCACAGGGTCTTACTGGTCGCCCTGGTGATGCTGGTCCTCAAGGAAAAGTTGGTGCAACTGTAAGTGTATTCATCAGATTTGATATTAAGATTTACACTTGTTTCAGTGACCACTGACAACATGTAAAAACAGTTGGATAATATTCAGGTGATCTGTTTGATCCACAGATCCTGTAAATAGAAAATACCTCAAAGTATTAATAAATTAAACAAAACACTTGGTTTTTATTACTTTTAGGGTGCTGCTGGTGAAGATGGTCGCCCTGGACCTCCCGGCCCTCAGGGTGCTCGTGGTCAGCCTGGAGTCATGGGTTTCCCCGGACCTAAGGGTGCCAATGTAAGTGACTATATATACCTGCCAATTTTGCACATAGGATTTTGTGAAGAATAGTGTTAAAATCATCATCTAGCAGAGATGAAGTCTGTTCTCATTGGAGTGTGCTCCTCAGTAGTTTTTGCCAAAATTGCCTAATATATTTGGTCAATGAGAAGATGATGACCATAACCTTCTAATTTATGATCTATGTGAACTTATACAGTTGTTTTCATTTGCAAAATTACCATAATGTTAGCAAAGAAGTGAAAGGATATTGCCTGATGGTAATGATGTGTATCACGGCAAGAGCAATACCCCAGAGATAACCATAAAGTTTCCTTAAGGCAAGTCCTTACACATATCTTACGCATAAATTACCTACACACAATACAATATATGCTTGAAGATATACCATTGTTTTTCTTCCACATGTATTATCTATTCGGATGACAATCTAGAAGATAGAAGAAAAATGTTTGGTCACCCAAAATTCTACTACATCAAATTAACATCAACTTGCTTTACAATGCACAAATATAAATTGACCCTTACAACATTTTTTTGTTCATTATAGGGTGAACCTGGCAAAGCTGGTGAGAAAGGATTGGTTGGCGCTCCTGGTCTAAGAGTAAGCATGCCTTTATATTGTATTCTATGTAATAATCTTTAATATTTCACCAATAATTCCAGACATTTTACTATTGTCTATTATAAAATAATTAGAACACATAACATTATTATCAGATTTTAAAAGATAATATCAGGCATAATTTATTTTATTATCATGGTAAAATGTATAAATGCTACAATATTTATCATGAATCATAAGCTTAGAGTAATTTTTTTAGTTGCAAGAATATTCATTTATTTATAAAACATAAGTTAATAAGAATATATTTGTTTGTTTTAGGGTCTGCCCGGAAAAGATGGTGAAACTGGTTCTCAAGGTCCATCTGGTCCAGCTGTAAGTAAATATTGTCTGCTTTATCTTAAAAGACATATGATTTTTTATAGCCCTATTGTACATGAGGGTGGGAGCATATTATATGTTCATAACCGTAAAGATACAAACATTTTTTCAAGTTGAATGATTTGGCCTAGGATTGTAGAGAACCTCTGTTCTAATAAAATAAAAGATAAAGGGGATAGTATATTATATAGAAGATAGATGATATAAAGAATACTATAGTAGAATGCGCCTATTTTGCACATGCTCAGCTCTATAAATCACTTGGACAAGATTAGTGAAGACCACCCCAGAAGACCTCATTCCTTTGTCTAGACCAGAACAAATTTTCCATTCCATCACTACTGTATGAAACATTATGTATTGGGGTCTACAACTTAAAGTCAGCAACACTGCATACATTTCTTACTGTGTTACTCCAATTCCACCCAGTGATACTAATGATATTGCTTATATTTCAGGGTCCAGCTGGAGAGAGAGGTGAACAAGGTCCTCCCGGCCCATCTGGCTTCCAGGTATGATACTTCCTACATTGTGGTACATTTTATGGTGTGCCATTAATGCCTATTCTGCATCAACACTGATTTATTTTAAGGCTAATTATTATTGTTTTTCTTTATTTACCAGGGCCTTCCAGGTCCCCCAGGTCCTCCTGGTGAGGGTGGCAAACCAGGTGATCAGGTGAGCGTAATTAGTATTTCTAAAGAACACTGGCCCAGATATATCATTGTGTCTGCGCCAGTTTTTTTTTCGAATTGTGCCGTAAAAAAAGGTCTTTGGAGTTTACACATGTATTTATAAATAGTTTGAGGCACTTTTGTGTTGTGGCTGCACTTTGTTGGACACTTTGTACCTAAAGAGGTACGGTAGTGCTTAGTTGGAGTTTGCGTCAAATTTAGGTTGTATAATGTAAGTGCACCAAAAAAGGGTGCACACTTCCCATAGTATTGCCAGTTGTGCCAGATAATTGAACAACATGCTCCAGTATTGAATTGTCTGATGCATCCTGCACATTAGTGAGGCCAACTGTGCTAGTGTAGTTTGCACCACTTTTTTTTTAAACCTGGACCACTGTATTTTGTTAGAACTGTCTATTATATCTCCAGTTGGCTTTACAGTATTATTATTTATATATTAAAATCCCACAATTGTATGGGCTACCTCAACTCAGCTTTTGACTAAAGATTATGATTGACATTAAGTTTCATATTATTACCCTACATGGATGTTATGTCCCTGTTTCTTGTACAAACTTTAATTTTATAGCCATAATAAGGCTACATACAACAATCATTCGTGGACAAAAATCCAACTGTTGCTGGTCTGTTTCATTACAGACCAATTTACTTCAATAGGAGAATTCATTTTGTTAGAATGGGCCCATATGTCTGATGCACCAAAAAATAGTTCATTCAAAAACTGTTTTTGTGAATGGAGACTAACATTTGCGTGCATGGATAGAATGAACTCCAAGTCAACCAAATAAATAGATATAATTATTATTATCACCAAATGTTATTAGAGGTAAAACATTACTTGTAATAACAATTCTTTGGTCTAAATACTCCCAGTGTAGTTTTGTTTAGCTATAATGAAGGGATTTTTACATTTTTTTGTAGATAAGTACAGTCTCAGTGTACATGTACTACAACTGTTTTCTCAAATTCATAATGTTTTTCCATTTTCTAGGGTGTTCCCGGAGAAGCTGGTGCTCCAGGTCTTGTTGGTCCAAGAGTAAGTTATAATCGGAATTACTCACATTAAGAATGTGTTACAACATAGCTGACATGATATTGGCCTAATAAATCCAATCTATAAATGTACTATATTAGGCAAAAGAACCCTTTAAGTTGAACACTAAATGCTCACATTAAGAGCCAAAAATTTCTTCCATCTCCAAATACAGCCATAAAATAATTCAATATCCTATTATCAATAGTAATTACCTATAACTGCTAATAATATATATTTTTTTTAAATGCATCTGGGCCCTAAACTTGCTTTAAGCATCACATCTTTCCTTGAGACACAGAGAATGTCCAATTTCAATATATAAAGTCCTTGGTATAAAATCATAATTTAAAGGATATTGGTCCAGTGCACTTATATAGGTGTACATTGTAAGTAGCTCACCTCAGTTAACTTTTTTCCAAGCTGAATAATCCCAAGTTTGATAGCTTGGTTCCCCAAACCAGTCATTTTCATGCATTGACTACATCCATAACTCACTTTGTGTAATTACAAACATTTACAATAATAAATAAAATTAATTATAAAACATTAGGATAGTTCATGTGTATTTTGTATTGTAAAACTTTACTAACTGATCACTTGCTATCACTTCATTGTAGGGTGAACGTGGTTTCCCGGGTGAACGTGGCTCTTCAGGTCCTCAAGGTCTCCAAGGTCCTCGTGGTCTTCCTGGTACTCCTGGTACTGATGGTCCTAAGGTAGGTTGAGCTTAAGATATATACTTCTATGCTTTTTACACACAGATCTAAGTATGTATGTCTTACTCATCATACTTGAGCTATTTGCTAATGTGTAATTTGTGTGTACTGTAGGGTGCTTCTGGCCCATCTGGTCCAAATGGTGCTCAAGGCCCACCTGGCCTTCAAGGTATGCCCGGTGAAAGAGGAACTGCTGGTATTCCTGGACCTAAAGGTGACAGAGTAAGTGGATCCATTTTGTTTTGTAAAAGCCCTAGTAGATTTATCTGACCACATGTGTGATGCTTCAAATGCCTGCATGAGTTTATGGACCTGCCCAGCCATGAAACCATAGCTAAGTTTGCATTAAAAGTTTGCATTCAACTTTTAGGCTACCAACTAGAACTTTTTTTGACATGCACCACTTAGTATTAAACAAGAATTATAACTGTTGTCAAATTGCTATATAAAAAGCTATTTCAACCATTTATTAGCTGAATCTAGTATTGCATTTTCATATTTCATGAGATAAAACTTACACATTATTAATGAAATCATTATTATATTCTCTTTTCATATAGGGTGACACTGGTGAGAAGGGTCCAGAGGGTGCTCCTGGAAAAGATGGTTCTAGAGTAAGTATAAAATATTACTAAAATCTATAAATTATAAAAAAAGACAATCTGTGCAGTCTTATGTAGAAATTCTGAACAGAACAATGGGAGTATATTAGGCTCGTGAACTATGGTCTAGTTATGTTTAGTAGAAAGATCATCCTATGTTTACAAGGCAACATAATTGAAAGAGTTAGATGTCCAAAAGAAATGTACTGTTTAGTAAGGGTCTGAGCTATGTTAGAATAGCACACTGTTAAATATATACCACTAATGCGGAATTGGTTAAATAGCATTGAGTGGGGCAAAACGTCTATGTACTGTAGACTTTAAAGGGGTTGTTTAGTGGCATAACCCACCCTTTCCAAATATCATTATACAGCCCTAAACATTGTTTTAGGGTCACTTCCTAAATCCAATATTACAGAAGATATTAGGGAAGATATATCAATGTTTCCCACATTAGACCAGACAATCTAGGCAGTCTTCTGTTGTGCCATACTTATCACTGTACCTGATGCTTGATGTTAAATTTGGCCTAGTTTAAGACTGTTGCATCATACTACACATCTTTTAGCTGTTCTAGTTCACTGCATGAGGCACCTGATGATTTTTTGGCGCACAGACTTTTGCTGTGAGGCCACGTCCCCTTTTCCTAAGCCCATACCCCTTTCCATACTAGTTGGACAAGTGCCTAAAAACTATTAATAAATTGAACAATTAATAATTGTGACACAGTTCATTTTTTGAGCAAATTACTCCAGAATTCTAGCTCACACAGCTTGACAAATCTCCCCCATTTGGGTATCTGCCTGGGACTAAAGCCATCCAAACCAACTACCAAGTCTAACGTTCTCTGACATTTAAAAAAAATTACAAAAAAAGAGTACTGACAACTTACCCAGCATGATCTGTTTTATCTATGTAGAAGACCTGGTTCTGTAACTGTTTTAGGCAATGTCAATGTCTAGGCCCACAAAAAGGCCCACAATTTTCATACAGCCCAGCACAGTTTTCATCTGTCCCTGGTCCTCTTCTTCAGAATTAGGAAGCAGGACTGTAGCAACAACAAAGCCACACTTCCTATTATTTCCTCTTAGCTGCTTATTCCCACACAAGGCACACCATAGTCATCCCTCCTAAACCAAAGAGTACTCCTGTTAGAAATTTATACAGTGTGTATTCTGTTTATAGATTGTAGTTCATTAGTAGAGTCACCATTCAAACTATTATAGGGAGAATTACTAAAACTTTATATAATTCTAATTATGTATTTTGTTTTTTTTCCCAGGGTTTGACTGGTCCAATTGGTCCACCCGGTCCTTCTGGTCCTAATGGCGAGAAGGTATGAACAATTTTATCTACACATATTATATTTTTTCTTTTACCTTACAGACTGAAAATACAGTAACAGGGGCTGCCTGTGTTAGACAATCCCTTTTTTGTGAGGTTTTTGATGATACTGTAGGTCGACGTAAGGGCATTCCATTAATAATAGTAATATAATAATAATCTTTATTTATATAGCGCCATCAAATTCCGTAGCTCTTTACAAATTATAATGCACCGATACCAATCTGTTGTATTTGTGGGTGCATCTATTAGAAAGGGCTCAATTCCCTCTGAAAAACCAATTCATTCTAAATAAACTATTGATTTTATTTATTTATTATTTAGTTTATTGATGCATTGGACCCTCCCTAAGGGTCCAGAATAGAACCATGTATGAAGTCCAATCTGCAGGCAACATGTTATACAAAATGATGAGATGAGAAGATTGGTATAAAGTTATTTTGGAAAAATATACAATACAACTAGACTTATTTATTTATATATTTGTGTATTCTGGGCTCATGAGTCCAGTGGGCCGTCCTACTCAGTGATAGACATTGATAGCTGTTAATGACTAAGTAGAACATCCCAATGGACTCTTATGAATAGCATGAATAAATTACAAGGTGTCTGTAATCCTTTCTCTTAAAAATTATATCAATTAGAAATATTTCTCCAAATGTGGCATCTTCTAATCTGTAAACATTTTCAATTTGATAGGTTCCATTTAATTTATAGAATCTAGAGATAAATAAAAATTTTATTCCCTAAACTAAGTAACTTCATTAAAAATTATTTTTTTGGACTAAATAAAAAAAAATTGATTTAGAATTATGATTAGTTTATTCAAAACCAACCTTTTTATGAACACCACTGTCTTATAATGTAACAAGCAAAACTGGTATAATTAGGAACTATTGGCTCTACTGCTGGACTTATTCACCATACACACAAACACATCTTTCTATTTAAGTAAAAGTGGTAACGGACTATGTTGATGCGGGTTAACTGAAGCAAGGTGCTGTTACTAATCTAAAGTAATCTATATACAGTTTTCTAAATATCCAGAATTTATGTAAGATATACATTAGAAAATATGAATTCAACTAAAACTCAAATATAAAAGATTAAATAATCTATAATATTATTTTTATTATGTTTGTGTAAGATTTGGTATGTAAGGATATAAACCCTTGTTTTTTTATCTCTTAGGGAGAATCTGGTCCTCCAGGTCAAGTTGGTGTTGCTGGTGCTCGTGGTGCTCCTGTAAGTACAATTTACATATACAGTATATTACCTGTACCATTGTGATGATTTTATAGTAAAAAAGATTGCCGTATAACTAGATTAGCATCATATAGGATTTAGCATTAATTAACCATACAATTCATTATTTTAATGACACTGAAATTGAAATCATAAAATAGATTATTATGAAAACGTGTTTTCTAATGGTTTAACTGGATTTGATGCTTTTGAATTTTCAGTTGAACAACTTTTAATTGAAATATTTCTTTTGTAGGGTGACCGTGGTGAGACTGGTCCTCCTGGTCCTGCTGGTTTTGCTGGCCCACCTGTGAGTAAAATACCAAAACATATTTTATATAGTTGGACTGATGCTATAGACAAAAAGCAAGAGAATCTACTATCACTTAGAAATCCCATATAATTGAAGATAAACTGTGGATTGAAGAAGAATTTTGATATTATTAGGGTGACATTAGTATTGTTCACAACTATGAGTATATTCACATTGATGAAGAGTGGGATGCCAGTGCAGATATTGGCCAATATCTATAAATGGCTTACTTGGAAACTCAACATGCAACCTTCTTGGGAATTCTTGGCATTGAAAAAATATAATTGCAGAAACATAAATTGACATTCATAAATCTGTTTTCTTCCTAGTACATGTTTTAAAATCCTTTCACCTTTGGGTTTCAGGGTGCTGATGGTCAACCTGGTATCAAGGGAGAACAAGGAGAGTCTGGTCAGAAGGGTGATGCTGGTGCTCCTGGTCCACAAGGTCCATCTGGCGCTCCTGGTCCACAGGTTTGTCTTTTAGTTCTAAAATGAACTCTTTGTAAAATATGGAAAATAAATCCTGTAATAAATGCATGCTACACATAGCAAGGGTATATGGACCTTATAATCATTATTTTTATTATTACAACTAGTAGTAATCATTTATATTCTAGAGAATATACATACACAAGGTTATTCTCTGGTGGGACACAATAGATAGAAAATGATGAAACTGCCAAAATTTTACATTCTAACCTGAGCAATTATTTTCTCTTTCTAGGGTCCAACTGGTGTTAATGGTCCTAAAGGAGCTCGTGGTGCCCAAGGTCCCGCTGTAAGTATATTTAGGGCCATTTAGTTCAGTATTAATATCACTGTAATGATACATAAATCAGTGCAAAGTCTTAGTTTTAAGTAATGCAGGGGTGATTACATAGTTCACAATATGATACTTAAAGGGTGGGTCATGCAAATTGACACACCTAAAATAACACTTCATTAAAACAATGATTAAAAAGCATTGCCCTTATCTCCAAATGGTTCCTTTCCTTGGGTGCAATGTTAAAAAAAATCAGGTTGTAAACTTTTATGCAACTCACCTGATTTGGGTGCAATGTCACTACTTGAGTCCAATGAAACTGCGCATATTCATGAGTTACTTGCAATTCCCTGCCTCCTAGTTCCTGATTGACAAGTCTCAGTGTTACAGAACATGCTACTATGTGGACCAGTTAATTGGAGCTCTGTTACATCATTGGCCACTTTATGTCATGTGACCAAGGCGATATCATCCTGTTACATTTGCACAGGCTACCCCATATATGTATCTGATCACATGAAATCACGGAAGAGGAGGATGGGGAGGAGTAGAAGTCCACAGAGGCATGCTGTAATGAAGCCATGATGCTGCCATGTGATCAGATATATGCATGGTATACAATTTGCAAATGTAAGAAGGCTAAAGGACCCGTGATGAAGTCACCCTGGTCACATGGCATGCTGAGAAGCATGAGACATGGGGAGGAGTAAATGGGAGAGGCCAGCAGGGCACACCCCCTATGATGCCAGGTAATATAGCATAAAGTTGGGCTCTATGGGAAACTGTCACTAGCTGTATTTGTGAAAATGTGGTGACAGGTTCCCTTTAAAGTACGCTAACAAATGACCACAATAGTGAAGTGCAATAAAACATATTTGGTAAAAAATTTCCATAACAAAGCACAAAAAAGAAATAATAAATTCAATCAATGCCTAGGCATTCACTAAATTTAGTATGCCCAAGAAACATCAACATCAATAACCATTTCCTGCTAATAATAATTGCTTTGTCTTTCTTCATTTGTCAGAACTTTTAATATAGATCCTATTCCTCATTTGCCTCAAGAATATGTCATCTGTCCATATATCCTATAAGACACCCTTTTATAGGCTTATACCCATTGAATAATTAATAGCAGCTCCTGTTGTATTGTTTCAAAGTAAAACTATATTTTGAAAATTCCTGGCTAAAATATAGCTATGGTAATCTGAATCTAAATTACCTTGACCATAATGATACACCTAATAATAATGATGGTCATACAGCCACGTTTAGTAGATCTTACAGGGAGATAAGGTACTGTAGATATGCTGAAGACAGTCTTCATTACTGGGATGCTCTTAACTGTGAAACAATATAGAGCCCTCAAATGAATGAATGATTGGGTTTCTGAATGATAAATATCTTCTTTTCAGGGTGCCACTGGATTCCCCGGTGCTGCAGGCAGAGTTGGTCCCCCTGGCGCCAATGTAAGTAACTTCATTTACATGGCTTCTTTAATATATCACACATTTTTATTCAGTTGCATATACAATGAACCATATATGCAACTACTATTGTAAAAATGTAGAATTTAGAAGATATATCTAGTTTTATAAATATGTAAATCTATTTTCTAACTTCTAAATATATTTTATAGGGAAATCCTGGTCCCCCTGGTCCACCAGGAGCTTCTGGAAAAGATGGACCTAAGGGTGCTCGCGGTGATGGTGGTCCTCCTGGCCGTGCTGGTGATCCAGGTCTTCAGGGTCCTGCTGGTGCTCCTGGTGAAAAGGGAGAGCCTGGTGAAGATGGTCCTTCTGTAAGTACACATATTTTGATAATAAGTCAATTTACTGTTCGGCTTCATGCGGTCAGCTCATGGTTGCCATTGACTTGCATTACGTCTCACTTGACCATAACTGAGCCATGAACATGATAGAACGACCCGACCTATTCCGCCCTAGATTTGCGGCCTGGTTCCTATGGAGGTGGAAAAGCTGAGGAGTGCTCACCCTTCCCATCTTCAATGTGCTGCACACTTCCTTACAGTCAAAAATTTGTATCTGAATATATACCTGACAAGAGTTAGGGATAACATAATGCTCCACATTTACTAGCTACAATGGCTCAGGTGGTAAGAATAATTTGGTGTCCAAGTTTACATCTGTTTGGCCACATAGGTATACCAAAATGTTACAACAAATGGCACATATTCATGCCTCTAAGTCTAACCATCCCTATAAGTCTGATCATCCCATGGTCTATTAGTGATTTTATCTATAATTTAAACATCACACAGACCTAGGGCAACTTATAGCAAATGCCATGAACCTTGGGGAAAGTAAAACCATTTCCCAATACATTGAGTTAATGAGCTGTCAGATGATACTGAACCAAAACATATTGTACAAAAAATATTCTTCTTATTAAACATTATTCTTCTTTTTAGGGTCCTGATGGTCCTCCTGGTCCCCAAGGTTTGGCTGGACAGCGTGGTATTGTTGGTTTACCTGGTCAGCGTGGTGAGAGAGGTTTCCCTGGTCTTCCTGGACCTTCTGTGAGTATACATTTTGCAAACTTAAGAATATGACATAGCATGTCATGTCCTGATAAAGCTACTCAAGAAAAATTGATACAATCTTACAATACACTCATACATATTGTACATACTGTAAGAAATACTGTATTAGACAGAGTTATGTAAAACAGATATACAGGCAGTCCCCAGGTTACATACAAGATAGATTCTGTAGGTTTGTTCTTAAGTTGAGTTTGTATGTAAGTCGGAACCGTATACTTTATTATTGTAACCCAAGTCAAAAATTTTTTGGTCTCTCTGACAATTGGATTTTAGAAATGTTGGGTTGTCATAAGAACCAGGATAAACAATAAATCTTAATTACAGGCATCATTGACAACTGTTAAAGCTGTTTATTGTAGCCTAGGACTAAAGTACAGTAAATTACCAAAATCCAGAGGTCCATTTGTAACTAGGGGTCGTATGTAAGTCAGGTGTTCTTAAGTAGGGGACCTGTATAAGAGTTTATTGAGTACTGTCACATAAAACAGACCTTCCACCTTCTATCATCTCCTGACATCTCTAAATTGTAATGTTAATTTTATATTCATCCTAGAGGACATACCTATTTAGCCACTCCATTGTCAAAAAGTTGTGTCCCATGCATATTGGCATTGGAGCCACTGATTGGACAACCCCTTTTTCTACCACTTTAAAGAAGAACATAATGTAGTCATACTCAATTAGATCAGAACTTTAGCAGGAGTATATAATTGGTAAATGCCAAAAATGTTCTTTACAGGACCAAATATGGATAAAAGCAAATAAGTAAAATCTTACAAACATGTAAAAATAGTATCAAGACCTGATAAATATTTTATCGCATATCTCCATTTATATTCCAAAATATGAATCAATATTCTGGGTGAATAGTTTTTCTGTGAACATTTTTTCATAGCCATCTAGATTATAGACGTATGGAAATCCTGTCAATTATTGTCATTAAGTGACAACATATAAGGCGACATACAAGGGTAGTGTGTAATATTGAACACATTGGTGAATAAATTCACTTACTTTTGCTTCTATCCTGAATCTGACTTAGTTTTTCCCAATGTTTTATAGGGTGAGCCTGGAAAACAAGGAAGCCCAGGAGGCGCTGGTGACCGTGGACCACCTGGCCCTGTTGGCCCACCTGGATTAACTGGCCCTGCAGGAGAGCCTGGACGTGAAGTACGACCTTAATTTTGATACATAATAACTTATAAATTTACAACCACAAACACAACTATCAAAGTAGTATTAACCACATAATAAAAATACAGTAATATCCATTAGTTTCCCGATGGAAGTGATTCAATATTTTAATTGTGCATAAAAATTTTAACCACTATTTGAATGTGATACTGAATCAAAATAAGTGGCATGCTTACCTTGTTGGGCTGGTAAACCTACACATATACAATAAGCTGACCACATTTTAAAGGATATCTTTTCATTTTATCTGCCTACACAACACAAGAAAGTGGTATTAAATAAAAAATCATTACATACGAAAACAAATAAAAGTTATACAAACAAAAGAGGATTAACACTGAACTCAACACTATGATTTTTCTTTAGGGTAACCCTGGATCTGATGGTCCTCCTGGACGTGATGGTGCTGTTGGTATGAAGGTGAGATTGGCATTATTGGATAGCCTTGTGTAGGTTCCCTTATAACAAGATTATAACCAGTAACTTGGTTTTATGTTCTATTATGGAGCAAACTTTTTTGATATTGGTTATACTATACATATACTAATATCATCATAGTATACACCATATTAGACACAATTATTAATTATATCACATATTCAACACAAGATAATATTTTCTATTGATGCCAAACCATTTTCATTATTCTTAAAGGGTGACCGTGGTGAGACTGGTCCTCTTGGTGCTCCCGGTGCTCCCGGCGCCCCTGGTGCTCCTGGCCCTGTTGGCCCAACTGGAAAGCAAGGAGACAGAGGTGAATCTGTAAGTATCCCTTTTTTGTTGTGGGTTTTCTTTTGATAAATAATGTGTTGCATGCTTAGCAGATCATAAGAAGAAAATATATCTTGGGTATATAGTTGGGTCAGGTTTGCTTTATTATTGCCTGATGTATATGGTGCTTACGTGAATATATTTTGACCTTCTCACAATTAATTTAGTCGACTATGAAGGGAGCTGGTCACATTGTATGTACATTGCTATCTGTTGGTACTAGGGTAAATAAACTACATGTATTTTTTAAAAATAGTCAATTGCTCCTACTTTACCAACCATTACGATCAACACCTTAACATGCTGCCTGTAGATGAGAAAGCATGTTCAACTTGGTAGGTGTCCATTATTTTCAGACATTATTGTCCAACATTACCTCCTCCTGTATTTTTTGGCCAAAAATCTGTAAATATAAATAATGAATTGAATAAAATAAAACCAAAATGTTAGTGTTGCATAATTTATTATAACCTTCACACAACAAGAAAATATACGTTCTTCACATAGGATGAATTGGATTAAGTTTAAGAAAATGTATTTAATATATGTATATTTGTTTTTTATAGGGTCCTCAAGGTCCTTTGGGTCCATCTGGCCCTGCTGGAGCTCGTGGTCTGCCTGTAAGTACAAAATATTTATGTAGCGCAATTATATGGGAAACTACATGTAGAATCAAGTACAGCAGCAGTAGTTAATTAACCCAAACATTTTCAGCTAAAATGGCAGAAATAAAGTTTTTAAGTCTGCTTAACTTAATTCTAAATAGATTAATATAATTTAGCTTAGAATGTGAGATAATTGGAAGTGGTCTGTGGTTGTCCAGGGGAGTATGATTTCAAAATGAATATAAAAATGTTTAGATTACTTAAAAAAGTGTTTTACTTTCAGCTGAATCACATGTTTTAGATATACAGTACATATAGTATCTAAATCAAATTCTTCATTTTGTAAATTGATCATTACATAATGATTTGACAATATTTTCTCCATTGTAGGGTCCTCAAGGTCCTCGTGGTGACAAGGGTGAGGCTGGTGAAGCTGGAGAGAGAGGACAGAAGGGACACAGAGGTTTCACTGGTCTTCAGGGTCTGCCCGGACCTCCAGTAAGTAAAACTTAGGGCAGAAGATGCACCAAATCTATCAATCACAGTGGCTCAATCTGTGTAATAGATTTGGTGAATCTTGCCAAACATTCTAGACATTTTTCTTTTCTTTATACCACCTGCTGACTGCCAAACTTTTGGGAAAAAATAGATATTTATGGTGAAGCACAAAGAGTCTCTAAAACACAATGCTTATATAAAAATTAGACAGTGCATATTGAAAACCAGACAATCTTAAAATGCACCATATTATTAAAGTTTCCACCACCCATTTGTGTGGCATTGTAGGCCATGCCTTTTTCCATTAAGCCCCACACCCTGACTGACATGTGGTGCAAATCTATGCAAGACATGTTCAGGTTTTGTTATACCAGAATAATGTCACTATAAATCTGTCCCAATAAATGGAAAACTGTTTGCATGTGGGATAAATGGAGAAACAATTGTGGTGCATTTAGATTAGATAAATCCCATACATACCATACTAAACTAGAGACACTACTGGAGTATCCAAATGTAATAATACATATATTGAAGCAAGTTTATATTAATGCTTTTATCAAGAACCATATGCTGGTCAGCATATCCTTCGACATATTAGATTTTAGGCTGCTGGTAAAGAACATCTGATATATTGTTATCAATATTCTCATTCTGGTCATATTTTATTCTTTTTTAACTTTTTTCCATACTTTTAGGGTACTGCTGGTGATCAAGGTGCTACTGGTCCTGCTGGTCCTTCTGGTCCAAGAGTAAGTTGTGAATGAATCTAGAAATCAAAATAGTACTTGTAAAAATGTCCTTATGAACATCATCACTAAAACAACTTTACTATTATGAATTTATTTAGGGTCCTCCTGGCCCTGTTGGTCCTTCTGGCAAAGATGGTTCTAATGGTCTCCCTGGTCCAATCGGTCCACCTGGTCCACGTGGTCGTAGTGGTGAAACTGGTCCTGCTGTAAGCATACAAAACTTTAGATTTTTGTAACCATTTAATATAGTTGAATTAAGATTGAAGCTAATAATTTTTCCTGTTTGTGTTAATAGGGTCCTCCTGGTCAACCTGGCCCACCTGGTCCTCCTGGTCCTCCCGGCCCTGGCATTGACATGTCTGCATTTGCTGGTCTATCTCAACCTGAGAAGGGACCTGATCCCATGCGTTACATGCGTGCTGACCAGGCTTCTACCAATCTCCGCCAGCATGATGTTGAGGTTGATGCCACCCTTAAATCACTGAACAACCAAATTGAGAGCATTCGTAGCCCAGATGGAAGCAAGAAGAACCCAGCCCGTACTTGCCGTGACCTGAAACTGTGCCACCCTGAGTGGAAGAGTGGTAAGTAAAAAATTATCTCTCCTTAATCTTTGTTTCATTATTTTGACATTTCTCTTCATACTTCATAAGTTATTTGATTTTTGTAATGGCAGTTTCACAGAAAGAATTAGAAAACACCAGTTAGAATTTAAAGATAATTTTTATATGGAATAAATTAGTTCAATGTAGTTTATAGCAAAAATATAAGTTTAAAGAAGCAATTTTTGGTAGTACCCAGCAGATAAGAAGGTTGTCCTATCTACATTCTTTAACAATTTTACAGACCATGTAGATTTCCCCCTCCTTAACAGGACATTTTACTTTTGTCTCCATGTGATACATTCAGCTGGTGAATTAAAGTCTAAAATAAGAATCCTATCTATAAAACATTTTGACTATTCTTTGCAGGTGACTACTGGATTGACCCCAACCAGGGTTGCACCGTGGATGCCATTAAAGTCTTCTGTAACATGGAAACTGGAGAAACATGTGTATACCCCAATCCAAGCAAGATCCCCAAGAAGAACTGGTGGACAAGCAAGAACAAGGACAAGAAGCACATCTGGTTTGGAGAGACCATCAATGGCGGCTTCCAAGTAAGTATTCCTATAACCTTAACCATGAAACCGCTAACAAGTCAACTGCAGTAGTTACTTCACCATTGTAGATGGCATGTGTCTACTTAGTTCTTAATTGACCACTGACATTTATCTTCTATCTTTGCAACTACAGTTCAGCTATGGTGATGACAGCTCTGCACCCAATACCGCCAACATTCAGATGACTTTCCTGCGCCTGCTGTCCACTGATGCATCACAGAACATCACCTACCACTGCAAGAACAGCATTGCTTTCATGGATGAGTCCTCAGGCAACCTGAAGAAGGCTATCCTTCTCCAGGGATCCAATGATGTTGAGATTAGAGCTGAAGGCAACAGCAGATTTACATACAATGCCTTGGAAGATGGCTGCAAGGTAAATATAAAGAGCTAAAAATACTTGAAAATATATATTTTCAATATATATTGATATCATTAGGCTCCTGTAAATTTGCATTAAGAAAAGCATACTATATTACCTAATTAGACTATATAGACTAGCCATTGGTAGAGATAGGGATTTTACCTGTGAAGCTAAACTGCAATATTGTAGAATCAATTTCAGGAGAATCTCGGTATCTAAGCCAAGTTTACAATTGTAAGAAAGGTGTATATTAATTTCTTCATTAACTAAATATTCTTTCCAATTTTTTTCCAGAAACACACTGGCAAATGGGGCAAGACAGTTATAGAATACAGGACACAGAAAACTTCCCGCCTGCCCATCGTAGACATTGCACCTATGGATATTGGTGGAGCTGATCAGGAATTTGGCGTTGACATTGGCCCAGTTTGCTTCTTGTAAAAACCAAAAAAGTAAATAAAAATAAATAAAAACCCTAAGGACCTGAGTACTTTCCAATCACTTTTAGGACTTCTGCACTGAATGGCTGAACCGACCCCAAATTTCCATTCATCCACGCGCTTACATTTTGGACATTTATTTTGTATTGCAAGGCCAGAACTGGGCAGACTGCGGAATAAAATCATGGTATTATTTATTTATTGTCTTCCTGTAAGACCTATGGGTCAGGTGAAGGTGTGACACTAACTGGCATGATTGAAGGCCCCCCTCCTAACCTCGATGTACGAAGTGCAGTTTAAAGCAACCCTCCCCCCTCACAGTGTATTCCAGCAGAAGTACTGTGTGTCATTGAATGAAATGGTGCTATTGTTGTAAAAAAGTTTGTATTTTGTAACATCAACTGATATAAAAATAACTTTTTTGGAAAGTACAAGTTGATCTGAGCTTTGTTCTTTTTACTTTTTTATTATACTGTAGATAGCAAAACAAAAAAAAAAAGTTCCAGGATTTGAAGTTCGTCTGCCCTTTATTTCCAATATGAGATGGAAGGAAGTTTAGGGCAAAATCTAAAACTTCCCAGGTTTAAGCTACCTCACACTAACTAAACAACTTTAAAGATACAAGTTTAGTCTCGAAGCTGAACTAAACACACAGTAGATGCTACAGACATGGATGGAGAGATCATGGCTTGTTACATCAAGATAAGGTGCTTCCCTAAAGCTTCTGGGTTGAATATTTAGTAGAAGACTAAGAGAAGGAACAAAGATCAAGGATCATGAGGAATCAGTGAAATAGAGAATGGTGACTTAAATGTTACTATTTTATGGTGGAATGTGGACAATGCCAAAGTTTAGCAGCTAGAGACATAACAATCAGTATTGTAGTGGGCAAGTGGATGATTTATACTATTTAGGTCAAAGCCATTCAAAATTATATCTTTGTTATTTTCCCAATTATGTATGTAAATTGTTGATTCCTGAATTTCTATCCTAAAAGTATAAGTATTTCTGACTTTAAGGGACAAACAGGTAGATATTTTGGCCAGAGGGGGTTGGGGGGAGGGGGATCAAGACCGAAATGGATTAAAATAAGAATATGTACTATTTTGTATATGTAAAATAGATATTTTTTTTTATTTTGCAATACTGATTTTCAGCATGGTAGGCTAGTAAACATGTCCAACACCAACACTAATCTTTCTTGTGAAATAATTGTCTTACTGTACCTTTTTTTCTCATTTTCCCATCCCTCCTACTCTTCCGCAATAAAGATAGAAAGCTTTTTCTATAAAAAAAAAAATAAAACCCGTTTTGTTTGATTTTTTTTTTCATTTGTATTAAATTCCATCCTATGATGTAATCTTTGTTGAATGATGTTAATCTTATCTGGGATATTTCATGACAGAACGAAACAACACAAATAAAAATTTTAATTAAAAAATAATTCACAAGGCTTTTCATTTCTAATTTATTTTGTTCTGCCAGATCAACCTTTACGTTTAGAGATCTGTAACATAAATTTAGTAACATAAGAGAATGCTAGCGAATGCTAAATCTCTTTAATATGTTGACTAAAGGTAAATATCCCCTATTCCATAGCCTTCATATTGTGGTCCTTAAATCTTGCAGCGCTGGAATAAGCTCATTACATTGCATCCATTTAGCTGCTATTGGTGGGATGCCCTTTCTGGCTATACACTTTCCCAAAATCCCCACAATTGCAGGGTCAATCATGTTTATGGAGCTGGAGATGTGGTAGGTGTCCTTTGTGTTAAATCCTGACTCTACAACATCTAAATACCTATACATACAGAAATTTTCCAAAAATGACCATCACTACACCAATAAATACACATTTTAGCTGAAAGTTAGCAGGGGACAATGTAAACATGTTTTGTAAAATAAGTAAGTTTGGTGTTAAATAAAAAATTTTTTTATTTTATTTGTATTTTTCACACTTTTTTCCGAAGCACAAAAGGACAGAGAAAATCTTTCCCGAGACAAACAAACCAGTGTTGATTGTATTTGAGAAATTAGTGTGGCTGATTAAAAGTGAACCTGTCACCAGGAATGTCATTTTAGCTGGTGATTGGTTCCAATAGCCTTTGTTATGCTGATTTAGAATTCTTCCTGTTAGAATTCTGAATCATTTCAGTAGTTTATATGAGTTTAATTCACAGTACCTGGCCCCCTGCTGGAAGGAGGAGAGGGATGAGTCTGCATCTGAGGTTGTGTGTGCCTGTGTCAATCTCCCTCCCCCCTCACTTCCTGTTATGTGCATTGAGCAGGCAGGGGAGGGAGAGGGATGGTGTGGAGTAGAGAATGAATGCATGACACAGGCACACACAGGCTGCAGCTGCTCCTCCTTGGGACTCAGCACATGCTGCTGGCAGGGAGCCAGGTAATGTAAATCAAACTATTGTAAAGTACTGCATCGGCATGATTCAGAATGCTGACAAAGTCAGTTTTAAAATCAGTATAACATAGGCTACTGGAACCTGTCACCAGCTGAAAAATCATATTCCTGTTGACAGGTTAGCTTTAAGAACACATTTTTGTTTAACTCATTCATTTTTATTTATTTTTTTACACTTTCACAGAAGTGACCATTTTTAATTACTGTCCTCTGGCACTCCAATCTTTTAAGAAAAAAAGACAACATAAGTCTGTTAGTAAATATAATATAATACAATTGATACGTCATTATTTTGTTAAAAAGTGAAAACTTAAGAGCTACAACCATCCTTGTAAATATATCTAAATGATTTATATTCTTTTAAAATAGTTTTCATAAAATTATGACTCATTGTATACGGTATTAAAGCATCCATCATATCAGTAATACTGGGATTTTCAATTGTATTTGCTCATAAGACTGTGCATATACTGCAATCTCCTTTCCGATCATACAATTTACTAGCTTGTTTACCACTTGACCTCACATTCACTATTCAACAATGGTGAGCAAGCTTTCTCTGAAGATCTAGTGTCTAGACTAATTCAAAGCTGCAAAACTATAAAACTTGATTACTCCTAGGTAAAATTCTTTGCAAAATGGCTAAATGGAACAGCAACAAATCAATGCCATTTAATTTTCAGATGATTTTGTAAACAGTGGCTTTTATCAATAATACTGCTTACAGAGAATATTTATCCTGAAAATGACCTTATTTAAAAAAAATTATTACTAATTTTTGTATTTGTATTTCATACAAAAAAAAATCAAAAAAAAAAAAGCACAATCCATAAAATTAAAAATGTCATTTACAAACTACATAGGCTTGCCATCCTCCATCTACAACTGACAAGGGCCATAATCAAACCGATAAAGCTATTAGCTGTCAGCCACAGGAAACAATTTTAACTAATTTAAAAATGGTTTCTTTATTACAAAGTACTACAGTACAGTAATATCAAGAGAAAGGCTGAAACATGCAAATTCTGTAGAGATTTTAATAAAAGGACATCTACCACCAGATTTACTGGTGGTAGAATGTCCCCAATGTAATGCTTGTTACCTTAGGGGTTAACCGGAAGCGTTTTTATCTTCTTGTACATCCGTTTTACCGCAAAAACAACTGATTGTAGTTCAGGCCTACAACAGCCAAGCACCTCTTGTACGTCCCCTTCATAAAAATTCATGCTTTGAACCTCCAACAAGATGCAGACAGCCGGTGCCCACTTCCTTAAAAAGATGCTCCAGTGAAGTACAAGACAGCCAGTATTGCATTTTTTATGTAATGCTTCCTGAAAGTTTCACATGAAGTCACATAGTGACATCATGTGATCTGGTAAAAATTACATGGATTTGTGTAGTTTAGTAAAGGTCTCTATCTCTTCTGGCTGAGCACAAAACTTATCATAGCTATTGATGATGATAAGAGAGGTTCTGTCATACACTAATATGGATGGATATAACAAGTCAGCCTGATGCTTGTATACCAAACAGAGATAGAACAACCTACAGTTGTTAACAATGCAAGTTGAGAACTGTGAAGGCTAAACCTTACTGTTTATTACCAAGATCTGTGACTTATCGATGTGCTGTTCATTACGCATAGCTTAAATGTAATGTGCACAGCCTGTTAAAGTATCTAACCGACACTAGTGCTTCTAGTTTTTTTTTTAATCTTAAATGTGTAAAGAAAAAGATCATCATGTAATGCTGGTTATTGATGGACTGAAACTCATGTATATACCATATATACTCGAGTATAAGCCGACCCGAGTATAAGCCGAGACCCCTAATTTTACCACAAAAATGGGAAAACCTATTGACTCGAGTATAAGCCGAGGGTGTAGTATACAGCCAGCTAGCCCCCTGTAGTATACAGCCTGTCCCAAGTAGTATACAATCAGCCTGCCCCCATGAAGTATACAGCCTGCCCCCATGAAGTATACAGCCTGCCCCAATGAAGTATACAGCCTGCCCCCATGAAGTATACAGCCTGCCCCCATGAAGTATACAGCCTGCCCCAATGAAGTATACAGCCTGCCCCCATGAAGTATACAGCCTGCCCTCAGTATAATAAAAAAATAAACTTAATACTCACCCTCCGATGATACTCACCTTTGATTTGAAGTGGCGGCTCCCGGTCCTCGGCGGCGGCTCCTGGTCCTGGGCGGCGGCTCCCGGTCCTGGGCGGCAGCTCCCGATCCATTGTGGCGGCTTCTCTCTTCGATCTTCACGTGCCGGCAGTCGCGTCCATGCGACTTGCCAGCGGGCGCACAGTGCGATGCGGTGGTGTCGCCGCTGATGACGTCATCAGCGGCGACACCGCTACATCATATTGTGCGCCCGCCGGCAAGTCGCATAGACGCGACTGCCGGCACGTGAAGATCGAAGAGAGAAGCCGCCGCAGAGGATCGGGAGCTGCCGCCGAGGACCAGGAGCCGCCGCCGAGGACCGGGAGCCGGAGGGTGAGTATTAATTTTTTTTTTTATTAACTCATGTTTTTTTTTTTATTAACTCGTGTATAAGCCGAGATTAGGTTTTTCAGCACATTTTTTGTGCTGAAAAACTCGGCTTATACACGAGTATATACGGTACAAATACAACCTGTATAACAACAAAATTGTGTTCATGCCCTTGTTCACCTATGACCAAATAAAGCTGGTTTGAAAAACTGCTAACAAATCATGGATATGCTTGTCCTAATTAGCTGGTTTTTGCACAGCGCCAGCCCGACATGTTGCAGACATGTTGTTATGCACAGCCTAGTTCCCAATGTCTCTGCCCTGCATGGAGAACTGCTGTGATCAAGCTTGAAAACTGCAGCTAAGGAGGGAGACAGAGGGTAGAGGGTTCCCTCTGTCACCTCCCCAGGTCCCTCACAACATGATCGAAAGTTAAAATATAGGTTTACAAAAATATTTTTTTTTTGTAAGCCCCCTATATTATACAGTATATAGTTTTCCAAGATGTCCCATTTTGCTGCCCTTCCCGGTCTCCCGTCTTCTCTACGGGTGCCAGTTTGTTCTTCAAACACATCTTCCGGCTGCATGGACTCCTGCTGCATATCGTGTCTGACCGAGGGGTCCACTTTTTGTCCAAGTTCTGGCGTTCCTTGTGTAACCAGCTGCAAGTTAATCTTCTGCTTACTACCCTCAGTCGAACGGTCAAGTAGAAAGGGTGAATCAGATTTTGGGTTGTTACCTCCGCCACTTTGTTTCTGCCCGTCAAGATAACTGGGCTGATTTGGTTCCTTGGGCTGAGTTCTCCTATAACTCCTTGGACTCTGGATTTGCTGGTGCAGCTCCGTTCTTTGTGGTCTACGGAAAAATCCCTTGTCCTCCTCTTCCACTGTATTCTCCTTCTGATGTCCCTGCGGTAGAGGATCTGGTGGAGGACCTTAAGTCAATTTGGGAGCAGACCAGTCAGTCTCTTCTCCGTGCCGCAGACCGCACCAAGATTCAAGCGGCATCCTCCTCCTGTCTTATCTACAGGTGACAAGATGTGGTTATCTTCCAGATATGTACGGCTGAAGATGCCAAGCTACAACCATGTGGCCTACAAACTCTGACTCCCTCCATCCATGCACATCCCAAACTCCTTCCATGTCTCCCTCCTGAAGCCTGTCTTCTTGAACTGCTTCTCTCAGCCGTCAATGCAGTTAAGGAGGTTCTGGATATGAAGACCGTGAGAGGTAAGTGGTTCTTCCTTGTAGACTAGAAGGGTTCGGGCTCGAAGAAAGATCCTGGGAGACAGAGGAGAATATTCTGGATCGTAGCCTCCTCCAGAGGTTAGCCCCCTCTCTGTGGTGCACCCCCCGCCCAAACTCACCTCTTCACGCTCCTGCTCCCATCGCTGATTGGCGCTTGCACTTCTGGGTTTCCTTCAAAGGCCAGCTGTTCCCAGGGTTCCCTGTCGGATCTTAAATCTTTGTGTGAAGTGAAAGCCCATCTCATTCCCCTTGCTCATTACTCTGTGAATAGTAAAGTAAGGCATTGAATTGCATGAGTAGATATTTTGCTTTAATTGCTGCCTTTGAGGGACACAGATAAGACAGCAGCTACATAAAGTACGTGAGATGACATACTAGCTCCCTGCCCTTGTAGAGAGGCCTGCATCTCCTCTCACAAGCTGCCAGGGGAGGGGTGACCAGTGACCTCCTGATCCTCTCAGCAACTTTAGGAACTGAGGAGATTTATCACTAGTCCTATGTAGCTTCTTGGCATATAATTGTTGCAAATTTTCATGCAAACATTGTATTTGCATTTTTTTAAGCAAAAAAGAGGAAACTCTAAAGTCACACAATGGCAGAAAAAATGCACCACAGAGTGTGCAACACCACATTTTTCAACTGAGAATTTTCAAAAGAACGCAAGTTTAATCGCAATAGGAGGTGGTGTATGTGGGTCCATTGCTACTACAGGGGGAGATTTATCTCAAACTAGCACAATTTTGAGGTTTTTGCTCAATTTTATGTTTTAGGTATCTGAGAATTTCCTATGTAAAAACATTGCAAAAAGGCAGAAATTGAGCAGTCTATTCACATAGAGCACACACAGCTGATAGTCACATCAGAAGGCATTTAACACTGCACATACACCAGAATATAAATCTGACTGGTGGAAACCTGCCAGTCTAACACATAGGGGGATATTTATCATACGCTGGCGCTCGTGCCGCTGCAAATTTGCAGCCCGATACATCAAGAGGCTTTTCACGTATGAAAAGTCGCCGGCAGCAGTGAGTGCGCCGGCCCACTCCCGTCCGGCCGCGCCCCCCCTTCACGCCCCACTGGCATGAGGGTGGCGGATTGGGGAAAACAATCGCAAAAGCTAGCAATAAGCTAGCATTTGCGATTATTTCAGGGCCTCTGCGCCACTGGCGGTGCGCAGAGGTCCTGATAAATATCCCCCATAGACTACTGCTCAAAATCATGCCTAATGATAAATCTCCCCCTGAGTGCTTAAGTTTACAGGCATGGAGATTGACAATGTAGGGTTAGGGGCAATGCTTTCTAATGGTTAAAAGTTTAAAGGGGTTATCTGGATATAAAACTTTATTTAGGGCGGGCTGGGGTGCGCTATTTAAAAAATAATAAACCTGTACTTACCTCCTCCAGCGCCGATGATGTCCTGCATGGTGTCCGTTTGCTCCATGCCTATTCGTCCCTATCTCTCAGCGTTGTACGCGCTGGGAGATAGTGTCGGCTTGGAACTTCCAGCCGGCAGGAAGATCCCTGTGCGCCCTTGTTAACAAATTCGGCGCACAGATGAAATGGACCGTGCCGCGGTCCATTTATTTATCTATTTATTTTTAAATAGCCCACCCCAGCCCTGCCCTAAGTAAATTTTTATACCCGGATAACCCCTTTAAGAAAATATATTCAATATTCAATCTCTGAAATCCCCCTTTAAGAATAGATACCATGAAACCAGAATATATAACTATTCTACTTATGGAGTAAAAAGTCTTTTTTTTGTGTGATTCAGATTTTACCATTCATAAAACTAATAATACTATGGAATATAAAACACTAAATATGATTTTCAAAAAATTAAATTATTGCACAAGAACATCTAATGAATCTAGCCTTGATTTTGTACAAGGACAACTAATGGATGCAGAAATGTAGTAAACATTTGAAAAGCATTTTTAAACTCAATTGATTATTTTCCAGCCTTTCAGAGTGCCAACATTAAACTTTGCTTAAGTAACCAGCATACAGCATACTGTCCCTGTGCAGTTATTGCCAAAGAAATAAATAAATGTATCATAGGGGCATGGCCTGGTGATGGAAGCGTGAGGCAGCAACCCTGCTGAGCTCCCGCTCTGCGCTAGGGATATCCAGTATATGGGAGCTCATTTATTAAGGGCCCCGCGGACCGCACTTTCATCGGACATCCCAGCAATTTCTGTTTTGCGCCACTGGGACAGGGATATAAAAGTGGTTTTTGGCACAAGAGACTGGCTTTCATGTGACACAAATTGGGGGGTTGGGCCGTGGGACGATCCGACGGATTTGGACAAACCGTAGGAATTAATCAATGCACGACACATGCACGATCTTCATGAATCATGGCAGAGTTCACCCTCGTCGGACAGTCCGGATCGGGGATTGTGCAGGGACCGGGTAAGTAAATGTGCCCCATTATATCAGATATCAGAACTACATATGTGGATGCCACATAAAGGACGACTCCTGGGGCTACCTCCACACCCACGAGTTGCTCAGGCTCTAGCGGAATGGACTGCTTCTTCACGTGACTTCAGACCCAGATCCCACCATTGCCACTCAAGGCCTACACAAGAGGTCCTCGTTCCCATTCCCTATGGAATCCTCCCAGAGGCACATAGAGGATACAGTTGAACATCACTCTGCTCAGCTGCCGACGCACTTGACTCATTTAAAATCAATGACTGATCGCCTGGAAGACCTCGAAAATAAGGGTCACAGGAATAACATACGGATTGGGGGTCTCCCCGAGATGATTGGGACACCTTCATTACACAAGTTGTTCCATTGCCTTTTAGACGTTCCCCTGAATACACCACTGGAACTTGACAGAACTCATGCTTTAGGCCCATATGTATAAAATCAAGGAAGACACCGTGGCCAAAGCCCATAGAGATGGAAATCTAAGCTCCCTGGGAACTGCAATCCATTTGCTCTCTGATCTCTAGAGACTCTACTGACAAAAAAGGCTCTTCAACCCCTCCTGGATTTGCTGTGGCTGAAAGAATTATAGTACAAGTGGGGGATTCCCTTTCGCCTGCAAATACGCCAGAATGGCCAATTAGTGGCCAACCTTTGCAGCGGCATTGGAGCTTCCGGAGGGCATCATCCCCTTCTCTCGCTATCAGTGGAACCAACCACCAAGACAACAGCTTAATCTGACCTCGAGAACACTCAGGTGATCTTCAGAATCCAGAATACGGGAGCCCTCCGCGGCCCCACCGATCTTATACCTAGCAGTGCCTGTTTGTTTAATCCCATGGGACATAAAGCCTCCACTCTACGCTAGAGGGTGAACTCTTCCTAGAGGCCTGCGACGGACGTTCATATAAATTCCCGCAGTTGAGTTTTACTATTGTACTCATATAGCTTGAATCAATAGCCCAGGTATTTTATGTCACATGCCCCCGTAGCTTACATCTATAGGTAGCTATTGATAATGTGCTGGTGGTGTTCCCCAACCCATCGGAGGTACGTTCTGTGGAAAGCCCGCACTCGACCGGGGTGTTGTGACCAGCCGGTCGGCTCGCAACTGATTACTATTTTACCCCACCCTAAAGTTTTGATTGTTTTGGTCGTGTTCTATACTTTCCTTGTTTGCTCATTATTTCCCTTTTTTCCCCCTTGGTTTTCTACGCTAACCACTCTCACTGTCTCTTCTCCTCCCACACCTCATTAATACCCTCCCAACCCAG
The DNA here is from genome assembly GCF_040894005.1 of Engystomops pustulosus. NCBI lineage: Eukaryota > Metazoa > Chordata > Amphibia > Anura > Leptodactylidae > Engystomops > Engystomops pustulosus. The sequence continues at coordinate 57,485,479 of NC_092412.1, read as the reverse complement.
TGTCTCCCTGGGTTTCTGTCTGGTCATACTCCCTCCCTGTGTCCGATCCCACGCCCATTCAGTGTCTCATGGAATGTATAAAAAGCAAGTCCATCTCCTCATGGAGAAGCACTTCTAAACTGGACATGTACCCCAATTTCGGTATCACTATTTTGTCACATAGTACCATAACACTAACCCTGAGGCACACTCTAAGGAGGTCTCCGGGGGGCCACATAGGTCATTGTCGCATACAGTTCTGGACACCCAGAACCCCAGGTCCTTAGGGGAGATACCTCTTCCTTAAACTGAAGATCCACACTATTATTTATACAGTGGTAAAATGTTACCTGCCCAATAAACAACCTGTTCCTGCCTGCCGTGCTATCCTAAGTGCACTGGTAGAATTTGCTGAGGGAGTAATTGTAATAGGGGGTGACCTTAATTTCCCAACAGACCCGAAACTGGATTCCTCCTCAAGTAGCAGTAGTGTCCACCTGGCATTCTGCACCCCACTGATAGGGACTCTTCCTTTTTCTCTTCTTCGCATAACTTGTATTGATGCTTTTTTGGATATTCACATGGCATTGGCATTGCATCCCTCCGTGATGATAGGCAATATAGTCTTAGCAGCTCATGCTCCTATATAGACCCAATATGTGCAGTGGTATTAAAATCCACTATAGATCGCTTCCTGACAGCACACTCTGGTGACTGAACGCCACTACCCTAGCAGTGAAAAATGCCCAAAAGATTTCTTTGGAGTGGGGAGGAGGGGGTATACTAGACATGGAACCCAGCTGAAGAAATAAAAGGCGTAACAAAGCATGCTTAGCTCCAGATCTCTTAGGGAAACACACAATAAAAGAGAAGCCTTACATAACCTCCTTGACAAGAAACATCTTAAGCACAGGACACAATTCTCTCAATATATGTATGAGCACTCAGACAGATGAAGACTGCTCAGAAACTGCTACCGCTTTGCATTGCGAAATATAAGACAAAGATTCAGATGCCCAACGTTAGGTTTACACATAAGCATACTTGGTGGTAGATTTCCTTTAAGTTATATTCAAAGATATAGGCCCGGAATGCTGCCCTCCATTATGCATGACGACCAAGTGGGCGTAACAAGCTGACCATGTTGGTCTCCTGGTCCAAAGCATTTTATCTATCGACGCAGAGAAGGAATTCGATAGGGTACACTGGGGCTTTATGCAAACAGCACTTAAACAGCTGGGCATAGGTACCAATTTCCTGAGTAAGTTCACTGCTTTATATACAAAGCCATCTGTATATGTTCTTCCTGTCTGATTCAATCCCCATACATATCGGCACTCAACAGGGTTTCCCGTTATTTCCTCTACTGTATGCTATCGTAATGGAGCATTTGCCTTGGCAATACGAAGGAATACCCACATTCAGGGATACCCATTGTAAGGCAACTTTATAAGCAGATGACCGGCTTCTATATGGGGCACATTTACTAAGGGCTGTGCGCCAGTTTTCTGTCGGACTTTGCACATTCTTTTAGGTAGAAACTGTTTGCACAGGTATTTAAGAAGTGTCTGCGCCATATTTGCACTGAAGGGGGTGTCCCAGTACTGAGTTGGACCAAGCACCAGATTTAACATGCAAAGTCCTATGTTGAAGGATACAAATGGGCTTTGACCCTTTAATGATTGCTCGATTGGCACTGAAAAAGGAAACGGTGGGTTGCAGCTGAACTACACTTTTCTGCGATATTTATCATGGGTCAAAACACCCGTGACTCAGACCTTGGACAATTGCTCGCACTACCCCTGCGATGCCATAAAAACATGGCATAAATGTCCTGTGATAATTCCTCACTCACCCTTCTTCTAGACAACCCTGGACTTATCCAGGACTATCTGTTCTTTACATGGCATGGTATTCTTAACATTTTCACTCTGGGGCCCTGCAAGGACTCTGTTTTATTATATGTTTATGACCACTATTTCTATGTTTCCTAACTCGGTTAATTGGGAAAACCTTAAATGAAAATATATTGAATATAAACTTTTATTTGCTGTTAATGGAAAAGTATAATACTGTTAATATTATGATCACACTCATTTATATTGTGGGCTCTCCTACCCCCTCATATTGTTGTCCCTGCTCCTTATCCTTTCCTTGTTTTAAATCAATTAAAAAAATAATACTTGCCTGTCCCTGTTCCCCTGCAGCTCTCCTCTTTTCATCTTCCTCTGTGATGTTGGCAGATGATAGCATTATCACTCCAGACATGCCGGAATCACAGCTACAGGAGAGCAAAGATGATCTAGAGAGACGATTGCTCCCTGATCATCATGATATTCAACTGTACCTGTGCCCAAGGGACACAGATAGACTTTAAGTCAGGACATCAATGACAGGGACAGAGCCAAATGGCGTTTGGGGCCCACCGGTGATTTACCCGACACCCGTGACCCAGTACGACCATGCTTAATACTATACAAAGGATTTTGGAAATTTCCGTGGAAAAATTGTCGTTTTGATGTCAAATGGTCTCAAGTAAATGTCCCCTTGTGGGACAAAGTACTTTAGAAAATGTTAAAAAAAAGGTTTGATTTTAAAAAAGTCTAAAGAAATGTATATTCTGGGAAAATATGCAAATACGTTTTCAAGAATGTGAAAAGGAAAACCACGCTTCTTTTGCTACCTTGTACGACAGCCCCATGATTTACCTGCTTAAAGGAAAACTCCCATTTGATTTGATGCATTATGAAGCAACAATACCTTGGGACTGCTGTAGCTCGATGCAGGATCATATCTTTGAGCTGAGTGGTTTTGCTGAAAAAATTATAACATTCAGGATCTTGGGAAAGCTGGGTCAGGCTGACACGAGCTTGTAATTACAAATGGAGGTTGGTCAAGACATGACTAATCAACCTGAGCTGGATCACTCATATAGCAGCTGGGGGATGGTGCGGCAATTGATTATTCTGCTTTCAGGCACACCCCAGGGATTACATCATCCTCTCCTGCAGTGAATATCTAATGTACTAGGAGAAAGGCTGAAGGAGCCATAGAAGCGACAGAGCTTCATTATCATAATGTTACATCTGTTTTATCAGCAATACCACTCAGTACAGGGATTAACCAAGATATGATCCTACATCAGTGCAGCTACAGCATTGTCAAGGTGTGTTTGCGTCACAATGTATCAAATGAAAAGGTAGGTTTCCTTTAAGATACATATTTGAAAAAAGGATTAATTGTGAATTTATGCAATTGAAAAAGGTGAATGGCAAGGATCCATGGCTTACAGTGAAAAATCGCTACAGCGGACTATGCACACTGCCATTTTGTCCCTCTTTGTCTTCCTGAAAAGTTGGGAGGAATATGCCGGAGTGTCCAATGCACGTACTATATCACAAAAAATGCCAAAAGGACAATTTAACCCTTTTTGTGCTAACTAAAATTTAACTTTTATTTTCTAAGTTTAAAATATTGGTAAGAGTACAATGGTGTTTTGGCTCAGTATTTTTGTTTTAAAATATATCAAGGAGTAGGGACCATGCCACTTGAAATTTTTATCTTTTTATCTCCTTAAGAGACTATTTCCTATACAAGGGTCTGCATATCGCTATTAGCCCAATATTCAGTAGTTTTTAGTGTTCACTCAGACCCTGTTCAGGGCACCTAGATAAATTGCTATTTCTTTCTTTGTTCTAAAGGTAATTATTAACCCATATTATCCTCTATATATTAAAATGGAGTTAACCCAGCTACAAACAGGTTCAATTATTTGTCTCAATGCGTGTACTCAACACTCAATATTACACCACAGTTTTAATTTCCTCAACACACATCTCTGCTGCATACTTAATACACAGAGTGAGGGGGATTTCTCAGAAGAGTCCGAGTTAAAACTGTTCTAGGTCCTAATGGAAACCAATCAGAGCTCAGCTTTCATTTTAGAAACTGTTGTGGAAAACTGAAAGCTGAGTTTTGATTAGTTACCATCGGAAACAAGAATCTCCCCCAGTAATGGTATGCTCTTCTTCCCCTCACACTGAGTCTTGCACAACACTCAAACAACAAACACAAGTGTAAGGCAGCTTGGCTCCTCCCACACACATGACTGATCACATGACCGTGACATCATCATAGGTCCTTTAGCTAAACCCAAGTACCTGTCTCGGGGTCACGTGATCACGCGCTTCCATACTCCCCGGGCTGTTACCCCGTTGTTGTGTAGTCCCGGATCCCTGTATATCCGGAGGAACACCCGCTATCCCTGTAGCTGGCCGGCAGGTAAGTAACAGCGGTCATGTGACCAGTGTGCGAGCTATGCAGAGCGCCCCTCTATGAGCAGTACTGCACTGTGTCTCCCCTATGTGGGGCTTTTATGTAACAGAACTCTCCTTACATGACCTCTCTGTTGCCAGACCCCTCTTACACCCTATACACTAGGGTCTTTGTAGCTGTAAAGGGCCGGGAGTTGTCTTCCGGTTAGGAGCACGTTCACACGTTACGCTGTGAATACGTTTTGAGGAGGTGAAACTCTTCCCCGAACACGCACGTGACAACACCATAACACTTGCGTTCAGTACACATCATAGCTACTTTTACTTCTGTGTTAGGGGAGCTGTTCCACCTGATGCGCTTGTAATGCGTTTCAGAACGTGTGAACATTGCCTGAGTACCTGACCATAAGTCCTACCCAGAGCTCTCCCTTTGAATGAATCAGCGCTGCCTTGATGGACTATGACTCCATTCACACCACACACACACATAAGCACCAGGTACAAAGATGAATTCCTGCCTGTGATTGAGACATAAAGCGCTCACATATCACAGTAATGTGCCTTTTATATCAGGTAGATGTACGCTAATGTATTATTATGTAGGGAGCCTCTCTGGTGCGGTAGCCTGAGATAAGTCCGATAAAGGTGCCGCTCACTAAGCTCTGTGCTCCACCTAAGTAAATGTATAACCTTTGCATCGCCTCCCTTATCTAGTCACCAGGAAAGGGATCAACCTCAGGCAGTCACGCTGTCTCTGAGGTCACTTCAACACGTGCTTGGTCCTAAAGGGACCTGATACAGTCCCTTTAAGGACACAGCCCTTTTCTGTGTTTGCTTTATTAACCCCTTTCAAAGTTCCCAATTTTTTTTTTTTTAAATTCTTATACAGAGCTGTGGGCAAAAAAATTGTACTTCCTAGCAATGGTATTTTAATATTCCATACTGTGTACTGGGAAGCTGGAAAAAAAATCTGGTGAAATTGGCCAAATAACACTTTTGCGCCATTTTCTTTTGGCCTTGTTTTTATGGTTTTCACTGCACGCTCCAAATGACACCCCTCCTTTAATCTTTGGGTCAGTACCGGGATACTAAATTTATATAGGATTTATTATTTCAGTTTCAGTAGAAATGCAAAAAATGTAAATCTTTTGTACAGAAATCAATTCTTCATGCGGCCGTATTATGAGGCGGATAACTTTCATATTTCGGTGTACAGAGCTGTGTAAGGTGTCATTTTTAGGAGACTGTACGGCCTTTTGATCACTTTTTATTATAATTGCAATATTTCAAAATTCGGGCTATTTTCCGTTACAGGGTTCACCGCCGGGTATTTTGATAGACACTGGACATTTTTCGTTTGTGACCTTCATGCACCTGCTGCCGCTCCATGATGTTGGGGAACGTCGGGGTGCAGCAACAGGTTAAAGGGAACAGGGAATCGGCTGAAATCGACCTAATACACCACTACCAGTATGTTGCCAAAAAGCTTAACATCTTCCAAATCAAGTTTCTTTCATGGTGGAATCACACAGAAAATTAACTTGTGAGCTGTAGATTTGGTATTATAAAATCATGGAGGGGAAGTGTCTAGCACTAAATGGAAGTTTTTCTTGCCTTAGGCCCCTTCCACACTAGCGAGTGTGATGCGATGAACTTGCGTCACACTCGCAACGCAAGCTGCCGGGAACGCACGGCCCGAACGCTGCACCGCGGGAGTGAACTCAGCATGTCAGTTCACTCCCGCGGTGCAGCGTTCGGGCCGTGCGTTCCCGGCAGCTTGCGTTGCGAGTGTGATGCGAGTTCATCGCATCACACTCGCTAGTGTGGAAGGGGCCTAAGACTACCATGGGATTGATGGCCATGTGTTCAGGGACTCCCTAACCGACTCACTGGAAATCTGGTGAATAATGTCCATCACAGCAGAGAATGTTCTGATTTTCTGGATGATTCCCTGACACTGGATGACAAAGCTACGTTTACACGTGGTGTTTACATTGCATTTTGAAACGCAATACAATAGCTGTTAAGAGATTTGCCTAATTACATTCCAGTTTACAGTTGCGTTTACAAAAGTGTTAACAAAACACTAACATTAATGTGATGTTAATGCATGTGTAAATGCCAATGTTAATAGCAATGTAATTAAGTAAATCTCGGCACCTTGGTTCTTGCATTGAGTTTCAAAACGCAATGTAAACGCCATGTCTGAACACAGCCTGAAAGGAACATCATCTGGAAGGCGTTATTTTGCTTCTCGATATGCTAGCAGTGGTTTAATGGGTAATTTTCTGCTGACAGGTTCTCCTTAAGCTTGTAGTACAACACTATTTCCTGTGCGCTCCACATATAGTAAATCACCGGAAATTCAAATGATATTTCTTTTGCAGAATATAGTCCTAGCTCTCTGGGACAGCTTTATCACAGCTGTAGGACTCCTTGTCAGACACTGCCCTCTGCATATAGCCTGTATCTATAAGTGGATCGCATATTGAGCAGTAGGATCAGAATAGGAGGACACCTTCCACAAGGATTGTTGCTGTTCATATGGATTGAGAAAGGATCCTGTACAGACCCAGTATATTTCTGTATACATAATTTTAACTTCTGAAAAAGTTATTTTGTTGGAGCTCTTCTTTGCGATATAAATCCGTCCCACCAGGTGTTTTGTTGTTTCTTTGTCTGCAATATGCTGACTCGGCATAGCTATTGTTACTCTACTTTATGGACGCGATTCGCGGTTTTCATTTTACACTTATTTTTGAGCGTCTTTTCTACCTTTCTGAACAGATGCTGAACGCAAAATATGGGGTCAGTTATGTCTGCCTACGCTGGTCTTGTAACCTCCCCGAAGCCAAATAGCTGCTCACATGTGGAGGATGATGACGATTTGTTGGATGGGAAGGACAGAGAAGAAGATATTGCTCAATTTCCTTATGTCGAGTTTACAGGACGGGACAGCATTACTTGCCCATCTTGCCAGGGGACCGGATGCATTCCGACAGGTAGATGCACAATCTCCACTACAAGGTTACTTGTAAGAAGTATATATGTGCAGTATAATCTATTAGGTCATCAAGTTTAATACAGCCTCTTTACCTCAGGCCCATGTATAATATATACTCCTATGAGGTACATCAGACAAAACCTTTAATTTTTTGCCCCTTTCATATCCATGCTTTCATTAAAATTTTTGAGTTAGGGCTAAACACATGCCTGACAATGAATTCCGTGTGGCGGCTGGATTTCAGGGACCGAACACTGTGCCGACTCGAAGTATCATAGTTGTATATGGTGCAATGATTTCCTGCATCCCATCGAGAACGGCAGCCTTCATGGTTCTACGGGGAAACCTATATATCCTGGTGTTCGGTCTGTGAAATCCGCCCACCACATTTTGGTTTTGGAGATTTTGTAAAGTGAATCTACATCATGTTTATATGATATATATTCAGATCTGTGGCTTCCCAGCGACTGTAAAACTACAACTCCCAGCATGCGCTTCAACTTCAGAGTCAGCCATAGATGATTAGAGCGGTTATTTAAGATTAGAAAAACATGGCTGTTCTCTTCCAGAAACGGCGCCACCACGGTTCACAGGTCTTGTGTAGAATTCCTCTTCACATGAGTGTAGCAGAGCCTCTGTACCAGGCACAGCCTATGGGCAGGGTGCTGCTATGTCTGGAAGTTACCCGATTTGTATTTTTAATTCTGGGGCAACTCATTAAAAAGTATTTTTCTATCAAATTGAATTACTCTATTAATACAAAATTCTGCCATTTTGTAATCAACATTATTTAAATTCTATACCTAATTAGCAGTTCGTCAGTGAGAACTTACCTCCATAGATGTATATACTAACATAGTTATGTTAATAAGGTGTTAATCTTATTCTACAAGTTGACACACACTTGCATCAGTTCCCAATATGGTTTTGATGAATGAACCATTATAATGTTAGAATTACTATGTGTTCATAGTCTTACACAAAACCGCAGTTGTTAAATGTTATGTAACTTTCTCTCCGGGGCTTGGTGTCCTATCTAAGGTGTCTTACAGGTGAGTAGGTGATCCTAGTCTTTGTTGTACACAGACCCATTGTATTCTGTGTGTATTCAAGCAAATGTTTGTTTTCATTTACTGTTTTCCTGTTTATTTTACTCTACTATCTTGATTTTTTTTTGAATAGTTTTAAACTTAAGCATTGTGTTTGATGTTTGTTTATAGAGCAAGTAAATGAGTTGGTTGCACTAATACCATACAGCGACCAGAGGCTGCAGCCCCAGAGAACGTAAGTGTGATAGATTTTGAGCATTCTTGTGTATTTTTATTCTGTGTATTCTACCAAAAGAGGAAGTATTGTTAACATATAAGACTATAGTGTAATGAAATATGTATATAATCCAATGATCAGAGTGGCTGCTATATTATTGAAATGCTTCATGCTTGTGTCCTGATTGATTCTGCTGGTGGTAAATGGGAATTCTGGTTCTGGTGGATAAAACACTTCCATTCCAGGGATAGATAAGAGTTTGCTGCAGAACATCCGCTGCACATTCCACTCTAGAGATGTTCACAAGACCAACAATTTAAGCTGTGGTCGTGTGTCTTGGCCTGGCCAGATTTCATAGAGCATCCACAGAGAAGATGATGGGACTCCCTGCTTCTCCTCAAAGCATGATCACTGAACTGGGATGCTGTTAGTTTTGCAAGGAATGAGGAAATCTTTGCACCATATATCACTAGCTGTATAGAGTCCCATTCTTCTCTGTAGTTGGTCCAACCAACCAATGCATGGACTGTTTTCTGTGGACTGAACTTGTTGCATGCTGCCAGCCTTGGTCCAGTGATCTCATTACTGCAGAAGAGAATGAAAAGTTATACAAGTTTCTAAATAAAAATGTTATTTCCGTGTTTTCAAGACCTCTTTTAGTATTCAATTAAAAGACAGCTTAAAGGGGTTGGCCACTTTACCTCGTGTTTTTGTATAGTAGTATATAGCCTGCCTGCCAGCCCCAGTAGACCTGGAGCTGGCACCCGCATACATGAAGATAGAAGGGGAGCTGCAGTTTATTTTTTTATATACCCGAGTATAAGCCAAGTGGGGAGTTTTCAGCACAAAAATTGTGCTTGAAAACTCTGCTTATACTCGAGAATATACAATAATTTACCAATATACATCCCTATTAATGTATTAACCCTAGTAATAGTTCTGCACTGCTTTCTTGATACGTAAACTGAACCCTCCTGTCTTTTACCTCATCAGCCAGACATCCCTGTCACAAAATGGCTTCAGATAAAGGGTCAAGTGATTTTATGATCAGTAACGTCTGGCTTAGGCTACATGCACACGGCACTGCGCGGGGTATGGAGGAGGAGGTGAGCGCTGCTCAACTCTGTCCCTCTCAATAGGAACATATGGTCGCACAGCGCCACAACACGGGAAGAGATAGGACGTGTCCTATCTTTTCCCGGGCTATGGAGCGGTACGGTGCCGCATGTGTGCCGTGCCGTGCCGTGCCGTATGGTTGCCCATAGAAGTGTATGGGGGACGTATATGGCCCGTATATACGTCCCCCATACATGTGTGTTAATGTAGCCTTTTGTGGTAAGACAGGAGGCTTCACTTTACATATCAATGAAGCCATGCAGAACTTTTAATACATGTATATTAGTAAAGTGCCTATTATTATTAACGAAGTAAAGGCACATAGACCAACCCCTTCAAGCTACTAAAGTGGCCCAAACCATGGTCAGGTCTGACACAGTTTTTGGAAGAAAGCAGCCTTTTTTTTTTTTTTTTTTTTTTTTTTAAACCTCCGGACAATCCCTTTAAATGAATCTGTTACAAAGCTAATAGGACTAAATTAACATCCGTTTTCCTTTTTTTTTTGTAAATGAGCTGAAAAGAGTTGCATTGTACTTTGGATAAGGCTTACTAAGAGGCTGGAGTGGGAGCGTTGCGTTAGATATTCCTATCTTGGACTCTATAGCATCTTAAACCATGGTTTCAATTTTAAAGATGAGTATCTAATATTTTGCAACACCCCAACAGCGCTGCAGAGCGTGTACTACAGGCAGTGAGGTCCATTGACGTCTCTACAGTTTTCTTCTGCTCCTGCGCTAATCGCAGTGGTGTAAAAGCTGGTGTCCCTTTAAATACATCCAGAGAGTAGAAAGTTGGCCTGGTCATGATGATCATGCAGGAAAAAGCTCATATAACTTTCAGCTGTATGTGGAAGAGATGACGACTAGGGTGATGTCACACGTTCAGTTTTTCAGATGCAGTTTTTGATGCCCAAACCAGGAATGGAGTAAAAGTAGGAGGAGGAGCAGCACCTTCAAATTATTTGTCTCACCCATTATGATCCACACCTGCTTTTGGCTTCAAAAACTGCATCTGAAAAACAGAACGTATGGACGCACCCTTAGAAAGTTTTTTTTTTTTTTTTTTTTTTCCTTGAACTCAATTTGCAGTCTTGAAATCTGTAACATAAAATGGTAGAACACAAAAAAATAAGCTTTTTTTTGGTGTAGTTTGGTTTAATTTCTTTCCCAACTATTTTGCACTGCACAACAAACCCTTTTGTTAACCCCCTCCCCCCCCCCCATTCAGCACCATGGAATTATTGCTACTCTATAAATAATATTTAATCAAATGTTTACTTGAACACATTTCTATTAATTTATTTATTTATTTTTTTTTTTTATTTTTTTCTATACAGGAAACTTTATGTAGTTCTCTCGGTTATTCTCTGCCTCCTGATATGCAGTTTGGTTGTGTTTTTCCTGTTTCCACGCACTGTTCTCGTGAAAGATGGTGGCATCAGAATGGTGCATGTGTGGTTTGATAAGGAAAACAACATTGTGAACCTTGCAATGACGGTACGTATACAGCTTGTACCCTTAAGCAACTCCCTGATCAGAAATAAACATTTGGTCTTGCATCTAAGCTTGCCTTTCTTGTAAGAAAAAAAAAAAATTCTGTGACCAAAATCTATGACCTCAGATATAACTGCTAGTTTTTGTGTTTTCATTTTTTACACCCCACCTTCAAAAAGCCTTTATTTTGTCCATTGACAGCTTTATGGGGGTTTGTTTTTTCTGCTTGAAAACTTGTACTTCTTCCCAGGATGAGTATTTAACCCCTTAACCACCAGGCACGTTTTTGTTTTACTTAGACCCAAGGCTGTCATGGAGATAGATTGTTACTCCCCGTTGACGTTAAGGGGAGCGACGATATCGGCCAACATGGCTCTGCATTGCTTCCTTCTTCCCTTGCCTTTCCTTGGAGCTCTTATGTCATCAAACTATAATCCATCAAAATGTCATAGTAATGTAGTACTTTCTTGGGACAAGGACTATGATGCATGTGCCCTGCTATAGACATAGGTTGTCATATAGCAGTGATGGCGAACCTTTTAGAGACTGAGTGCCCAAACTACAACCAAAATCCACTTATTTACCATGAAGTGCCAACATGGCATTTTAAGCAGTAACTTACTGTTACCTGTTCTTCCACTTCTTTCAATTGTATCGGCCGCCTGAGGCCACCAATACAGTTGAAAGAAGGAGGGCAAATTCAGACTATAGTTGTAGCTTCTCTCCAGGGTCTCTCTGTACAGGAAGAATAGTGGGTCCAGCAAGATGACCTCCAAAGATAATGTAGTTCTATTTACACCTTCTCACTTTTTAAGCAGTTCCAAACAGAGCAGCATCTCTTAAATTGCCTAGGACTGCTGGAAGATATGATAGATTTGGTTCTGTTTGGTGAACTCTGTCCTGGGGTGAAGGCCTGAGTGCCCACAGAAAGTGCTCTGAGTGCCACCTCTGGCACCTGCGCCATAGGTTCGCCACCACTGTCATATAAGATTCATGTTATAGCATACCCTGTCTATCTCTGCGTGCGTTATGGCCCCATTTGCTGACAGAGCTCTATACATAATGGAGCAGTCGCTGTGCCCCATTTTTTTTTTAATCGATATTAATCTGCTCTTAAAGGGGTTTTCCCACTAAACAAGTTAGGACCGATCCTGTGTATAACTTATTTCGTAGGAAACCCCCTTTAATGCTTGCATTTGGTGAGACTTGTAAGCTACAACCTATTTGTAAACCAATCTTGATAAACCGAGCTTGTATATACAGGCAGTCCCCGGGTTACATACAAGATAGGGTCTGGAGGATTGTTCTTAAGTTGAATTTGTATGTAAGTCGAAACTGTATATTTTATAATGGAAGTTCTAGACAATTTTTTTTTCTTTTGCCCCAGTGACAATTGGAGTTTCAAAATTTTTGGTGTAATTGGACCAAGAATTATCAATAAAGCTTCATTACAGACATCTTACAGCTGATCATTGCAGTCTGGGACTATAGTAAAGCATCCAGAGAGCTTCACCAGAGGTCACAGTGGGCAGAGGGGTCCGTCTGTAACTATGGGTTGTCTGTAAGTCGGGTGTCCTTAAGTAGGGGACCGCCTGTATTAATGAACCTAGCCCATTGCCCAAGGGGAAGGTGCTGGCACACCATGTAGATGGCATGATGCCAGCATTAATAAATGTCTCTGTGCAATAACTACGTCATTGTGCACATGACATTGTGCGTCTTGTCTGGAGGACCTCTATATCCAGAAGCACTTTTGATTAGGAGAATTTTCCTACGCATTTTACCATCATGCTATAGGTTTAATGAGGGTCCTTGAGTTTTTATTTTTTTTGTCTTTGAAAATATAACCAGACTCCCGCAGCTTTCTAAAATGAGCCCTTCAGGGATTGAAGTGGACGTAAAGTGCTGCAATGTAAAAGCACACATGCTATCTCTGTGCCCGTCGGCACAACTGGTAAACAACGGTAGATGGAGCGTTTGCTATAAAGCTTACAAAATAGAATCTGTAGGATTGTGCTGTAATGTTTTATAGACTTGACTTTTCTCTCTATTACAGAGCACCCTACAGATAACCAATTCCAACTTCTATTCCATCTCTGTGGACAGCCTAATAAGCCAAGTACAATACATGAACACAGTCATTGGGACTCAGCAGCAGACAAATGTGTCTGTCATCCAACCGCTCAGCGAGAAACTGGTACAATTAATACATTTATCTTGTTCACCATATATATATTATACCCAAGTATGAAAACTAATACTGGATGTGGGACTATTCTCTATGGGCCCCATGTTTCATCCATTTTTTCTTGAACTTTAAACTACATATTTTTCTATGGTGGGTATGTATAATGTGCCAGCGCTTGTACACCAGCTGAGGATACATCAGGAAGCTCCGGCCTCCTGACTAATCCAGCAGGTTGCTTGCATGGCATAGAATTGCTTGCCAGGTCCTGCATGGCATAGAATTGCGCTCTTAACATGCAATTGTTCAGTCTTTAATGTTCGCAGTCTATAGCGAGTGTTCAGACACAGGGCAGGAATGCCCCTAGCCGCCCCACTACACTGTTGGCCATGCCCCCTTCACACCGCTCCATGCCCACTTGGTGTGGAGGCGGCGTAAATAGGGAAATAATCGTAATTACTGGCGCTGCAATAGTAAATGAGATTATTTTAGGGCTTGTATGCCCAAAAACAGGCATACAAGCTCTGATAAATCTTCCCCTATATGTTTGTGCTGTATATGTTTTCTGGTGTATATAATGCTAACCTTTTATATTTTAGGTAAATTTCACGGTCAAGTTGGAGTTAGGTGGAATCCTGTCTTATTTATAGTAAGTCTGTGACCTGTTTTAACAGTTTAATATAGAAAACAAGCTGCAATATTTCCATTAATATGTCAAAGTTAACTAGTAATAAAGAAAAGGGCTTGTATAAAATGATAGGAACACATTCAAATTTAAATATACCGCCACTTAAAATGTAAAACAATGTACAGAGAAAGTAAAGCAGAAACAACTACAATAAGCCGGTATAATTGTAGAAGATAGAAATGAGAAGAATTCAAGTGGTTTCCTTTGGTGATTTTGGTGTATGTCAGCCAGTCCAGCAATTGTTCGGTAAAAAAAAGGAGTGCACTGGTGAACATTTTATATTACAACTCTACAGTGTAAGTTTTTGAATTTTATTTATTTCTTTTTAACATGGTCTCCCACACTAAAAGGTTGTTGGTGACTATAGTACTGATCATATAAAAGCATTGATTAATATATTAAGTGGCTATCTGCTCTTCTAGGTCTAGAGATTCAAGAATTCTTGCTGCTAAAGTCAGAGATCTTCACTCTCCTTGTAGCACATCTCCACACTGTGCACCTAAAATTACCACAGTTACTACCAGTTTAGTAGCCCCCTCACAATACACCTGAATATATAATTAGATGTTGTGTTAGCAACCAGTGACTATACTCAAAAAAGGAGGTTTGAATAGGAATAAAACGCAGTGGATAAAATTGAGTGCAGGGGCAGTGGACGCTGTAACCCATACTTTGCCTGCATGGACGTACACTTACACTGTTTCACTGTTAAGACTGTTACAGCCTTTTTCTTCAGAAAAATAGTAGAATTTCTTAATGTAGCATATTATAAAAAATGTTAGGCAACGTTATAATGTGTTTTTTTTTTTGTTTTTTAATACTCTGCCTAATTATACAAGTATAATTCCGCTTGACGGAAGTAATTTGGGATTAAAGTCTTTTTGTTTTATTTCAGTAACTTCTGCACACTGACCTCTGTTAAAGTGCACAACATTGTTGTTTTTGTACGGTATGTACCTAATTTTATTTTCATGTAATATATATCTCTATCCGTGTATGAAATCTTATCTTGCATCTTGCCGCCGCCACTGTTGGCTGTGGGCACCAGATTCAGTGCACCTAGGTGTCATCAGTGCACCCAATTCACTGTAGAGCTTCTGCCTAAGCACAAGTGATCAGACCAGTTGTACAATTTAGCCCATAACTCACCTTTATTCTCATTGTTTAGGATATACTGATATACTAGAGTATAGGCAGATCCGAGTATAAGCCGAGACCCCCAATTTTACCACCAAAACTGGGAAAACCTATTGACTCGAGTATAAGCCGAGGGTGGGAAATGCATTGGTCACAGCCCCCCCCCCCCCAGTTTACAGCCAGCCTGCCCCCTGTAGTATACAGCCAGCCCAGCCCTTAAAAAGCCAAAAAAGCTTACATACTCACCTTCCGGCGGCCCACGATGCGCAGCGCTGCTCCCCTTCTGGCTTCTCGGCTCCTCTTCTTTCTTCTGTAACAGGCGGCAGGACACAGCCACGATATCTCACAACCAGCAGGCGCATAGTATGATGGCAGCGTCATACTATGCGCCTGCTGGCTGTGAGATATCGTGGCTGCGTCCTGCCGCCTGTTACAGAAGAAAGAAGAGGAGCCGAGAAGCCAGAAGGGGAGCAGCGCTGCGCATCGTGGGCCGCCAGAGGGTACGAATGTAAGTTGTTTTTTTTTTTTTAAGTATTGACTCGTGTATAAACCGAGTTGAGGTTTTTCAGCACGTTTTTTGTGCTGAAAAACTCGGCTTATACGCGAGTATATACGGTAATAGGATGTCTAACTTGTTACCCTCTCTCTTGTAGAACATCCGTGAAATTTTCTTATGTTGGACACACGTCACAGAGCTCCTTGGAAACTTACCAATATATCGATTGTGGTGCAAATTCGACGGTACTAATCGACCACCATGCTTTATAACCTTGCAGAAGCATCACCAGCAATATTTTGTCCCTGTGAGTCATCCACAGAAATGATGAAGCTGTGACTGCACCAGCTTGGCACACGTTTACATTACAGAGTACTGTTATCTGCACTGGCGCTTTGTTTGGGGCATGCCGTGTTTTTGCGTATTCACTGGATGTTGGTGAAGAGAATTGATCACTATTTTCTGAGTGGCATTACTTTTATTGCACTGGTGTGTGCCCACCCCTTTCCTGCTGTGTACTATATTTTAATCTTATGTAAAAAAAAATGTTTTCTAGTAATTAAAGACAAGAATATTCACAATTTTAAAATGTATTTTATTAACTCCTACTTCTCGTATCACAGTGTTTCGTACCATAAATAGCACAATATATCCCAAGCAAAATAACAAAAATGTATAAACAGCAAAAGACTTTGTTTGCAGGAAGCTTTATGTAGCTCACGTGCCCAGTCAGTCTTTCTGGTCTTAACCATTGTTCTGCTTTCAGTCCTTTAAAGGAGTTGTCTTGCATTTATAAAAATGTATCCAAATTCAGGGATTGGATGAAAAAACTATAACGATTCTGCTTGAGCGTAACTTGTACGCACTTGTCTCTACCAAGCAGCAGCAATACAGCAGTAGCAAAGGATTTGTGTATTTGTTTTTACCACTTATCTTATACATCTTCACCAATCCCGTTTCATATATTCATACACTGTTTTATATTAGGTTGGTTTACAGCTACTTTATGGTGCAAGGGAACAAATTCTTCTATTACTACCTTCAATATATAATTTATAATACCTTCAATGTGGTAAAGCAAACGCAAAGCACAGATATGTTATTTATTGATTGGTTGTTATAATTTGTTGATATAGTCAAGGCAGATAAAAACAGAATTTAGACTGTATAAACTGTAAAGAATTGTAAAGTCCTATAAATATGTAAGTTAAAAATGGTGGCAGCCAGGATCGTGTGTGAAAGTGCCAAATTATTTTTTTAAAAAGCCTCTCCCACCAGCTTTTACCCCACTAAACTACCAGGGTCCTCAGGTAGGGTGTGATATATCCTTTCTAGCATTCCCTCTTTTAGGTGAAAGTTTATCTGTTAACTTAGCTATAAAAAAAACAAAAAAAACCCCCTCCAAATTCATATGCAGAGGAGCTGAAAAGAGTCACTTTTAGAGGTGGAAAGAGGAACGTAACTTCAGACACCCATATCTTGAGCTCCATGCCACCTTCATGAACCAATGGGTTTCTATTCAGTCTTTCAGATCAGCATTTTGGCTCTGTAAGACCGTCATTACAGGGAGTTAAAGATGTAGGATGGAATTTATCATACACTGGTGCTGCATCAGCCGACATATGTAAAAGTAGCATTAGATACATTAAGTGGCCTAGATATGTGGTGCCAGGAAAATCTACACCAGACCCTGCCTTGTACTAAAAACTGCAAGTGTTTAAAGGTGAACGTTTGGCAAGCTATTGACATTTTGACGCACTAATCCTATACTTGCTACACGGCCCATCACGCCTCCTCCACTCCCTCTAGGCGTGATGGGGGAAAATAATCTCAATTGGTGACAGTTAGCAAGCAATCGTGATTCTTTCTGGGCCTGTAGGCCAAAGAAACAGGCGTACAAGTCCTGATAAATCTGCAGTGGTAGTTGAAGATCAATTTCCTGCCTATGTCTCTAAATCTACACAATGCGATTTGAAAGATGAGTTTCTCTTCCTTAATATGATACCCATTCTAAGTGCTGTATAGCCTCTAAAAGTGACTCAACTTGGTCAAAAAGTGACACTTCTCAGCCTGTTAACAAATGACTTTGGAAGGGATTGTATTTATTTATTTATTTTTTGTCAAAGGTGAGAGTTTGAACATAAAAGAGGCTATGCTATAAAAAAAAAAACTAATTTCCTACCTTCTGGTGCTGTTAAGGCTTTGGCTGCTCTTTGACCTTTGTATACAGCATGTATGAAACATTTATGTGGATAAACGTGTGCACAGCAGACGATGTGTAAACATTAGACTTGGACACTGCCATGTTCATAGCTCCCAAGATGGCATGTTTTACTCATGTTACCATCTGCCCAGCTAGTGTTCTGCACATGTACAGATGCTGGTGAATATATTGTTATATTTTTTCAGGGCACTTGTTGATGGATGGGTGGGTGTTATGACATAAGGTAGTGCCAGTCTCTTTTATACAATTTATAAAATTTCATTAGAAAGTGAGTAGCCACTTTATAAAGTTTATTCCACCTCTAGAAGGCAAGCACCCCCCCCCATACAATTGTATGCTTCAAAAATAAACATTGACAAAAATGGGAAATATCCTAATTTTGTGTTACGGGTGCAATAAATCTCTAGCTTTGATTTTAGTGCACAAGCTAAAGAATTTAGATTCTGGTGGCTTTGGTTAAATGAATAAGGAATTACTACCATGGCATGGACAAGTTCAGTCCTATCACAAAATTGCATCAGGGGTCTGGATGCTATATCTGTTCTTTACATGCATGCTTAGAACATCTTGGACAGGATTATTCTATAAGGCTTTGAGAGACCACTGATGGCCAGCTCTAAATTGTGAATAAAGAATAAAACTCTTTTAACCTCCATGCTGACTGCTGTTAGTTTTTCTTTTGCCAGCCATGTTAAAATTCATGTATTGCCAGCTTGCTGGTCCGTGTAGCTCTTACAACCCATAAAAGCAACTTTTACATGGTGATAAATAATAAATTAAAGCTAAAAACACACAAACTGGCTCATTCTGTCAATCCTAGACTGAATTTCATTGACCAAATATAGTTATAAATGTCATAAGGAGCCAACATAAAACCCGAGGACAGCGGTGCTGAGCTGTAATAGTGATAGCATTAAGCAGGGACTCTGTGTATCATAGTTCTCTATGACGCTCGGAGTCCTGTTCTCAGCATTGTTCAGTTGGTGAAATCTGTCCATGACACGTTCTTGAATTTTCAACTTCCAGACTTTTTACAATAAAACAAATACAAAACCAGAAAATAACTCGCCAATGTATCAAGCAAAAAGTGTTTCACCTGTTTATCAAGGAAAGCATACATACAAAATAAAAAAAATCAGCAGGATGTGATCGATGTTTTTCTACATCGCTATAAATTCATACGCCTTGAACTTTTACACCCACAAACTTAAATGTATTTACCCATAGCTTTATGTAAGTGAACAAAGCAAAGCATCAAGTACCATATTTTTCAAACTATAAGGCGCACTTAAAATCCTTTGATTTTCTCAGAAATCAAAGGTGCGCTTTACATATTAACTGTACTTACAGACAACAGCTGCCTTTAACTGTGCACAGGTCTGCCACCTGCTGGTCATTCATCCTTATAATCAGGTACGCATTAAATATGAACCTAGACGTTTAAGCAGGCATTTATTGATGTTGCGCTTTATAGTCCGAAAAATATGGTATTCTGTCTATGGTGTCCGTGTAGAGGACACCAGGCCGGAGTGGGGTCACCACTTTCCTGACACCTGGGGCATTTTCTGGGATTCCTGCAAAACACCCTTGACATCATCAGATACAAGCTTTCTTTTTGCTCATACTATCCTGTAAGTAAATGTTGGAATAAACAAATCGCAACAGAGTGCTGCTTCATTGCCATTTTTCCTGAAGATACAGGATAGTAATAATAATAATCTTTATTTACTGTATATAGCACCATTAAATTCTATAGCGCTTTACAAATCATAGGGGACATATACAAATATAATACATTACAAAGAACAAACAGTCATACGGACCAATAGGAGTGAGGGCCCTGCTCACAGTGGTCCAGCCATTCTTTATAAGGGAACAAAATAAAAAAAATAAATTCTGCTGCTTGAACCAGTCATGAGCCGCCATCTTATTTACAGGGTCCTAGGTAAAAGTGACTGCAGAGAAGCCTGTAGCTTGGTATATATCTGCTGTGTGCCGGATAACAGACGGGGGATGGGACATAGGATGGATTAGTAAAGGGAGAGTTGACGTTTCATGCGGTTAGCGAGTGTGTGGCTTGCCTAAAAGGTTTTAAGAGCACGTTTGAAGCTTTGGAGGGTGGGTATAAGGTCCCTTTCACACTTGTGTTTTTCACGCGTGTTTTCTGCGCATGCTTTTGACGCGCAGAACTTGCATTGCACTCTGACCCATTGTAATCAATGGGTCTTTTCAGACTTGCATTTTTTTTCACGCACACATGCACGTTTTTTTTTAACTCGCGTTTAAATCTCGACATGCTCTACTTTTGCAAGTCACGCGCGTGAAAAACACACCATACAAGTCTATGGAGACTCATCAAAAACGCATTGCACTCTGAGACACTTGCAAGTGCAATGCGTTTTTCACGCATCAATTGCCATAGAAAAGATAGAGCTCAGTCCTGAGTCCATTCCACGCGTGTTATCTGCATGTGAAAAACGCATTGAAATTGCATCGAAAACGCATGTGAAAAACTGAGACACTGAACAAACTCTGACTGAAAACTGATTGCACTCTGATGCAAAATGTGCGTTTTTCACTGACCAAACCCTGATCGCACCCTGATCAAACTCTGACGTGATCTGCAACGCAAGTGTGAAAGGGGCCTAAGTCTGAAAGTCCGGGGAAGGGCATTCCAGAAAATCGGAGTGACTCGGGAGAAGTCCTGGAGACGTACATGAGAGGTTCAAATTAGTAGCTGTTAAACAAAAACATGCAAGAAAGAGATGGGTAAAATGGCCAATTTTCTATTTATAATGTGTAAATTTTATTTTTGGGTAAATATCAAAAAACACCCACAAATAGTAGGCAGAAGAAGTCCCATTTTTGGATTTGGCCATCTCCATCTGGAATTCAGCCATCGCTACGGTCAATGTCCGGTTCCATGTTTGTTACCGCTATTCTTAACAAGTGATGCAAGTGTGCATCACTTACTTAGTCTAGATCTATTCAGAGATTTTTGATTTTTGATTTGAGAAAAAGTCTGTTTGCAGATATATGTGCTGCCAAATATGGTCGCCATTTTGAGTGCATGGTTCCGGAGATGAGGATATGTCTCATAAGGGAGAGATGCATAGAAACTGTGCAAGCTGCTTGAACTTGAACACGTCTTTTAGAGAGTCACAATTCTGCAGTTCAGCCAGTTCCATTTGGTAAACTGTATTTACATTTTCAATATCAATAGAAAATGGGTTATGGAAAAGCTGTATGTCCTGTTCATGGAGCTGAAGCTCTTCAAATCTAAATTGGAACTCTTTTTTTCCAAGTTTTCTAGTGAATCCACATGTTTCTTTTGGGAATTCAATCAGCGGTGTCTCTTCTAACAGATTGTGAGTTGGTGGGAGATGGCAAAAATTTTCCTCCTTCACTTGCTTGATGAGGAGGCCTAATTTTACTTGGAATGCTTTTACGTGTGATGCCATATCACAGATGAGCTTCCCCTTTCCTTGTAGCTGCACATTGAAACTGTTGAGTAGCTCTGTTACATCTGTCCGAAGGCGAGGTGCCATTTCCATTCTTCATCATTGAGTTCCGGTACTTCCGTGTTTTTTTAAAGCAGAAAAGCTGTAATCTGTGGAGCAAGTCATAGAAACGTCTCAAAACTCTCCCACGACACAGCCAACTGACTTCTGTGTTGTACAGAACATCATTATAGGCAACATTTAGCTCAGACAGAAATTCCTGAGATTGTCTGTGGTTTAGTGCATTAGCTCTGATGAAGTTAACTCAAGATACCACAATTTTCATAAGAGTCCCACTTCAGTGATTTACTACACAGCGCTTGTTGGTGGATGAGGCAACCTATTGGATGAGAATGGGTTATGTTTGTCCATCTCTTGGTTAATGCGAGCAATTACTCCTTTCTTAGACCCCCACCATACCAGGAGCACCATCGGTTGTCACACTATCTAGTTTAGCCCAGTCCAGCTTCAAATCGTTCACAGTTGGTCAAACTTTTTCATAGATATCCTCTCCTGTAGTTGTCCCTTTGATGCTTTGCAGTTCAGCAAGTTCTTCTGTGACTTTGAAACAGTTATTCGTCCCATGAATAAAAAATTAGAAGTTTCATAGAATCGCAAACATCATTGCTTTCGCTGAGTACCAAGGAAAAATAGGAAAGTTTGCTTGCAGAGTTTTGCAAATGCTGATGCATTTCTTCAATCCTTTGTGTAATTGTAAATTACACTCACTGTACTAAATAAATCAACCTTCTCTGGACACGTCTCTTTGGCAACTGAAAGACGGCATTCTTTAACAAATTCTACCTCCACAAATGGTTTGCCAGTGCACGCTATTAGCTTGGCAACTTGAAAACTTACTCGCAATGATGAAATATTTAGCTGCTTCTGCTTGACAAAAGTATTTAGCTGAGTTGCCAATGTATTTTTCAGTTTTAATATTTTATCTTTTCTCACATCCCCAACAAAACAATCATATTTATCTTTATTTGATACTTGAGTTTGATAGTGTCGACGCAAATTGTATTCTTTGAACACAGACACTGTATCCTGGCATATCAAACACACAGCTCTTTCCTTGTGCTGCAAAAAAAGCAATCGCAAGTCCACTGCTCTTTGAATATCCTACACTCCGAGTCAATTTTTCTCTTTTTTGACATCATTGTTTCCTAGGGATTCCAAATTACTATTAGTAAAATACCAATTTATACAGCGCAAAAAAAAAAAAAAAAAATTTGCCCATACAGACCGGACTGCCCATCAATGCATAATAGATACAAAGAAATTTTAATAATAAACATAAAGGTTAGTAAAGACTGTACCAAATGCAAACCAATTCTGGCTGGGGACACTAAGTGCTCCTCTCACCTACTTAGAAAAGTCACATTACAAAAAAGAACACAAGAGGAATAACATGCACAAAATTGTAGAAAATTAATAAACATATTTTATTGATCCAAATTCATAAAAACATATGTTAAAAGTTGTGGCTTCAGGAGAGACCAAAGTTTACATAAGCCGCAGCCATGGTACACAAGAACAATATTTCATATAAACTTGATAAGGTAACCAACCATTGCTAAGTATATCCAACCAGACCACAGATGATGTTCATCATTTGAATATAATATAGTAATATCGAAATATACATATAGAACTTGCATATATTAGTCTAATGTAATGGTCTGGGTCCTTGTGACCATGGTTACCTGGTTTGCAAGAGTCCCCCCCAAGGATCAATAAAATATGTTTATTAATTTTCTACAATTTGGTGCATGTTATTCCTCTTGTGTTCTTTTTTGTAATGTGCCCATCAATGCAGCCTTACTTGTGCCCATATTGGTGGAATTCCACATTTACCTTAGGCTCCCTGCGCTACCGCTACGCTTGAAAACACAGCGCTAGCGGTACATGTGACCGCCTCCTTAATACACTAGGCCCCCCTCAATTAATTATTTAATATACTGCACCCCCTTGTGAACTATTTTATACAATGGCCCAGTGAAAAAAAACCCAAAAAACACATTCAAGTTTATAGGGACACTGTATTAAAAGTGTTCAAAAGCTTGGACAGTTGTCAAAATTGCATTATTTTAATGGCAGTTTTTTTTTAAATTAAGGTAAGACATAAAAAACTATTTAAATTTGGTATCTCACATTGGGTGCTGCTATCTTGTTTTTAATCGTCCCATTCCATTACATCATTGGGGTGCGACGATTGGTAGGATGACAACTGGGAGTTTGTGTTAAACTCCTAGGCCTGTCTTTAGGCAACATCACTAATGGTCTATGAGTAACAGACCGATAAAGATGCAGTGCAAAATCCCCATCTAGTATTGCAGTATATGGTGGCAGTGATCAGACAGGGTTCAAGTACTCTAGGTGGTCTAAAAATACTGTAAAAAAAGTTTTAAAAAAATTTAAAAAAAATGATCTCCCTTTCCTTAGAACTGAAAACATAAATAAAAAAAGTAAAAATTATTAAACATTTTAGGCATTGCCGCATCTCAAAACACCCAGTCTGTCAAAATATAAAAACTGTGGTGAATCCCATTATGAAAAATAGTGCCCAAATGTCAGAATTGCCACTTTTTTGCCATTTTGCATCATATAAAATTTTAAATAAAAAGAAATCAAAAGGTCATACCATCCCCAAAATGGTAGCAATGAAAACGTAATCTCGTCCAAAATGACACCTTACACAGCTATGTACACCAAAGTATGAAAATTATTAGCGTCAGAATTGGCCAAAATCAAGATGTTTTTGTACAAAAGGTTTTAATTTTTTTAAATCTATTAAAACCTATACATTTAAAATAAATTTGGTATTGCTGTGCTCGTACCAAACCAGAGAATACATTTCACATGTCATTTGGAGCGCACAGTTAAAGTTGTAAATACAAGCATTAACCTTTTTTTATTTTTCTGTGACTATAGTTGTATGGGGTGTTTTTTTCAGGACACAATTTAGTTTTTAGTAGCACAACTTAGTAGTAAACTGATAAACGTTTAGCAACCCTTTTGGTGAAGCATATGTAAAACGTAAATCTAACATTTTAAATAAAATATTATAATAAAATAAATATTTTAGAATATTAAAATATGACCTTTACATAATGAAATACTTTTGGGGAAAAAAGACTTTTTGCATCCTCACCTTCCAAGCCCCATAACTTTTAAAATTTATTTATTTGTCAATTTAGCAGTGTGAGGGCTTATTTTTTCAAAAAGTCCTGTAGATTTTGTTTGTACAGAGTTGGGTAGAAAAGAGTCGCATCAGAAGAAGTACCTTTAATGACAAACCGTAAAAAAAAAATCAATATGGCGGTTATTAAGGGTTTAAAATCCTCACAAGAGCTGTGGGTATTATGACAAGTGTGGATGCCCCCATAGTGTGCATGGAAGGCATGTTATGGTCTTGAGGATCGTATAAGAGTTCTCCATGCCACACGCCTCCTCAAATGATATCCCCGCCAAAATCCTTCAAAGCCAGGTGGGAGTATGTTTTTTGTGGATGTGAACTGTGGCTAATGTTGCTGGCTATATTGGGACTGATTACACCGCACCCAGTTCCTCTGCAGCTCAGCTCCGGTCTTGCAACAGTCAACTAGCTGTGATGGATTGACCACTGCTAGTCCGGTGCTGTTTATACTGCTAACTTAGTTTCTTGTTTCTGTTTTCTCGCTATACTTCTGATATCTCTGGTTTTCCAATCTTGGCTTTTAGTATTTTTGGCAATCCCTTTTGACTCCAATTTTGTGCTATTATAGTTGTGACTTGGATCCCTGCCCTTTGTTTTGTATTGTTTGTTTTGCTCCTAGTTAACCCATATCATCTTGGGATACATCGAGGAAAGCAGGCAGGTGACAGTTTTGGGGGCCTCACTGTCCTGTCTGTCTTCCTTGTGTCCCGAGTCATCATTACACAAAAAGCATGTTTTAGGTCCTATAGAACCAAAGATACAGGCTTCCACCTGGAATGATACCACCCCTACAACCACTAAACATGACTCCTCTTTCCTGTGAAAATCATGTGAGGTGAGTCATATTTGGAAGAGATTTTTTTTTATAGGTAAACACATGAGATTTCATATAAAAGACGTAAATCGAGAAAGGACATTTCAAACCCTACCTGAAGAGACTAAAAGTTTAGTTGGATAAAACCTGGTGGCAGGTTCCCCTTAACAAACAAGGACATTTTATGAAATTGCACAACCCCTATAAGAGGTCCAAGGGAACTGTTTCCATCTTCAACAAGATCATCTCCATTGGCGGACCAGAGGGCACTGATATAATAGTTGAAGGGTGGGCAGCTGTTTAAGTTGGCAGCTCCAATGTCTACTTTTTCAAAATGATGTCGTCTCACTATCACTGCAATATTGTCATTGTCTCTGTTCATAAATCCTTCCTTTTGTTATTGCTATTAAGAGGTAGATTTCAGATGCCCCACTGATTAATTGATGCCCTTATCTCCACCAGATGTTCCCTTTGAATGGCATAGAAAAATGTCTACGAGATTAGAGTAAATGGGAGGACACCAGGTGCAGCTAAGTGTTTTTTTTAAAAAAAAAACAGATTATAAAACTTGTTTTTGATCGTCATTAGGAGAACTCATCATAATGAAGATAATTTGGCTCCTCTGCAATTCCCAGGAATAACTATCAATCTAAACTGTTTAATATGTGGCTTACAGTAGTATTTCAGATTTTTTTTAAGATGACTATCAATATTGGTTGATGTCCTGAGTTTTGGCTGTTTGAAGAGACTTTTTTGCTCACCCATCATGGGGCTGTTGTACATGGGTGTATTTAGCGTTGCAACTAAGTCAGGTGCACCAAAGTATATAATAATATGTTTAATCAGTTTAAAAAAATAAAAAAAATTTACAACAAATTAGAACAGGTAGCTAAGATTAGCCTATTATTGGATGAGAACATTCCCAAATAATGGTAGGGCTGCCCTCTTGATTTTTGCAAATTATCCAGATTGCAAGCACAGGTGATTTACCTCTGAAAATGTATAAAAATCTACCGTATATACTCGAGTATAAGCCGACCCGAGTATAAGCCGAGACCCCTAATTTTACCATCAAAAACTGGGAAAACCTATTGACTCGAGTATAAGCCCAGGGTGGGAAATGCATTAATCACAGACCCCCCCAGTATGTTTACAGCCTGCCCCCAGTAGTATACAGCAGCCCCCAGTAGTATACAGCCTGCCCCCAGTAGTATACAGCTTGCCCCCAGTAGTATACAGCACTGCCCCCAGTAGTATACAGCACTGCCCCCAGTAGTATACAGCACAGCCCCCAGTAGTATACAGCACTGCCCCCAGTAGTATACAGCACTGCCCCCAGTAGTATACAGCACAGCCCCCAGTAGTATACAACACAGCCCCCAGTAATATACAGCCAGCCCAGCATTAAAAGAAAATAATAAACTTATATACTCACCCTCCGGTGGCCCCGACCTGCAGCACTGCTCCCCCAATGTCCGCGCGGGTCCTTTTCTGGCTTCGGCGCCCGTCTTCTTTCTTCACTAACTTCGTGCCGGGCGCCACCATTGTTCTCCCCTGGACGGCGCCTAGTATGACGCGCCACTGCTGACGTCATACTAGGCGCCACCTGGAGGAAAAACATGGCGGCGCCCGGCACGAAGTTAGTGAAGACAGAAGACGGTCGCTGGAGCCAGAAGAGGACCCGCGCAGACATCGGGGGAGCAGCGCTGCAGGTCAGGGCCACTGGAGGGTGAGTATATAAGTTTATTATTTTTTAAAGATTTTTTATGACTGTATGACTCGTGTATAAGCCGAGGGGACGTTTTTCAGCACATTTTTTGTGCTGAAAAACTCGGCTTATACACGAGTATATACGGTATATGTTTTCATGTTTATTTTAACCGCTTCACTTATCTCAATACGTAGTGAAGGGTAAGAGAGAGAACCCTGCACCTAAACATGGCAGTGCATATATGTGCTTATATTTCTCCACACCTATAACACAATTTGCCACACCGATCTGAACACTATAGGGTGCATGAAATAATTGTAAAAAAAAAAAAGCTAAAAAAAGAATAAAAAACATAATTTCAAATCACCCTCCTTTTCCGTAGAAAGCATATATGAATGAATAAAAAAATCTAAATATCAAATAACGAGGGGAAAAGGGTCCAAATTAACATTTTTTTCACCATTATGCCACCTATAGAAATCTTTAAAAAAAATTATGAAAAGGTTGTACAGTTTTCGAAATGCCATTTTTTTTGCAAATGTAATTTTTTTTTATAGGGGTTGTACCAACTACAGGATAGGGGATAACAAGGTGATTAGTAAGGGTCTGAGTACAGGCGGTCCCCTACTTAAGGACACCCGACTTACAGACAACCCATAGTTACAGACGGACCCCTCTGCCCCCTATGACCTCTGGTGAAGCTCTCTGGATGCTTTACTATAGTCCCAGACTGCAATGATCAGCTGTAAGGAGTCTGTAATGAAGCTTTATTGATAATCCTTGGTCCAATTACAGCTAAAATTTTGAAACTCCAATTGTCACCGGGGCAAAAAAAAAAAAAATGTCTAGAACTTCAATTATAAAATATACCGTTTCGACTTACTTACAAATTCAACTTAAGAACAAACCCCCAGTCCCTATCTTGTCTGTACTGGGATCCCCATTGATCATGAGAACGAGACCCCAACTGCAGTTCTGATTTCGGGACTGGCAGGGAGCTACTGGCAGGGAGCCAAATAATGTGAATTAAACTATTATAAAGTACTGAAATTATACCGATTGAATGCTGACAAAGGTATTTTTAAAATCAGCATAGCATAAGCTATTGGAACCTGTCACCAGCTAAAAAAAATTACATTCCTGGTGAATTCCTGGTTCAGTTTAAAATATATACCCCAACACGACTGACCACAGTTTTCTTCTACCTATATCATAAATACGCCTTACACAACTGACAGCATTGCCCCCCCCCCCTTATTCATGTAAAAATTATAGTGACTCCAAAATATTATAATATATTTTATACCACCTATAGGTATATATTCTATAGGTTGTGTTATATAAACTAATCCCCTTCAATAAATAATTCAGTTTATATTGTAATCACTAAATTAAGAAAATATATTGAGCTCTTTCAATTAATTAAAGCATATACAGCAACCCTGCAATAATTATAAATATTATATATGTTGGGGAGGAACATAAACCAATCCAGGGGCCCCATATGCTGTAAAAGCAGCCAGTGGAAGAGAGATCTCAATGTATAAGATACTCCATGCGGAAGATGTTGATGACCATGTGTAGCCAATAGACCATCATCATCGGAGGATCTGTGGAGTGCCATCAGGCTGTGATGTATGTATGCAACACATTGGTAAGGTGTCTAATCAGAGCTTTCTTATATTTGGACAACAACATTTCCGTATAGTGAAGAGCTAAAGCTGGGTGATCGGTTACTTCTCTCCCCCGAACATTGATATATACTGTGCCCCACCACTGAATTACTTAAAAACAGTGTCCCCTGAATTATTCATATTACATACATCCTCTTCTGAATTAATTCAATTACATGTGCAACATCCCCCACCGGGGCCTAGCCTTTTCTTGGAGCCTGGAGGCAGCCGGGGCCCGCAGTACCTGAGTGGCTGGCGGTTGCGGCCTAGGCACGCCAGTGTCACGGTGCTTGGTATGGGGACCGGAGGGCTGTCCTACAGCCTGGCAGGTCTCCAGCAGGTGGTGTTGGCAAGAAATGATGAGGGAGAGGCTGCTATAGCGGTTCTCCCTGGGGCAACCCTTTGGTGTCTAGAGTATGGGTCTCTGTGTGGTGGACAGGGTGCCCGTGATGGTGACAGCCGTAGTAGCAGGGACCAGACGGAGGCAGACGTTGAACAAAAACAACTTACAGTTCTTTATTGGAACCTACAGGAACCGCAGCAACGTGCCTTAACAGAATGGTAGATTGCTGAGATGCAGTTGGAGGGAGCCACAGGATGTAGATCATCAGCCTGGATGCAAAGGCAGGCTGGGAGGTAGCTGTGTCCTGGAAGGATGCTTCAGCTTTATCCTGGATTGCTTCAGGTATCACCCTTAAAGGTAGGATGATACCCCTTTCCTCACTAACGAGCTATTAGCTCCACTCTTCAGGCAGGGAGCTGGCTCACCTGCTCTTGGTCTGATGTGCTAGCTGCATTGACTCCTCTGAGTCTCTACTGGATTAACTCCAGTCTGCTTCTGAGCTACTGCTCAGCTAAACTGCTCTCTCTAGAACTTTCCTGTCCAGGGGTTTTGTTACTCCCCCTGGTCAGGTGGTGGCTACTCCTCCAATTACCTCTCAGCTCACAGACATTAGGATAACACATGTGATTGCATGACACATCTTACATCACATCAAAGAATTAACTCCTGCCTTACCAGGCAGGATCTACCACTGCAATGCCCATCTGTGTGAGGTATTTGTTATGTAGTGACCTGCTGTGGGGTTGATCAGACCCTTCACAGGCTGCAAGCTACATGGTGGGACGTATTCGCAACCACTCCTCTGCCTTGCATCGGTGAGGGGGTTGCATACCCCCGGGGCAATTGAAAGAGCCGCCCTCGGCTCGACTACAGACTGATTGGGGCGCAGAGGTAGATAGAGGCACCTCTGTGAAGTGCAGGCTACAGGATCTGTAGGGACAAACCACCCATGGTCCTGGAGACAGGCACCTGGGTTGGTGTCGGACTAAGACAAGGACATGTGCGACAGTTGGTTGCTGACGCCATTAGACCAAACTGTACAGTAGGAAAGGTGTGGTATCATGTATCATGTTATATAAACACTTCTTCCCTAGCGACAAATATATAGTGTGTGTATATGCATTACATTGGCATATGTGACACAATGAGACATTATACAAATGTATAAGTACCTGCCGACTGACATTCTTACCCTTGTATGAGTGGTATCCAGGTGCTGACTCTGTAACATCCCCGGTCCCCTAAGGACCCGCAGTTTATGGACTACCCCCACTTACAAAACTTTGGTTTGAGGCATAAGATTGCGGCCAGGGTTTTACATAGAGACGGTCCGACACAGCCACACTACAATCTGAAAAGCCTATAAAAGGTTAGTGCAAACTACTGGCATAAATTGACAGCGTGCAAACATTTTGGTAAACTCTCATTGGCTTAGGAGCCCAATGTGTGCACACCTTGAACGTTACAAACGTTACTGAGGTAGGCTACTCAGGGTAGCAGGATAAAATGTCTCTTTACCTAAAAAGGAAAAGGCATAAAAGTGCATGCAGAATGTCCATACCTAAAAGGAAGGCATTAAGTGCGATATAAAAATAAATCAATAAAGTAGCAACTTTTCCTTGGAGTATCTGGCAAAAGTCTCACAGAAGGTCTTTAATAGCAAAGTCCATCTTCTGGGTACAGCCCTTGATGTGGGGAAAAGTGTAATAAAAGAAGCAAAGGTTCTCCTCTTTGTGTAGAGGGACAGAGTCCTTTGTAGGAATCTCTGCTGTGGCAGAGGAAGGGGTGCTATCATGCCATGTCATGCTAGCACATGACAGTGGGCAGTTCAAGGAGAGTCTCTTGACTGAGATAAATAAGGATGAGAGTCCCAGGAAATTCTCTGGCTCCATAGGGTTAGCGGGCGCTCAGCCCAAATGGGAGTAGCAGAAATAAATATACATATGTACAATAAGCACAGTACTTGGTAAGGCTTTCAGCCCATCAGGGGTTAATTAATATCTTCTTCGGTGGTAAGTACCTCGGTGTCAGAAAAGCGTACCAGCCTCCTCCGTCTGTGTGACACCAGTTGGTACTCCTGCAGGTACGCAGGAGCTTTACCTTTTGTCTCCCTTTGAAACCTCCGAAGTTCCGGCTGGGAGAAGATAACAACCTCCTCATCGTCCTCCTCTGAGTCAGGCGCTGGAGTCAGAGTTTCAGCTGCCTCTGATGCCTCAGGGGCTGCAGACTCTGGAGCCGGATCATCCTCCACAGGCAGCAGTATTGGAGACTGCGGTGGGGATGATGGTCTCTCTGGGGTACCTCTTACTGGAGTAGAAACAACAAAACAGAGTTGAGGCACAGTCACAAGTTCTAAGAAACTGGGGGTAGGTGAACACAAGGAGGTCTGTAAGTTGGGGGTCGAGGTGAGAGGTGTGGACATAGGGGCAAAAGGATGAAGACATCTCTTCAGCCGGTTCCTATGTACCCAGAGTAGTGGACGGTCTCCTCTTGAAATCTCGTAGACTTCAGGGGAGAGACTGTCCCTAACTAGGTATGGCTCACGCTCCCAACGCCCATCTAGCTTACTGGTGGGATGGTTGTTGCGCAGCCACACTCGATCTCCTGGGGCAAGAGGCTCAGCACAGGCATTACAATCGAAGTCCCTTTTTTGTTTCTCTCGGGCCTCTTCCAACTGCAGATCCACAACTTCTCTGGCATCCGCCAGGCGCCTCTGGTGTTCATGAACCCAGTCAGTCTGGGGGAGTAAAGACTGGGAATCAGGGGACTCCATGTCCCAGGTCATATCAGCAGGGAGATGGCCGTGTCTCCCGAACATCAGATAATACGGGGTGTATCCTGTGGAGCAATGAGTGGTATTGTTGTACAGGTACAATAATTCGGGCAACAGTTTTGGCCAGTCAGCCCTTTTTGCAGGGGTCAGAGTCCTCAGCATGTTGATTAGAGTCTGATTCATCTTTTCGCAAAGCCGGTTGCCTTGGGGATGATAGGCTGTGGTCCTCAGCTTTTTACAGCCATATAGAGTGCACAGCTCTTGGAAGACTTGGGACTCAAACACTGTTCCTTGGTCTGTAAGGATCTGGTCCGGACAGCCATAGGGGAGGATGAAGCTCTTCCACAGGGCCGTTGCGGTGGTCCTTGCAGATAGGTCTCTGACAGGTACTGCAACCACAAATTTGGTATAGTGGTCGATGATCGTAACTGTGACCGGATCTACTGGGCTCCAACTTCACATGATCCAATGCCAGGATCTCTAAGGGACGTTGGCTCACAATGGGATGTAGAGGGGCCCTTTGATTGTGTCGCTCTCCTCGAGCGATGGCACAGGCTGGGCATTCTCGACACCAGGCTTCGATGTCAGGCTTCATGTTGACCCAGTAGAAGCGCCTTCGGAGGGTGGCTTCAGTCTTCTGAGCGCCAAAGTGTCCGGACTGGTCATGGTACATATCCAGTACTATCTTGGCGTCCCTCCTGGGAATCACAATTTGATACAGCCGGTCATAAGTGATAGGGTCCAGAGTTCTTCTCTTTAGCAGACCCTGATGCATGTTCAGAGTCTTTCTCTGACGCCACAATTGAGACAGTTCTCCATCAGCTCTTCTGCGGCGGATTCTTTCAGGCACTCGCCCACTAGAGAGATAGTCCATTACTTCTCCTATGGCGCGGCTATCAGCCTGAAGACTTATCCAGAGGTCCTTTTCCGCAGGGGGCTTTGACTCTTCTTGAGGAGTAGCTGGCGCTGCCTCTGATGGTAAGGAGTAAACTCTCTGGGCATCTTGACGCACAAACCGGGCATAGAACGCTGGCATCTCCACATCTTCCCACTGAGCATCCGTGGAGGGTCCCTCCCACTGGTCAGGGAGACGGGACAGAGCGTCGGCGTTGTCATTGGTCTTACCAGCCCAGTACTTGATGGTAAAGTTGAAGTTGGCAAGTCTGGAGCCCCACCGTTGTTCCAGTGCTCCAAGACGAGCGGTGTTCAGATGCGCCAAGGGATTATTGTCTGTGAAGACAGTGAAGAAGGATGCAGCCAGGTAGTCTTTGACCTTTTCGGTCACAGCCCAGACTAACGCCAGAAACTCCAACTTGAAGGAACTGTAGTTCTGGTCATTTTGCTCCGGTTCTCGGAGGGAACGGCTGGCGTAGGCTATGACCCTTTCAGTTCCGTTTTGGAGCTGGGATAGTACAGCCCCTAGGCCTTGCTTGCTGGCATTAGTGTATAGGGTGAAAGGCAGACTGTAGTCTGGATATCCCAACACCGGAGGCTCAGTCAACCGTTGCTTGAGCATCTGGAAGGCAGCTTCTCATTCGGCTGTCCACTCAATGGATACTCGGGAACGTTGGCTCTCTTTTGGCAGGCCCCTTAGAAGTTCTTGCAGGGGAGCCGCCAGCTGGGCAAACTTCGGGATGAAACGCCTGTAATAACTGGCAAATCCCAGGAAGCTTTTGATGTCCCGTATGGTTGATGGGGTAGGCCAGTCGTGGACAGCTGCAATCTTCTCTGGATCTGGTTCAATTCCATGAGCGCTCACCACATGTCCCAGGTACTTGACGCTAGGTTGTAGCAGGTGGCACTTGGATGGCTTGACCTTCAACCCATGTTGGGTCAGGATTTGGAAGACTTCAGCCAGATGGTGGAGGTGGTCTTCATAAGTCTTGGAGTAGATGATGATGTCGTCCAAGTATAGCAGGACGGTCTCGAAGTTTCGATGACCCAAACATCTTTCCATCAGCCGTTGAAATGTGCCTGGGGCGTTGCATAGCCCGAACGGCATGTTGTTGAACTCGAACAGGCCCATTGGGGTGGTGAAAGCCGTCTTCTATATGTCTTCTGGTGCCATGGCCACTTGCAAGTAGCCACTGGTCAGGTCCAGGGTAGAGAAGTAGGCAGCTGACCCTAGGGCTGCGAGGGATTCCTCGATTCGAGGCAGAGGATAGGCATCCTTGTGGGTGATATTGTTGATCTTCCTATAGTCAACACAGAATCGAAAGGTTCCATCCTTCTTTTTCACAAGGACCAGCGGGGCAGCCCATGGGCTGTGACTCTCCCGGATAACGTTGGCTGTCTTCATCTCTTCTACCAGCTTTTTCACCTCTTGGTAGCGGGCTGGAGGTATGGGCCGGTATCATTCCTTGATAGGAGGATGAGAGCCAGTAGAGATGGTATGTTGGATCAGGGTAGTCTGCCCAAAATCCAGTGGGTGTTTGCTGAAGGCCTGGTGGTGCTTCATGATGACATCCAGGACACCTTGTACTTGGTCTGCAGGAGTAAAATCGTCGTCTCCAATATTGAGCTCAAGCCACCAAGATTGCTCGGCAGGCTCACCTTCAGCACTTTGCTTCAGTTCCAACTGTTGGGAGGCAGACAGAGAGGTTTCCACCAAGTCTTCAGGATGGACGCTGAAGAGAGTGGCTACGGCTTGGTACTTTCTCAGATCCACTGAGGAGTCTCCCACATTTAGTTGTCGAATGGGTACTTGTCCTCGGGATACAGTGACTAGGCTCCTGGCGGCTAGAATGGGCAGGTCTTCATCAGCTGTTAGAGGTTCTACTATCGCCTGGTAGTCTTGATCTTGGACGCCCATGCAAGCTCGACACCATACTAACGTCTCAGTCCCAGGTTGAAGGCGGACAGGTTGGGGATCCTTGATCCGGGCTCTGCAGATTTCTCCATTAGGGCCAGCAAACTTCTGTTGCTCCGCTAGAACCTGCATAGTCTCCTGAATTACCTTCCGGGAACCGTTGGACACTGTTGGCAGGGAGACGTGGAGAGCCTTCAGCACTTCAGGGTAGCAGTTGCGGAGGACATTGGTACCCAATACCAGAGAGAAGTTACCGTTTTCGGGCACTCGTGTCACCACTACGCCCTGTCTGGTAAACTCAGTGTCTCCAATGGTTAGCGTGGGCTCCCAGTAGCCGCGGATGGGTACGGGTTTTCCGTTCGTAGCAATAATGTTCAAGTAAGCCTTGGGAGGCTGGACTAAGGATGCTCCTCCTTGGCATTTCTTGAAGGCAGCACTCCGGAGGGTGGTCACTTGAGAGCCGGTATCAATTAAGGCCGGTAGGGTAACTCCGTTCATGGTTACATGAACCATGGGGCGAGTCCCCACGAACCTGGGCATCCAGTTGGCATCTCGGGGACTTACAGGTTCTTCCCTTGGAGGTCGTCCCTTAGCTCCAAGGGTTTGTCGTTTAACTGACGACATCCATCCTCTTCATGCCCATATTTATGGCAGTAGCTGCACCGCTGGCGGGGTTTCTTCTGACTCCAGGTGCTTAACGACTTCGCTTCTCTTGGGCGCTGTTTGGCCA
The DNA here is from genome assembly GCF_040894005.1 of Engystomops pustulosus. Classification (NCBI taxonomy): domain Eukaryota; kingdom Metazoa; phylum Chordata; class Amphibia; order Anura; family Leptodactylidae; genus Engystomops; species Engystomops pustulosus. The sequence continues at coordinate 57,450,065 of NC_092412.1, read as the reverse complement.
GGGAGTCACGAGGGGTAGTTGACCGTACAGAGTTCTCTGAAGGTTTCTTCCTCACAGCGGAGACAGTCACTTCCAACTGGGTCAACCGATCGAGAATTTTATGCAGGGTGTCCGCCAGATTAGGGACCTGTCCTGCTAAGCCAGCAACTTCCGTAGCCGCAGGAGTAGGTGACGTCGATTCCTCCATTTCCACGGATTCAGGCTCTTTCTGCGGTCCAGTAGGCGGTCGGTCCCCTAATATGTCAATGGCAATTTCCTTAAACTCAAGAAAGGAGGCCTGGGCATGTTGAGAAGAGATAATCTTTAGTTGACACCTTTGATTTCTATCAACCAGTCCATTAATGAATTGTTCCCTCAGGGTTTGGTCAGAGGTTTCAGCGTCTTTGGGATCAAGACGGGTTATGGCCTTCCATGTCTCCTGTAGGGAGAGGGCAAAGTCTCGGAGGGACTCTTGGGGCTTCTGTCTTTTCCCAAAGAATTGTTGCTTCAACTCTGAGGCAGTACACTTGTCAAAGGTGTTGCGCAGCCTATCAAGAATTTGGACCACATTCTGACGCTGTTCTCGGGGCCAAGACTTGACTTCCCATAGAGCGGGTCCTTTCAACTGCCCGGTTAGGATGCCCACTTTCTGTTCCTCTGTGAACAGGTACAGGGTGAAGATGGCTAACAACTTGTCTCTGAATTCAGGGAGACTGTGTGATTCTCCCTCGTAGTGGGTTAACCAGGGGGCCCCCAGATAGTAGGGCATAGTCAGAGGCATCATAGTGGGGGTCCCAGGGACCCTGGCTGTAGCAGGGGTGAAAGAACTCTCTGGAGGATAATAACATCATAGAAGAAACAGGAAAGCGGCACTCACCGGATTCGTGCAGGAAGGTTTATTTGGACACACAGAGTATAGACGTGGACATAAATGCAGACCGCGGCAAGCGACGGGCCGTTTCGCGCCTGTGTGGCGCTTTCTCAAGCCTACAAAGGCATCTACCTGGGGCTGTCCCTCTTATGGAGCAACTTCCGGTGGTGCGCCGATCACGTGACACACCACTTCCGGTAAGGCGTCGATCATGTGACACCCGAAGCGGCGCCTCCGGAAGTTAAAAAGAGGTAAGCATCCCCAGTGACGCGCTCGTAGTTCTGTTACCTAGCAACAAACAAAAACATTAAAATGATGTTGACCGGACTGCCGACACAACAATGAGATCGCCACAGTTACGCTGTGTCTATCAGACATCTTTTGATAAACGAGGTACCGGCATCATCTATGAAAAATTGGATAGAGTTGTGCCTATACAGTAATATAATCCAAACATAGTCTGACGCCGTAACATAACCACAAATAGTACAGTGAAGGACAGGGGGAAATGGAAAGTCCATGGAAAATAATAAAACATAATATAGAGAAGCAAGAGAGGGTTTTTTGAACTCTCTGGAGGGCTTAACATGCTCCGGTACCCCGTATCTTCGTCGTGGGCGGACATGACTGGCCTAGCTGAGGGAAGTCTGTAGGGTTACACACTGTCCGTTGCTATGGGCGATGGCTAGAATGGGACGTGGGCACTTTAAGACACAGTCACTATTCCCTGGGAGGTGAGCCAATAACCTAGCGTCGGAAACAATCTCTACCCCCCTTTAACTTCCCCAGCGGTACTCACTCAGGATCAGCCGCGGTGCATGAAGTGCTCCATTCCCGATGTCTGGCAGGCAGCATGGGCTCGGTGATGCTCAGCGGTGTTCTCCAGTCGCAGGACACGTGTGCTGGAACTCCGGATGAGGCGCACGCGCCTGGCAGGCTTCAGGCGCGGCCTGCGCCGAAATCCAAGATGGCCGATTAACCCTCTTCGTTGCCGGCCACACACGCTCCAGCTCCTCCTCCACGGTACTTCGTGCCACTCGCGCAGGGGGCGGAGCCTAGTGACGACTCTGGAGTTCCCGCCAGTGAGGATTTGGCGGGCTGGAAATACTTGCTGCGCCACAGCCTCTGAGGTAAAATACTTCAGGCGCGGCAGAGCTGACAAAGTTCTTTGCAGGGTTTAACCTCTTGAGTGCTGGAGTGGTGCTCGACAGCATGTGGCAGCAGTAATACAGTTCAATGCAGAAACACACAATCACTTGGGCCTAAACCCGAATGGCAGCAGGGTTAGGCAGCACATTCTTTGTAATAAAGTACAGTCTATAGTGCCAGAATAAGGCACAGAAGTATATATCCTGTTCGAAGTGACGCCACTTGCAACATCCCCCACCTGGGCCTAGCCTTTTCATGGGGCCTGGAGTCAGCTGGGGCCCGCAGTACCTGAGTGGCTGGTGGTTGCGGCCTAGGCACGCTAGTGTCACGGTGCTTGGTATGGGGACCGGAGGGCTGTCCTACAGCCTGGCAGGTCTCCAGCAGGTGGTGTTGGCAAGAAATGATGAGGGAGAGGCTTCTATAGCGGTTCTCCCTGGGGCAACCCTTTGGTGTCTACAGTATGGGTCTCTGTGTGGTGGACAGGGTGCCCGTGATGGTGACAGCCGTAGTAGCAGGGACCAGACGGAGGCAGATGTTGAACAAAAACAACTTACAGTTCTTTATTGGAACCGACAGAATGGTAGATTGCTGAGATGCAGTTGGAGGGAGCCACAGGATGTAGATCATCAGCCTGGATGCAAAGGCAGGCTGGGAGGTAGCTGTGTCCTGGAAGGATGCTTCAGCTTTATCCTGGATTGCTTCAGGTATCACCCTTAAAGGTAGGATGATACCTTTCCTCACTAACGAGCTATTAGCTCCACTCTTCAGGCAGGGAGCTGGCTCACCTGCTCTTGGTCTGATGTGCTAGCTGCACTGACTCCTCTGAGTCTCTACTGGATTAACTCCAGTCTGCTTCTGAGCTACTGCTCAGCTAACTGCTCTCTCTAGAACTTTCTTGTCCAGGGGTTTTGTTACTCCCCCTGGTCAGGTGGTGGCTACTCCTCCAATTACCTCTCAGCTCACAGACATTAGGATAACACATGTGATTGGATGACACATCTTACATCACATCAAAGAATTAACTCCTGCCTTACCAGGCAGGATCTACCACTGCAATGCCCATCTGTGTGAGGTATTTGTTATGTAGTGACCTGCTGTGGGGTTGATCAGACCCTTCACAGGCTGCAAGCTACATGGTGGGACGTATTCGCAACCACTCCTCTGCCTTGCATCGGCGAGGGTGTTGCACATGCAACAAATAATACATGTATTTCCAGCAGTATCTAACTGGTTCAGTAACGGGGGCTTATACATTCATTATTCAGGGGTAGCACTGTATATAATTCTGCACATAATGTGCTCATGTTTATTTTCTTTACTTCTCCTGTATAATGCAATAAAAAAGTGGAAGAGGGAAAGTATAGATCGTAACTAGTAAAAAATCAAAAGCCCATAAAGTCAGACCTGTGATTATGCAGCAATTTAGGGTGGTGATACAAGAGTTATGTCAGGATCAGTGGATTCTCTGGACCACCGCGGAAGATGGAACTAGCCGACACCTGGGAGCGGAGTCTAAGTGGCACCTGGTTTTTACCAGAGCCCGCCGCCCGACTTGCTGCGGCAGGATACCACCAGGTCGTTCGAGCAGGTGCGACTAGCCCGCGGTGGCGGTCGAGTTACTTTAGCGGAAGACAGTCTTCCGGTCAAGTCCAGGCTCAGGGTCAGGGCAGGCGGCAGAGATGCAAGGTCAAGTCCAAATCCGGGGTCAGCAACATGAGGTCCAAGCAGGGGGGAACGGAACACAGGCACACGGGACACAGCAACACGGAGGAACTTGGGTAACACACAGGAACGCAGGAATACACAGGAACGCAGGAATAATCACCAGGAAGCTTTCTCTCAGGCAGGGCTTGCAGGAAGAGGCAGGCTTATGTAGATTTAGGGAATATAGCGCTAATTAATGGCGCCCTGGCCCTTTAAAGTTGGGGAGGGGAGCAAGCCAGGAGCCGGGACAGGTGAGGTGCGCTGGCGGCGCGCTGATGGGGGAAAGTTAACCATGGTATGTCGGGTAAAGAGGCTTCTACTAAGTCAAAGTGAGCAGATATATACATACCACAATACACAACATCAACAAGGATTTACACAAGGTCCAACAATTCTAAAACAAAAGCCATGCAATATTTGGTTGGAATCCACAAATTTGTTAAAAATGTATAACAAGGTAAAATCAGAATTGATTTTTGTTTTCAGAAAGCACAGCCATGTATAAAAGCATAACTTTATAATTAATATACACAACTAACGTCATGTAACTTTGCAGCAAACTGTGATAAGATAAAAAATTTCTGAAAATTAAAAACTTAACATAGGGCTGTTCATTGAAAAACTTCCACTAGACTAATATGGTGTTTTATCCTGTTAAGATAAGTTCACTATTCCTACTGGAAAGTTGACTGGTCATGGACTGTAACAGAGGAGCATTGACGTTTGAATATTTCCCCTATGCAAATTGGACACCTCTTACTTTATTTTACATCAAGGGTTAACTTGCATTGATCTATAGTTTTTTTTGTCATATACATTCTGTTTATTATTACTTTATCTGTATAAATTAGTGGATAGGGTTCATGAACATTGAGAGGCATTCCTGCCTTAGTATCTCTATCTGTCAGAGAAGTCAGTAATTTTCCAGCTATAGTAGAGATTCTAATAAAGCACTAATAAAGTTCTGTGTTGTGGAGTTTATATGTAGCCAGAATAAGTGCAGAGAATCACATGTTCATCCTTTTGCTTCTTTACTGGAAAAGACTCCACAGATCACTCAGTTTATGACAATCATCCTGCAGGCTGCTTAAGCTGGGGGGCGGCAGGACTGGTCGTGCTCTTTACCTTTAAGAGCCGCGGCCCCTCCTGCTCAAAGTTAGGCTGGCCACTGGGGGAAGTGGGGGGGGGTTTGTTACCCAGGATATTTATTCCCGAGAGTGGAGCCTCTTTGGACTGTTCCGTGCACAAGAAACTCCCATCCGCCCTCCCTAATTTTCTTTCTCCTGTTTTGTATTACCTAATTTGTAATTTTTCTCTGTACTGGCTCTCCGCCATACACTTCTTTTCTATGCTGCTCTGAGCTGCTGTTTTTGCAGATTAATTGTAAATAGAAGCTCAGGAACTGTAACCAGAGGCTGTATGTAGTGTGTGGCTGTTATATTAAGGTGCTTCACCGTTTTGCAGAAGAGCTTAGTGCTTGCTTTTCAGTCCACGCCACCTTCGGGTTGCAGTGATTTTGATAGCACGGAACATGCTGGAAGCTGGGAGGAGTGCGGGCATGACAGGCGGGGGGCTGGAGGGGGAGAAGAAAATGGGTTGGATTATTGGGGTGGTTGGAATTTTAGTGAAAGGAGATTGGGGAATTTAATTGGTGGGTGGAGTTAATGGGGGTTTATATAGGGGGTTGAGGAAGGAACGCCATCTTTTGGCAGAAAAATTTGTAGGCATAAAGACGTGTAGGGGTTAGATATGACAGGTGTAGTGTGAGGAGGGAGCATAGTGTGTTAAGCAGTGAGGGGCAGCAGTGTGGAGGCAATGGCGGAGCTGGAGAATTTCCTTACCCAGATGCGGGAAGAGGCGTTGGCGAGAGGGTCCGAGTGAGTGCAGGCGCAGATGGCCGCGCTGAATTCGGGACCGCCACAGCAGGCCTCTGGAGATCGCCGGAGCGGTTGAGTCCGTACAGTTCACCACGGCGCCAGCGGCGGAGAAGGAGTGCATCCCGGTCGGGGCTGTCGAGGTCCAGAGGAACAGGGTTGGGAAGCGGTGCGGGCCGGAAGAGGCGTACAGCGGGGGAGGCAGCAGCGGAGCTGAGAGGGGCAGGAGCCCGAAAGTCGGCCGGCGGGAGCAGCGGTGAGGCATCAAGTGGAGAAGGCCGTGGGCGGAGCAGCCGGAGAGCGGGAACATCAGGAGGCCGGCCCGGGGAGGTTTGAGAGACCCCGGTCACTAGGTCGGCGGTGAGTACGGGGAGAAGGGGGGCAGTGCTGGGGGCCAGGCGGACGGCTACCCTGCAAGAGTCAGGATTGGAGGCTGAGGAGTCCGGGGACGGTGTCCAGCGAGAGTCCCCTGTCGCTAGGCCACCGGCGATCGTGGGAAGAAGGAGGCTAGCGCTGGATGCCAGGGCAGCGGCAGACCAGCAGTTGTCCGGGGCAGAGGCGGAGCTGGAGAGTAGCTCCACCCCCAGGACGGTGGCAGCGGCAGAGGGAATAGTTAGTGTACAGAGGGAGGGGATGGGAGCTGCGCTTGGAAGGCAGGCTTTTCCTGTGCCCCTTGATGGCAGTAGTGTTATTCAGGGGTTGGGAATCCCCCCCATGGCTGTAGGGGCAGAACATGCGCGCGGTGTCTCTTCTGTGTTGTTTCCCCTGCAGGTGCAGCGTGACATAGAAGGTGACATCTTTCATGTGGTGCTGTGCGGCCCTTGGCGTGGGCACGCTATGAGTATCTGGAGTGGCGACTTCAGCTCTTCCACAGATGACAGTGGTTGGAGTGGCGGCTTCAGCTCTTCCACAGATGACAGCGGCTGGTGTGGCGGCTTCAGCTCTTCCACAGATGACAGCGGCTGGGGTGGCGGCTTCAGCTCTTCCACAGATGACAGCGGCTGGAGTGGCGGCTTCAGCTCTTCCACAGGCACCAGCGGCGGGGGAGGCTGGAAGGACGGGTCGTTCGGCGGTTCTCTTACCGGTGAGTCAACAGCATTAACAGTCACACAAAATTTACAAGGTTCTGCGGGAGTGTTGGTTCCAGGGTGTGTGATGCCAGTAGTGAACGGGGTGTTGCTGTGGGCAATAGCAGTATAGGAGAGATGGGGGAGGTTTTGAAGGGATTGAAGCAATTGGTTGCGTTCCTAGAAGGGGCTTTGGGGTCACAGCAGAGGGGGCCGGTAGGGGCCTGGGCTGGAGCCACGGCGGTAGTAGGTGGGGAAACGGTAGTTTCCCCAATTGCTACTGAGGCTGGGGTACAGACAGATACGGAGGATGGGTCAAATCGGCCGCTGCCGGTATCGAATGCGGCTAAGGGAAGCTTGTATTTGTGCATGGATGCTCCATTGGGGGCTCATTTGAAACAAGAAGTACGGGAAAAAATTTGGCGTAGGGAAAATATTGATATTTTCACGTTACTACCATTGGAGAGGTTTAGCATTGAGGGTTGGGAGAAGGGGAAGGAACATCGCAAGGAAGAGGATGAGGAACGGTGCCGTTATAGATTAATACCGCGCACATTTGGGAATTGGTTACAGGCATTTGCTATTCTAGGTAGTGTGATAGGGGAGAAGAATCCAGAGTATTGCTCAGGTCTATTCTGTTACTTGGATACAATATGGGAAGCGCATAAATCGTATGTCGGTGTGGCCTGGCTGCGGTACGACGAGCAGTTTAGGTAGCGTATGGCAGTGCAGCCTACCCTTCAATGGGATCATAACGATATCGCACTATGTATGTGGATAATGAATGCGCCACGGGGAACAGGGAAGGGGCAGTATGGGAATAGCAGTGGAGCGGGTAGTAACCCCTTTCTTTCTGCACCCGATGGGGCTAAGGCAGGAGGCACATCAGGCGGGCCTAAAAAAGGAGTCTGCTGGGCATATAACGACAGTTCATGCAAATGGGGTACATCATGTATTTACAAACACGAGTATGCGGGCTGTGGGCTGTCGAATCACCCAGTCTCGCGGTGTTTTAGAAGGGGAAAAGGGCAGGGAGCAAAGGCTGGAGATAGGGGAAAAGGGGGTGACACCAGTGAGAATAGACGCCATGATGCAGTGGTTAAGGACGTAGGGAAAAGGCGGAGTTATTGGTTAATGGTTTTAGGGAGGGGTTTCATATTCCGTATAAAGAAGTTGTGGGGTGTTCTGGGGTTAAGAACTTGCGTTCGGTGTTGCAGTACCCCGAAGTAGAGAGGGAAAAGCTGAGTAAGGAGGTTAATTTGGGGAGGATGATGGGCTCCTTTGTGGAAAAGCCAATTGAGAACCTACGGGTGTCCCCGTTAGGTGTAGTTCCCAAAAAAGAGAAGGGAAAGTTTAGGATGATACATCATTTATCTTATCCAAAAGGGGGTTCGGTGAATGATGATATTGACAGTTCCCTTGGCAAGGGAAAAAGCGGAGGGGCCTTGTTCGTGTCTTTGTTTTTTGGGGATTGAGATACGGTGCACATGGAGTGCAGGCTGCTGTTGGATAAGCTGGAGGACTTGAGGAGAACGGTGCAGGAAGTGTTGGTAAAAACAAAGATTTCATTGAAGCTACTCCAGTCATTGATAGGGAAATTGAATTTCGCCTGCAGAATTATGCCCATGGGGCGCGTGTTCTGTAGGCGTTTGGCGCAGGCGACAGCAGGTGCTCGCCGTCCGGAGCATTTGATTCGGTTGAGGAGAGGACTTTACTGTTTTTACTATTGAGTTTTTGCTGTTGTATAATGGGAAAACGATGTGGATGGAGGCCCGGTCTCAAATGAGGATTGCATTTATTTACAGATGCAGCTGGATCAGTGGGCTATGGTGCATTTTGTCAAGGTGCATGGAGTGTGGGGAGCTGGCCAAGAGAGTGGTGTGAAAAGGGATTAACAACGAACCTAGGCCTGTTAGAATTATTCCCAATTGTTGTTGCAGTGGAGTTATGGGGCGCGCAATTGGCTAATCGTTGCATGGTCTTTCACTGCGACAATATGGCAGTAGTACAGGTACTATCCATGCAATCGGCGTCGTCCCCTCCAGTGATTGTATTGTTGCGACATCTAGTGCTGTTGTGTCTGAGACATAACATTATGTTGCGAGCGGTTCATGTACCAGGCATTGAGAATAAAATAGCGGATGCTTTGTCTCGCCTGCAGCTGGAGAGGTTACGGGAGTTGGCACCAGAGGCGGTGGGGGACCCCATTCCTTGTCCAGTACATCTTTGGGGGTTAGTGCTGTGAAGTTGCTGGCTGGGTAAGGCATTCATTAGCCCCTCAGCGTGTGTGGAAGCAATGGTTTGAGTTAGAGGATGGATGGAGGAGTGAGGGGTTGGTGTGGAACTATGCGGAAGGCTTGTTTTGTTTTGTGTTTGCAATGTTTGAAAAAGGGGTGTGGGGGGCATCCGTCCAACGGTGGTCATTATCGGCTTTGTCCTTTTTATTCAGGTTGGGGGGTTACGAAGATGTGACTCAATCTTTTGTGATACAGCAAGCAGTGAAGGGTTTTGTCAGGGGCCGTGCGAAGGCTGACGGGAAGCGGCCGGTGTCTTTTTCATTGTTACAAAGGATTTGGGATGTGCTGGGGGGAGTTTGTTTGTCGGAATACGAGTGTTGTTTATTTCGATTAGCTTTTGCACTTGCATTTTTTGGGGCTCTCAGGATAGGGGAATTGGTAAGCCCAAGTAGAGAAAAAGATCTGGGAGTACAATTGCGGCATGTGATATTGGCGAATGGGGAATTGAGGATTTGCATTTTTGGGTCTAAGACGGATCTAGAGATGAGCGAGCACTAAAATGCTCGGGTACTTGTTATTCGAGACGAACTTTTCCCGATGCTCAAGTGCTCGTCTCGAATAACGAGCCCCATTGAAGTCAATGGGAGACTCGAGCATTTTTCAAGGGGACCAAGGCTCTGCACAGGGAAGCTTGGCCAAACACCTGGGAACCTCAGAAAAGAATGGAAACACCACGGAAATGGACAGGAAACAGCAGGGGCAGCATGCATGGATGCCTCTGAGGCTGCTTAATCGCACCATTATGCAAAAATTATGGGCAACAGCATGGCCATGACAGAGTGACCGAATGAGGCTAGATAGCATCTAAAACATGCAATAATTGACCCTGACACTATAGGGGACGGTATGCAGAGGCAGCGGCAGCAGTGGCAGGCTAAAGAGTGTCATGGCGACATACCCTAAATGGACTCAGGTTTCACCAAAGGAGGTGAAATGATTTCCTATGTGAACAAAAGGTTGACTGTATATTTAGTCGATAACACAGCATGGTGGCGACATAGTGACCAAGTTCCATAACGTATCTGGTGAAACACCCGAAAAATGAGCCTGACACAGCTCTTTTGATAAGGGGACGACATGTGGAGGCAGCCATGGAGACGACTTCCATGATTAAGAGCGACAGTATGGGGCATTCATATTGCGCTGCTATGGACAGGAAACAGCAGGGGCAGCAAGCATGGATGCCTCTGAGGCTGCCTAATCTTGGGATGGAGCTGGCGGTCCACTGCCAGGCGAGCTTTCGCCTGTCCAAGCCCCTGTCTCTCGGCTCCTCCCCACCCAAAATGGGCCTGGGGGCCAGAAGCGTTTACTTTGAAAAAATTATAATTTTCAAAGCAGGCCGGGTCGTTTGAATATTTCACCTAGGAATAATGGAATAGCATAGTGGTTCTATTTTTAATTGTTTTTGGTTCCATGATTAAGAGCGACAGTATGGGGCATCCATATTGCGCTGCTATGATTGCAACTTCAGGTCTCCAGCATGGCGGCGACAGATGGACCGAGTTCCACTATGTATCTGGTGAAACACCTGAAAATTCTGCCTGACACAGCTCATTTGATAAGGGGACGATGTATGGAGGCAGTGAACTAGTAGTAGACTAAAGGTGCTGCAGTTAAAACTATGTTAGATGTTGGATCTTGGGATGGAGCTGGCGCTCCGCTGCCAGGCGAGCTTTCCCCTATCCAAGCCCCTGTCTCTCGGCTACTCCCCAAACAGCACTTCTAAGAACCTTTTGTATAAGATCAAGTGTAGTAGCGTTCTTATAAGTTTGGGTTATGGCGGGTGAGGGGAATGTAAACAGATGCGCAAGAAGCGCTGAAATAATATCGGTAAATGATAAAAGTTTGCCAGTATATTTTGTGGATTACACAGCAGGGTGGCGACAAAGTTAACAAGTTTGATGTGGAAGCCATGAAAACAACCCAAAATTCTGCCTGACACAGCTCGTTTGATAAGGGGACCATGTATGGAGGCAGTGAACTAGTAGTAGATTAAAGGTACTGCAGTTAAAACTATGTTAGTTGGATCTTGAGATGGAGCTGGCGCTTTGCTGCCAGGCGAGCTTTCGCCAATCCAAGCCCCTGTCTCTAGGCTACTCCCCAAACAGCACTTCTAAGAACCTTTTGTATAAGATCAAGTGTAGTAGCGTTCTTATAAGTTTGGGTTATGGCGGGTGAGGGGAATGTAAACAGATGCGCAAGAAGCGCTGAAATAATATCGGTAAATGATAAAAGGTTGCCAGTTTATTTTGTGGATTACACAGCAGGGTGGCGACAAAGTTAACAAGTTTGATGTGGAAGTGTCACAGTCTCCTGGGGAATAGTCCCTTAGGACTAAGTAAGTGGACTCCCTGGACCACCGCGGAGATAACAACCTTAGCCGCACCCGGGAGCGGAGTCTAAGTGAACTCCTGGTCTTCGCCAGAGCCCGCCGCAAAGCGGGATGGTCTTTCTGCGGCGGGGAGTCACCAGGTCGCTGGGAAGGGAAGGCAGGCAGGCAGGACCACGGGAAGGCAGGCAGGCAGGACCACGGGAAGGCAGGCAGGACCACGGGAAGGCAGGCAGGCAGGACCACGGGAAGGCAGGCAGGACCATGGGAAGGTAGGCAGGCAGGACCATGGGAAGGCAGGCAGGCAGGACCACGGGAAGGCAGGCAGGACCACGGGAAGGAAGGCAGGCAGGCAGGACCACGGGAAGGCAGGCAGGCAGGACCACGGGAAGGCAGGCAGGACCACGGGAAGGCAGGCAGGACCACGGGAAGGCAGGATGGCTGGCAGGACCTCTGAAGGACGGCTGGCAGGACCTCTGAAGGACGGCTGGCAGGACCTCTGAAGGACGTCTGGCAGGACTTCTGAAGGACGGCTGGCAGGACCTCTGAAGGACGGCTGGCAGGACCTCTGAAGGACGGCTGGCAGGACCTCTGAAGGACGCTGGACCACCACAGGATTGCAGGACCGCCATAGGATTGCAGGACCGCCACAGGATTGCAGGAGCGCCACAGAACACCAGGACCGCCACAGGACACCAGGACCGCCACAGGATAACACGGAACAAGGGGACACCACGGGACACAGGAAACCGGGAACACGGAAACTCAGAGGCGTCTGGAAACGCTCAAGAAGGCTTTCTCCTCAGAAGAATGAACTGAAGATCCGGCAGGGGATGCAGGGAGTCGCCAGGCTATATAGCCGAGCCTGGAATGCCAGAGCCAATAAGAAGGACGCTGGCCCTTTAAGGCTGGTAGAAGTCCGCGCGTGCTCCCTCTAGTGGCAGGAGCACGCGACTGCATGGAAGAAGCATGCGGCCTACACGCTGGGAGCAAGAGTGCTGGCCGGAGCTTGGAGAGGTAAGTGAGAGCTGGGGGAGCGGGGACCGCGGCAGCAGGCACGGGTACACCCTCAATCCGTACCGAGGATCACGGGTGTAACCGTGACAGTACCCCCCCCCCCTTAGGGCCCCTCTTCTCTTCTTCTTCAGCCCGCTGTTCTTCTTTCTTCGCCTCCTCCAATTCTTCTTGGTGATGAGACACCTTAGGAGGAGAGAAGGCACCGGGAAGACTTGGGAAGCAGGCTGGGTCAGCTCTTGGCACACCGGAGCAGCCTCAGGGGAGGCCAGAGCAGCCGTGGCAAGCTGCGGAGTCTCTGGAGCAGCCGTGGCAAGCTGCGGAGACTGGGGCGCCACTGGAGCAGCCGTGGCAAGCTGCGGAGACTGGGGCACTACTGGAGCAGCCGTGGCAAGCTGCGGAGTCTGGGGCGCCACTGGAGCAGCCGTGGCAAGCTGCGGAGTCTGGGGCGCCACTGGAACAGCCGTGGCAAGCTGCAGAGTCTCTGGAGCAGCCGTGGCAAGCTGCGGAGACACTGGAGCAGCATTGGCAAGCTGCGGAGGCTGGAGAGTCTCTGGAGCAGCATTGGCAAGCTGCGGAGGCTGGAGAGTCTCTGGAGCAGCATTGGCAAGCTGCAGAGGCTGGAGAGTCTCTGGAGCAGCATTGGCGAGCTGGAGAGTCTCTGGAGCAGCTGCGGGGAGCTGGAGAGTCTCTGGAGCAGCTGCGGGGAGCTGCGGAACCACTGGAGCAGCTGCGGGGAGCTGCAGAGCCACTGGAGCAGCTGCGGGGAGCTGCAGAGCCACTGGAGCAGCTGCGGGGAGCTGCAGAGCCACTGGAGCAGCTGCGGGGAGCTGCAAAGCCACTGGAGCAGCTGCGGGGAGCTGCGGAGCCACTGGAGCAGCTGCGGGGAGCTGCGGAGCCACTGGAGCAGCTGCGGGGAGCTGCGGAGCCACTGGAGCAGCTGCGGGGAGCTGCGGAGCCACTGGAGCAGCTGCGGGGAGCTGCGGAGCCACTGGAGCAGCTGCGGGAGCTGCGGAGGCTTGGGCGCCGCTGGAGCAGCTCTGGGAAGCTGCGGAGGCTTGGGCGCCGCTGGAGCAGCTCTGGGAAGCAGTGGAGACACCGGGACCAAGCTGGACAGGCGAGGTAGCCGGACTTGAGGTGGTTCAAACCTGGACCGGATTTTAGCAAGGAACTTGGTATGGGAGACCATGTCCGGGTCACCACTATCCAATAGGGGGGTAGCCCAGGCTAGGGCCTCTCCTGAGAGCAGACAGTAGATGAACACCACCTTAGAGCGTTCGGTGGGGTACTGGGAAGATAACAGTTCAAGGTGCTGCGAGCACTGGGAAATAAATCTCTGGCACAATTTGGGGTTGCCATCGAATTTGTCCGGCAAAAAATTTTCGGGTCCAGTCTCTACTGCCAAAAAACATTGCGGGGTGACTGAAGCAACGGGAGGAGCCTGCTGCTGGGAGGCAATCATCCGAAGAGTGGCAGCAAGTTTGTCCAAGAGTTCCTTTTGGACAGCAATCTCTTGGGACTGCCGGGCGATGGTGCTAGGGAGGTCACCCAGTAGCAGGTACGGATCCTTGACACAGTCCATGGCTTTTGCAGGATACAAGACCTTGGCGGAGTCCATGGACGGATCTTACTGTCACAGTCTCTGGGGGAATAGTCCCTTAGGACTAAGTAAGTGGACTCCCTGGTACAAACGCGGGAGATAACAACCTTAGCCGCACCCGGGAGCGGAGTCTAAGTGAACTCCTGGTCTTCGCCAGAGGCCGCCGCAAAGCGGGATGGTCTTGCTGCGGCGGGGAGTCACCAGGTCGCTCCACGGGTGCGACTAGGCCCACGGTGGCAGCCAAGTTAGGGACACGGGGACCACGGGATGGCAGGCAGGCAGGACCACGGGAAGGCAGGCAGGACCACGGGAAGGCAGGCAGGACCACGGGAAGGCAGGCAGGACCACGGGAAGGCAGGCAGGCAGGCAGGACCACGGGAAGGCAGGCAGGACCACGGGAAGGAAGGCATGCAGGCAGGACCACGGGAAGGCAGGCAGGACCACGGGAAGGCAGGCAGGCAGGACCACGGGAAGGCAGGCAGGACCACGGGAAGGCAGGACGGCTGGCAGGACCTCTGAAGGACGGCTGGCAGGACCTCTGAAGGACGGCTGGCAGGACCTCTGAAGGACGGCTGGCAGGACCTCTGAAGGACGGCTGGCAGGACCACGGGAAGGCAGGCAGGCAGGCAGGACCACGGGAAGGCAGGCAGGCAGGACCACGGGAAGGCAGGACGGCTGGCAGGACCTCTGAAGGACGGCTGGCAGGACCTCTGAAGGACGGCTGACAGGACCTCTGAAGGACGGCTGGCAGGACCTCTGAAGGACGCTGGACCGCCACAGAATTGCAGGACCGCCACAGGATTGCAGGACCGCCACAGGATTGCAGGACCGCCACAGGACACCAGGACCGCCACAGGACACCAGGACCGCCACAGGATAACACGGAACAAGGGGACACCACGGGACACAGGAAACTGGGAACACAGAAACTCAGAGGCGTCTGGAAACGCTCAAGAAGGCTTTCTCCTCAGAAGAATGAACTGAAGATCCGGCAGGGGATGCAGGGAGTCGCCAGGCTTTATAGCCGAGCCTGGAATGCCAGAGCCAATGAGAAGGACGCTGGCCCTTTAAGGCTGGGAGAAGTCCGCGCGTGCTCCCTCTAGTGGCAGGAGCACGCGACTGCATGGAAGAAGCATGCGGCCTACACCCTCAATCCGTACCGAGGATCGCAGGTGTAACCGTGATAGGAAGCCATGAAAACAACCCAAAATTCTGCCTGACACAGCTCGTTTGATACGGGATCATGTATGGAGGCAGCTATATGGACGACTTTTGGAGGCAGCTATGGTGATGACGTGTGGAGGTAGCAATGGAGACAACGTGTGGAGCCAGCTAAAGAGACGACATGTGGAGGCTGCTATGGAGACAATTTCATTTGGATAGTGCCTGTATGTGGCAGTCCAAAAAAAGTTTTCAAACCAGAGGAGCAGGTAGGTGGTCCTCCAGAAAAATTAAATAAATTGAGTGCCTGTATGTGGCAGTCCAAAAAAGTTTTCAAACCAGAGGAGCAGGTAGGTGGTCCTGCAGAAAAATTTAAATAGATTGAGTGCCTGTATGTGGCACTCCCAAAAATTGATTTAAACAGAGGACCGGGTAGGTGGCCCTCCAGAAAAATTAAATACATAGAGTACTATAGCTAGAGCCAGTTGGCCCTGGCAAAAAAAGACAGTTTCCTCTGCTTTAGTGTACAAAGAGGAGGAGAAGGAGGACAATGAGGAGGAGGAGTGCATACATTATTCAGGTTGAGCTTCTTTCACCTGGTGGAGAATGAAAATCCGGAGAAATCCTGGCTTTATTCATCTTGATAAGCGTCAGCCTGTCAGCGCTGTCAGTCGACAGGCGTGTACGCTTATCGGTGATGATGCCACCAGCTGCACTGAAAACCCGCTCGGACAACACGCTAGCGGCAGGGCAGGCAAGAACCTCCAAGGCGTACAGCGCCAGTTCGTGCCACATGTCCAGCTTTGAAACCCAGTAGTTGTAGGGAGCTGTGTGATCATTTAGGACGATGGTATGGTCAGCTACGTACTCCCTCACCATCTTTCTGTAAAGATCAGCCCTACTCTGCCGAGACTGGGGACAGGTGACAGTGTCTTGCTGGGGTGACATAAAACTGGCAAAGGCCTTGTAAAGCGTACCCCTGCCAGTGCTGGAAAAGATGCCTGCTCGCCTACTCTCCCTTGCTACTTGTCCCGCAGAAGTACGCCCTCTGCCGCTAGCGCTGTCTGAAGGGAAAGACTGTTTCAGCTTGTGCACCAGGGCCTGCTGGTATTCATGCATTCTCACACTCCTTTCCTCTCCAGGGATGAGAGTGGAAAGATTTTGCTTGTACCGTGGGTCCAGGAGAGTGAATACCCAGTAATCGGTGCTGGAACAAATTCTTTGAACGCGAGGGTCACGGGATAGGCAGCCTAGCATGAAATCTGCCATATGCGCCAGAGTCCCAACGCGCAAGAATTCACTCCCCTCACTGGCCTGACTGCCCATTTCCTCCTCCTCCAACTCCTCTTCTTCTGCCCATACACGCTGAACAGTGAAGAACTGAACAATGGTCCCCTCTTCTGTCTCGCCAACATTCTCCTCATCTTCCTCCTCATCCTCCTCCACCTCCTCCGATATGCGCTGAGAAACAGACCGGAGGGTGCTTTGGCTATCAACAAGGGCATCTTCTTCCCCCGTCTCTTGTGACGAGTGCAAAGCTTCCGACTTCATGCTGACCAGAGAGTTTTTCAACAGGCCAAGCAGCGGGATGGTGAGGCTGATGATGGCGGCATCGCCACTGACCATCTGTGTTGACTCCTCAAAGTTACTCAGCACCTGACAGATATCAGATATCCATGTCCACTCCTCATTGTAGACTTGAGGAAGCTGACTGACCTGACTACCAGATCTGGTGGAAGTTGACATCTGGCAGTCTACAATCGCTCTGCGCTGCTGGTAAACTCTGGATAACATGGTTAATGTTGAATTCCACCTCGTGGGCACGTCGCACAACAGTCGGTGAGCGGGCAGTTGGAGGCGGCGCTGCGCTGCCCTGAGAGTGGCAGCATCTGTGCTGGACTTCCTGAAATGCGCACAGATGCGGCGCACCTTCGTGAGCAAATCAGACAGATTGGGGTATGTCTTGAGGAAACGCTGAACTATGAGATTTAACATATGGGCCAGGCATGGCACATGTGTCAGTGTGCCGAGTTGCAGAGCCGCCACCAGGTTACGGCCGTTGTCACACACAACCATGCCTGGCTTCAGGTTCAGCGGTGCCAGCCACAGATCAGTCTGCGCCGTGATGCCCTGTAATAGCTCTTGGGCGGTGTGCCTTTTATCGCCTAGGCTCAGCAGTTTGAGCACCGCCTGCTGTCGCTTAGCGACGGCACTGCTGCTGTGCCTAGAGCTACCGACTGATGGCGCCATGCCCACGGATGGTAATTCGGAGGAGGAGGTGGAGGAGGGGTGGGAGGAGGAGGAGGCATAGTAGGCCTTTGAGACCTGGACCGAAGTAGGCCCCGCAATCCTCGGCGTCGGCAGTATATGACCAGCCCCAGGGTCAGACTCGGTCCCTGCCTCCACCAAGTTAACCCAATGTGCCGTCAGCGATATATAGTGGCCCTGCCCGGCAGCACTCGTCCATGTGTCCGTGGTCAGGTGGACCTTATCAGAAACAGCGTTGGTCAGGGCATGGATGATGTTCTCTGACATGTGCTTGTGCAGGGCTGGGACGGCACATCGGGAAAAGTAGTGGCGGCTGGGGACCGAATACCAAGGGGCGGCCGCCGCCATGAGGTTTCGAAAGGCCTCGGTCTCTACCAGCCTATAGGGCAGCATCTCCATGCTAAGCAACTTGAAGATGTGGACGTTGAGGGCTTGGGCGTGTGGGTGGGTTGCGCTATACTTCCTTTTGCGCTCCAGCATCTGGGGTATGGAGAGCTGAACGCTGGTGGATGCTGTGGAGGATCGTGGAGGTGAAGATGGGGTTTTCGCACGGGAGGTGTTTGGGCCGTGGTCCTGGGCAGGGGGCTGACTAGCAGATGACACAGGGGAAGGAGCAGTGGTGTGCCCGGCCGGATGTGAACGGGCTTGGTGCCATTGAGTGGGGTGTTTATGCCTGCGCATACTGGTGGTAGTTAAGCTAGTAGTGGTGGAACCCCTGCTGATCCTGGTTTGGCAAAGGTTGCACACCACAGTCCGTCGGTCATCCGGTGTTTCTTTAAAGAACCTCCAGACTTCTGAAAATCTAGCCCTCGCCACGGGAGCTTGACTACGGGCAACATTTGGCGCTGATGCACCAGCTCTGGCCCTGCCTCTCCGTCTGGCCCCACCACTGCCTCTTCCAACCTGTTCTGCTATAAGACTCGCCTCCGTCTCAGAAGCACTGTGTTCACCCGGCCTATCAACCCAGCTTGGGTCTGTCACCTCATCATCCTCCGATCCCTTAGTCTGCTCGGACTTCCTGCCCTGACAACAACTTCACCACTGTCTGACAACCGTGTCTCCTCATCGTCCGACACCTCTTTACAAACTTCTTCCACTACGTCAATAATGTCATCCTCACCCACAGACTGCGACCGGTGGAAAACCTGGGCATCGGAAAATTGCTCGAGTATGTTCGCTCATCTCTAGACAGATCAGAATGGTAAAGGATTGCTAGTGAGATTGTGTGGCTTAGAAGGTCAGAAGGGTTGTCCGGTGGCGGCTTTTAATGCTTTTATGCGGGTGAGAACAGCAGGGAGCGCAGCATTGTTGGTGCATGAGGATTGGGCGGTTTTATCTCGTTACCAATTTGTTGCAGTGTTTCGCAAATGTTTGAAGCTGCTGGGATTGGTGGCCAGGGATTACAGCTCTCATTTATTTCGTATTGGGGCGGCCACGGAAGCTGCGCTTGGGGCCTGTCTGAATCAGAAATAAAGAGGATTGGGAGGTGGGAATCTGGCAGGTTCCGATCCTACGTGAGGATGCATATGCTCGAATAAGAAAGTTATGGGGGTTTGCTGGGGCTGTTTTTTAGTGTATTTTGTTTCATCATTAGGTGGCCGGAAGTGCGTGGTGTGGCTTTTTTGCCATTCGTTCATATTTTGGGCCGAACGACGTGCAGGAGTGCGTCCAGGTGGTAGGTATCTGGGTTTGAATGCTGAGTGTGTTGAGGTGCACTGGATGGGTAGTCGTGCTTTGACTTTGGATCAGGTAAGACCCCGTTTACAAGATGGTTTCAGGAGATGGGGAGTGCCGGATGTTTTATTGATACATGCCGGGGGAAATGATTTGGGCAGTTATCCGATGAGTGCCTTGATAAAGGCCATGAAGCGAGATATGTTATGCTTTTGGGATATTCATCCCCGAATGGTGTTGATATGGTCGGAGATGGTAAGGTGACAACACTGGAGGAATGCAATTTCATTATCTGCATTGAATCGCACAAGACTTAAGATCAATAAAAGTGTAAGTAAGTTTGTGCGTCTGAATGGGGGTTTGGTTGTGCGCCATGAGATGTTGGAAAGTGACTCGAGTTACACGGGGCCGGATGGAGTGCACCTTACTGATGTTGGATTGGATGTCTTCAATTTTGGTTTGGCGGAAGGTTTGGATTTTGCTTTGCGGGTTTGGCGGTGCATGTCGGCTTAAGGTGTCAAGCCGGCATGCAATGGCGGGTTCTTGGCAATCAAAAGGAAGTGCAGTTAATGGAGAAGGTGGCGGAGAATTTTGCAATAAATGCTGGTTACAGTTCAGCCTCGCAAAAGGGGGACGGCCCTGGGAGGCAAGTTAAATTTAGGATGTTTTAGCACGCATGGTTTCACCACTTAGCTTGTTTGGTTTGCGGCTGGTGGATTTTGAGGCATGGCTAAGATTATGTGATCTATGAAGTTTATACAGAATTTTGAGAAATAGAATGATGAAGATGCCACCGTAAATAAAGGGTTGCCAAGGAGCTTGCCATTAAGATGTTATACTGTATGTATTTATTTATATGTTATTAACTATTTTTGTCTTTTCAGAATGTATTAAAAAATTTCAATAAAGCTGTGACCATCACCATTCCAACAAATTCGAGTGTTTGGTGTTTTTATTTTAGTTAGGTGGTGGAAGGCAGTTATTTCTTTTCACCTTATGGGGTTAAACCCGTATCAGCCATCGCCTTGTCATGATAGCACGGAACATGCTGGAAGCTGGGAGGAGTGCGGGCATGACAGGTGGGGGGCTGGAGGGGGAGAAGAAAATGGGTTGGATTATTGGGGTGGTTGGAATTTTAGTGAAAGGAGATAGTGGGAATTGAATTGGTGGGGGGAGTTAATGGGGGTTTATATAGGGGGTTAAGGAAAGAACGCCATCTTTTGGCAGAAAAATTTGTCTTTTCAGAATGTATTAAAAAATTTAAATAAAGCTGTTACCATCACCATTCCAACAAATTCAAGTGTTTGGTGTTTTTATTTTAGTTAGGTGGTGGTAGGCAGTTATTTCTTTTCACCTTATGGGGTTAAACCTGTATCAGCCATCGCCTTGTCATGCACCTAAATAAAAAAGTCGCTAATGAATAATCATTAGTAGGTGCAGCAAAACATTTGGATTGATAGGATAAATGAGGAAAATATGGTTAGTTTTGATGTGTGGCTAGTTGAGTGTTTAGGAGCAAAACAAGCGCAAAATTACTGTGACAATATAAAAAGTCGGAAAAACAACAACAACTTTCCTGGCATTGGTCACTAAAATTAAGTATAGGAGGGATGAGGGGAGACATTTACTAGCACATTGGATTGGTGACATCTTGATTCATAGTTCTGGTTTCATCTGAAAGATCTAATCTTTAATATTCTCAGTGCACACAACCATTCTTTTTAGATATAAAAACAGCCGAGTTTTTTAACATCTAAAGAAACATTCCATTGACTTAAATAGGTAACACGGCTATTTATCCGGTCACGCTATTTCTCACTGCACTGCATCTTTTTGATGTTTTTGTAGTAGGGTCTCTCTATAGAAATCTATGGTAGGGAAAAAAAACTGCCTGCAGACAGTGTTTTCAACTGTATACGGGCCAAAGTGGGATGCGCAGGAGATTAGGTCAGATGGGTGCCAGCCCACCGTATTTTTTCGTGGATACGTACAGTGGCATATGGGTTGCATGCATGTGACAAACAGCCCATTTCCGTTTTCTGGCCACAAAAATAGGACCACAATGTGCATAACACTTAACCAAGAATTTTCTCCAGGTCCTTGGCACCTAGAAACAAAATCCTAGTGATATATTAACCCCTTCTCTACATGCCCTGTGCTATTATGACCAGGGCCAGTTTTAGACAAAGCGGGGCCCTGTGAAAAACTAAAAGTGGGACCTCAAAATCAAACCATGTTATGATCAGTCACACTTAGTAAGATGCTGCCTTTAGCCCTGCACATTAATAACACTTTGTAGTTACAAGCAGTAGTGTGGTATGGTAAGTAGGCAACAGAGTCCCAGGCAACACTGTGTGATGAAAACTATCCTTGAGTGTGGTGCGGGGCCCACAGATCCAGGCAGGACCTACAAACGATATATATTCAGAAAGGCAGTCAAGGGCACCAAGGCTCTGCACAGGGAAGCTTGGCCAAAAACCTGGAAACCTCAGAAAATGATGGAAACACCACGGAAATGGACAGGAAACAGCAGGGGCAGCATGCATGGATGCCTCTGAGGCTGCCTAATCGCACCATTATGCCAAAATTATGGGCAACAGCATGGCGATGACAGAGTGACTGAGTGAGGCGAGATAGCCTCTAAAACACCCAATAATTGACCCTGACACTATAGGGGACGGTATGCGGAGGCAGTGGCAGCAGCGGCAGGCTAGAGAGCGGCGACATACCCCAAACAGACTCGGGCTTCAAACCAATTAAAAAAATTCCTTTTGGCGAGGATAATGTATAACACTGTACGTATCAGTATTTGGACGGTTATGGCGGCAGAGAGAAACCAAAGGAGGTGAGCAAGAAGCGCTGAAATGATTTCCTATGTGAACAAAAGGTTGACGGTATATTTAGTCGATAACACAGCATGGCGGCGACAGAGTGACCAAGTTCTATAACGTATCTGGTGAAACACCCGAAAAATGAGCCTGACATAGCTCGTTTGCTAAGGAGACGACATGTGGAGGCAGCTATGGAGACGACTTTTGGAGGCAGTTATGGAGACGACGTGTGGAGGTAGTAATGAAAATAACGTGTGGAGGCAGCTATGGAGACAACGTGTGGAGGCAGCTGTGAAAACGACATGTAGAGGCTGCTATGGAGACAACATGTGGAGGCAGCTATGGAGACGTCTTGTGAAGGCTGCTATGGAGACGGCGTCTGGAGGCTGCTATGGAGACGACGTGTGGAGGCTGCTATGGAGACGGCGCCTGGAGGCTGCTATGGAGACGATGTGTAGAGGCAATGGGGACGGTTATGGCACCCGAGGTGAAAGTAAGGAGGTGAGAAAAGAGGAGTGAAAAGATAGATTTTAGAGGTAAAAGGTTATAGTAGTAGATTAAAGTTGCTGCAGTTAAAACTATGTTAGTTTGATCTTGGGATGGAGCTGGCGGTCCGCTGCCAGGCGAGCTTTCGCCTATCCAAGCCCCTGCCTCTCGGCTCCTCCCCACCCAAAATGGACCTGGGGGCCTGAAGCGTTTACTTTGAAAAAATGATCATTTTCAAAGCAGGCGGGGTCGTTTGAATACTTCATCTACAAATAATGGAATAGCATTGCGGTTCTATTTTTTTTTTTCGGAAATGGTTCCATGATTAAGAACGACGGTATGGGGCATCCATATTGCGTCGCAATGATTGAAACTTCAGGTCTCAAGCATTTAATAGATAGAGTGCCTGTATGTGGCAGTCCAAAAAAGTTTTCAAAACAGAGGACCGGGTAGATGGCCCTCCAGAAAAATTAAATAGATAGAGTATCTGTATCTGGCACTCCCAAAAAAAATTTTAAAATGGAGGACCGGGTAGGTGGCCCTCCAGAAAAATTAAATATATAGAGTACTATAGCTAGAGCCAGTTGGCCTTGGCAAAAAATAGCCAGTTGCCTCTGCTTTAGTGTACAAGGAGGAGGAGAAGGAGGAGAATGAGGAGGAGTGTATACATGAGAATTATTCAGGTTGCGCTGCTTTCACCTGGTGAATGGAAATCATGAGAAATCCATGCTTGATTCATCTTGATAAGCGTCAGCCTGTCAGTGCTGTCAGTCGACAGGTGTGTACGCTTATCGGTGATGATGCCACCAGCTGCACTGAAAGCCCGCTCTGACAACACTCTAGCTCCAGGGCAGGCAAGAACCTCCAAGGCGTACAGCGCCAGATTTCCAGCTTTGAAACCCAATAGTTGTAGGGAGCTGTGTAATCATTTAGGACGATGGCATGGTCAGTTACGTACTCCCTCACCATCTTTCTGTAAAGATCAGCCCTACTCTGCCAAGACTGGGGACAGGTGACAGTGTCTTGCTGGGGTGACATAAAACTGGCAAAGGCCTTGTAAAGCGTACCCCTGCCAGTGCTGGACAAGCTGCCTGCTCGCCTACTCTCCCTCGCTACTTGTCCCGCAGAAGTATGCCCTCTGCCGCTAGCGGTGTCAGATGGGAAAGACTGTTTCAGCTTGTGCACCAGGGACTGCTGGTATTCATGCACTCTCACACTCCTTTCCTCTACAGGAATGAGAGTGGAAAGATTTTGCTTGTACCATGGGTCCAGGAGAGTGAATACCCAGTAATCGGTGCTGGAAAAAATTCTTTGAACGCGAGGGTCACGGGATAGGCAGCCTAGCATGAAATCTGCCATATGCGCCAGAGTCCCAACGCGCAAGAATTCATTCCCCTCATTGGCCTGATTCTCCATTTCCTCCTCCAACTCCTCTTCTTCTGCCCATACACGCTGAATAGTTAAGGACTGAGCAATGGTCCCCTCTTCTGTGTCGCCGACATTCTCCTCTTCCTCCTCCTCAACCTCCTCCGATATGCACTGAGAAACAGACCGGAGGGTGCTCTGGCTATCAACAAGGGAATCTTCTTCCCCCGTCTTTTGTGACAAGCGCAAAGCTTCCGACTTCATGCTGACCAGAGAGTTTTTCAACATGCCAAGCAGCGGGATGGTGAGGCTGATGATGGCGGCATTGCCACTGACCATCTGTGTTGACTCCTCAAAGTTACTCAGCGCATGACAGATATCAGACATCAACGTCCACTCCTCATTGTAGACTTGAGGAAGCTGACTGACCTGATTACCAGTTCTGGTGGAAGTTGACATCTGGCAGTCTACAATCGCTCTGTGCTGCAGGTAAACTCTGGATAACATGTTGAATGTGGAATTCCACCTGGAGGGCACGTCGTACAACAGTAGGTGAGTGGGCAGTTGGAGGCGGCACTGCGCTGCCCTGAGAGTGGCAGCATCTGTGGTCGACTTTCTGAAATGTGCACAGATGCGGCGCACCTTTGTGAGCAAGTCAGACAGATAGGGGTATGTCTTGAGGAACCACTGAACTATCAGATTTAACACATGGGCCAGGCATGGCACATGTATCAGTCTGCCGAGTTGCAGAGCCGCCACCAGGTACTGGCCGTTGTCACACACAACCATGCCTGGCTTCAGGTTCAGCGGTGCCAGCCACAGATCGATCTGCGCCGTGATGCCCTGCAATAGCTCTTGGGCGGTGTGCCTTTTATCGCCTAGGCTCAGCAGTTTGAGCACCGCCTGCTGTCGCTTAGCGACGGCACTGCTGCTGTGCCTAGAGCTACCGACTAATGGCACCATGCCCACGGATGGTAATTCGGAGGAGGGGTAGGAGGTGGAGGAGTCACAGTAGGCCTGAGAGACAGTGACCGAGGTAGGCCCCAAAATCCTCAGCGTCGACAGTATATGATCGGCCCCAGGGTCAGACTCGGTCCCAGCCTCCACCAAGTCAACCCAATGTAGTGACATATAGGGGGTCATTTACTAAGGGCCCGATTCGCGTTTTCCCGACGTGTTACCCGAATATTTCCGATTTGCGACGATTCTCCCTGAATTGCCCCAGGATTTTGGCGCACGCGAACGGATTGTGGCGCATCAGCGCTGGCATGCACGCAACGGAAATCGGGGGGCGTGGCTGAACTAAAACCCAACGGATTCGGAAAAACCGCTGCATTTAAAACAAAAAATCTGTCACGGAGCTTGCACTTACCTTCACTCGGCCCGGTGAACTCCAGCACGTTCCGATGCATTTCAGCGCAGCAGCGCCACCTGGTGGACGGCGAAAGAAATACCTTAATGAATCCCGGCCGGACCCGAATCCAGCGCAGAGAACGCACCGCTGGATCGCGAATGGACCGGGTAAGTAAATCTGCACCATAGTGGCCCTGCCCGGCAGCACTCGTCCACGTGTCCATGGTCAGGTGGACCTTGTCAGAAACGGCGTTGGTCATGACACAGATGATGTTGTCTGACACGTGCTGGTGCAGGGCTGGGATGGCACATCGGGAAAAGTAGTGGGCTGGGGACCGAACACCGAGGGACGGCTGCCGCCATGAGGTTGCAAAAGGCCTCGGTCTCTACCAGCCTATAGGGCAGCATCTCCAGGCTCAGTAATTTGGAGATGTGGACGTTGAGGGCTTGGGAATGTGGGTGGAACTGTATTTCCTCTTGCGCTCCAGCGGGGTATAGACAATTGAACGCTGCGCATGGAGACATTGGTGAACGCTGTGGAGGATCGTGGAGGCGAAGGTGTGGTTTTTGAGCGGGAGATGTTTGTGCCGGGGTCCTGGGCAGGGGGCTGACTAGCAGAGGCAGCAAATGACACAGGGGAAGGAGCAATGGTGTGCCCAGCCAGAGGTGAACGGCCTTGGTTCCATTGAGTGGGGTGTTTAGCATTCATATGCCTGCTCATACTGATGGTGGTTAAGCTATTAGTGGTGGAACCACTGCTGATCCTGGTGTGGCACAGGTTGTGCCTCCAGACTTCAGAAAATCTAGCCCTCGCCACGAGAGCTTCACTACGTGAAACATTTGGCGCTGATGCACCAGCTCTGGCCCTGCCTCTCAGTCTGGCCCCACCTCTGGTGGTGGTTAAGCTAGTATTGGTGGAACCCCTGCTGATCTTGGTGTGGCACAGGTTGCACACCACAGTCCGTCAGTCACCCACTGTTTCTTTAAAGAACCTCCAGACTTCAGAAAATCTAGCCCTCGCCATGGGAGCTTCACTATGTGAAACATTTGGCGCTGATGCACCAGCTCTGGTCCTGCCTCTCCGTCTGGCCCCACCACTGTCTCTTCCAACCTGTTCTCGTATAGGACACGCCTCCGTCTCAGAAGCACTGTCTTCACCCGGCCTATCAACCCAGCTTGGTTCTGTCACCTCATCGTAATCCGATCCCTCAGTCTGCTCTCCCTCGGACTTCCTGCCCTGACCCACAGACTGCGACCGTTGGAAAACCTGGGCATCGGGAAAGAGCTCAGCAGCAACCTGACAAGTGGTTTTTGACTCTGGGAAGGGTCCAGAAAACAGTTCCTCAGAGTATGCCGGCTCAAATGCCAAATTTTCCTGGGAGGGGGCAGACTGGGGGAAAGGAGGTTGAGGTGGAGGAGTGTAGCTCTGCGGCATTCCCCTGCTCCCTCATCAGCAGGTGGTGTCTCACCCCGCCAGGACCACGGCCTCTGACCCCTGCAGTAGTCCACGCCCTCGTCCTCTACCCCTAGCCCTCGGGTTAAACATTTTCAAAATTAAAGTCTATTTTATAGACAAAACAGAAGTATAAACTGAAAATTGTTATTATTTTTTTTTATATAAAAACGTGCAGAAGAAATCAGACAGCTATCTCAGAAGATGATTGCGATGGCTAGTTTCTAACCAACACTGACAGCACACAAAAGGATTTTGTGCTGTGACCGGATGATCCGAGCAGCGCGGGCATGGGCTAGTATATTCCAGGGTCACCTGATCAGGCCAGCCAACCACTGCTATCAACATGTAAGTGTACCACGTGATGCTGGGTGTACTGCAGATTCTCCTGGCTTGTGATTGGCTCTGTTTCTGGCCGCCAAATATCTAAATGTGTGGACACGCAACGAGACAGACAGAACAAGACAGACAGACAAAACACAATAAGGCAGAGGTATACAATCTGGGTTGACAACAGCGGGAATAAACAATGTACAAATCACAATCCAAAGAGATAAGGCAAAACACATGCAAGACATCAGAAACCAATAGATAGAGCATAGAAGAGAAGAGCTAGTGTGAACACGGCTAGATAGCAGTTTGACCAGCAAGAAGTGAGGGCTTAGATGAATTTTTATAGGGAGACTCGGTCCTGAAACAAATACTCCTATACCTCCTATACCTACGAGCACGGACAGAGGTGGAAGCAGGTTCAGAAATAACAAGTTCTTTCTTTTTCAAGAATTTCTCACGATTGCCCCCACCCCCCTCTAAGTGGAGGGACGGGATCTATTAAAGTGAATTTTCGTTGCTTTTTAGTGTGACAGGCATGTCCATTCTATTCTTCCTGATTGTGTATCTGTATCTGGTTGAATCTTGTTTTGAAATTAAGAGTAGACTCCACCTTTTGTAAGCTCTCTGATGTTCTTAGCCCTTCTGTATGAAATCAAATGCAGGTACTCCTACTGGGTCCTGGGCCCAGGTCATTGTAAGATAAAATCAAAGGGAATTCCGTTTCTGCCTTCCCTCATTTTCTTTTCTGTTAGAGTTCCCTGCCTATTTTTGTTGTCTGACAATATTTGTGGGACATTATCGAGTCACTCCAAGAGACTATTGTTCTTCCTGGTGGTGGGTCCAGTGTAGATTTTAGGCAACACATAAATCACTGATGTTATTGGGTTTTCAACCAGTAGATACCTCATCATATTTTTAGTAATTACTCCCTTGGTAGAGCATTGTTTAGCAAAATCCTGATGCGTCTATCAAGTTAAAATTTTGGATCAGTAGAAATCCTTTTGTACACTGAACTATCACTTAGTTGTCCCTGGATTTCAGCCTGGTAATCCGACATGTCCATGATGACAACAGCACCACCCTTGTCAGCGGGTTTTATTGTGATGTTGCCATCACGGGCCAACTGTTTTCTCATGTTTTCTTGTGCACTTAATGTTAGTTGAAAATTTGGGGTGATATGTTTTGTTTTATGAAAAAACTAATATTTACTAAAAATTCCAAATTTTCTGCTTTTCAGACACAGTCAAAACAACAAAATAACTAAATAACTTGGTAACTAGCATTTACTGAATGTCTGCTTTATCTTGTCATTGTATTTTAAGTGTTCCCTCATTTTTGTAGAATGTTATGAGGCTTAGAGCGTTAGGTTTGTAATTTTGAGGGTCCTGCTCAGCTTCCAAGTCACTTTAAAACCCCACAATTTTACCCATTTTAGAAACTACACTCCTCAATGTATGTGAAACAACTATTATGAAGTTTGTTAACCCTTTGTTTCACAGGGTTTTTTTTGTAAGTGAATGTATTTTTCCAAAAATGTACACATTCTCAGAAGATAAAATACCAAAGCGCCCTACAAAGTTTAATACCCAATTTCTACCAAGTACAACCATATGTGGTGGTAAACTGCTGTATGGACACACACCATGGCACTGAAGGAAAGGTGCCAATTGATAGCAGATTTGCATTGCCACTTTTTTTTTGCAATTTGGACATATAAGGGCTTATGTTCTGAAGGATTAGATGCACTTTAAAAATACTTCATTTTACTGAAGATTTACCTTATTGATGAGATTTTATTGATTCTTGGATGTATGGAGGAAAAGAAAATTAACAATTGTGGTTTGGGATTTTTTGCAATTTTTTTGGGGCCGTTCCCTTACCATAAAATTAATATGTTATCTTTATTCTATTTATCACTATGATTACGATGATACCTCATTTATATAGTTTTTATGTATTTTTACAATTTACTGAAGAAAACCATCGAGAAATGTAGAAAAAATGTAGAGAAAATCTAATTTGTTTTAGTATCACCATCTTTTCAGAGGCATAACTTTAGAAATTTTTAGTAGACAGAGCTGGTTGAGGGCTTATTTTTTGTGTGATGAGTTGTTCTTTTTAGTGGTACCATTTTCGAACACAACATTTTTAATCTCCATTTAAATCATTTTTGAAAAAGGGATTTTAGAAAATTCAGGGATTTTTTTACAGCATTCACCAAACGGTTTAACCCCTTGCTCTCCACCTTTAATCAGTCAATAACCATCAATAACTTTTTCATTTTTCCATGTCTAGAGCTGTGTGAGGGCTTATTTTGTGCTTATCAAATTTTACTTCTCTTCTCAAATTTTACTTTCTTTCTAAACTCAAATGTGGAAACATTGGAAAAAACACACATTTGTGTCACGATTTTAATAAATTAATAAAAGTTAATTTTTAGCACACTCACAACTTTCTCTTTCTTCTAAAAATCCAAATCCCCTTTTCTTTTCTGTTATACATTTTGTAAGGTGGTGCACACCGTGAGTGCTTTACAGTTGGAACACACTACATGTATTCTCTTGTGACCATCACACACTCTATATAAAGTTTGCAATGACTGAGTTTTCTTATGTTGCACCAGATTTATCATACCATTATGTATGTTTTTAAATTGTTGCATAGGTTTAAAAAAAAATCATAATTTTTTGTGCAAAAACACTCCACTCCCCAGCAATCGTATGTAAACTCACAATGGGTTGTGCAACAAATTTGCAACTTTTTGAAAAAAAATCATCAAAAGCATCTGTCTCCCCAAAATTAAAAAATAATAAGTTAAAACTATTTATTTACACACTGTAAAAGTAGACACATAGAATGAAACAAAAATATATGACGAAAATGAGATGGCACAGAAATCCATTTGTTTCCAAGACAACACCTGAGTTGTCTTTTTCTTAACCTTAAGTAAACAAGCAGAAAGAGAAAAACAAGTAAAATTTGGGGAATTTCAAAATAAGTTTAAAAATGTTTAAAGAGCTACTTTCATCTGATCAGATATACTATTATTTTAACAAGTTCTATTGAGACAAAAGATTATTATGTATTAAGCCATTTTAACAAACTTAATATTTTCACAACATTTATCAAGGCCTTTAGTCCCCTTTTCTACAGTTTTCTGACTTGCCCGACTAAGGGGTACAGCCAGGGCCGATTCTAGCATATTTGCTGCCTGAGGCGAATATTAAAATACTGCCCCCCCCCCCCGGCTCCTGTTCCATCGCCCGCTCCCTGTTCAGTAAATGCTGAAAACTTTACTAACAATTAACATCCCCACAGGCAGCTCCCTGACACTGTGTGACTGACTACAGGTTCTGGGAATCATTAGTGGCATCTAGTACCTTATAGATGACAATCTCTTCCATCAGGAGGACTTTATTCCGGGTTCTCCAATCCATGACGTATCGCTGCTGAGTTCACGGCCAGATATCTTCCGCTCCGTGCAGCATCTCCACCCGGTGTCCCTAAAAATACCACAGTCACTTACAGTATAAAGTGTCTTGGATAACAACACTGCGCTCCTAAATATTATATACCCCTCACAACACAAGTGACCGCACACTCCACACATATAAAACACCCCTTCCTTATATATATATTCTACTGGAATTATAGCAGGGACAGCCACCAATCAATATACAACACCCCTAATTTATTAATACACACCCTAATTAGCACCCCCTAATGAATATATATATATATATACAATTTATTTTTATAGCCCCCCCCCCCAGTATAAACAGTATCTGGCCCCATATAAATATATACAGCCCCCCCAGGAAAATAAGAATCTGGCCCCCATATAAATATATACAGCCCCCCCATAATAAACTGAATCTGGCCCCATATAAATATATACAGCCCCCCAGAATAAACAGAATCTGGCCCCCCATATAAATATATACAGCCCCCCAGAATAAACAGAATACAGCCCCCCATATAAACATATACAGCCCCCCCAGAATAAACAGAATCTGGCCTCCCATATAAATATATACAGCCCCCCCCCCAGTGTAATAAGAATTTGTCCCCTCATATAAATATATACGCCCCCCCCAGTGTAATAAGAATTTGTCCTCTCATATAAAGATATACAGCCCCCCCCCCCCCCGTTACAGTAGTAATCGCCCCCTAATATATATATGGCCATTTGATTAATTGATTGGACAGTAAAAATAATAATACTTATACTTACCTCGCGGAAGGATGATCCCACGGCGCGCGGCTCCCGTCTTCACGCGGCTCTTCTGGCAGCCGCGGCTCAGCTGAGTGACACAGGCAGCGTGACGTCATCATCCGCCGCCTGTGTCCCTGCACTGTACGGAGCGACGCCAGCAGCCGGAAAGGCGCTGTATCGCTCCGCATGTAAATCGCACCTGTTTCTTAAAGAGACAGGTGCGATTTATCTGGAGGGCGATTCGGGCGCCGACGGGCGCACAAATAGCCCACATTGGAGCGGCAAAATGCCGCTCTTAAAGAGGTCTGCATTCTGCTGCCCGAGGCGAGATTTTCATCTCGCCTCATGGCAGATGCGGCCCTGGGTGCAGCCTTTCAAAAGGAGCATGACCCTGTGGAACAAGTCAAGCAAACAGTGCTACCACAACCAGACTTGGCACAAGCTGTCAGACTGGGTAAGTGGTGGTGAACGCACCCTGCGATGTTTATGCAGACTACAGCCCTGTCGAAAGCAGATATGGGTGAACCCACTATGAGGAATCTGCTATTATACCCTGAGAGTCCCTGCAAGTTGCTAGGGAGAACTTACTTTGTCTTGCAGCTGCATGATGGTGGAGCAGACAGGTAAGATGTAACCAGAGACAGATCAGTGTACACACAAGGAAACAGAGGGACAAACAAAAGATACAGACAAACAAGCTAAAAAGCACAGAATTGAATAACTAGAGAGTGGTCGGGTAAACATAGCAGAGGATGGATACACAGAATAGCAAATTAATAACTAGCAGAAAACAGGGTAAGGTATGAGGAGACTAGTAGAAACAGCAAGCTTTAACCCTTTAAGGACGCAGGGTATTTTTGCTCATTTCTCGCTCTCCATCTTCAAAAATCCATACCTTTTTCATTTTTCCGTGTACAGAGCTGTGTGAGGGCTTATTTTGTGCGTAACAAATTTAATTTCCCGTGATGTTATTTATTATCACATGCCATGTAGTGGGAAGCCGGAAAAAAAATCCAAATGTGGAAAAATTGAAAAAAAAAAACGTGTGCGTCACATTCTTGTGGGCTCAGTTTTTAGGAATTTCAGTCTGTGCTCCAAATAACACCTCTACTGTATTCTTTGGTTCGGTACGATCGCGGTGATTACAAATTTTTACAGGTTTTATAGCGTTTTAATAAATTTTCAAAAATTAAACGATTGTGTACAAAAAAAAAAATAATTTTTGCCATTTCCTGATGCTAATAACTTTTTCATACTTTGGTGCACGGAGCTGTGTGATATGTCCTTTCTTGCAAAATGAGCCGACGTTTTCATTGCTACCATTTTGAGGACTGTGCGACATTTTGATAATTTTTTATTACATTTTTTTATGTCATGTAAAAAGGTGTAAAAGTCGCGTTTCAGGCATTTGGGCGCCATTTCCCGTCTCGGAGGTCACCGCCGTCAATAACCGTGATTTTGATAGATTGGGCATTTTGGGACGCAACAATACCTAATGTGTCTGTGATTTTTACTGTTTATTAAGTTTTATAATAGATCTGGGGAAAGGGGGGTGATTTGAACTTTTAACATTTTATTATTTTTTTACATTTTTAAAACTTTTTCTTTTCTTTTTTTTCACTATTACTTAGACCATCTAGGGTACATTAACCCTAGATGGTCTGATCATTTCTCCCATATACTGCAATACAACTGTATCGCAGTATATGGCATTTCTGCACACTTTACATTACAATGAGCCACAGGCTCATTGTAATGGATAGGCAGAAGCCATTCAGCCTCGGCATGCAGGAAAGAGTGGACGAAAATGCTGTCAGCAGATGTCCCTAAGTTAGGGACTTAAAGACATCTGCTGACAGCATTTTCGTCCACTCTTTCCTGCATGCCTTTAGTGCAAGTAACCGATACCAAGCCTGAAGTTCAAATAATTGGGCCGGCATCTAGCACTAAGACACTTTAAGTCCCTCTGAGGAGTTATCACGAAACGCATCAGGGACGTTTGGATCATTTTGGCGTTTGTAGGGGGCACGTCTCAGTCCAACAGGGACAGCTGTGGACTGCCCTTGTTAGTGCGGGAGCCTTGTGGGTCCACTAGGGTGAGCTTTACCCCCTCCCCCTACTCTGGAATCCCTGTCTGCAGCCCGCTGATGCAACTCACGTCCGAATCACGGTAAGACGACTTGCTAATCCGTTTAGTGGCCTTACTGGACGGTGTACAGATTATTAAACCATTACATAATTAATTAAACCAATACGTACGAAAATGTACTAAAAATGCTACAAGCCTTTTTTTACTCCTCAGCGTCACGGGTGACCCCGCGATCCATGTCTCGGATTGTGGGTACACCCGTGTCCTGCTGCCACGCGGCTCCCCTGCTCCGGACTTGCACTCACCTCTCCTCGCTCCTGGTCCGGCTTTGGTCCCGGTCTTCCTCTTCCTGGCTCCTGCTCTCATCCAGGACTAGGCTTGTGCGTGTCCCCGCTCTCTAGGGCGTGCGGCGATACTCTGTGATTTTCAAGTCATTCCCACTGAAGTGAAAGCCTCCTGTGTGTTTCCAGACTCCTCCACTTTTCCCATGTTCCTGTGGCATTCCTGTGTTCCTGTGGCATTCTTGTGTTTCTGTGGCGTTCTTGTGATCTTGTGGCGGTCCTGTACTCCTGCGGTGGTCCTGTACTCCTGTGGCAGTCCTGTATTCCTGTGGCAGTCCTGTATCCTGAGGTCCTGCCATCCTGAGGTCCTGCCATCCTGAGGTCCTGCCTTCCCGTGGTCCTGACATCCCAAGGTCCTGCCTTCCAGAGGTCCTGCCTTCCAGAGGTCCTGCCTTCCAGAGGTCCTGCCTTCTGCTTTCCTACCTTAGCTGCCACTGTGGGCTTAGTCGCACACGTGGAACGACCTGGTGACACCCTTCACCGCAGCAAGACTATCCCACTTTGCGACGGGCTCTGGTGAAGACCACTTAGATTTAGGTCCCGGGTTGCGGGTATTACCATCATCTCCCGGGGGTCCAGAAAGTCCTCAGACTCTAGCCCCAAGAGACTCTTCCACACCCCTGTGTGTGACACTTGTCTTTAAGGGATTAAAATGTTGAGACTTATGAGACCCCAAAAAACAGTAAGAATACATTTTTCAGATGAGGTTAACTT
Source organism: Engystomops pustulosus (assembly GCF_040894005.1). Taxonomy (NCBI): domain Eukaryota; kingdom Metazoa; phylum Chordata; class Amphibia; order Anura; family Leptodactylidae; genus Engystomops; species Engystomops pustulosus. The sequence goes on along the minus strand of NC_092412.1, from coordinate 57,415,897 downwards.
TTGAACTTTTTCTTTGTACACAATTGTGGATGGTTCCATTTCATACTATTGTATATCACTTTCTCATGATACCCAACTATATACGGATACATATAACATTACCCCTACCTTACTACAGAATACCAGTGATTGTCTCTCTGCCATTTATACCATCATGTCCTCTCTCTACCTGTAGCTTAATCTTTCAAAGACCTAACTTCTTGCCTATAACCCATGTACTAATCAACCTAAACCTAACCCCTAATCAACCTATCATCATAACCCCAGGGCAGCTGTCTTGGGGTTGTGTCGTACAGTGCTGCATTTCCATACCTCTCTGCCCTCATTTCAGTCTATTGCTCAACCCGTGCTCTTCATACCTTCAAAGATCTAAGATTATTCTCTTCCTTAAAGGGGTTTTCCAACGAAAGAAAATTCTGACATCTCAATCCCCTAGTGAAGTTAACACAATAAAGATCATTTTAACCGTTTACACTACAATGTTACTCAGTTTTATTGCTGTTTTAGTTCCTATCACTCTCTATGGTGTTCAGTGCAAAATCCCAGGGTGTGGGCGGGGCCTCACTAAGCAGACACATTACTGTATTATCCATCTAGTTCTGTGAGATGACAATGTGGTTACATTATCAGTGTACAAGGTATATATACACTTTCATCTGGCTACTGACATTGTACTAACACACTGACACATAGAAGGAGAGATGAGACAGATCAGAGATGATGAGATGATTACACAGAGGCTTATACACCATTACACTGTTACGCTCTGGACTCTTCTACATCTTACAGCTATGTGCCTGCCTCCCTCCGGATCACTTATCTCCTTGTAACTTGTAGTTTTCAGCCTTTCTCTCTCCTCACAATGTGCTGGCAGGAAGTGAGAGTCTGTAAGCTTGTGCAGGAGTGTGGCTACAGCCACACAGCAGAGACAGACAGAAACTCAGTTCCACGATCTCATCCAAGATGGCCACCTGACCCTAAGAGAAGTTACAGGGTCGTGTCTAGGGGCAACTGAAATTGTGTACACCAGCACTGATAGAGACAGGTTGGACTTATATCTGTGAGATGCTGCATTTTTGTTCATAACAGTGAATTAGAGAATGTGTTATTTTGATATCCTAAACACATATAAGAAACATGTCTTTGTGGGAATACCACTTTAACTCTTGTTTGGATATTTTATCCTTCAGCACGAGAGCGGTCCATGGCACGCTTTGGAAACTCGACGGATGTGTGGAGTCTGCAACCCGCGCCTCACTCTGGTTACTCAGCAGATGTGACAAATGTGACGTGCATTCTAATGGACGCTACAGATGGGCATCATGGATCTTGGGTTGGATTGCGATCATGAGTAAGGTACATACAGGAGTTTGGAATTAAGTTTGTAATGTGGGATCCATCCTATTGGCCAATACTCTTTAGGCCCCACCTATTATGTCTGTATAAGACAGGCTGTTATCATGCCCCACAGTACCCCTTTAGAAAGCGACAGGGAAACGCACGTCAGGATTCTGTGGTGGTGTGGTGACACTTCTGGTCCATTGCAACATGCAGTCTGGTTGGTATGGCTTATGAATATGCACCTTTGTGTTTACCACCTATGTTGATCATGTTTTTATTGAGTGTTTTTAAGTCCTAGTAACCATGATATTATCTTTATATATTTAATAAAATTGATATTTTGGATTGAATTAGAATTCCTGATCCTTTTATATTCTTATTATTTGAGTTGCGCAGTCTAGTTGTAGGTACTTATGATGGTTTATGTAGGCTTTGCATATGTGCATATCTGGTTTGCTGGTATTTATAATATATAAAGTGCCACGAAAGATAATAGATGAAGTGCCATGAAATATAATAGATGCAGTGCCACGAAATATAATAGATGCAGTGCCCCCAAATATAACAGGTATAGTACCTCCAAATATAATGTATACAGCGCCTCCAAATATAACAGATGCAGTGCCCCCAAATATAACAGGTACAGTACCTCCAAATATAATGTATACAGTGCTTTCAAATATAACAGATCCAGTGCCCCCAAATATAACAGGTACAGTGCCTACAAATATCATGTATACAGCGCCTCCAAATATAATAGATGCAGTGCCCCCAAATATAACAGGTACAGTACCTCCAAATATAATTTATGCATCTCCTTCAAATATAATAGATGCAGTGCCACCAAAAATAACATATGCAGCACCTCCAAATATAACAGATTTAGTGCCTCCAAATAAAATAGCTGTAGTTCTTCTAAATAAAAAAGATGTTGTGCCTCATACTAAAAAATAAATAAATAAAATCGCTTACCTTATGTCACTTATATCCCCTCAATTCTACAGTAAAAAGAAAGACCTAAAGACCTAAGATGAGCAATAATATTTGCATGTAATTTTAGGTTTGTTAATTATAAGTGATAATTTTAGTAGATGAAGTCATCAAACAAAAGGTAGAATTCCCAAATTCACAACTGCATTTTGTTTTTTCAAAAATAATATTTGAAGAAAAAACATTCAAATAAATAAATAAGCAGAAAATATATCTAATATTATAAGCATCCACACTGGAAACTTAATGCATGCACAGAATGGAACAAACTGTATGGCAAAATGAAATGATATAGAAATCCATTTGTTTCCAAGACAACCTCAGAGCTGTCTTTTCCTTGACCTCTTGTCAACAAGCAATAAAGGAAAAACACAAGTTTAGTTGTTTTCGGTATTTCAAAATGAGATACTTTGTCTACAAAACTGACCTAAAACTCCCAAAGTAAAAAAGAGCTACTTTCAATTGACAAGTGAATATGTTTGTCGTCAGGGATACCTTGCAATGAGGTTCATTTAGGCATTGTGCGGGCATTAGTTGATACCTTGAAAGGACATGGGATTTTGGTAAAAGTAGAAGAGAAGAGGTAGTTCAGTTCCATGATTTTGTTCTCAGATTTGTTCCACTATTTTCATTGAATGAAACATTTGTTCACAACTCTTGAGCAGAACTGGGCTCCTTCAAACTAAAGGGCTAAGTGCATGTGTGTTCTCATACTATTATTCTTGAGTATTTTTCTTGTCTTTTTTTCTCAGCCTTTGCTGCTTTGTAAAGTTTGTTTTTACAAAAACAGTATGTATGTTTGGAAAACAGATTGAATATTAGGGATGAAACAAGAATCCCTAGTGTATTCATGAGAGTTTAATATTAAATTTTTCTTGTAAAAAAAATATGTGAAAAACCAATCCTGTGCATGTAAATGGTTATTTTAACCTGTTGAAAAGATTCATTATAAAATAACTAATTTGATTGTGCATAAACTCTGGCTGTCCACACCTTGGGGTCATTGCTCACATTGCTATACTCTGATGCCATCTGTCCTGCCTGTGCCATCCTCCACCAATGCTGAAATGGTGGCACAGAGTATGACTACCCGCTGTACATTATACCTGTATGCCATATTTCCTGTTTGCAGTAAGCTTAGCGGTAGACAAGGGGTACAATTTTGAGTGGTTTACCTGGCTATCTCTTAATTATCTCATTATCCACCCATAAAGTTTCCTTGGAGCTAGATTTCCCTGCCAGTGTTAACTCATTTGTATTTTTATTCTACCTGACCTTGATAGGTACATAAATTCTTTGCTTTTTGAAGTAATATTATATTTTGACTAAACTTGCTAGTCTTGATTTGACTATAGTCTTGATTATCATTTCTCCCTATCCATCACAATATTCAGCATAGGGGATGCCAATTACTTGAGCTGTCATCTAGGAAGGCCTATTTCTTTCCTGAGGAAACACTCTGTAGGGGTTAAGAAATCCAAATCTAGTAGGTCATTTTAATAACAATTCTAGGAGTGGTTGAAAATCCAACTGTTAGGTGGCATCGTGGGTCCACAGATTTCTGAGCTTTCTGACACTTTTTTGCTATTTTTCAGTTACCAAAAAACACTATTGGAAGATGGTGGTTGAAATGTACTGTTTCATTGTCAAAATCGGATAAGCATTGGCAATTAGTTCACCCAGATAAAAATGTTTTTTTCTATTTCCCTAGAGCCATCAAAAGGTCCTCTAAATTTATATGTTACATAATTTTGGAAATTCCACATTCCAGCAAAACAATCAGTTTAGGTGTTTTCTATGAACTAATAACCTATTAAACTCTAAATTGTTTGGTCATAACTAGAGATGATCGAGCACTAAAATGCTCGGGTGTTCGTTATTCGAGACGAACTTTTCCCGATGCTCGAGTGCTTGTCTCGAATAGCTCTTGGGCGGTGTGCCTTTTATCGCCTAGGCTCAGCAGTTTGAGCACCGCCTGCTGTCGCTTAGCGATGGCACTGCTGCTGTGCCTAGAGCTACCGACTGATGGCGCCATGCCCACGGATGGTAATTCGGAGGAGGAGGTGGAGGAGGGGTGGGAGGAGGAGGAGGCATAGTAGGCCTGAGAGACCTGGACCGAGGTAGGCTCCGCAATCCTCGGCGTCGGCAGTATATGACCAGCCGCAGGGTCAGACTCAGTCCCAGCCTCCACCAAGTTAACCCAATGTGCCGTCAGCGATATATAGTGGCCCTGCCCGGCAGCACTCGTCCACGTGTCCGTGGTCAGGTGCACCTTGTCAGAAACCTCGTTGGTCAGGGCACGGATGATGTTGTCTGACACGTGCTGGTGCAGGGCTGGGACGGCACATCAGGAAAAGTAGTGGCGGCTGGAGACCGAATACCGAGGGGCGGCGGCCGCCATGAGGTTGCGAAAGGCATCGGTCTCTACCAGCCTATAGGGCAGCATCTCCAGGCTGAGTAATTTGTAGATGTGGACATTGAGGGCTTGGGCTTGTGCGTGGGTTGCACTGTATTTCCTCTTGCGCTTCAGCGTCTGGGGTATAGAGAGCTGGACGCTGCGCATGGAGACATTGGTGGATGCTGTGGAGGATCGTGGAGGCGAAGGTGTGGTTTTCGCACGGGAGGTGTTTGGGCCGAGGTCCTGGGCAGGGGGCTGACTAGCAGAGGCAGCAGATGACACAGGGGAAGGAGCAATGGTGTGCCCGGCCGGAGGTGAACGGCCTTGGTTCCATTGAGTGGGGTGTTTAGCATTCATATGCCTGCTCATACTGGTGGTGGTTAAGCTGGTAGTGGTGGATCCCCTGCTGATCCTGGTGTGGCACAGGTTGCACACCACAGTCCGTCGGTCATCCGGTGTTTCTTTAAAGAACCTCCAGACTTCAGAAAATCTAGCCCTCGCCACGGGAGCTTCACTACGTGAAACATTTGGCGCTGATGCACCAGCTCTGGCTCTGCCTCTCCGTCTAGCCCCACCACTGCCTCTTCCAACCTGTTCTCGTCGAGGACCCGCCTCCGCCTCAGAAGCACTGTGTTCACCCAGCCTTTCAACCCAGCTTGGGTCTGTCATCTCATCATCCTCCGATCCCTCAGTCTGCTCCCCCCTCGGACTTCCTGCCCTGACAACAACTTCACCACTGTCTGACAACCGTGTCTCCTCATCGTCCGACACCTCTTTACACACTTCTTCCACTACGTCAACAATGTCATCATCACCCACAGACTGCGATCGGTGGAAAACCTGGGCATCGGGAAAGAGCTCAGCAGCAACCGGACAAGTGGTTTGTGACTCTGGGAAGGGTCCAGAAAACAGTTCCTCAGAGTATGCCGGTTCAAATGCTAAATTTTCCTGGGAGGGGGCAGACTGGGGGGAAGGAGGCTGAGGTGGAGGAGCTGAAGGAGTGCTGATTTCGGTGACATGGGTGGACTGCGTGGAAGACTGACTGGTGGACAAATGGCTAGAAGCATTGTCCGCAATCCACGACATCACCTGTTTGCACTGTTCTGGCCTCAACAGTGCTCTACCATGAGTCCCAGTAACTTGAGACATGAACCTAGAGAGTGTAGCTCTGCGGCTTTCCCCTGCTCCCTCATCAGCAGGTGGTGTCTCACCCCGTCCAGGACCAAGGCCTCTGACCCCTGCAGTCGTAAGATGTCCACACCCACGCGCTCGTCCTCTACCCCTACCCCTAGCCCTCGGGTTCAACATTTTCAAAATTAAAGTGTAAACTGTAAATTTTTTTGTGTTTTTTTTTGTTTTTGTGTGTGTTTTTTTTTTTAACAAAACGATCAGAAGAAATCACACAGCAACCACAGAAGATGATGATGATTGCTATAGCTAGTTTCTAACCTACACTGACAGCACACAACATGATTTTGTGCTGTGCCTGGGATGACTTTCAGCTTTGAAAAAAAAAAAAAAAAAGCAGCAGACTGTGCCTAATTCAATCAAACCCCTAATAAATTTTCCCACTTAGGTGTTTGAGATGCACATGTGTGTCACTAAGAGCTAAATAGAATGTTCGCAAGTCTCCCTGCAAATTCGTCACAATATGGTACTAGCTGCACTACTAGTGCCAGAAAGGCCAGCCACAAGCAAATAAAAAAAAATTAAATATATAACGCTATTGTAGCCCTAAGCAGGCCTGTTGGGTTCTTGTATGGCTAGTTTCTAACCTACACTGACAGCACACAACTGGATTTTGTGCTGTGCCTGTGATGATGACTTTTAGTTTTGAAAAAGAAACTGAAAAAAATCGGCAGACTGTGCCTAATTCAATCAAACCCCTAATAAATTGTCCCACTTAGGTGTTTGAAATGGATATGTGTGTCACTAAGAGCTAAATAGAACGTTCGCAAGTCTTCCTGCAAATTCGTCACAATATGGTACTAGCTGCACTACTAGTGCCAGCAAGCCCAGCCACAAGCAAAGAAAACGCTAACGCTATCCCTGCAGCAGCAGCAGCTCTCTCCCTAACGGCATCCAGACAGAGAATGATGCGATCCAGCGCGGGCAGGGGCTAGTCTATTCCAGGGTCACCTGATCAGGCCAGCCAACCACTGCTATCGACGTGTAAGTGTATCGACGTGCTGGGTGGAGTGCAGAGTCTCCTGGCTTGTGATTGGCTCTGTTTCTGGCTGCCAAAAATCAAAACGGCGGGAGATGCCATTTTCTCGAGCTGGCGAAATATTAGTCCGAGCAACGAGCAGTTTCGAGTACGCTAGCTCGGACGAGTGTGTTCGCTCATCTCTAGTCATAACACAATGGATGAAAATAATCTGTAGATATATTTTACTGATTCTTTTTGGTAGATGGATCACATGTCCGTCTTCACTGCTTCAGGATGTATCTCATCCTGCTGGTCCGCAGCAGTAGACTGGCTGTTACATACATCCTGATCCTTGCTGCGTCTGCCTGGCAGGGAGATCTCTTCATGTTAGGCAGTGTAACCCTTAAACTGCTGCAATTAAAGGGGTATTTCCATCTCAGCAAATATATGTAATTGTTTGTATAATGAATAGTTACACAGTTTTCCAATACACTTTCTGTATCAATTCCTACTGTTTTTTTAGATCTCTGCTTGCTGTAATTCTATAAAAATATTCTATGTTTGCTTCCAGTGGACAGAAATCTGACCATGGTCACACAGGTGCACGGCTCGTTAGATAACACTGCTCTGAGTAATCTCTATGATACTATTGAGCCATGCACCTGTGTGACCATGGTCAGATTTCTGTCCACTGGAAGTAAACATAGAATATTTTTATAGAATTACAGCAAGCAGAGATCTAAAAAACCATGAGGAATTGATACAGAAAAGTATATTGGAAAATTGTATTATTTCTCATCATGCAAATAATAACAATAATTTGCTGAAATAAGAATACCCCTTTAAGAACGGTCGCCGCAGTTAAGGAGACAGGATTCCATCTGTCCAACCCCCCAACATGATAGTGGGGTGCCAGGGGTTGCTATGGCAACTAGATGCCAGATTAAGATCTTTGTCTCTACCTTGTACGGTAGCCAGTTAGGCCCAGTCTAAGACTGGATCTAATAGGAAAACTGTCAATAAACCACTGACAGATACAATACAATGCAGTATAAAAGTACTGCAATGTATTGTGTAAGGAATCAAGGTATCCCCAGTATAAGTCCCCTCGCGGGACAATAAAAACATTATTTTTAAAAAAGTAAAAAAAATAAATAACAATTACAAAAATTAGCAATTTCTCTATATATAATTATAAACCCCCCCCCCCCCCCCCCTCACACACACACACACACACACACACACACACACAAACACACAAAATTGGTATTGTCACATCCTTAACGACCTTCAAATACTGTGAAGGGTATAAAAAATTAAGATCCAATTCAAAATTGCAATTTTAGTGCTTCCTACCTCCCAAAAACATGTAGATGGCGATCAAAAAGATAATACAGACGGTCCCCTACTTAAGAACACTCGACTTACATACGACCCCTAGTTACAAACGGACCACTGGATATTGGTAATTTATTGTACTTTAGTCCTAGGCTACAATAAACAGCTGTAACAGTTATCAAAGGTGTCTGTAATGAAGCTTTATTATTAATCCTGGTTCTAATAACAACCCAACATTTTTAAAATCCAATTGTCACAGAGACCAAAAAAGTTCTCGCTTGGATTACAATGATAAAATATACAGTTCCGACTTACATACAAATTCAACTTAAGAACAAACCTACAGGCCCTATCTTGTATGTAACCCGGGGACTGCCTGTAGTACCAATTTAACCATTACCTTTTCCTGAAACTAACAAGCCTTATTAATCCTCTTTTGATTGATGAATAAAATAGTTAGAGCTCAAGACAAATGCGGTTTCCTTCAGACCTTCCTTCCTTTTATTTGCTGAATTAGTAAAATATAAGAAAACCCAGGGGCGGATTGGCCATTGAACCAATGGGGGGAAATCCTGGTGGGCTATCTGTATATAGGGGGGGGGCTGTCTATATACTGTGGGAGTTTGACTGGCTATATACTGTGGAGGGCTGGCTATATACTGTGGGAGGGGGGCTGGCTGTCTATATACTGTTGGAGGGCAGGCTGGCTATATACTGGCAGACTGGCTGGCTATATACTGAGGGGGTGGCTGGCTATATACTGTGGGAGAGGGGCAGGCTAGCTGTATAATGGGGGGCTGGCTGGATATACACTGTGGGGGGGGGCAGGCTTGCTATATACTGGGGGGCTGGCTGGCTATACACTGTGAGGGGCAAACTGGCTATATACTGGGGGGGCTGGCTGGCTATATACTGGGTGGGCAGGCTGGCTATATAATGTGCAGGGGCGGGCAGGCTGGCTATATACTGTGGGGGCAGGCCAGCTATATACTGTGGGTGCTGGCTTTGCTATGTACTGTAGGAGGGGGCAGGCCAGCTATATACTGGGGAGGCAGGCTGGCTGTATACTGGAGGGGCAGGCTGGCTATATACTGCAGGGGCTGGTGGGCTATATACTGCAGAGGCTGGTGGGCTATATACTGCAGGGGCTGGCTATATACTGCAGTAGCTGGCTATATACTGCAGGGGCTGGCTGGCTATATACTGCAGGGGGGCAGGCTATATATTGCAGGGGCTGGCTGGCTATATAGTGCATGGACTGTCTATATACTGTGGGGGCTGGCTGACTATATACTGTGGGGGCTGGCTAGCTATATACTGTGGGTGCAGGCTGGCTATATACTGGGGGAAAGCTGGCTATATTCTGTGGGGGGGGGGCAGGCTGGCTATATACTGGGAGGCTGGCTGGCTATATACTGTGGTGGCTGGCTATATATTGGGGGCTGGCTATACACCGGGGGTGGGGATGGCTATATACTGGGGGGTCTGGCTGGCGGCTTTTATATTCTTGTACAAAGGAGCAATATTATAGTAGTTATATTTTTGTACATTGGGGCAATATTATAGTAGTTATATTTTTGTACATTGGGGCAATATTATAGTAGTTATATTGTTGTACATAGTGGGCAGTATTATAGTAGTTATATTCCCGTACCTAGGGGGCAGTATTATAGTAGTTATATTCTTGTACATAGGGGATAGTATTATAGTAGTTATATTTTTATACATAGGGGCCGGTATTATAGTAATTATATTCTTGTACATAGGGGGCAGTATTATAGTAGTTGGTCCATTTTGCAGCTATTGGATGATGGAATTACATACAAAAAAATTGTCTACGGATCTGACACCAACTGTCACCCAAACCTTAACAAATCTATTAAAATAAGGAGTACATCTTCAGCTTTTTGACAAATGTACCATGGACTTTTTATTACCCTCCCATCCAATATGTCCACATTTTTATGCGTTACTGAAAACACATAAAGGCACTTTCCCCTACTCCTATCGTCCCCTAGTATCGGGTAACAACTCCTTACTAGAAAGGTTGGGTTCTTGGTTAGACACTCTCCTACAGCCTCTTGTTACACGTCTTCCAGCTTACATCAGACACAGTAAAGCAGTCCTCGCAGCAATGGACAATTTTACCTGGACACAGGAATGCGCATGGCTATAATGCGATGTTAAAGCACTGTATACTTCAATCCCTCACAGTCCTGCATGCAGTCCTGCAAATCATCTTTCAAAGTACAGTGTGTATTCACAAACTTTGCAGGGATTCTATAGTTCTTGTTTTACATTTCCTGTTATCTAACAACTTTTTTTTACTTTTGACAACCATTTTTTCCTCCAACAGGTGGGATGTCCCATGGCGCTTTTCCCCTTCTTTGGCAAATCTTTTTGTTGCCATGTGGGAGGAGCGGGTCCTGTATCATGAATCCAACCCCTTTTTGTCAAATATTCAATGGTATGGACGTTACATCGACGACTGTCTCCTGGGCAGCAGGAGACAGTAGCCGACTTTGTGGCTTGCTTAAACTGCAATGAATTTAATCTAAAATTTACTTACGAATTTCATTTCATTGCTTTTCTTGACATTCGCTTGTCAGGAAACCCAGACACAAAAAAAGTGACCACCGAATTATATTGCAAGCCAACATCAGGCAACACATTACTTAGAGCAGACAGCAGTCACATTAAACATACCATTAGAAACCTACCAATAGGGGAATACATCTGAGCAAAAAGGGCCTCTTCCACACAACAAAGTTACCATAACACCTGTAGGGAACTTGAGGCCCGTTTAAAAGAAAGAGGATATGGCAAAGCCCTCTGCAGAAGAGCCCGGAGAATAGCAGACACCACTCGATACAGCAATCAATATGAACAAATCATATCCATCATAAAAAAATATTATCAAAATCTTACATCATAGTGACCTCTTGAAAAACATCTTAGGAGATGGAATAAATTTCGTTCCCACCAAAGCTGTCACACGAGGAAATCTAATCTCTCCCAATGTATTCACCACAACTGACACATATGTTCCTTGGCTCACCCACAAATGTAGCTATTGTTGTGGTGGCACTAGATGCAACATTTGTAAATTTATGTCCAAAACTCTCACGTTCAAATCACACAGTAATGATAAACTTTTTCACATCAACTGTTACATAAAATGTGAGACTAGTTGGGTTATTTACCTTATTGAATGCACCCAATGCTGCCTTCAATACGTGGGATGTACAGCCAGGAAACTCAAGGACCGCATCTCTGAGCACATCACAGGTGCCAATCCTAGAACAATAGCCAGTACCCGGAGCATCACAGGAGAACCAAAACACTTCCGAGATTCACATGCGGGTAGTGTACAGTACATGCTGGTTATGGGAATAGATGGTGTCTTTCTCAACAAAAGAGGAGGCGACAGGAACAAACAATTAGATCTCAGAGAGGCTAAGTGGATTCTGTCATTAGATACACGTCATCCACAAGGTTTGAACTTCCGTAATGACCTTACCTACGTATACTGACATGCCACATGCATATCTCTCCACATTGCTTATTTCTTCTCTCACCCCTCTACATCAATCTTATTTTCTGAGTACTTCTACTTACCTTTACTTTATCTTTCACATATCGGTCTGACATCGCTGCATCATTAACCACCTGACAGTCATGTGGGCGTTACCCTTGTTCACATGACCAATGGGCGGGGCTTTTCTTGTGCTCTGTGCTTTATATGTCGGATAGTTTATATGCTTACTAGAGGTATGAGTAAGGACCACCAAAATTAAAGGTCCAAAACGCGTCACCCTGTCCTGTTTGTACAAACATGTTTTTATCATGTTTTGTTATTTTTTCACCATGTTATTCATTTAACGTTTTTTGCCATGAATAAACTTTAGAAGACTTTTTTACTCCGAAGGACTCCGAAGGTGCCAAAGGACTCCTCTTTTTCCATTCAAATCTGCATTATAGTAGTTATATTCTTGTACATAGGGGCATATTATAGTAGTTATATTATTGTACATAGGGGGCAGTATTATAGTAGTTATATTCTTGTACATAGGGGGCAGTATTATAGTAGTTATATTCTTGTACATAGGGGGCAGTATTATAGTAGTTATATTCTTGTACATAGGATACAGTATTATAGTAGTTATATTCTTGTACATAGGGGGCAGTATTATAGTAGTTATATTCCTGTACATAGGGGGCAGTATTATAGTAGTTATATTCTTGTACATAGGGGGCAGTAGTATAGTAGTTATATTCTTGTACATAGAGGGCAGTATTATAGTAGTTATATTCCTGTACATAGGGGGCAGTATTATAGCAGTTATATTCTTGTACATATGAGCAGTATTATAGTAGTTATGACAATATAAAAATAAGAGAAAGAAAGGTAACAGCTCACCCCTAGAAGGATGTCGTTTTTTAGTAGCAGATTGGCTGGGTGCACGGAATCCCCACAAAAAAATTCTGGTCCAGAAGTCCAGACTGAGGTATGCTTGTAGCAGGAAAAAGTTTGTTAAGCATCCAAGAGTACATACAAAAAGCAGTTAAAACATAGCCAAAAATTTAATCTTCATGTTTTAAAAATTAGTGAAAGTTGACATGAACACAAAAACAACAAAAAATACGAGAAAAAAAAATGTTTGTTTTTCTAATGCGGCAATGTAGAGGGAAGAGAAGAGGACTTATAACTGAGCCCAGTTAGTCCAGCAATTTGTTTGTATGAGTATGCTTCTCCGAGAAAAGGAAGATACAACAACAGAGCTCCATAGTTAACATCAAAATTCCCCGATAAGCTAAATAAATAGGTAGGACAATGGTCTTACTTTATGGATATTCCATAGATATTTGTTATGTGTTGTAGGTATTTTCTTTTTCTACCAACAAAGTAGCCCTACTCCCATGTTTCTAGGATGTTTGTAGACTGAAGTACTTTAAAAGCATATCAAAAATAAGGGCATAATGACATCGTGTTCCAGTTTTAGAGGTAAACAAAAACAACACTTATGAGACATACTTTTAGCAGCATTGATCGATAAGTGTCTGAGTGTCTGCATGCGCTCCTCACAGTTGTATTAAACATACATAGTCATCCAGTCCTGCCTTGTAGAAATACATCAACTACTGCATCCAAATAATTGTTTGTACCGTATGTTCTATAGGGCATAAAAAAATCTTTGAATGAGGTGACCTTACATTTTATCGTTGCTTTGTACTGTTTACTATTATATGATAGAGCAGGCTGATGCTCAACAAACTATTTTCTAAACACGAGTTCTGCATCTGGAACATGATGTCCATAAAACTTGTGATTAGCTCCTTAGAAGCCTCTGAAACAAATACTAAAAATCCCAAAGTTAGCAAATTATATATTTTGCTGCCAATACAAATTACATGATTTAGAAATAGAGTAGCATAGAAAACTTCCTTTAGAAAGCATCTTAATTACTATATCTATGACTATACAGGCAGTCCCCGGGTTACATACAAGATAGGGTCGGGAGGTTTGTTCTTAAGTTGAATTTGTATGTAAGTGGAAACTGTATGTTTTATAATTGTAGATCCAGACCAAAAAAATGTTGGCCCCAGTGACATTTGGAGTTTAAACATTTTTTGCTGTAATGGGACCAAGGATTATCAATAAAGCTTCATTACTGACACATTACAGCTGATCATTGCAGTCTCGGACTATAGTAAAGCATCCTGAGTAGAGATGAGCGAACATACTCGTTCGAGCATTAGCGTACTCGAAACTGCTCGTTGCTCGGACGAATACTTCGCCCGCTCGAGAAAATGGCATCTCCCGACGTTTTGCTTTTTGGCGGCCAGAAACAGCCAATCACAAGCCAGGAGACTCTGCACTCCACCCAGCATGACGTGGTACCCTTACACGTCGATAGCAGTGGTTGGCTGGCCAGATCAGGTGACCCTGGAATAGACTAGCCCCTGCCCGCGCTGCTCGGATCATTCTGTGTCTGGATGCCGCTAGGGAGAGAGCTGCTGCTGGTCAGGGAAAGCCCTTCTTAGGGCTACAATAACGTTATACATTTTTTTTTTTAATTTGCTTGTGACTGGGCTTGCTGGCACTAGTAGTGCAGCTAGTACCATATTGTGAGGAATTTGCAGGGGGACTTGCTACCGTTGTGTTTAGCTCTTAGTGACACACATATCCACCTCAAACACCAAAGTGGGACAATTTATTAGGGGTTTGGTTAGAATTAGGCAGAGTCTGCTGATTTTTTATTTTTTTTTACCTTTATTTCATTTTATAGCTCAAACTCATCTTGCAAAGCAGTGTGCTTTCAGTGTAGGCTACAAAATAGCCATAGGAGAACCCCAACGGCTTACTTAGGCCTACAATAGCGTTATATTTTCCTTTTTTTTGTTTGCTTGTGGCTGGGCTTGCTGGCATTAGTAGTGCAGCTAGTACCATATTGTGAGGAATTTGCTGGGAGACCTGCGACCGTTGTGTTTAGCTCTTAGTGACACGCATATCCACCTCAAACACCGAAGTGGGACAATTTATTAGGGGTTTGATTAGAATTAGGCAGAGTCTGCTGATTTTTTATTTTTTTTACCTTTATTTCATTTTATAGCTCAAAGTCATCAGGCACAGCACAAAATCCAGTTGTGTGCTGTCAGTGTAGGTTAGAAACTAGCCATAGCAACAGGATAGCATCGTTTTGTTAAAAAAAAAATGAAAATAAAAAAAAAATAAACACAAAAAAAATTAAAATTAAAAGTTTACACTTTAATTTGGAAAACGTTTAACCCGAGGGCTAAGGGTAGAGGACGAATGCGTGGACGTGGGCGTCCAACTACTGCAGGGGTCAGAGGCCGTGGTCCTGGGCGGGGTGAGACACCACCTGCTGATGAGGGACCAGGGGAACGCCGCAGAGCTACACTCCCTAGGTTCATCATGTCTCAAGTTACTGGGACTCGTGGTAGAGCACTGTTGAGGCCAGAACAGTGCGAAGAGGTGATGTCGTGAATTGCGGACAATGCTTCTAGCCGTTTGTCCACCAGTCAGTCTTCCACGCAGTCCACCCATGTCACCGAAATCAGCACTCCTCTGGCTCCTCCACCTCAGCCTCCTTCCCCCCAGTCTGCCCCCTCCCAGCAAAATTTGGCATTTGAACCGGCATACTCTGAGGAACTGTTTTCTGGACCCTTCCCACAGTCACAAACCACTTGTCCGGTTGCTGCTGAGCAATTTTGCGATGCCCAGGTTTTCCACCAGTCGCAGTCTGTGGGTGATGATGACATTATTGACGTAGTGGAAGAAGTGTGTAAAGAGGTGTCGGACGATGAGGAGACACGGTTGTCAGACAGTGGTGAAGTTGTTGTCAGGGCAGGAAGTCCGAGGGGGGAGCAGACTGAGGGATCGGAGGATGATGAGGTGACAGACCCAAGCTGGGTTGATAGGCCGGGTGAACAAAGTGCTTCTGAGACGGAGGCGAGTCCTATAGCAGAACAGGTTGGAAGAGGCAGTGGTGGGGCCAGACAGAGAGGCAGGGCCAGAGCTGGTGCATCAGCGCCAAATGTTGGTGTGCAACCTTTGCCAAACCAGGATCAGCAGGGGTTCCACCACTACTAGCTTAACTACCACCAGTATGCGCAGGCATATAAATGCTAAACACCCCACTCAATGGCACCAAGCCCGTTCACCTCCGGCCGGGCACACCACTGCTCCTTCCCCTGTGTCATCTGCTAGTCAGCCCCCTGCCCAGGACCACGGCCCAAACACCTCCCGTGCGAAAACCCCATCTTCGCCTCCACGATCCTCCACAGCATCCATCAGCGTTCAGCTCTCCATACCCCAGACGCTGGAGCGCAAAAGGAAGTATAGCACAACCCACCCACACGCCCAAGCCCTCAACGTCCACATCTCCAAGTTGCTTAGCCTGGAGATGCTGCCCTATAGGCTGGTAGAGACCGAGGCCTTTAGAAACCTCATGGCGGCCGCCGCCCCTCGGTATTCGGTCCCCAGCCGCCACTACTTTTCCCGATGTGCCGTCCCAGCCCTGCACAAGCACGTGTCAGAGAACATCATCCGTGCCCTGACCAACGCCGTTTCTGACAAGGTCCACCTGACCACGGACACGTGGACGAGTGCTGCCGGGCAGGGCCACTATATGTCGCTGACGGCACATTGGGTTAACTTGGTGGAGGCTGGGACCGAGTCTGACCCTGGGGCTGCTCATATACTGCCGACGCCGAGGATTGCGGGGCCTACCTCGGTCCAGGTCTCAAAGGCCTACTATGCCTCCTCCTCCTCCCACCCCTCCTCCACCTCCTCCTCCTCCGAATTACCATCCGTGGGCATGGCGCCATCAGTCGGTAGCTCTAGGCACAGCAGCAGTGCCATTGCTAAGCGACAGCAGGCGGTGCTCAAACTGCTGAGCCTAGGTGATAAAAGGCACACCGCCCAAGAGCTATTACAGGGCATCACGGCGCAGACTGATCTGTGGCTGGCACCGCTGAACCTGAAGCCAGGCATGGTTGTGTGTGACAACGGCCGTAATCTGGTGGCAGCTCTGCAACTCGGCAGACAGACACATGTGCCATGCCTGGCCCATGTGTTAAATCTCATAGTTCAGCGTTTCCTCAAGACATACCCCAATCTGTCTGATTTGCTCACGAAGGTGCGCCGCATCTGTGCGCATTTCAGGAAGTCCAGCACAGATGCTGCCACTCTCAGGGCAGCGCAGCGCCGCCTCCAACTGCCCGCTCACCGACTGTTGTGCGACGTGCCCACGAGGTGGAATTCAACATTAACCATGTTATCCAGAGTTTACCAGCAGCGCAGAGCGATTGTAGACTGCCAGATGTCAACTTCCACCAGAACTGGTAGTCAGGTCAGTCAGCTTCCTCAAGTCTACAATGAGGAGTGGACGTGGATGTCTGATATCTGTTAGGTGCTGAGTAACTTTGAGGAGTCAACACAGATGGTCAGTGGCGATGCCGCCATCATCAGCCTCACCATCCCGCTGCTTGGCCTGTTGAAAAACTCTCTGGTCAGCATGAAGTCGGAAGCTTTGCGCTCGTCACAAGAGACGGGGGAAGAAGATTCCCTTGTTGATAGCCAAAGCACCCTTAGGTCTGTTTCTCAGCGCATATCGGAGGAGGTGGAGGAGGATGAGGAGGAAGAGGTGGAGAATGTTGGCGAGACAGAAGAGGGGACCATTGTTCAGTCCTTCACTGTTCAGCGTGTATGGGCAGAAGAAGAGGAGTTGGAGGAGTTGGAAGAGGAGGAAATGGGCAGTCAGGCCAGTGAGGGGAGTGAATTCTTGCGCGTTGGGACTCTGGCACATATGGCAGATTTCATGCTAGGCTGCCTATCCCGTGACCCTCGCGTTCAAAGAATTTATTCCAGCACCGATTACTGGGTATTCACTCTCCTGGACCCACGGTACAAGCAAAATCTTTCCACTCTCATTCCTGGAGAGGAAAGGAGTGTGAGAATGCATGAATACCAGCAGGCCCTGGTGCACAAGCTGAAACAGTATTTCCCTTCTGACATCGCTAGCGGCAGAGGGCGTACTTCTGCGGGACAAGTAGCGTGGGAGAGTAAGCGAGCAGGCAGCTTGTCCAGCACTGGCAGGGTTACGCTTTACAAGGCCTTTGCCAGTTTTATGTCACCCCAGCAAGACACTGTCACCTGTCCCCAGTCTCGGCAGAGTAGGGCTGATCTTTACAGAAAGATGGTGAGGGAGTACGTAGCTGACCATACCATCGTCCTAAATGATCACACAGCTCCCTACAACTACTGGGTTTCAAAGCTGGACATGTGGCACGAAGTGGCGCTGTACGCCTTGGAGGTTCTTGCCTGCCCTGCCGCTAGCGTGTTGTCCGAGCGGGTTTTCAGTGCAGCTGGTGGCATCATCACCGATAAGCGTACATGCCTGTCGACTGACAGCGCTGACAGGCTGACGCTTATCAAGATGAATAAAGCCTGGATTTCTCCGCATTTTCATTCTCCACCAGGTGAAAGAAGCTCAACCTGAATAATGTATGCACTCCTCCTCCTCATTGTCCTCCTTCTCCTCCTCTTTATACACTAAAGCATAGGAAACTGGCTATTTTTTGCCAGGGCCAACTGGCTCTAGCTATAGTACTCTATGTATTTAATTTTTCTGGAGGGCCACCTACCCGGTCCTCTGTTTTAAGCAATTTTTGGGAGTGCCACATACAGGCACTCAATCTATTTAATTTTTCTGGAGGACCACCTACCTGCTCCTCTGGTTTGAAAACTTTTTTGGACTGCCACATACAGGCACTATCCAAATTAAATTGTCTCCATAGCAGCCTCCACATGTTGTCTTTTAGCTGGCTCCACACGTTGTCTCCATTGCTATCTCCACACGTCATCGCCATAGCTGCCTCCAAAAGTCGTCCATATAGCTGCCTCCATACATGGTCTCCTTATTAAACGAACTGTGTCAGGCAGAATTTTGGGTTGTTTTCATGGCTTCCACATCAAACTTGTTAACTTTGTCGCCACCCTGCTGTGTAATCCACAAAATATACTGGCAAACTTTTATCATTTACCAATATTATTTCAGCGCTTCTTGCGCATCTGTTTACATTCCCCTCACCCGCCATATCCTAAACTTATAAGAACGCTACTACACTTGATCTTATACAAAAGGTTCTTAGAAGTGCTGTTTGGGGAGTAGCCTAGAGACAGGGGCTTGGATTGGCGAAAGCTCGCCTAGCAGCGGAGCGCCAGCTCCATCTCAAGATCCAACTAACATAGTTTTAACTGCAGCACCTTTAATCTACTACTAGTTCACTGCCTCCATACATCGTCCCCTTATCAAACGAGCTGTGTCGGGCAGAATTTTGGGTTGTTTTCATGGCTTCCACATCAAACTTGTTAACTTTGTCGCCACCCTGCTGTGTAATCCACAAAATATACTGGCAAACTTTTATCATTTACCAATATTATTTCAGCGCTTCTTGCGCATCTGTTTCCATTCCCCTCACCCGCCATATCCTAAACTTATAAGAACGCTACTACACTTGATCTTATACAAAAGGTTCTTAGAAGTGCTGTTTGGGGAGTAGCCTAGAGACAGGGGCTTGGATTGGCGAAAGCTCGCCTGGCTGCGGAGCGCCAGCTCCATCTCAAGATCCAACTAACATAGTTTTAACTGCAGCACCTTTAATCTACTACTAGTTCACTGCCTCCATACATCGTCCCCTTATCAAACGAGCTGTGTCGGGCAGAATTTTGGGTTGTTTTCATGGCTTCCACATCAAACTTGTTAACTTTGTCGCCACCCTGCTGTGTAATCCACAAAATATACTGGCTAACTTTTATCATTTACCAATATTATTTCCCAGGTGTTTGGCCAAGCTTCCCTGTGCAGAACCTTGGTCCCCTTGAAAAATGCTCGAGTCTCCCATTGACTTCAATGGGGCTCGTTATTCGAGACGAGCACTCGAGCATCGGGAAAAGTTCGTCTCGAATAACGAGTACCCGAGCATTTTAGTGCTCGCTCATCTCTAATCCTGAGAGCTTCACCAGAGGTCAGAGGGGTCTGTATGTAACTATGGGTTGTCTGTAAGTCAGGTGTCCTTAAGTAGGGGACCGCCTGTATCTTCTACATTTTAGGTAAGGAGTGTTTATTCTCTACCATCAAAATTTGCTTGCATGTCAGTCCTCTCATTTGCAAGTGCTTCTCCTGTAGGTTGCTGATAAAAGCAATTTGTGCTATAAATGGTTTTATGAAATGCATAATCTGTGCTTTATAAGATAGTGGGGCTCATTTATTAGGTTCACGATGCGCACTTTTGTCAGACTGTGCACCTTTTCCGGGGCTAAAACGGCTGGCACAGGTATTTAAGAAGTGTGTGCTCTGGGATTGTGGCACATGCGACCCTTTTGTGGCGCAGCTGCGCTGGCTTGCATGCGACACAAATTAAGGGGGCGTGCCGTCGTTCAGTCCGACTGATTCGGATCGAGCTCCGTATTTAACTTTTAAATTGTGTCGCAAGCCCCAGCCCTAAAATGCTCCACTAAAAAGATGGTGAACTTTGTCGAACCTGAGCGAGGAAGCGACATATTCATGATTTTGGGCGCATGATCTTAGTGATTTGCCGCATGGTGCATTAGAGTCGGACAATGCAATTTCTGTGAACTCCAGTGACTGGGTATGTAAATGTAGAAAGGAAAAGGCCACTGCATCCAATATGATGAAAAAGGTGATATTTATCACCTTATTCATCGTATTGTATGCTGTGGCCTTTTCCTTTCTATATTTGACTTTGGATCCTACACACCAGGACCCTGAGCTGCATGCATCACCCAATTTAATGCCGGGTAATTTTTTGGTTGCTGTCTCTTGTCTGCTTTTCCTGGGTATGTAAATGTGCCCCAGTGTCTGGAGAGCATGGGCAAGAGGGCAAGTTCCTCCAAAGGTCCTGAAACCACAGATTGAGAGCAGGCAGAATGGACATATCCTCCATTCACCAGTGAGCTGGATTCCAGTACCATATGTACGTAGTGAATTCAGGACTTGTAGATGCTATAATATTCAAACAGCCCAGGGCCCATGTCAGCCCTAATCCACCCCTGCATCCCAGTCCCTCCATCACAGACTGCAATGGGGAGAAAAGGAGAGATATGTCCTCCCTATTCTTTGCACAAGACTTCTGTATTCGCAGAGCTGCATAAACATAAGGTTCTCCTGCTAGCTACTAAGAGCCGCATTTCATAACCTTCCACTTGCTCCAGAGTGAGCATGGGGCAGTAACCTCTCCAATCTATGAAACTGTCATGTATGACAGATACTAATAAAAGTTTTATCTTAATTTTTTCTATGATTTTCCCAGTGAGTCTTCCAACTTCTTTGTCACCCCTCAAATACAAAAAGTATTGTGTTGGGCATATTATAAGCTTTTCAATTAAGCTGTAATTTTCCTGTTTCCCAGCGATCTGTCAATAAAGGGACACTGTCACCAGATTTTTGAAATGTCCTTTATATAGTTCCCTCTTTTATATGAAATTTTGCATGTTTACCTATTGTAAAAAAATCACCCTCAAAGGGTACATTCACACTGATGTATGCTGTCACGGCTAAACCAGGCAGACATATGTCAGCAGCGATGGAGAGGAGCAGGGGTGACCCCCCCTCTCCATAGCGATCCATGGTGGACATGTCCTATCATTTTCCCTTGTATGGAGTGGTACGGTGCTGCACGTGTGCAGCCATTTCTGTCCATGGGGGATGTATGTACGGCCGCAAGCTTACCGCCGTACATATGTCCCCCTTATGGTCGTGTGAATATAGCCAAAGTCCTGTGACCATGAGCAGAGAGAAATCACATATTGCTGAGATGAGTCAAGTTTGCACGCTGCAGGGGGATTGTCAATTTAGTTGCCCCTGTATTCATTCTGAAGTACCTAGAAACATCTTTCAGATCATACCAGGTTTGTGGTTCCTGTGAGATACAGAACTGGAAAAACAGGCAGGTAAAGAAACAAGCTAGAACTGTATTTATATCTGAAGCTTTTAAGGGGTTTTCCCAAAAAGAAAATTCTCAAATTTCAATTCCCTAGTGATGTTTACACAATAAATATCATTTTCAATTGATAAATCGAGGGGCATGAAATAGGGGCACTATCTCAACTCCTATATGTCTAAAGTGCAGTTATAAGTATCCCGAGATGGCATAAAAATAGTACAGGCGCTCCCCTACTTAAGGACACCTGACTTACAGACGACCCGTAGTTAAAGACGGACCCCGCTGCCGACTGTGACCTCTGTTGAAGCTCTCTGAATGTTTTAGTATAGTCCCAGACTGCAATGATCAGCTGTAAGGTGTCTGTAATGAAGCTTTAAAGATAATCCTTGGTCCAATTACAGCAAAAAAATGTTGAAACTTAATTTGTCACTGGGGCAAAAATTTTTTTTTTTTAATAAATTATAAAATATACAGTTTCGACTTACATACAAATTCAACTTAAGAAAAAAATAGAGATAGGAGTAGGGGAAAGGAAAAGGCGGCAGCCGTTTCGCGCCGTCCAGCACTTTCTCTAGCCTAGAGAAAGCGCCAGATGGCGCAAAACGGCTGTCGCCTTTTTCTTTCCCTTGCTCCTGTCTCTATCCTGACTGGGCTTCTATGTTGGATCTATTTTACTACGTGAAGAAATAAAGAAGGTTCTTTTAAGTGGTGAGTGCCGCTCTTCATTGTTTAAAAGATCATTTTTAACCCTTTAATTCACAAGGTTACTCAGTTTGCTGTTTTAGCTCCTATCACTCCCTAGGCCGGTAAGTGCAAAATCACCGTGTGTGGTGGGTACTCTCTAAGCAGACACATTATGATTAGAGATGAGCGAGCACTAAAATGCTCGGGTGCTCGTTATTCGAGACGAACTTTTCCAGATGCTCGAGTGCTCGTCTCGAATAACGAGCCCCATTGAAGTCAATGGGAGACCCGAGCATTTTTCAAAGGGACCATGGTTCGGGAATAAAATGTGTTAATTAACTGAAAAAGAATGTCTTCTGATAAGTTATCAGATGTATGCAAACATCTGCAATCTATTCTTCACTGTTCCGTGCGTATATTATCTCCCGACAAGTTAACAGATGTGAAGAACAGTGAAGAATAGAATAAAAACAGTGACCACAGGATCATTTAAGTGAAAAACGCAGTGAAAAACACAGTGAAGAATAGATTGCAGATGTTCTGCACATCTGCCCGATGTCTGTGTCCCCCGGGCTGCCCGAGGTCTGTGTCCCCCGGGCTGCCCGATGTCTGGGTCCCCCGGGCTGCCCGATGTCTGGGTCCCCCGGGCTGCCCGATGTCTGTGTCCCCCGGGCTGCCCGATGTCTGTGTCCCCCGGGCTGCCCGATGTCTGTGTCCCCCGGGCTGCCCGATGTCTGTGTCCCCCGGGCTGCCCGATGTCTGTGTCCCCCGGGCTGCCCGATGTCTGTGTCCCCCGGGCTGCCCGATGTCTGTGTCCCCCGGGCTGCCCGATGTCTGTCTCCCCCGTGGTGCTGCCCGATGTCTGTCTCTCCCGTGGTGCTGCCCGATGTCTGTCTCCCCCGTGGTGCTGCCCGATGTCTGTCTCCCCCGTGGTGCTGCCCGATGTCTGTCTCCCTGCTGCTTGATGTCTCCCTGCTGCCGTTCCGCGCATATCTTCCGACAGGTAAGCAGATGTGCCGAACATCTGTAATCTATTCTTCATTGTGTTCTTCACTGTGTTTTTAACTTAAATGATCCTGTGTTCACTGTGTTCACTGTTTTTATTCTATTCTTCATTGTTCTTCACTGTGTTTTTTTAATTAAATGCTCGATCTCGAGCAGGGGAAATACTCGTCCGAGCAACGAGCCGTTTCGAGTACCTTAATACTCGAACGAGCATCAAGCTCGGACGAGTATACTCGCTCATCTCTAATTATGATCCATCTAGTTTTTTGAGCTGACAATGTGGTTAGATTATCAGGGTATAGGTTTATATACACTTTCATTTACCTTCTGAACATGGTACTAGTATCTGACACATAGAAAGATGTGACAGATCATAAATGATGAGGTCCATGAGATGCCTATTGCACACAATGACACAGTCAGCTCTCCTACATCCCTGCTATTCCACAACACACTGCTACATATGCTGTGCCTGCCTCCCCCTCTGCCTGTAGCTTGTAGTTCTCCTCATGCTGCTGCCGGCAGTGTCTGTGGATCAGTGAGTGCTCCATCCTGGAATGGGAAGGGGTAGAGTGCAGGGTGCAGAAAGAGAGAGACAGTAATCTCAGCTCCACAGCCATCACACAGAAATCTAAGATGGCTTCCGACCCTAATTCAGAAGTTACAGGGTGTGTCTAGGAGTAACTGAAATTGTGTACACCAGCACTGATAGAGGCAGGTTGGAATTATATCTGTGAAATGCTTTATTTTCGTTAATTACAATGAGTTAGAGAATGGGGCTTATTTACTAAGGGTCGCGCTTGTCGGACTGTTTGCCATTTTTGGGTTTTGCGCTGCTTTGACAGGTATTTACCAGGGGTTTGCGCTGGGATTGTGTCACATGCGATTGGACTGTGGCACAGCGGTGCTGGCTTCCATGCATGAGAAATGTAGGGGGCAGGCCGTCTAATGATCCAACTGATTCGAATTGAGTGTGGGATTTAAGATTAAAATTGTGTCGTAAGACAATGCACTTACATGCACCAGGAAGAAGCGCAGTGAATTGCGGCACAGTGCATTATCGTCTATGAACTCCTCCGGATGGGTAAGTAAATGTGCCCCAATGGGGCACATTTACTTACTTGGTCCTGTCGCGATCCCCAATTCGGACGGTCCGACGAGGATGAAGTCCGGCTCGATTCATGAAGATTGTGCGCCCGAGTTCATGCATCTGTCGCTTTCGCGCCGAGGTCCGCCGGAATTCACCATCTTCTTCCCGGTGCTTGTAAGTGCGTGTCTTGCGGCACAATTCTAAATGTTAAATCTTGCGCATTGTCCGAATCCGTTGGGTTGTCCGACGTCCCGCCCCCCGATTTCTGCCGTGTGCAAGCTGGCGCCAATGCGACCAAAATGTGATTGCGTGCGACACAATCCACGGCGCGATGCGGGGCGATACGGAAATTGGCGGGAAACCCGCCAAAAATGCGCTCCGCTGACCCTTAGTAAATGAGCCCCAATGTGTTATTTTGTTATCCTAAGTACATTCAAGAAACATGTCTTTGTTGGAATACCCCTTTAATTTCCAACTATAACTTTAACTGTACAAAATTCAAAAAATTGTGATCATTCCTTTTTTCCACATTTCATGGATTAAAATTGCATCATCTACATTACTTTTTAAACATTGCATTCATTTTAATGCTACTGTACTACACTGCATGAATCCCCTGCAACTAGAGATGAGCGAACACACTCGTCAGCCAGCTCGAAAAAATGGCATCTCCGCCGTTTTGATTTTTGGCGGACAGAAACAGAGCCGTTAGGGAGAGAGCTGCTGCTGGTCTGGGAAAGCGTTAGGGTATTCTATTAGAATAGTGTTGCAGGAGTGATTCTACAAGAACCCAACAGCCCTTCTTAGGGCTACAATAACGTTATATATATATTTTTTTATTTGCTTGTGGCTGGGCTTGCTTGCACTAGTAGTGCAGCTAGTACCATATTGTGAGGAATTTGCAGGGAGACTTGCGACCGTTGTGTTTAGCTCTTAGTGACACACATATCCACCTCAAACACCGAAGTGGGACAATTTATTAGGGGTTTGATTTGAATAAGGCAGAGTCTGCTGATTTATTTTTTTTTACGTTTATTTTTTTTTATAACTCAAAGTAATCTGGCAAAGCAGTGTGCTTTCAGTGTAGGCTAGAAAATAGCCATAGCAGAACCCCAATGGCTTACTTAGGCATACAATAGCGTTATATTTTACTTTTTTTTTTGCTTGCTTGTGGCTGGGTTTGCTGGCACTAGTAGTGCAGCTAGTATCATATTGTGAGGAATTTGCAGGGAGACTTGCGACCATTGTGTTTAGCTCTTAGTGACACACATATCCACCTCAAACACCGAAGTGGGACTCAAAGTAATCTGGCACAGCACAAAATCCAGTTGTGTGCTGTCAGTGTAGGTTAGAAACTAGCCATAGCAATAGGATAGCATCGTTTTGTTTAAAAAAAAAAAAAACACAAAAAAACAAAAAACAAAAAAAATGTACAGTTTACACTTTAATTTTGAAAATGTTTGACCCAAGGGCTAGGGGTAGAGGACGAGGGCGTGGACGTGGGCATCCAACTACTGCAGGGGTCAGAGCCCGTGGTCCTGGGTGGGGTGAGACACCACCTGCTGATGAGGGAGCAGGGGAACGCCGCAGAGCTACATTCCCTAGGTTCATCATGTCTCAAGTTACTGGGACTCGTGGTAGAGCACTGTTGAGGCCAGAACAGTGCGAAGAGGTGATGTCGTGGATTGCGGACAATGCTTCTAGCCATTTGTCCACCAGTCAGTCTTCCACGCAGTCCACCCATGTCACCGAAAAGGAATACCTACACATTGCTTTATATCCATTTAGCCCTTACGCTCCATGGACTCTCCTTTTTTGATGTGGTAACTACACTTCAGCAAAGTGCCAGATCTTTTTAGGTTGTGCCATCTTTCTTTTTTCATTTACTCCATGTGATTACATGTTATGACTCTCTAAAAACCTTTTCTTGCACAATTGCTGTTTACAGTTGGGGCTTGTGGCAATATTTATTTATTGAGTATTACTTTTGCAATGTCATGTATCTACTTATCAGGGTTTGATACAGTGGTCTTTCTAATATGTACTTATGTACTTTTTAGATGTTTTTAACTATGTTTTGTTTGGTACTGCATTATGAAATGAAATAAAAATTTTGCATATAGTCTTTGGCCATTGTACACACTTCCTTCTTGTTTTCTTTTCATTACTTTTCCCGATGTGCCGTCCCAGCCCTGCACTCGCACGTGTCAGACAACATCATCCGTGCCCTGACCAACGCCGTTTCTGACAAGGTCCACTTGACCACGGACACGTGGACGAGTGCTGCTGGGCAGGGCCACTATATATCGCTGACGGCGCATTGGGTTAACTTGGTGGAGGCTGGGACCGAGTCTGACCCTGGGGCTGCTCATATACTGCCGACGCCGAGGATTGCGGGGCCTACCTCGGTCCAGGTCTCAAAGGCCTACTATGCCTCCTCCTCCTCCCACCCCTCCTCCACCTCCTCCTCCTAATTACCAGCCGTGGGCATGGCGCCATCAGTCGGTAGCTCTAGGCACAGCAGCAGTGCCATTGCTAAGCGACAGCAGGCGGTGCTCAAACTGCTGAGCCTAGGCGATAAAAGGCACATCGCCCAAGAGCTATTACAGGGCATCACGGTGCAGACTTATCTGTTACTGGCACCACTGAAACTGAAGCCAGGCATGGTTAAGTATGCAGCGCCGCCTCCAACTGCCCGCTCACCGACTGCCCACGAGGTGGAATTCAACATTAACCATGTTATCCAGAGTTTACCAGCAGCGCAGAGCGATTGTAGACTGCCAGATGTCAACTTCCACCAGAACTGGTAGTCAGGTCAGTCAGCTTCCTCAAGTCTACAATGAGGAGTGGACGTGGATGTCTGATATCTGTCAGGTGCTGAGTAACTTTGAGGAGTCAACACAGATGGTCAGTGGCGATGCCGCCATCATCAGCCTCACCATCCCGAAGCTTGGCCTGTTGAAAAACTCTCTAGTCAGCATGAAGTCGGAAGCTTTTCGCTCGTCACAAGAGACGGGGGAAGAAGATTCCCTTGTTGATAGCCAAAGCACCCTTAGGTCTGTTTCTCAGCGCATATCGGAGGAGGTGGAGGAGGATGAGGAGGAAGAGGAGGAGAATGTTGGCGAGACAGAAGAGGGGACCATTGTTCAGTCCTTCACTGTTCAGCGTGTATGGGCAGAAGAAGAGGAGTTGGAGGAGTTGGAGGAGGAGGAAATGGGCAGTCAGGCCAGTGAGGGGAGTGAATTCTTGCGTGTTGGTACTCTGGCGCATATGGCAGATTTCATGCTAGGCTGCCTATCCCGTGACCCTCGCGTTCAAAGAATTTATACCAGCACCGATACTGGGTATTCACTCTCCTGGACCCACGGTACAAGCAAAATCTTTCCACTCTCATCCCTGGAGAGGAAAGGAGTGTGAGAATGCATGAATACCAGCA
Organism: Engystomops pustulosus; assembly: GCF_040894005.1. NCBI lineage: Eukaryota > Metazoa > Chordata > Amphibia > Anura > Leptodactylidae > Engystomops > Engystomops pustulosus. The sequence continues at coordinate 57,387,975 of NC_092412.1, read as the reverse complement.
GGCCCTGGTGCACAAGCTGAAACAGTATTTCCCTTCTGACCGCGCTAGCGGCAGAGGGCGTACTTCTGCGGGACAAGTAGCGAGGGAGAGTAGGCTAGCAGGCAGCTTGTCCAGCACTGGCAGGGGTACGCCTTACAAGGCCTTTGCCAGTTTTATGTCACCCCAGCAAGACACTGTCACCTGTCCCCAGTCTCAGCAGAGTAGGGCTGATCTTTACAGAAAGATGGTGAGGGAGTAGCTGACCATACCATCGTCCTAAATGATCACACAGCTCCCTACAACTACTGGGTTTCAAAGCTGGACATGTGGCACAATTTGGCACTGTACGCCTTGGAGGTTCTTGCCTGCCCTGCCGCTAGCGTGTTGTCCGAGCAGGTTTTCAGTGCAGCTGGTGGCATCATCACTGATAAGCGTACATGCCTGTCGACTGACAGCGCTGACAGGCTGACGCTTATCAAGATGAATAAAGCCTGGATTTCTTCGGATTTTCATTCTCCACCAGGTGAAGGAAGCTCAACCTGAATAATTTATGCACTCCTCCTCAATTTCCTCCTTCTCCTCCTCTTTGTACACTAAAGCAGAGGAAACTGGCTATTTTTTTCCAGGGCCAACTGGCTCTAGCTATAGTACTCTATGTATTTAATTTTTCTGGAGGGCCACCTACCCGGTCCTCTGTTTTAAACAATTTTTGGGAGTGCCACATACAGGCACTCAATCTATTAAATTTTTCTGGAGGACCACCTACCTGCTCCTCTGGTTTGAAAACTTTTTTGAACTGCCACATACAGGCACTCAATTTATTTAATTTTTCTGGAGGACCACCTACCTGCTCCTCTGGTTTGAAAACATTTTTGGACTGCCACATACAGGCACTATCCAAATTAAATTGTCTCCATAGCAGCCTCCACACGTTGTCTCCATTGCTACCTCCACACGTCATCACCATAGCTGCCTCCAAAAGTCGTCCATATAGCTGCCTCCATACATCGTCCCCTTAGCAAAAGAGCTGTGTCAGGCAGAGTTTTCAGGTGTTTCACCAGATACATAGTGGAACTCGGTCCATCTGTCGCCGCCATGCTGGAGACCTGAAGTTGCAATCATAGCAGCACAATATGGATGCCCCATACTGTCGCTCTTAATCATGGAAGTCGTCTCCATGGCTGCCTCCACATGTTGTCCCCTTATCAAAAGAGCTGTGTCAGGCTCATTTTTCGGGTGTTTCACCAGATTATGGAATGGAACTTGGTCACTATGTCGCCACCATGCTGTGTTATCGACTAAATATACCGTCAACCTTTTGTTCACATAGGAAATCATTTCAGCGCTTCTTGCTCACCTCCTTTGGTTCCTCTCTGCCACCCATTGGTTTGAAGCCTGAGTCCATTTAGGGTATGTCGCCATGACACTCTCTAGCCTGCCGCTGCTGCCGCTGCCTCTGCATGCCGTCCCCTATAGTGTCAGGGTCAATTATTGCATGTTTTAGATGCTATCTAGCCTCATTCGGTCACTCTGTCATGGCCATGCTGTTGCCCATAATTTTGGCATAATGGTACGATTAAGCAGCCTCAGAGGCATCCATGCATGCTGCCCTGCTGTTTCCTGTTCATTTCCGTGGTGTTTCCATCCTTTAATGAGGTTCCCAGGTGTTTGGCCAAGCTTCCCTGTGCAGAGCCTTGGTCCCCTTGAAAAATGATCGAGTCTCCCATTGACTTCATCGGGAAAATTTTGTCTTGAATAACGAGCACCCGAGCATTTTAGTGCTCGCTCATCTCTACCTGCAACGTATGCAGTTAGCCCTGGGAACACCCTCTTCTGTGGTTTTACAGAAACATTTGGTCCTAAATTCAAAACTTGGACAAAATGCTGAAGATTTTTCTTTATTTTGTTAAAAATAAAATCCTATAACAAAGTAAGAAATAACAGTGGAATGAACATGACATGTAATATTGCAGCATATCTGGGAGCTTGAAGGATTTATAAAAGAAAAGACATAATAGTACTGTAGTTTTTTTTCTAATTCTTTGTATTTGTTTTTAAGAATTTGGATGTGTGCTTGAAGGAAATCTACCATTTAATTACATGCATTATAAACCAAAAATACCTTGAGACTGCTGTAGCTACACTTATGCAGGATCATATTGGTTAATCCCTGAGTTGAGTGGTTTTGTAGAAAAAACAATTATAACGTTCAGGAACTTGGGAAAGCTGGATTGCATGATTGCACAAGTTACACAGAGCTTTTATTACACACAGGGTTTACTCCAATCAAATCAACTTGAGCTAAATCACTCAACTGCATAACTAATGTACTAGGAAAAGCGCAGAGCCCAGGTGAAGGAGGACCTTTCCCTCCCTCCAGACTGAGCATGGGGCAGCAGCCGCTTCCATCTATTATTTGACATGAACTGGCATATAAACAACAATTCACAGACTTAGGCTGCATTCACACGAACGTATGGGGGAAGTATATCCCAATATACGTCCCCCATAGGTGTTGTGCTCACCGTACCACGCCGTGGCCACAAAAAAAATAGAGCATGCTCTATTCGTAGCTGTAAGAACGGCCTTGCGACTCTATATTCTATGGAGAGGGGAGGGGTGATGGTAATTGGAGGCTAGGAAACAGTCTCCTAATGTTTATAGAAGTGGATTTCTGGGGCATAAACCAGGTTTCAGCTGCATGTGTTATAAACATGCCCCGGGTCACTATAAGTGGTTATAAACTTCAAATGTGTCACAGGTGCCCCTTTGATCCATGTCTTGGGTTGCAGTGGCGTCTCCCATGTTTCGGCGCGCGCGTCCCCGTCTCCTAGGCCGTCCGCGCCGGCTCTGAGTAATTGAAAGGGCCAGCGCGCCACTAAATGCCGCTGGCCGGCTGCCAATTCTGTTAAATAGCCAGCCCCTTCCTGTGTCCCGTGCCGGTTCTTTGTGCGTCTATGTCTAACATCACCTTCTTTTTCATTTCAGGTCCGTCTTTAAGGAACCTGCACGGGCGTGAGACCACACTGCTGAACCCGTGTCAGGGGGACTCATCTGTTGCTGACTATCCAGCCTGGAACAAAGCTGCCTTGATTGCGACCTTTAAAAAGGGACTTTCAGGACAAATAAAAGATGTGCTGTCTGCACGTAACTTGCCATCTACTCTGAGTGGTCTCATCTCTCTGGCCACTTTTTTTATTGATATCTGTTTTATGGAGCACTCTGAGGAATAACGTCTAGAACAAGTGCAAGTCTGGGTCCGACTTTTGTCTCACCTGGCTCCTGCCTTCCAAAGACAGCTTCAACCACCAGCTCGGCTGTCTTCCCAGGAATGTATGAGAAACCAACTTTAAGATGTTTGTCAACCCTTTAGATGTTTAATAGGGATTAAAACAAAATAGAGGTAGAATTACAATTTGTAATTATTTTGGACAATAAACTTACAATTGATTAATTGACAAAAAGCTTCACAACGCTCCCAATTTCTCCTGAGTATGCTGTAAATGTGGCCCATTTACTCATCCGTCCGGAGTTGTTCACCGAAAGTGCATTGTCCGATGATAAAGCACTGTGCCACGATTCACTAAGATCGTGTGCCCCAAAATATCCTGCATGAGTCGCTTCCCCTGTTGAGGTCTGATGGAGTTCACCTTTTTCTTCCCGTTGTATTTAAGTGCATTGGATTGCAAAACAATTTGAATGTTAAATCCCGCGCTCAGTCCGATCTCTGTCGCATGAAAGCCAGCGCAGCTGCGCCAAAATCCAATTGCGTGCGACACAATCCCCTGCTAAATAACTGTCACAGCCGTGCAAAACCCGAAAATGTCAGAAAATCTGACTAAAGTGTGACCCAATATGTGTTGGTAAACTGCTGTATGGGCACACGGCCAGGCATAGAATGGAAATAGATCTGCGTTGTCATAATTTACAGGCAATAAAATTTTTATATTTTTTTTGTAATGTGGACATACATATGGGGGCTTTTTTTCCGGTATGAGAGACACTTTTCAGGTACATCATTTAGGGGATTTAAATTAGTAATAGATGAGATTTTATTAACTCTTTCTTGGAGAGAAAAAGAAAATAATTAATTCTGGTTTAGGGTTTATTTTAGCTTTTTTTGCTGGACACCATACCATAAAAATAATTTATTATCTTTATTCTATGGGTCACCATGATACAGTGTTACTGTATATTTATACACTCTTTTGTTGAAAAATTTGGTTGTTTGTCCTGCAGCGATCGCACAGACTCTGCTACTGAGCCTGGGTGATCGCTGAGATGTACATGTATGTCGGGGTGCGGCAACGGACGGCATTCCCCGACTTAAATGTATGTCTTATTGCACCAAGGGGTTAAATAATGGGGAACATTTACTAAAGGTCCCACGGGCGCATTTCCATCGAGTTTTCCGACTTTTCGGGGATCGCGCCGCCGGGGCAAGGATTTAGAAGGGGACTGTGTCGTACGCGATCGGATTTTGGCGCATTGGCGCCGGCTTTCATACGACAGAAATCGGGGGACGGGCCGTCGGACGATCCGGCAGATCAAAATTTAAATTGTGTCGCAAGACATGCACTTACATGCACCAGGAAGAAGAAGGTGAACTCCAGCGGAAATGAGCGGGGAAGCGACACAAGGAAATCGGGCGCACGATCTTAGTGAATCGCGTCAGAGTCCATGATCATCGGTCAAAGCACAACGGGAATCGCGACATGACCAGGTAAGTTAATGTGCCCCAATGTGCTGCAAAGTGCTGATTGGTGAGCCAAACTGCACTAAGGCAGATTGCATCAGTTTTTCATATATCTGGGCCATTGTGTTGAACGTCTTCATTGTGCAACAGAATCTAATCACTATCGTTGGATCTTTAAGTGCTGTTTGGTGTTATTGTCTTCTTATATGTATATTATTGTGAATAGGTATGAATATGTTCAATCATCAATTTTATGCTGCTACTAAATAATATAATATTCTGCTGTATATAATATAATATACTGCTGTATAAAATATACAGCAGTATAAAATATGCTGCTGTATATAATATACAGCTGTATATTCTGCTGTATATAATATAATATACTGCTGTATATGCTGCTTGTATATAATATAATATACCGTATATACTCGAGTATAAGCCAAGTTTTTCAGCACAAAAAATGTGCTGAAAAACCCTAACTCGGCTTATACTTGAGTCTATTAAAAAAAGTGTACTTACCTTCCGACGACACTCCTGGAGGTCCTCTCCTGTGCATCGATGCTCCGGCTCCTTGTCTCCGAGCGGTGCTGTCGCTTGTGCGATGGTGGCGCACACACTAGAAAGTCAGCAAGCCACTGAGGTCACAGCTTCAGCTACGGCACCGCACGGAGAGAGGAACCCGGAGCCAGAAAATCGATGGACAGAAGAAGACTTCCCTGGGTGGTGTTGGAAGGTAAGTACACTTTTTTTTCTTAAAGGCTGGGCAGGGGCTGTATACAGGGTGAGGGGCTGTATATTGGGGGCTGCAGTCTGTATACTAGGGACAGGGGGCTGCTGGCTGTATACTAGGGACAGGGGGCTGGCTTCAGGTTGTATACTAGGGGCAGGGGCTGCAGGCTGTATACTGGGGGGGGCAGGGGCTGCAGGCTGTATACGGGGGCAGGGGCTGCAGGCTGTATACTGGGAAGCAGGGGCTGCAGGCTGTATACTGGGGGGCAGGGGCTACAGATTTTTACTGGGGGAATGCGCTGGCTAGCTGTATACTGGGGGCAGGCTGGGAGCACTGCATTTCCTACCCTGAGCTTATACTCGAGTCAATACGGTACGTTATTTTTTAATAAATGCAATACGTTGGTTTACTTTCTTTGCCAACCATTCTTTAGTAACCATGTATTATTGTTAATATTATTACGGTATATAAATCCAATTATTATATTTTCTATAATTATTTTATGATTTACTGTTTTTGCAGATACATAGTAAAGCTTCATAAACAATGTCTACTACAATGTCTTTATTTTGATTTTCTCTTAATAGCTCTTTTTTAGCTAGGACATCTTCTTTTCATGGCATATTAAGGTATGACATATTTTTAACTCTGCACATTATGTCCCTGTTAAGGCTTATTGTTTGTGGCTGAAGGGCCCACTTTTAATAAAAGCATTCATGATATAAAATCAAAAAAGCATTAGGCATACTAGGATCTTTTTCCCAATAAATACATTTCTTTATAAAAATTCTAAGTGCTAAACAATTTTATTATTTAACCCCTTCCTGACTTGTGAGCTACAATTTGATGTTGGCTAGGAGACAGGTCAGGAAGAAAGCCGTTCCATAAACTGGCTGTCCTGTTGATTGGCCACTTCCAACAGTGTTGATTGATTCACATCTGTGCTTTGGCTAAATTAACCCCTTAACGAACATTTTTCACTCACCAACTTCAAAAATCTATAACTTTTTTATTTTTCCACATAAAGAGCTGTGTTATGGCTTATTTTCTGCATAACAAATTGCACTTCATAGTGACGTTATTTAATATTCCATGGCGTGTACAGGGAAGTGGGAAAAAAAATCCAAATGCAGTGAAATTGGTGAAAAACCACATTTGCGACGTTTTCTTGTGGGCTTGGATTTTACAGCTTTCACTCTGCGTCCCAAATGACATGTCTACTTCATTCTTTGGGTCGGTACGATCACAAGGATTCGAATTTGGACGCTATTTTCCGTTACGGGGTTAAACGCAGTGAAAACCATTATTATATTTTGATAGATCGGACATTTACGGACGTGGCGATACCTAATGTGTTTATGATTTTTACTGTTTATTTATATTTATATCAGTTCTAGGGAAAGGGGGTGATTTGAATTTTTAGGTTTTTTTATTATAATTTTTTTTTTAACTTTTTTTTTATTTTTACTTTTACTATTTTTCAGACTCCCTAGGGTACTCTAACCCTAGGTAGTCTGATTCATCCTATCATATACTGCCATACAGTAGTATGTGGATTTTACTCCCCATTCATTACAATGTGCAATTAGCACATTGTAATGCATGGGTTAACACGAAGTAGCCTCGGGTATTCAGAACACCCGAGGCTACCATGGCGGCGATCGCGGGTGTTACCAGTAAGCCTTTGCTGCAATATGCAGCAAAGACTTACCGGCTATGGAGAGAGCTCGTCCCGCGAGCCCTCTCCATGAACCGGGACCTGGTGCGCGCCGTACTAGTACAGCGCGCGTCGGGAAGGGGTTAAAGGAGTTTGCCCAAGTTTAATGTCATTCCTTATCCACAAATTTACTCTTCTGATAAATTGAATTTCATATTGAATCCTCTACTGCATTCTTTCTTGCTTGAAATACTAACAGAAGCTCACACAATGGTGTCAGATTATGTAAAAGTATGGGGCCAACCGACATTGCAACCCACTGGGAAGTTAACTAGTGGGTTCACTGACGGTTTCATCATGTTTTTGAGAAGGGTTGCAACCTGTCTGAGGAGGAGGGGGTTATCTTTGTGAGAGAGGGGTATACATGCGTGAGGAGGTGGGCGCTAGCTGAATGTTTCCTACATGACCTACAAGAGGCCTTATGACATGATGCGGAACAGTATATCTATTCCAGAAGGAACAGACTCCCAACTGTAGACGGCACTGTTTCGACTTGATTGGGTCAACTCAGTACAACATAGGGAACTGGTTTGGCTGGGTGAGAGGCTTGTGACTAGGGTCGGGAAATAAGAGTTCTCCTTAGAGAGAGTGCCAATCCCACATCATGTCATCATGCCTCTTGTAGGTCATGCATGATGTCAATGGAGCTGCCTAACAAGGTAGCTAAAAGAGGTGTAGTTTTCCTTATCCCATCCTTGAAAACTTTGCAGAGTTTCCCAGAATCCCCCTAGTGGAGCATCCATGGCTATAAGACTCCACACTTCTACATGGTGGCCTTAATTGGCACTCTCTGTAAAGAGAACTCTTACTTCCCGACCCAAGACAAAGATTGAGCTTTTTGATGTTAATTCTAAGCGTTATGTTCACTGCTTATCACCTGTCCAACAATGACACATGATGGTGGCAGCATCATGCTATGGGGGTGTTATTCCGCTGCAGGACAGGATGACTGGTTGCAATTGAAAGAAAGATGAATGCAGTCAAGTACAGAGATATCCTGGATGAAAACCTCTTCCAGGGTGCTCTGGACCCCAGACTGAGCCGATGGTTTGCCTTTCAAAAAGACGATCATCCTAAGCACACAGCTAAAATAACAAAGCAGGGGATTCAGAACAACTCTGTGACCATTCTTGACTGGCCCAGCCAGAGCCCTGACCTAGACCCAATTGAGCATCTATGAAAATCTTAAAAATGGCTTCCACCAACGTTAACCATCCAAACTCAGGGAACTGGAGAGGATCTGCAAGGAAGAATGGCAGAGGATCCCCAAATCCAGGTGTGAAAACTTGTTGCATCATTCCCAAGAAGACTCATGGCTGTACTAGCTCAAAATGTGCTTCTACTCTATACTAAGCAAAGGGGCTGAATACTTATGACCATAGTAGATGTCTGTTTTTTTCTGTCAAGATGGGGTGCAGAGTGTACATTACTGAGCAAAAAAAACAACTTTTTTTAATATAATGCAGGTAATAGACACTACTCCAACTAGTTCACTGACTCAAGTCACAGCTGCACCCAAAAGGAGCTTGCGATGAACATACATGTATAAGGGAGATTCACATTTGTCCTGTTCAACAAGCCATCCATATCCCTCCCCCCCCCCTACCCACCTCATCTTGATTAGCCTAATCAAGCTAGCTAATGTTTTATCTATCACTCCAGACTCAAAGGAATTTCCACAGACTGCTGTACACTGACTGTTGCAAAAGCTTCAGGGGGTTCCCTCCATTTTTTAAACCAGAGACAAAGGGTCATAAAATCTCAGACCAATATGTTGGTTATGGACAATTATGGATTTATGATCCAGCCAAAGGGCAAATACACTTTTTGCAATCGGGATAGCCAGGGGATTCTATAACTCTGACTCAGTAGTTTCTAGCATTCATAGATATCTCTGAATGGAATTAGCATCAATGTTTGGTTTGGTATCAATGTGATCCAGTGATTCACCTGAATTCAATGAGGCCAGAACCCTGATGCTATGACTTCCCATTGAGAAGCTAGAACTCCTCCAAGGTTCTGGACCTGATACCAGGTAGGAGGGCCCATAGAGCCCTCCAGGGGTGTGCAGGAATATGTCTGCTCCTAATATAATCAGAGCATCCCTGATCCCTGAGACCCAGTGTCTTTGCCTGGGGAAATGATTCACTATCACAAGCGCAGGAAGCATCTTTAAGTGTGACTTATCAGTTCCCATTAGGCCCACAAATTGTAACTAACATACTGCATTTTGATACTTGTAGTCCTACCTATGTATTTGTATTCTGTTATTTGACGGATCGGGCTTATATAAAAGGAGAACTGGTGGCAGCTTAATTGGGTTGATAAGGTTCTGTTACACACTCAGGCTAGTGAAAGGGGTTTTTCAGCCATTCAGAGTCTTGATTCATTGTTGTGCCATATCTGTACATTGTGTGGAAACTCTAAATCACTTCCTGCACCTTCCAGAACCCATGTGTTCTTGGAATGACTATACAAAGACAATTAATTGACCTTGTATTTCCTTCAGGGATCGGAAACTTTAAATTTTTCTTCAGAGCTCAAACTCACACGCAGCTTTCCCTGTGGATCAATCCTGAAAGGGAGCTATCAATCAAGGTAGCTCAGGGTGTGGTTTTCAAGCACAAAAGCATGAAATCTGATCCCATTCAGAGCAATCTGACAATCTGATATTGAAAGTTCAATTTTGCATTAAAACAGTCAGTTTGTGATGAGGCAATTCCTCTTTATCCATAAATTGTTAGAGATGTTGCCCCTGTGGTCACAGCATTTACACCAACCCAATTACGTTTAGAGAGGCTGCTCTCTAGCCTTAAAATAATTAGATCAGACTGGAGGTCATCTATGAGGGAGGGTGTCAGGTTCGCTAGGGAGAATGCTGGGACATCTGGTTCTTCTGGGGGTGCCAGCAGCGTTCTCCGACCCCCGGCGCGTATCCGCGCAAACTCCACCTCTCATCCCGGGCAGCGGCTGCTAAGATCTCGCGCTGTCTAGGAGTTGTGTTCGGAACTGCTGGGACTTGTGGTACCTCTGCATGCTGCCTGGTTGTTCTGCACCATGAGGGGTTAATTCTCAGAAGCTGTCCAGCTCCTATCAGGTTCTGGAGGTGGAGTTCTGGCTGCATAAATTGCAGCTTCACTAGTCACCTGTGCCAGTGTTTGAAATCCCTTCATCGCTCGCTGCATTAAATTGCCTTGCTCTGTATCTGTATCGGAATTGTTGTGACCTCGGCTAGTTTTTGACATTGACTCTTTGCCTACTGATTTTGCTCTTGACGTACCCTCTCGTTGTGACCCTGGCTGATTTACCATTCTTTGTGTTTTATGTTTGTCAGTCTGTTTGTGTTTCCCTTCCCACACTTATCCAGTGTATTTCGAGTCTTCAAGTAGTCGCCCCACGGTTTAGCGTGGGGCGGCTATAGGAAGGGACAGAGGTTGGGGCAAGCTCAGGGCACACTTCCACTGTCTTCTGTGTTACCCAACCCTAACAGAGGGTCTTCTGGAGAGGATACTGTTTCTATGAACCAATTCATAGACTCAATTTTTTAAAACTGTTTTTTTTCCATATGTTATCTTGCTTAATTACAATTTATTATAACCTATAGTTATAAGGTTGTATTCCAATAAATATTTTTATGTTCTACCTAAATAACTAGGCCATTGTATCATAATGGGGATAAAAGCCTTATTACTGTAAATTTATCACTTAAACATGCTCTATGTATGTGGGAGTCGGGGTTGGAGTTAGGGAAATTAAGGTGTCAGAGTCGGAGGTTTGCCTTACTGACTCCACAACCCTGATTATAGTTGTTTTAATCTTGTACATAGGCGTAGTATTAAAGTAATTTTTTTGTACATAGTAGGCAGTATTATAGTTGTCATATTCTTGTACTTAAAAGGCAAAATTATAGTAGTAGCAATTTCAAAAGTAAAAAGGATGAAACGCTCACAAGTCTTAAACCTCGAGTTTCAGTCTATTTGAGCTCATTCCAAATCAAGTGGATCCAAAGGAATTGACCCGCTGGCTACGGGAATATCCATATATGTGAAGAAATAAAAAAAAAGGTTTCCAGCATTCAAGAATTCAATAAAATTCAATCTTCTTTATTTAGTACAAAAATCATTAAAAAGGCTTTCTCGTGAAGGGGTTTTTAATGATTTATGTACTAAATAAAGAAGATTGAATTTTATTGAATTCTTGAATGCTGAAGACTTTTTTTTCTTTACAAATATAGTAGTTCTTTTCTTGTACATATTAGGCAGTATTATAGTATTTATTTTCTTGTTCTTAGGAGACTGTATTATAATATTCTACAAGGAGGGGGAGTCAGCTCACCTGGAGACTATGCAGTTAGGCCTGTGGTGTTTTGGGTGCTTTGTTCCAAGTCCACAGTATGGAACTACATGCTGGATCCAGCTTCACACAACAGTCCAGGAAAATTCATAAAACGTAGAAAATGTATTTAATCTATACTGTATTATAATAGTTATATTCTTGCACTGGGGATTGTATTATAGTATTTATGTATTATAGTATTTAGGTGGAGAAAATTAGTCTTAGACTATGTATATGGGAACTTGAGGAGCAGGTTTATTCTTCAATTTCACAAAACGGGAGACAACTCGTTCTTTTTTGCATCTAAATGGTTTTATGAGAGGCTGCACAGACGGTAACAGTGGTCACTAAACTTTGCAGTTTGCACCTGTAACTGGGGCTGCACACCAACCAAAAGTCCATTCTTACCTTTGAAGGACTTAAAGATAAAATACAAATACAAGTAAAAGGTGAGCTAAATAAATCTAAAATAAATAGATAATAAAATACTAATAATACTAGTAATGTTTGAGTTATTGACGCACCCCTAAGCACCACCCAATTTACCTGAAACAGACATGGAATATGTAACGCTGCGAAACTCACGTGGTTAATGCAAAAAGATGAAGAAGAGCTATTAAAAAAACACATGCAAAAAATTGATATAGTCTCTGGCTCATATGTGTTAACCTCTTACACACTGGGGTCAGGCATGACGGCAGCATGTAAGGGGTGTATGTATCTATGACTCCTGGATTGGACTCCCTACGTGCCACTTACTGCGGGGGGATTCTATCCTCCTGTGGCAGCCCCAAGGCAGGATCGGACTATAACTGGCATAGAATGCATTATCATGCTCAGTCAATTTCATTACACACTGCAGTACTAATGTATTGCAGTGTAGTAGCTTGAACATGCAATAAGGTGATCGCTTATTCAAATCAAAACCCACAAAATCACAACATATTTGGTATTGCAGCATCCTAAACAATCTGTACAATAAATCGGAAAAATTTATGTTAGATGTTGTAAAAAGATGTCCCTTCTCCCCCTCAAATTCCTTCACAAAAACTGTTCTACAAAGTGATCAAAAAAAGTCATTTGCCCAAATATTTTAGTACTGATTACAACAACTCTTCTCACAAACAATAAACCATCTGTCAACTGAGAAATACTAAAGTTATGCCTCTGAAAGGATGTTGATGCGAAAATGAATGGGATTTTCTCCATTGTTGTTTTTATTCAGTAAAATCAGGCAAATATAAAGAAATATAAATTAGGTATCACTGTAATCATAGAGATAAAAACATTTTATTTTCAAGGTATGGTGAACAGCCCAAAAAAGAATTTATGATTTTCTTTTCTTTTCTCCGAGATAGAGTTAATAAATGAATAAGCTAAATTCACCCCCAAATGAAATATCTGTAAAGTGGACATCATCTTGCAAAAAATAAGCCCAAATAATAATATGCCCAAATTGCCAAAAATATTAAAATTTCAAAGCCTGTACAATGTGACAATGCAATGGTGCTCCTTTCCATTCAATACCCTACCATGTACCAAGTACATATATTGGCATACTCAGGAGAATTTGGGTATTAAATTTTGCAGTCAATTTTGGCATTTTATCCACTGTGAATGTATACATTTTTTGAAAAAATATAACGTATATACTTGGGTATAAGCCTACCTGAGTATAAGCTGAGACCCCTAATTTTAGCACCAAAAACTGGGAAAACCTATAAACTTAAGTATAAGCTGAGGGTATGAAATGCATTGGTCACAACACCCCCAGTATATAGCTAGCAAGCCCCCTGCAGTTTATAGTCAGCCAGCTCCCAGTAGTATATAGCCAGCCTGCCCCCATGTAGTATACAGACAGCCCCCATGTAGTATACGGCCAGCCTGCCCCCTGTAGGATACAGCCAGCCTGCCCCCTCTAGTACACAGCCAGCCCAGCCTGCCCCCTGTAGTATACAGCCAGCCCAGCCTGCCCCCTGTAGTATACAGCCAGCCCAGGCTGTTCCATGTAGTATACAGCCAGCCCAGCCTGCCTCCTGTAATATACAGCCAGCCCATAAAAAAAATTAAACTTATATACTCACCCTCCGGCGGCCCCGATGCTCAGCACGGCTCCTCTTCTTTCTTCTGTCTTCTGTACAGCAGGCATGGATGCAGCCATGTTATCTCCCGGCCGGCGCATACTATGACGTCATCAGCGGCCGCATCATAGAAGACAGAAGAGGGGAGCCGTGCTGAGCATCCGGGCCGCCGGAGGGTGAGTATATAAGTTTATTATTTTTATTGACTGGTGTATAAGCCGAGGTGATGTTTTTCAGCACGTTTTTTGTGCTGAAAAACTCGGCTTATACACGAGTATATATGGTATTCATTTAGCCAAAAAAGTTACAAGTTCAAATTTTCTCCATTTTGTGAACCACTTAAAGGGTCAACAAACTTCCAAAAAGTTTGTTTTAAATACGGTGAGTGATGCAGTTTCTCTAATTGGGTAATTTATAGTGTAGAATGAAAAGCAGAAAATTTTAGAATTTGGAAAATAGAGTATTTTTCTAAATTTTCGTTTAGATTTAGTTTTTTTTTCATAAATATTTATGACATTTGGAGCCTTTTTTATGATACTCATCTCATGGGATAACTATTTGTATTGTAGTATAAACCTAATACTTAAATACTTTTTGCCCTGAATTGCCCCGGATTTTTGGCGCACGCGATCGGATTGTGGTGCATCGGCGCCCGCTTGCATGCGACAGAAATGGGGGGCGTGCCATCTGACAGCCCGACGGATTCGGACAAACCGCTGAATTTAAAAGCGAAATTGTGTCGCAAGATCAAGCACTCACATGCACCGGGAAGAAGAAGGTGAACTCCGGCGGATCTCAGCGCGGAAGTGTCACATGAAGGAAATTGAACACACGACCTTAGTGAATTGTGGCAGACCCGAATCCTCATCGGAAAACGCACCGCGGGATCGCGACAGGGCCAGGTAAGTAAATCTGCCCCAGTGTAATACATCTGTATTACACTGTGTTATAAGAATAAGTGCTTGAACAAGAAATCAGAATATTGCTTGTTCAAGCCAACCTGTAAAAGTAAAAAAAAAAAGTCGAAAAACACTTAATAATAACACTTTTTAATAAAAATAATTAGTTAAATAAAGTAAGCGTCCCCTAAACACAAATATTTCCTATGCATATCTAATAAAGTAAATCCTACATATTTGGAATCGTCCCATCATTTACAATCTTTACAATAACTCGGAAACCCGGAAAACTTGCCAAAAATGTACATCTTTTATAAAATCACAACAAAAATGTTCTAAAAAGTGATCAAAAAAAGGTTATGTGCGGCAAACTGGTACCACTGAAAAGGACAACTCAACACGTAAAAAATAAGCCCTAAACCAGCTCTGACAACCAAAAAATATAAAAGTTATGTCTCCGAAAAGATGGCGATAAGAAAATAAATTAGTTATTAGTTTTTCTTCAGTAAAATTGTAAATATATATTTTAAAACTATATAAATGAGGCATCGCCGTAATCGTAGTGATCTATAGAATAAAGATAATGGGGGTCATTTACTAAGGGCCCGATTCGTGTTTTCCCGACGTGTTACCCGAATATTTCCGATTTTCCCTGTATTGCCAGGGATTTTGGCGCACGCAATGGGTTTGTGGCGCATCGGCGCTGGCATGCACGCAACGGAAATCGGGGGGAGTGGCCGAACGAAAACCCGATGGATTCAGAAAAAAAACACAGCATTTAAAAAAAAAAAATTGTCGCAGAGCTTGCACTTACCTTCACTAGGAATAGGCCGGTGAACTTGTGTGCATTCCGGGGGAACTTCAGCGCAGCAGCGCCACCTGGTGGACGTCGGAGGAACTACCTTAATGAATTCCGGCTGGACCCGAATCCACCGCAGAGAACGCGCCGCTGGATCGCGAATGATCCGGGTAAGTCAAGCTGTCGGAAAGTCAGAATATTTCTAGTTGCCCATGGCAACCAATCACAGCTCAGCTTTCATTTTACCAGTGCTCATGAATATTTTAAAGGGGAGCTGTGATTGGTTGTCATGGGCAACTAGAAATATTCTGACTTTCAGACAGCTTGATAAATCTGCTCCAATATGTTATTTTGTACAGCCGCAAAAAATAAGAAGTGAAACAAAAATTTACAATTTTCTTTTCCTCCATACATTTAAGAGTTAATAAAATGTCATCAATAAGCTAATGACCAACTAAAATGAAGTATTTGTAAAGTGCCACTAATATATAATATATATGTGACGTGAGCCATGAGTTTTTAGATAATGCACTCTGCTCCACTGAAGAAAAACTATTCTGAATGGTTCGGCATCCAAGTTTCCTTGATCTCAATCTGTATAATCTAATAGATGTACTAGAAAGTAAACCCATTTGATGCAGGATACGCCTTACGGGACATAAAAGGATCTACTGCTTATCACCGGTCCAAGATACCACAAAATTTGAAAATCTTGTGGAGTTCATGCTTTAATGGGTTACACATTTACAATAATTGTATACATTCATGTACGTTCCAGAAAATATTTTATAAAATGGACTCATCTTGAACATGTGATGTGCCTCACACGTAACCTTAGACAAGTCTCCATTATACTGGCTTTCAGTACATAAGACAGATTATATCATAGATGTCTGTGCCTTATATAATGATGAAATATATGTTAATTCCTAAGAATTGTAAAAGTACAGGACACCACCTCCTAGAAGCAAATCACATGTATCTCCTGCTCTGTTGATTAAAAAGAAAAACATTTCTGAAGACAGTATAGTAAAGCAGAAACATATTTATATTTCCCTCAATTTTTTTTTAATATACAATCTAGAGGTCAGGCCCTTAAAGGAAATCCACCATCAACATCCATCATGATAAACCAGGGACACTTACTCATAGATCCAGGCACCGCGACTGTGGTAATTTTCTTATATTTGTTATCCATGACTTAATTCTTTCTAAAATCAATTTTCATTATCATGCTAATGAGTCAGAAGGGCTCCATGGGGCATTAACAGAGCCCTTACATTTTGCCCACTGTGACAGCATGAAAGGGGGAGGGGGTAGTGCTGAGGGAGCAGAGGGAGGGAACACAAAGAATGGCCTGTGATGCCACAGCAGAGATGGGCTCTGGTAACACCCACCGGAGCCATTCTGGCTCATTAGCATAATTTTAAAAAGTGCTTTTACTAGGAAGGAGGCCATCAACTATAAGAAGATTACCACAGTCACAGTACTTGGATCTATCAGTAAGTATTCCTGGTTTAGGTCCTGTAAAGGGTTAGAGGACAAATACAGAAACTTCTCTACTTAAATTAAATCTATCATCAAAATCCATCATTATAAACCAAGGTCACTTACTCATAGATACAGGCACCATGACTGTGGTAATCTTATATTTGCTATCCATGCCATCCTTCCTGTTAAAATCAATTTTTAAAATGATGCTTATGAGCCAGAAAGGCTTTGAGGGGTGTTGGCAAAGCCCCTCCATGCTCTGGCTTAACAGACTGCTACACTGCACAGAAGCACATCTCAGCCTCCCACAGTTCCCTCTGCACTTCCTCCTGTTCCCTTGGCCCTTCCCCCAACCTCTCCCTACTGTAATCTAAACCAGTAGTAGGGGGGAAGTGCTCCTGCACAGTGTAACAGCCTTTTAAGCTGCAGCATGGAGTGGCTCTGGTAATGCCTCCCAGAACACTTCTGGCTCATTGGCCTAATGTTAAAAGTTGCTTTGAGAAGGAGGGAGACCAAATATAAGAACATCACAACAGTCACTTTGTCTGGATCTATGTGTAAGTGTTTGGCTACATTCACACGATGTATGCTGTAGTACGACAGTCAAACATGGGCGCCGGGGAGAGGAGCAGGGGATGCGCACTGTTCACCCCCAGGATGAAGGACTGTAAACAAAGCACATTGACATACTGGTGTGTGCCCCCTCTGGCAGGAACTGCTTTACTTTTAGCTTCTTATGCACCTGTTTAAAAAAAAAAAAAACACCCATATCCCTCCCATTTTAAAAAGACACATGGCGGCGTGGTTTCCCAAGGGTGGGGGAAAACCGCTTTTCACTGGCCCCTCCCATGGGACACTGCTCTGCAGAGAGAAAGGTAAACCTTCTTTTCAATTTTCTTTTATTAGAAAAAAAAACTTTGGCAATGTGCACACTATTCTCCATGGGGACATGGGGAAGTCAGAAAAAGGGCTCCTGATGACAGTTTTTTTTTTAACAGCTGTAGTGCCCAGAGCCCCTCAGTCTTATTTGCATAATTCTTAAATTCTTTAAATAAAAACAATGATATAAGAAGCTAATAGAAGACCAAATCCTGCCAGAGGGATCACACACCAGTATGTTAGTGTGCTTGGTTTACAATCCTTCATGGTAGATGTCCTTTAACTTACTGGAGCCATGTCAATAACCTGCTGACTAGCACAGACCTTCAAGTTAGGTCTTTGAGACATTTTATTATATGACGGCACTGAATGGATGAGATGATGTATGGTCTAGAAATCTATGGAATACAGTAAGTGTACAATGTCGTTTACCACTCATACTGAGCCACTCCAAGTCTGTCCCCAGGTTCATGCACTGTTAGTTCAGTGTAATAAAAAGGCCAAAAAGTTGTTGCCAAAGGTTTTACTACAAAAACAAATAATCATGCAACGTTGCTGCTCTTTAGCTGATGTTGGGGGAGATATGACACCCTCTGATCCTCCTAAGACAATATATAAAGTTTAAAAAAAAAAAAGTATAATAAAAAAACCTAAAATTTCAAATCACCCCCGCTTCCCTAGAACTGACATAAATATAAATAAACAGTAAAAATCATAAACACATAAGGTAGCGACGCGTCTGAAAATGCCCGATCTAACAAAATATGATAACGGTTTTCTAATGCGTTTAACCCCGTAACGGAAAATAGCGCCCAAAGTTAAAAATGGCACTTTTTTGCCATTTTGAAAAATATTAAAAAAATCTATAAAAAGTGATCAAAAGGTCGTACAGTCCTAAAAATGATATCATTGAAAATATTATCAAATTTTGCAAAAAATTACACCACCCATAGCTCCGTACACCAAAGTATAAAAAAGTTATTAGCGCCAGAAGTTGGCAAAATCAAAAAAATTATTTTTGTACAGGAGGTTTTAATTTTTGTAAATGTATGAAAACATTATAAAACCTATACAAATTTGGTATCCCCTTAATTGTACCGACCCAAAGAATAAAGTAGACATGTCATTTGGGGTGCTCAGTGAAAGACATAATATCCAAGCCCACAAGAAAATGGCGCAAATGCGTTTTTCACCATTTTCATTGCATTTGGAATTTTTTTCCCGCTTCCGAGTACATGCCATGGAATATTTAATACCATCACTATGAAGTGCAATTTGTTACGCAGAAAACAAGCCATCACACACTCTTTACGTGTAAAAATTAAAAAGTTATAGATTTTTGAAGGTGGGGAGTGAACAATGGACATGAAAAAACAGGAAAGGGCCCAGTCCTTAACCGGTTAAAAAACTGATGGCGCGTTCACACGTTGCAGTTAAAACTGCATTGCAATCAGCTTTGAGGTGGTTTTAGGTGCAGTTTTGTCCATTTTAACAGATGAAAGACATGAACCGAATGGGTGAATGACATTTGTGGAGCAGGTTTCTCCTTCAAAATCAAATTCATCCGTTCAGTTCATGTCTTTCATCTGTTAGATTAACAAAACTGCACCTAAAACCCCCTCAAAGCTGATTGCGATGCAGTTTTAACTGCAGTGAGTGACTGCTCCCTAAACGTGTGGCTGCACCCGGAGGATGAACATATAATTGAAGATAGCTGTTCCTCGTCTTTTTTTACTCCACTCCTGGTTAAGACATCAAAAACTACATCTGAAAAACTGTATAGGATTTGGCTTATAGTATACATACATTGTAGTTTACTTTTAATCATTCCGCTTTAAAACTAATTAAAGATTCCAGATATTGACGCAGAATAGGGGCTCTTTCACATTGGCATTAATGTGTCCACAAGAAAACTGAAGGTCTAACATTGCTTTGAATCACAACTAAATATCACAACTGGTTTATCCCCCTCATCCACGAAAAAAAAGGATGTTTTGTTATTTTTCTTTTTTGCAGACCCATAGACTTCTATTGCCTTCCATGTACCAAAAATAGGCACATGTTTTATAATTTTTTCCACGGACAACAAATCATTGGAAATATAAGCCAATGTGAAAACACACATAGAAATCAATGGCATCTGCGGCATCCGTGAAAATCACAGAACCACGGACAAAACAACGCCAATGTGAAAGAACCCTAGTTGTTGTGCGAGAAGGAAGTATGGAGGGAAATCACACTATTTGTAAATCTGATCAAGTTTCTCATTAAGAAACAAGTAAATAGCAGATGTACCCAGAGTTCAGAATTGCAAGTACAAATTACCGTAATAGGAGACCATACCCGCGTAAATCAGAATTCCTAATAACAATGTAATTAATTGAAGTCTGGTAATTGCATGGACCCATTGCTCTACTGAAAAAAAAATTCAGCTGGCCTTGCTGCTTCAAAGCATTCTCCATTATGTATAAAACTACAGAAACCTAATGGCAAGCAGTTTGAGAAGTGATCCCTACAACCAGCTGTTTCAGCAGGATATAGTGAAATATTGGGGCAGATTTATCAAGCTGTCTGAAAGTCAGAATATTTCTAGTTGCCCATGGCAACCAATCACAGCTCAGCTTTCATTTTACCAGTGCTCATGAATATTTTAAAGGGGAGCTGTGATTGGTTGCCATGGGCAACTAGAAATTTCCTGACAGCTTGATAAATCTGCCCCATTGTATTAGAAGAAATACATTTATTTTAGTTATTAAATAAATTTGACTCTATAGAGTAGTGTATAGCAAGTAGTAATTGTCTGATTCCTTCAAAATAAAGTAGAAAAAGCTGCCAAAAAAGTTAATATATTTCAAATGTACACTGACTAAGCTTTTAAGGCATCCTGCATAAATCAATAGTGTAAATGATAATCTTAATATTTTCTTTATATACTTTATTAACCCCTTTCTGTCATTTGACTTGCTGACACTAACTCGTAACGTGCTACTATGTCCAGCTTCTGGCACCGGCTCCTGAACAGCTAGAAGCAGAAGGTGTCAGCTGTATATTACAGCTGACACCCGCCTCTAACAATCTGGGCAGTCAGCCTCTCCCCCCCGACCTGATCCCACTAGGTAAAGTTACATGGCTAAATTATTTTGCACTGAATGTTACTTATGTTATGTTTCTTTTATTACCTGTGGGTCATCCTAATTGTCTGTATTGTGACCAAAGAGGGGACAGAGTATACCAGTCAGCCTATATTTGAGGCATCTGGTTGTTCCCATCTGATTGATGGGTACTTGCTATGTTTTAATTGTTTTTAATGCATATCAATAAAAATAGTATTTTATATCAATACAGCATCATATTTTAGGCTCTATAACATCAGGACCTAGTTGGGTTTTTGTGTGATATGCCTCTAACAATCTATGATTGCGGCATGTAAAAGGCTTCTGAAGTGGATCGGACACTCCCCATTTGCGCTGCTTACCAGATCCTGCATTGGCAGTCCTAGTGTCTGGCCAGCGCAATGTTCTCGGGAGACAGGGACCTGTGTCCAGGTAGAACACACTGGGGGTAATTTATCATTGGATTTCTTGTCTATGTTTGGCGTAGTTTTGGCGCAGTGGTGGTACAAATGCTGTTTCGCGACTTCTATTTTGCCAAATGAACATAGGACAGTGCAAAGTGACTTAGAATTTTGTGCCAAATGCAACAATACAACTGTATTCATGATTTTTCAATTTGGCACAAATTTCCGTTTTGGCAAATGTCTCGGCACAAATTTACACCAATCCCCACCCTGGTCTATGTTGCGACTCCAAAGACAGACCAAAGATAGAACTGTCGCAGTCAGCCAGTAGTATTGCAGGATATAGCATGAGTGATCAGACCCAGTTAAAGTACCCTAGAGAAAAAAAATTCAAGCAAATAAAAAAATACTAAACTTTTTAAAAAGTAAAAGTTTCCCCCCCCCCCCTTTCCCTAGCACACAAATAAAAATAAACAGTAAAAATCACAAATTTGTTAGATATCATCATGTCCCAAATAGCTGGTTCTATCAAAATATGAGAAAAGAACATGGACACTGTTATGGAAAATAGAGCTATAAATACGTGAATAAAAAATTATCATACATTCATATAGGTCCCAAATAGATGTAAATTAAATTGTCCTACTAATAAGTACAATTTGTCCCACAGATAAAAAGCCCTCACACATGTCTGTTCACGGAAAAATAAAATTGTTATCGCTTTTGGAATGAGGAGAGTAAAAACAGAAATACAAAAATGAAAAAGGGCTGAGTCCTTTAATGGTTAATATGTACAGCTGTTCATGTGTACAAAACACTGATTTGTAGTGTCTACAATAAAACAAACTGGGAAAACCAATGTATTCCAGTATAGAAATATGTGACACTCAGGCGTAGAAAACAATGACTATGACCTCACTGTATTAAATGGAGGAAGCTAAACGCCCGTAATTACAGGGGCGCACAGCTAATGATGTTATTTGTATGCTATATTATCTCTAGTTTATCAATAAAGTCACTGTTTGTTCATTTAGAGAATACAGACAGCGATTATTTTGACACCACTAAAGATTCATTGTTGTTGAAATACCGGCGCCTGTTATTGCTTATTTCCAAGAATACAACACTTTATGTAATAATGAAAATCTATCTATAGGCTATACATGCTGGATTTTTTTAATTTTATGTTTTACATTTAGGTGATGATGAAATCAAAAATTATGGCTCTGCCCTGAACATGGCATTAGAAAAATAAAGATTTTTTTTTTTAATTTCTTTTTATGTAGAAAAACAATGGAACAACAATGGTTTTCCACAATGAACTGGTCACATGATCATCCAGATAGGGGAGATTTAATCGAAGTGTCTGAGGTAAACTTGTTAAACCAATTAGAGCTCAGCTTTCATTTTAAAAACAGATGTGGGAAAATGAAAGCTGAGCTCTGATTGGTTGCCATGCGCAACTAGAACAGATCTGCTCTCAGACACTTCCGATAAATCGCCCGTGTGCAGCAGCAAGTCATAATCTCCCATGTGGAAAATGAAAAACCATGATCGGTTCCCTTTAATTAAACTTGCAAACATTGTGGAAAATAATCCACAGCAAGTTTTGCTCTTTTTAAGTGATGACATCTTTGGAACACCTTTACATTTCATAATGTCATGGTATGTCGTGAAAAAAACCAAAGTATAAATCGTTAACTTGATAGGATAGTTTTATGAATTACATTTTATTTGTTTATAGAATGACTAAAAATGTGAAAAGTACTTAACTTTAATAAACCTTTAACAAAATATGTTAGAAATATGTATGACATTGATTTGTTAACCTTCCACAGGTTCAGCTACAAAGGGTGCATGTACTTCTCCAACCTGTCACTTCTGTCTCCCTGCATCTCCTTCTCCATTATGCCTTTTTCCGACAGCCTGGAGGGGGCACAAAAATAGTTATATCTTTTGTGGCACCTAGAAAAACAGTTCTGGTGTCACAAAGGGGTTGAAGCATTTATGAACATTCCCATACTTAACACTATGCCTCCGGACTGATTGCATTGCAACATTATAATGTTTACTACATAGCGCTACCTTTATTAATTTTAGTTACCAAGAGGTTTAGGCACAAATGAAAGATTACAGTACAGTGGGTACAGAAAGTATTCAGACCATTTTACATTTTCCACTCTTTGTTTCATTGCAGCCAGTTGGTAAGATCAAAAAAGTTTTCTTTGCTCAGTAATGTACACTCTGAACCTCATCTTTACAGAAAAAAACTGAAATGTAGATATATTTGCTAATTTATTAAGCAAGAAAAACTGAAATATCACATGGTCATAAGTATTCAGACCCTTTGCTCAGTATTGAGTAGAAGCAGCTTTTGAGCTAGGAGTCTTCTTGGGAATGATGCAAGTTTTTCACAACTGAATTTGAGGATCCTCTGCCTCTTCCTTGCAGATCCTCTCCAGTTCCCTCAGGTTGGATGGTGAATGTTGGTGGAAGCCATTTTCAAGTCTCTGCTTTGTGGAACTTTCTTCCTATGGCATCTCTGGAGCTCAGTCACAATGATCTTGGGGTTCTTTACCTCTCTTACCAAGGATCTTCTCCAACGATTGCTTAGTTTGGCTGGACAGTGAAGTTGAGGAAGAGTCAGGGCCGGTTCTATACAAAGTGGGGCCCTGGGCAAAACTAAAAGTGGGGCCCCAAAATAAAACTATTTTATGACCAGTCACAGTCAGCAAGAGGCTCCATTTAGTATGGTAAAACAAACTGTAATATGGGAGAATTTTATAGGAGATAGAAGATAGAAGTCACTACAGCCTCGCAGCGCTGGTCAACATCTGCAAAGAGTTTGTATGTTCTCTTTGTGTTTGGTGGGTTTCCTCCGAGTCCTCCCGTTTCCTACTACACTCCAAAAAATGACTGGTAGGTTGATTAGACTGTGAGGCCCATTGGGGACAGGAACTGATCTGGCAAGCACAGTGCAGTGCTGCGTAATCTGTGTGCGCTATATAAATAAAGAATTCTGAATTATAATTATTATGATAGAAGATAAATATGAAAGATGATAGAGATTTCTAGATGCAGAACTATAAAGTAGATTATATACCGTAGATGGATATGAGAGATAAATACAGTAGAAGAGAAATAGAAGATTGATTAATAAATAGATAGAGAAAAAGCGAGATATATAAATGGTCAGATTATAGGAGATAGATAACTAGACAGATAGATGATAGATATATAGAGAGGAGATAGATGATAAACATC
Source organism: Engystomops pustulosus (assembly GCF_040894005.1). NCBI lineage: Eukaryota > Metazoa > Chordata > Amphibia > Anura > Leptodactylidae > Engystomops > Engystomops pustulosus. The sequence continues at coordinate 57,363,585 of NC_092412.1, read as the reverse complement.
TTCACCCGGGAATTCAAGGGGTATTAACCTTTTTACCTCCCAGCATTTCTGGATATTTTGTCGCATTATTGAAAAGAGCAATTTTTGACGTTTAAAAATTAAATCGAAATTACAGAAAAAAGAATTATAGTAAACCCAACAAACCATATATTTGAAAGCAGATACTTGCCCCATTTTCAAAATTGCATTAAAGAGTTTACAGACATAGGCGCCTTCATGCAATTTTGATTCAAACTGAAACATTTTATAAAAAATACTTAATATTTAACTTGGATGGCAAAAAATGTGCTCAAAACAGAAAATATTTACCTTCACATCTCCTAAATGTAATAGATGGACATGTGTACAGTTCACAAATGTCCCATATTGATATGTTCACATAAATAAATCCACATAATATCACTAAAACTGTAATAACTAGTTATCTGCTTTTCAGCTACAAATTTTAAGACAGTCACAACCTGCAAAATATAGCAATAAAACAGAATAAAAAGTAAAGGCACCATAAAACCTATAGAATTTTGAAAGCAGACAACCAGGCGATGCATTTGGCAATTACCTTCAAAATTTCCTCTAAAATATGTACAAATCCAGATACTTATATAAAGAAAATATACTTTCCTAAAACAGTAAGATGTGAGGAGATCATACAGACCCCACATGTATATTCACCAAAATATGCAGCAAGGGGAACGTTAAATCCACAGGGGACACCAGACAATTTTAGCAGAAAATTGCACTGTGCTTCACAAAGACCTATCATTGTCTGCTCCCTTACATAATGGTAACCCAAATAAATAACTATATATCCATAAACCCCTCTAATGAGATAACAAAGTCACTTTTAGATGTGCGCCATTGTATTATCCGCACAATAACAGGCCCCTCCGTGGTTCATAAGGATTTGAGTGAGAACGTCATAACATAGGTGTAAATAATGGAGGATGGTGTGAAATAAAAACTTTATTCAAGAACATGTGAGTGTTTTTGGTGTTACCTATAGCTTAATGGTTATGTTCTAGTCGCTGTGTTAATATATAATAGTGACATTAGGCGAAGAGGACCGTATGTTCATCGTATCAGTCAATTTTTGCAAAAAATAAAAGGCAATAAGAGAGCCAGTGTGTTCTTATATAGTTCTGGATAGGAGAGGGTTAAAAACATGAAATTAGTTGATATTATCCCTTCTCAAAATGTAGTAACATATAAAGTGAATATTTCCATTATCTGTGAGGTGCAGCAGTTCCTGTGTGCAGTAAATTCTCCCTGCAGCCTGATGGCTAAGAATCTGGAGGCAGGGGGGGGGGGGGGGGACACCTTAGGGGGCTGTATCTCTGGCTCTGTGACACATAGAACCTCACTTCTTTTTTTCCTATGAAAGAAGAGAATCTCCTCTTTTATATGAATCTAAATTGTGTTTCTAAGTGTAAAAAAAACATATATATTCACTGTTAAACTGCAGTTGGGAGTGATTTTTACATATAAAAATGGCACCTGATATTCTCACTTTAAACCTGAATATCTCTGGATCCATGGCAGCTAGAAACAAAATTCAAGATTCATTTGAAAGAAGAGATTCTCCCCTTTCAGGGGCCCAGGGCAATTGGGAAGAGTTGTGGTGATCCCAAACTTCTACCATTTAAGGATTATGAAGGCCACTGTGCTTTTAGGAACCTTTGGTGCTGCATAAATTCTTTTGTAACCTTGGACAGATCTGTGCCTTGCCACAATTCTGTCTCTGAGCTCCTTGGGCAGTTCTTTTGACCCCATGATATTCATGTGCTCTGACATGCACTTTGAGTTGTGAGATCTTACATAGACAGGTGTGTGCCTTTACTAATCAAGACCAATCAGTTTAATTAAACTCAACTGGACTCCAGTGACGGAGTAGAACCATCTCAAAGAGAATCAGAACGAAATTTACAGCATATGAGTTAAATATGATTGTCCCAAGAAAAGGTTCTGAATGGTTATGACCATGTGATATTTCAGTTTTTCTTGTTAAATAAATTAGTTTTTTTCTGTCAAGCTGATGTACAGAGTGTACATTAATGAGCAAAAAAAATTAACATTTTTGATCTTACCAACAAAGAGTGCAAAATTTAAAAGGGTCTGAACACTTTCTATACCCACTGTATATTGCGGTATTAAAATACACCTTTATGAATTGCTATTAATTGTCTACATACTGCTGACATGCAAGATATGTAACACTCACCTAGAAATAGCCTCATCACTCACTACTGTCATGATGACAAACACAAGTAATACACAATCATATTGATCATAACAAAAGCAGTGCTGTGCTACTTTATATGGAAGAAGCACACATTGCAATCTGTGTATATACGTCATGGAAATGTGACAGGGAGCAATTTTCCCTTCCAACCCCTCCCACAGTGACTTATCTCACAGTAATCTTGCCATGTAACAGGGTAAACAGGTTTTACATTGTCCAACCACAAAGTCAATTTTATCACATCATATTAAGTACCTACTTTGCAGAATAGAGGAAAGATTTGAACAAAAGGCTTGCGATGACTGCTACTTCATGTCATTTTTATGTAAATCACAAAGCAAATGAACAAAGGAAAATTCTTTCTGTTTTCCGTAGCATAATAGGGCACATTTACTTACCCGTCCCGTCGCAATCCCTGCTGTGTGTTGTCCGATAAGGATTCGGATCTTCCGCGATTCACATAGCTCGTGCGCCCGATTTCCTGCATTCCCAGCTGAGGTCCGCCGGATTTCACTTTCTTCTTCTTTTCTTTATCATCTATCTAGATATATATTTATATATATATATTTACTTCATATTTATGCATCTATAAATCTATATCATCTTTCATATTTATCTTCATCAATATCCCTATAATCTGTCTCTCTCCTATAACATCCTCCTACAGTCCCATATTACAGATACTTACCTACTACTGTGTGTTACTACAAAGTGTTATTATTGTGCAAGGACTAAAGGAGCCTCCTACTGACTGTGACTGATCATAAAATAGTTTTATTCTGGAGTCCAGTTTTGTCTAAAACCGGCCCTGACAGTGGTAATCTTTATAGTTATCATCCATGGCCTCCTTCCTTCTAAAATCATTAATGAGTAAGAAGTTCTCTATCATACTCTGACTCTCAGGCTGTTACTCTGTGCAGGAGCATTTCCCTCCTCCCACTGCACTGCTGTCAATATAATACATCAGGAAGAGACAGGGAGGAAGTGCCAGTAAGCAGGAGGGTTTAGGGTGAAACAGGGTGACAGCCTGTGAAGCCAGAGCATGTTGTTGGGGGATCTATGTCTGCCTTTACTCATTATACCTACTATATTTATCCCTTTGAACCATGGTTGACTTTAAGTCTGGCTGCTTGACGGGAACCTGTCACTACTAGAGATGAGCGAGCACTAAAATGCTTGGGTACTCGTTATTCGAGACGAACTTTTCCCGATGCTCGAGTGCTCGTCCCGAATAACGAGCCCCATTGAAGTCAATGGGAGACTCGAGCATTTTTCAAGGGGACCAAGGCTCTGCACAGGGAAGCTTGGCCAAACACCTGGGAACCTCAGAAAAGGATGGAAACACCACAGAAATGGACAGGAAACAGCAGGGGCAGCATGCATGGATGCCTCTGAGGCTGCTTAATCGCACCATTATGCCAAAATTATGGGCAACAGCATGGCCATGACAGAGTGACCGAATGAGGCTAGATAGCGTCTAAAACATGCAATAATTGACCCTGACACTATAGGGGACGGCATGCAGAGGCAGCGGCAGCAGTGGCAGGATAGAGAGTCTCATGGCGACATACCCCAAATGGACTCAGGTTTCACCAAAGGAGGTGAAATGATTTCCTATGTGAACAAAAGGTTGACAGTATATTTAGTCGATAACACAGCATGGTGGCGACATAGTGACCAAGTTCCATAACGTATCTGGTGAAACACCCGAAAAATGAGCCTGACACAGCTCTTTTGATAAGGGGACGACATGTGGAGGCAGCCATGGAGACGACTTCCATGATTAAGAGCGACAGTATGGGGCATTCATATTGCGCTGCTATGATTGCAACTTCAGGTCTCCAGCATGGCGGCGACAGATGGGCCGAGTTCCACTATGTATCTGGTGAAACACCTGAAAATTCTGCCTGACACAGCTCGTTTGATAAGGGGATGATGTGCTGCATATACTCTCGTGCTCCAGCGTCTGGGGTATAGAGAGTTGAAATGAGACATTGGTGGATGCTGTGGAGGATCGTGGAGGCAAAATGGACAGGAAACAGCAGGGGCAGCATGCATGGATGCCTCTGAGGCTGCCTAATCTTGGGATGGAGCTGGCGGTCCACTGCCAGGCGAGCTTTCGCCTGTCCAAGCCCCTGTCTCTCGGCTCCTCCCCACCCAAAATGGGCCTGGGGGCCAGAAGCGTTTACTTTGAAAAAATTATAATTTTCAAAGCAGGCCGGATCGTTTGAATATTTCACCTAGGAATAATGGAATAGCATAGTGGTTCTATTTTTAATTGTTTTTACGGAAATGGTTCCATGATTAAGAGCGACAGTATGGGGCATCCATATTGCGCTGCTATGATTGCAACTTCAGGTCTCCAGCATGGCGGCGACAGATGGGCCGAGTTCCACTATGTATCTGGTGAAACACCTGAAAATTCTGCCTGACACAGCTCGTTTGATAAGGGGACGATGTATGGAGGCAGTGAACTAGTAGTAGATTAAAGGTGCTGCAGTTAAAACTATGTTAGTTGGATCTTGAGATGGAGCTGGCGCTCCGCTGCCAGGCGAGCTTTCGCCAATCCAAGCCCCTGTCTCTAGGCTACTCCCCAAACAGCACTTCTAAGAACCTTTTGTATAAGATCAAGTGTAGTAGCGTTCTTATAAGTTTAGGATAAGCCGGGTGAGGGGAATGTAAACAGATGCGCAAGAAGCGCTGAAATAATATTGGTAAATGATAAAAGTTTGCCAGTATATTTTGTGGATTACACAGCAGGGTGGCGACAAAGTTAACAAGTTTGATGTGGAAGCCATGAAAACAACCCAAAATTCTGCCCGACACAGCTCGTTTGATAAGGGGACGATGTATGGAGGCAGTGAACTAGTAGTAGATTAAAGGTGCTGCAGTTAAAACTATGTTAGTTGGATCTTGAGATGGAACGGGCGCTCCGCAGCCAGGCGAGCTTTCGCCAATCCAAGCCTCTGTCTCTAGGCTACTCCCCAAACAGCACTTCTAAGAACCTTTTGTATAAGATCAAGTGTAGTAGCGTTCTTATAAGTTTAGGATATGGCGGGTGAGGGGAATGTAAACAGATGCGCAAGAAGCGCTGAAATAAAATTGGTAAATGATAAAAGTTTGCCAGTATATTTTGTGGATTACACAGCAGGGTTGCGACAAAGTTAACAAGTTTGATGTGGAATCCATGAAAACAACCCAAAATTCTGCCTGACACAGTTCGTTTGATAAGGAGACAATGTATGGAGGCAGCTATATGGACGACTTTTGGAGGCAGCTATGGTGATGACGTGTGGAGGTAGCAATGGAGACAACGTGTGGAGCCAGCTAAAAAGACGACATGTGGAGGCTGCTATGGAGACAATTTAATTTGGATAGTGCCTGTATGTGGCAGTCCAAAAAAGTTTTCAAACCAGAGGAGCAGGTAGGTGGTCCTCCAGAAAAATTAAATAAATTGAGTGTCTGTATGTGGCAGTCCAAAAAAGTTTTCAAACCAGAGGAGCAGGTAGGTGGTCCTCCAGAAAAATTAAATAGATTGAGTGCCTGTATGTGGCACTCCCAAAAATTGTTTAAAACAGAGGACCGGGTAGGTGGCCCTCCAGAAAAATTAAATACATAAAGTACTGTAGCTAGAGCCAGTGGGCCCTGTCAAAAAATAGCCAGTTTCCTCTGCTTTAGTGTACAAAGAGGAGGAGAAGGAGGAAAATGAGGAGGAGGAGGAGTGGATAAATTATTCAGGTTGAGCTTCCTTCACCTGGTGGAGATTGGAAATTATGAGAAATCCAGGCTTTATTCATCTTAATAAGCGTCAGCCTGTCAGCGCTGTCAGCGCTGTCAGTCGACAGGCGTGTACGCTTATCGGTGATGATGCCACCAGCTGCACTGAAAACCCGCTCGGACAACACGCTAGCGGCAGGGCAGGCAAGAACCTCCAAGGCATACAGCGCCAGTTCGTGCCACATGTCCAGCTTTGAAACCCAGTAGTTGTAGGGAGCTGTGTGATCATTTAGGACGATGGTATGGTCAGCTACGTACTCCCTCACCATCTTTCTGTAAAGATCAGCCCTACTCTGCCGAGACTGGGGACAGGTGACAGTGTCTTGCTGGGGTGACATAAAACTGGCAAAGGCCTTGTAAAGCGTACCCCTGCCAGTGCTGGAAAAGCTGCCTGCTCGCCTACTCTCCCTCGCTACTTGTCCCGCAGAAGTACGCCCTCTGCCGCTAGCGCTGTCAGAAGGGAAATACTGTTTCAGCTTGTGCACCAGGGCCTGCTGGTATTCATGCATTCTCACACTCCTTTCCTCTCCAGGGATGAGAGTGGAAAGATTTTGCTTGTACCGTGGGTCCAGGAGAGTGAATACCCAGTATTCGGTGCTGGAATAAATTCTTTGAACGCGAGGGTCACGGGATAGGCAGCCTAGCATGAAATCTGCCATATGCGCCAGAGTACCAATGCGCAAGAATTCACTCCCCTCACTGGCCTGACTGCCCATTTCCTCCTCCTCCAACTCCTCCAACTCCTCTTCTTCTGCCCATACACGCTGAACAGTGAAGGACTGAACAATGGTCCCCTCTTCTGTCTCGCCAACATTCTCCTCCTCTTCCTCCTCATCCTCCTCCACCTCCTCCGATATGCGCTGAGAAACAGACCTAAGGGTGCTTTGGCTATCAACAAGGGAATCTTCTTCCCCCGTCTCTTGTGACGAGCGCAAAGCTTCCGACTTCATGCTGACCAGAGAGTTTTTCAACAGGCCAAGCAGCGGGATGGTGAGGCTGATGATGGCGGCATCACCACTGACCATCTGTGTTGACTCCTCAAAGTTACTCAGCACCTGACAGATATCAGACATCCACGTCCACTCCTCATTGTAGACTTGAGGAAGCTGACTGACCTGACTACCAGTTCTGGTGGAAGTTGACATCTGGCAGTCTACAATCGCTCTGCGCTGCTGGTAAACTCTGGATAACATGGTTAATGTTGAATTCCACCTCGTGGGCATGTCGCACAACAGTCGGTGAGCGGGCAGTTGGAGGCAGCGCTGCGCTGCCCTGAGAGTGGCAGCATCTGTGCTGGACTTCCTGAAACGCGCACAGATGCGGCGCACCTTCGTGAGCAAATCAGACAGATTGGGGTATGTCTTGAGGAAATGCTGAACTATGAGATTTAACACATGGGCCAGGCATGGCACATGTGTCAGTCTGCCGAGTTGCAGAGCCGCCACCAGGTTACGGCCGTTGTCACACACAACCATGTCTGGCTTCAGGTTCAGCGGTGCCAGCCACAGATCAGTCTGCGCCGTGATGCCCTGTAATAGCTCATGGGCGGTGTGCCTTTTATCGCCTAGGCTCAGCAGTTTGAGCACCGCCTGCTGTCGCTTAGCGATGGCACTGCTGCTGTGCCTAGAGCTACCGACTGATGGCGCCATGCGCACGGATGGTAATTCGGAGGAGGTGGAGGAGGGGTGGGAGGAGGAGGAGGCATAGTAGGCCTTTGAGACCTGGACCGAGGTAGGCCCCGCAATCCTCGGCGTCGGCAGTATATGACCAGCCCCAGGGTCAGACTCAGTCCCAGCCTCCACCAAGTTAACCCAATGTGCCGTCAGCGATATATAGTGGCCCTGCCCGGCAGCACTCGTCCACGTGTCCGTGGTCAGGTGGACCTTGTCAGAAACGGCGTTGGTCAGGGCACGGATGATGTTCTCTGACACGTGCTTGTGTAGGGCTGGGACGGCACATCGGGAAAAGTAGTGGCGGCTGGGGACCGAATACCGAGGGGCGGCCGCCGCCATGAGGTTTCGAAAGGCCTCGGTCTCTACCAGCCTATAGGGCAGCATCTCCAGGCTAAGCAACTTGGAGATGTGGACGTTGAGGGCTTGGGCGTGTGGGTGGGTTGCGCTATACTTCCTTTTGCGCTCCAGCGTCTGGGGTATGGAGAGCTGAACGCTGGTGGATGCTGTGGAGGATCGTGGAGGCAAAGATGGGGTTTTCGCACGGGAGGTGTTTGGGCCGTGGTCCTGGGCAGGGGGCTGACTAGCAGATGACACAGGGGATGGAGCAGTGGTGTGCCCGGCCGGAGGTGAACGGGCTTGGTGCCATTGAGTGGGGTGTTTAGCATTCATATGCCTGCGCATACTGGTGGTAGTTAAGCTAGTAGTGGTGGAACCCCTGCTGATCCTGGTTTGGCAAAGGTTGCACACCACAGTCCGTCAGTCATCCGGTGTTTCTTTAAAGAACCTCCAGACTTCTGAAAATCTAGCCCTCACCACGGGCGCTTGACTACGGGCAACATTTGGCGCTGATGCACCAGCTCTGGCCCTGCCTCTCCGTCTGGCCCCACCACTGCCTCTTCCAACCTGTTCTGCTATAGGACTCGCCTCCGTCTCAGAAGCACTATGTTCACCCGGCCTATCAACCCAGCTTGGGTCTGTCACCTCATCATCCTCCGATCCCTCAGTCTGCTCCCCCCTTGGACTTCCTGCCCTGACAACAACTTCACCACTGTCTGACAACCGTGTCTCCTCATCGTCCGACACCTCTTTACACACTTCTTCCACTACGTCAATAATGTCATCATCACCCACAGACTGCGACTGGTGGAAAACCTGGGCATCGGAAAATTGCTCAGCAGCAACCGGACAAGTGGTTTGTGACTGTGGGAAGGGTCCAGAAAACAGTTCCTCAGAATATGCCGGTTCAAATGCCAAATTTTGCTGGGAGGGGGCAGACTGGGGGGAAGGAGGCTGAGGTGGAGGAGCTGGAGGAGTGCTGATTTCGGTGACATGGGTGGACTGTGTGGAAGACTGACTGGTGGACAAATGGCTAGAAGCATTGTCCGCAATCCACGACATCACCTCTTCGCACTGTTCTGGCCTCAACAGTGCTCTACCACGAGTCCCAGTAACTTGAGACATGATGAACCTAGGGAGTGTAGCTCTGCGGCGTTCCCCTGCTCCCTCATCAGCAGGTGGTGTCTCACCCCGCCCAGGACCACGGCCTCTGACCCCTGCAGTAGTTGGACGCCCACGTCTACGCCCTCGTCCTCTACCCCTAGCCCTCGGGTTAAACATTTTCCAAATTAAAGTGTAAACTTTTAATTTTTTTTTTTTTGTGTTTATTTTTATTTTATTTTTTTTTAACAAAACGATGCTATCCTATTGCTATGGCTAGTTTCTAACCTACACTGACAGCACACAACTGGATTTTGTGCTGTGCCTGATGAGTTTGAGCTATAAAATGAAATAAAGGTAAAAAAAAAAAAAAATCTGCAGACTCTGCCTAATTCTAATCAAACCCCTAATAAATTGTCCCACTTCGGTGTTTGAGGTGGATATGCATGTCACTAAGAGCTAAACACAACGGTCGCAGGTCTCCCAGCAAATTCCTCACAATATGGTACTAGCTGCACTACTAATGCCAGCAAGCCCAGCCACAAGCAAACAAAAAAAAGGAAAATATAACGCTATTGTAGCCCTAAGTAAGCCGTTGGGGTTCTCCTATGGCTATTTTGTAGCCTACACTGAAAGCACACTGCTTTGCAAGATGAGTTTGAGCTATAAAATGAAATAAAGGTAAAAAAAAAAAAAAAATCTGCAGACTCTGCCTAATTCTAATCAAACCCCTAATAAATTGTCCCACTTCAGTGTTTGAGGTGGATATGCGTGTCACTAAGAGCTAAACACAACGGTCGCAGGTCTCCCAGCAAATTCCTCACAATATGGTACTAGCTGCACTACCAATGCCAGCAAGCCCAGCCACAAGCAAACAAAAAAAAGGAAAATATAACGCTATTGTAGGCCTAAGTAAGCCGTTGGGGTTCTCCTATGGCTATTTTGTAGCCTACAATGAAAGCACACTGCTTTGCAAGATGAGTTTGAGCTATAAAATGAAATAAAGGTAAAAAAAAAAAAAAATCAGCAGACTCTGCCTAATTCTAATCAAACCCTTAATAAATTGTCCCACTTCGGTGTTTGAGGTGGATATGTGTGTCACTAAGAGCTAAACACAACGGTAGCAAGTCCCCCTGCAAATTCCTCACAATATGGTACTAGCTGCACTACTAGTGCCAGCAAGCCCAGCCACAAGCAAATAAAAAAAAAAGTATAACGTTATTGTAGCCCTAAGAAGGGCTGTTGGGTTCTTGTAGAATCATTCCTGCCTAACACTATTCTAATAGAACACCCTAACGCTTTCCCTGACCAGCAGCAGCTCTCTCCCTAGCGGCATCCAGACACAGAATGATCCGAGCAGCGCGGGCAGGGGCTAGTCTATTCCAGGGTCACCTGATCTGGCCAGCCAACCACTGCTATCGACGTGTAAGGGTACCACGTCATGCTGGGTGGAGTGCAGAGTCTCCTGGCTTGTGATTGGCTCTGTTTCTGGCCGCCAAAAAGCAAAACGGCGGGAGATGCCATTTTCTCGAGCGGGCGAAGTATTCGTCCGAGCAACGAGCAGTTTCGAGTCGCTAATGCTCGAACGAGCATCAAGCTCGGACGAGTATGTTCGCTCATCTCTAGTCACTACCTTTTCCCCAAAACAGTATTAACAGGACAGGTTCCCATAGAGCCCTTACACCACAAGGGGACCCTTATTTTACCTAAAAAAAACTTTATTCACAAGCTGGTAAAAAGTACTTTGATTCCTTACCTGGTATCCAGGCAGATTCCAGTGAATAAGAGAGGGCATAGCCTCCCCTGTCGAGTCGAGCAGCACCTTCCGAACTCCCTTTGTAAGCCACCGCCTCCCTAGCTACTCCATCCAGCCGTTTAGCTGAATTTCCGTGCCTGAGCACTAAGTTTCTCTTGTCTGTCATAAGCAGCTTGTCTGTCTTCTGTTTACAGAGACACATTGGAGCGTGTTATTTGCAATGCAATAGAAATTTGAATTCTGAAAAGTTAAATACTTTTTTGCTGGCACTTTATCTTTATTTTTTGGGTGATACTGAATTTATATACCGTATTTTTTGGCTGATTAGGCGCACCAGACTATAAGGCGCATTAAGAATAAAGGCCAGCTAAGACGTCTAGGGGCATACATAAGGGGCACCGGATTATAAGGCGCAGGCAGCTGCTTGAGTTAGAAGGGGGTCCGGGGGCGTGGTTTGGATGCCGGGCGGAGAGGTCGCATAGAGAGCCTGCTCCGCCACCAGCTCTGGTAAAGCGACTCTCCACAGAAGTGACCCGCGACTGTCAACATACCTACGACGGGGGACATGCCGAAGAAAGAACGCCCCAGGCCCCCGCAAACTCCCGAACTTCTATATAGAGCCGAGCCAAGATAGCGCTGATCGCCCGCACACACGAGCGGCAAGCCCACAGAGAGCAGCCAGGGCGGAGGAGAACGTGAGCGACACTCCGAATAGCTGCAGCAAGGACACAGGGAGCAGAGGTAAGCGGTCAGACAGAGAGATGACACCGGTTTAGGCGGCAGATGAAGAAGTGCTGTGGTTTGCGCTATGGTTATTTGGCCCGGAGCTCTTCCTGTTTCATATATTAAGCGTATCGGACTATAAGGCGCACTTTTGATTTCTAAGAAAATCATAGGTTTTTTTGTGCGCCTTATAGTCTGAAAAATACGGTACTTATTTTTATGTATTAATAGAGTTAAAAAATCATGATCTGTACTGCATTCTATGGTACAGTCTAATCTGCTTGCAGCATTTTATATAACAAATTGAGCTGTAGATCAATGGCCTTATGGCAAAACCCAGGGTCAGCCGATGATGTGTGCTGGCTACCTTGTGGAAAAATTTTATACAAATCGCTTCTGCAGAGTGTTTTGCAGCACCTGCCATTTTCTGAGGAATGTATTGTGGCACAGTTGAAGTGTGTATTGTGATATTCTGCACCAGTTGAGGTGTATATTATGATGTTCTGCAGCAGCTGAGGTGATTGTTTTGATGTTTGCCAGCAGCTGTGTAATGATGCGCTGCAGCACCTGAGGTGAGTGTTAGTGCTCTGCATTACCTTAGGTGTTTATTATAATGTTCTGCAGTAGTTGAGGTGTATAATATGAGGTTCTGCAGCACCCAAGGTTTATATTATGTGGTTCTGCTACAGCTAAGTTTTATGTTATGAGGTTCTGCAGCAGCTGAGGTGGGAATCATGAGTTTCTCGATAAATTGTGATTTGATGGAAATTAAGTTTTATAAGTGATCAATACATTATGTGTTCATTAGTTTAGTTATTAGTTTTAAGGCATTACTGTTAATTGGGGGCCCCACTAGTTTTTTTTCACCCAGGGCCTTTTACCACCCTTAATCTGGTCCTGACTTAGTCTGATGAGGTGCACTGGATTCACATGTAAAGATCTTGGAACTGGTGCCTCCTCTCGCCATGCTTTCATGAAGTCAACATAACACTCCAGCTTCATTGTACATTTGCCGTACCTACAGCGTTTACACAGTTAAGCCAGGGTGTACTGGCATTATGCAGGCACCAAGAGTTACAGACAGAGGTGAGTATAAATTAACCACCGAGCCATATGGATCAGAAGTTTGTTTAGGTTCCCTTTAAAGGGGTTATCCGAGATTAATAAATAACTTAGGGCCGGCCTGGGGCGGACCTTTTAAAAAACTAAATGTGTACTCACCTCCTCCGGCGCTGCTGATGTCCCGCACTTGGTCTGTCTGATCCGTGCCCCTGTTTGTTTGCAGGGGACCAGAAGCTGCGCACAGGGAGCTTCCGGATGGCCGGCAACTCTCATCCGACACCATATCCCAGTGCCTACAATGCTGAGGGATAGGAATGGTTTGGAGTGGCTGGCCAGCCGGAGGCTCCTGCAAACAGACATGGATGAGAAGGACAGCAGTGCGGGACATGAGCAACGCCGGAGGAGGTAAGTACAAGTTGTTGTTTTTTTAAAGCCCCCCCCAGCCCAGCCCGAAGTTATTTATTAATCTTAGATATACTCTTTAACATAATAATGTTTAGTTATTTTCTAGTAATATCAATATAATAAGATTAATGAATAAATACTTTATATTTGAACCTATAATTTTCTTAACAACATTTGATTTTTTTCATATTCATCCAGAACCCCAAACAGAGCACAGTCTGATATCATGTAGTTAATTATAGCAATGACTTTGTTTATTGTTTTGTTTTGTTTTGTTTTGTTTATTTGTAAGATGTGATTTTATGGACAAAAAAAAAAGCTTTTACATTTGTTTTGAGTTTTTATTAGAACAGTTTAAAACGCAGAGCTTTTAATTTGCTTGGCATGTCGCTTATTAATGGATAATAAATATAATGGAAAGCATTGAAGGGCAGAGTACATTTTTATGCTCTTGTACGGATAATATTACTAACTTTTGTTAGTTACCGATGTAGAACATGAGAGACCTTGAAACAAAGACTTTTGTTTTTTGCAAAATGTTTTCAATAAATCATTACAACTTTTTGTGCCATGACTGGACTATGGACTACACGTATACTGCAGAAAGGAAGCAAAAGATTTGGCACTCGGAAGAAGCCACCAGGATAAATGAATTGTAGTTTCTTTTTACTTCAGTCTCAGAAGCATAACAGCTTTAGTGCATACGATCAACGCGTTTCGACGCAGCGTCGAAACACGTTCATCGTATGCACTAAAACTGTTATGTTCCTGAGACTGAAATAAAGAGAAACTACATTTTATTTATCCTGGTGGCTTCTTCCGAGTGCCGAACCTTTGGCGTGAATGTGGTAGCGTGCACCGAGGCCGAGACCAGGGAATCTGGGATTGTCTCCTTTTGGGTGAGATGGACTTTTTCACCCCTGGGTGTTTTTCTTATGTTCCACATGTACACTCACCGGCCACTTTATTAGGTACACCATGCTAGTAACGGGTTGGACCCCCTTTTGCCTTCAGAACTGCCTCAATTCTTCGTGGCATAGATTCAACAAGGTGCTGGAAGCATTCCTCAGAGATTTTGGTCCATATTGACATGATGGCATCACACAGTTGCCGCAGATTTGTCGGCTGCACATCCATGATGTGAATCTCCCGTTCCACCACATCCCAAAGATGCTCTATTGGATTGAGATCTGGTGACTGTGGAGGCCATTTGAGACCAGTGAACTCACTGTCATGTTCAAGAAGTCAGTCTGAGATGATTACAGCTTTATGACATGGCGCATTATCCTGCTGAAAGTAGCCATCAGATGTTGGGTACATTGTGGTCATAAAGGGATGGACATGGTCAGCAACAATACTCAGGTAGGCTGTGGCGTTGCAACAATGCTTAATTGGTACCAAGGGGCCCAAAGAGTGCCAAGAAAATATTCCCCACACCATGACACCACCACCACCACCAGCCTGAACCGTTGATACAAGGCAGGATGGATCCATGCTTTCATGTTGTTGACGCCAAATTCTGACCCTACCATCCGAATGTCGCAGCAGAAATCGAGACTCATCAGACCAGGCAACGTTTTTCCAATCTTCTACTGTCCAATTTCGATGAGCTTGTGCAAATTGTAGCCTCAGTTTCCTGTTCTTAGCTGAAAGGAGTGTCACCCGGTGTGGTCTTCTGCTGCTGTAGCCCATCTGCTTCAAAGTTCGACGTACTGTGCATTCAGAGATGCTCTTCTGCCTACCTTGGTTGTAACGGGTGGCGATTTGAGTCACTGTTGCCTTTCTATCAGTAGATCAGCAGTTTCTGAAATACTCAGACCAGCCCTTCTGGCACTAACAACCATGCCACATTCAAAGGCACTCAAATCACCTTTCTTCCCCATACTGATGCTCGGTTTGAACTGCAGGAGATTGTCTTGACCATGTCTACATGCTTAAATGCACTGAGTTGCCGCCATGTGATTGGCTGATTAGAAATTAAGTGTTAACGAGCAGTTGGACAGGTGTACCTAATAAAGTGGCCGGTGAGTGTATACTGCAGTCTCAATCAAATCAGAAAATTGTTTATTTTAAAAAGAAATTTATCTTATTTTTTTATTTTCTTATCAAAGAAAGTATTTGTGTTTTACAGACCAAAGGAAACTACAGAAAGCTGTTATTTTCAACTTATTTGCAATTCATAGCTGGAGTAATAATATAAGAGATGTTTATAAGGCGGTATGCTACTTCTATTACTGGAGCTAAAATACCATTCTTACATGTTAGGTGATTGATGGAAATTGCCCACTGGATTACACTGAAGTGCTCGTTGTTTTCTATTGAGCTAGTTTTATGTTGTGTTGTAATATCTCAGAAATGTTCTGCAGTATATTGAATCACAAAGTCAGACTGATTCAAATAAGACAGACTCAAGTGGCATTGAGGACAGATTTTTGATGACAATAAATATGGTGGTCAGCATGGCCGGAACCAGGTATTTTGGTGTCTTAGGCAGACAAGCAAAACTGTGCCAACGCCCCCCCCCCCCCCATTCCTAACAGGAAAAATGAAATACCCCATATTAAAAAATAATAAGAAAGTAATCTAAGTGACCAACTAGTATGGAAACACCTACAATATGTCCCTCCAGTGAAAATAACTGCAATGCTTATACCAAAAATATAAACCTGCCAAGAATGTAGCAAACACATAAATATGCTCCAGCAATGAATATACCAAACACATAGATACCAATGGCGATGCTGCACATAAATATTTATCAGAAATGAACAAACAGAACATAATAATATTCTACACTTACAAATATAGACCAAAAATTAATTTACAACACACATCTATATTTACCAGCAGTAAATATACTGCTCACCTGGGCTGCACTCAGGCACAGACATCATTTACTGTTAGGCTGCTGCTGTTTCCTTCTATGTCGGTGTTGGACTGGTCCATCCCGTTCTTCTTCCTGTAGTCTCATTCCGTCTCAATGACCTAGAGAACATCATGACAACTTCTCCAGGCCGTGACTTATCTCTGCAGGATTTGCCACCCGGGTGACTGTGGCCTCTGAGAACATCTCCACACTTTGTCCCTAAAAAATCCCACAGTCAATACAATGGGGGACATGTATCTTTATTTCTGCTAGTTACATTGTCTCATTTTTGCTGACTTTTGTCATTTTTGAGACTTTTCATTCAACTTTTGCTGTTTTTCTGCAAGTACATCTTGCCCTGCACTTTGTGCAGTGCCATATACACTCACCGGCCACTTTATTAGGTACACCATGTTAGTAACGGGTTGGACCCCCTTTTGCCTTCAGAACTGCCTCAATTCTTCGTGGCATAGATTCAACAAGGTGCTGGAAGCATTCCTCAGAGATTTTGGTCCATATTGACATGATGGCATCACACAGTTGCCGCAAATTTGTCGGCTGCACATCCATGATGCGAATCTCCCGTTCCACCACATCCCAAAGATGCTCTATTGGATTGAGATCTGGTGACTGTGGAGGCCATTTGAGTACAGTGAACTCATTGTCATGTTCAAGAAACCAGTCTGAGATGATTCCAGCTTTATGACATGGCGCATTATCCTGCTGAAAGTAGACATCAGATGTTGGGTACATTGTGGTCATAAAGGGATGGACATGGCATTGCAACGATGCTTAATTGGTACCAAGGGGCCCAAAGAGTGCCAAGAAAATATTCCCCACACCATGACACCACCACCACCAGCCTGAAACGTTGATACAAGGCAGGATGGATCCATGCTTTCATGTTGTTGACGCCAAATTCTGACCCTACCATCCGAATGTCGCAGCAGAAATCGAGACTCATCAGACCAGGCAACGTTTTTCCAATCTTCTACTGTCTAATTTCGATGAGCTTGTGCAAATTGTAGCCTCAGTTTCCTGTTCTTAGCTGAAAGGAGTGGCACCCGGTGTGGTCTTCTGCTGCTGTAGCCCATCTGCCTCAAAGTTCGACATACTGTGCGTTCCGAGATGCTCTTCTACCTACCTAGGTTGTAACGGGTGGCGATTTGAGTCACTGTTGCCTTTCTATCAGCTCGAACCAGTCTGCCCATTCTCCTCTGACCTCTGGCATCAACAAGGCATTTCCGCCCACAGAACTGCCGCTCACTGGATGTTTTTTCTTTTTCGGACCATTCTCTGTAAACCCTAGAGATGGTTGTGTGTGAAAATCCCAGTAGATCAGCAGTTTCTGAAATACTCAGACCAGCCCTTCTGGCACCAACAACCATGCCACGTTCAAAGGCACTCAAATCACCTTTCTTCCCCATACTGATGCTCGGTTTGTCCACATGCCTAAATGAGTTGCCGCCATGTGATTGGCTGATTAGAAATTAAGTGTTAACGTGCAGTGGGACAGGTGTACCTAATAAAGTGGCCGGTGAGTGTATATATACATATTTATTTTCCAGATGTTCTGTGCAACTTTTCACTTATCTATCACTTTTTTGCTTATTCTTGTGATTTTTAGGTGCAAATCTGCATCTGGTCCAGGGCAGGTGCAAAGGAAGGATTTTTTTCATACACTCTGTTTTAACATGTAAATTGGAATTATTTCACATGCTTTAAACATTTAAAATTTTGCACATTAATCAGTTTTTTTAAAAAATTCATGAATGTTTTCATTTCCTTTTTTTTAAATTTATTGGTTACTTCTATAGGTGAGGTCACACGTTGCATTTCGGTTGCATTTTGAAATGCATTACAAATGTTGAGGAGAGGTGATTACATTACTTTTAACAATTGCATTTACAAAATGCAATATAAACACAATGTTAACGCATGTCTTAACACAGCGTGAACACATGTGTTAACACAATGCGTTAACATGTGTATTTTGTGAGTTCAGATGTTAACAGTAATGTAATTAGGCAAATCACAACTTTTCAGCTGTTGTAATGCCTTTCAAAACACAATGAAAACACAACCAAAACATGTGTGACCGCACCCTTAACACCACATTTGACAGCAGCCTCATGTGTCGTCATCTCCCTGGGGTGTGACTAGAGTGCTTAAAAAATGCAGGACACAGCCTCAAATCCAAAATTTACAGTGTTGTAACACTACACAGAACCCCCTCACGTGGCTTGTGTCATGTAGATTTGCAACATTTGCAACAAAAAGTCTCAAAAAGAAGCCAAAATTTGCCAGGATAGGAAAAACTGAACATGTGTCACAAGAAAAAAGCCACAATCATACAGACGCAAAAAAGAGCTGCCAAATGTCTCAATTATGCACCAAGGAATAAATTAAGATACATGTCCCCCAATATATACTATAATTTATACTATCATATTATTCCCCCCTCATGAATCCGGTAACCCCAGCACACTTCCCCAGTATATAGGTAGCCAATGCCCTCAGTATATAACCAGCCAATATATATACAGCCAGTCCCATATTATATAGCCAGCCAGACCCCTGCCGGGATGGTGCCACAGGATGGTGCCACTGCGATCTGCTACATCATCATCGATTTGTGTTTCCCTGTCACTGCTATTCTCCTCAACGGCCCGACTACTTGCAAGTGCAACATAACCTCCCGTGCCACTCTCCACATCTCTACTTTCCCGCCTACTGAACAAAGCAGCGGATGTCTGCCCCACCTCTTTGGTGCTAAACAGCTGCTGACTGTCCTCAAGGAGTTCGGCCTCACTGTATAGTGTTGCTGAGCCCGGACCACCTAGTAGATCTCTGGCTTGAAATGAACAGGACCGAGGCTGGTTGAGGACAGGTGAGCGCCGCTGACCTGCTCCTGGGCCATGTCAACTAATGGTTGTATCTGACGAACCCACGTCTCTTTGCTGGGGTTGTCAGATGTCATCTGGGAGGACACACTGCCGCTTGATGACAACGGCAGTTCTGGCCTCACAGAGTCACCCCTGCCGCGACGTCCCCTTACTATGCTGCGCCCTGTGCTTGCTCCACCTGCCACCTCTCTGTCTGGCATATTGGTTACATCAACTATGTTGATTTGACATGGATCTACTTTATCTACCAAAAAAACTTGAAATTTAGGGTATACAGAAGCACAAGAACTGACACCCTGGAATAGGAGCAGAAATCACTACAGAAAATATGTGGATTTTACACAGAATTCTTCCTATTCACTTCAGCAACAAAAAAGAACTGCTATTTGGGGTATACAGATCCCCCAAAACGGACACCCTTGGAGCAAAAATCACTACAGCACAGTACAGTAGAAGCAGCTGGACGCTACAGGCAACACATGCAGTGTGAAGTGCTGAGATTGAAAATGGCTGCCTGTTTTTATAGGGCTGTGTGACATCACATAAGCCTGCTGGTCGCTGATTGGCTTACAGGTCTGCACCTGTGTCTCAATAAGCCTAACCTTTTTTTTAACCTTTTTCATGATGGCTGATCTTATTTAACCAGAAACTATTTATCTTCCACCTAATATCTTTTGTATCCCTTCCATCTCTAAACTGTACAATAACCTGGGTATGGTCCAAGAAGCCACGTGTGCCATATTTCACTTCTTGAGATGGGCGAATCGATTCTAACGAATCGGAATTTGGTTAGAATTTCAAGAAAACTTTGATTCGTCACAAATCCGAGGGAACAAAGTTTTTTTTCTCCTCCTTTATTACCAAAATGGGCGTGAGCACAACGTGTTACATGGGGCAGAGAACACTGGGAAGGAGAAAGGAACACCCTCAATCAATTGTCTTCTGATGACCCCAAAGCTAAAAGTCTTAGGGGTCAGATCAGGAGACCTTGGTGGCCATTCAACTGGCCCAGGATAACCAATCCACTTTCCAGGGAACTGTTCATGTAGAAACGCTTGGACCTTTGGGGTCATCTGAAAGCAATAGTCTATGCTGTAAAAATACCAGATGTGCAGCATTTGAAATAACGTATACTGGAAGTCAGTGCTAGCATTTCCTCTGCGGTGTTGCTATCAGTGTGTCAAGAGTGGAAGAAAAGAGTTGAAGTGGTCATAAATGTCATAAAAGTTATATTAAAACCAAGCACACTATTGTTTTTCTTGTAAAATTCTGAATAAGTTTGATGTGTTACATGATCCTCTCCCTATTGGAAAGATAAAAGTTGGATCCAAAATGTCCGACTTCAAAAAGGCTGCCATGGTCAACATCAATATAGAAAAGTTTTCCCCATATATCGTATATATTTTTTTTACTCGAGTATAAGCTGAGTTTGGGTTTTCAGCACATTTTTATACTAGGCTTATACTAGTATAATATTCTGCCACAAACAGGAAGTTGATATCACAAACCATTCCCATTTTAATTAGGTGTATCCATATAAATGGCCCACCCTGTACTATATTCATAGACTGCACACAACTCCAAAATGGATTACAAGATTGTGTTTAGGGATAAAAGAGATAAAAGTGTTTAAAATGTAGAAATGAAGTAGCAGGCTTGATTCACTTGTTTCAGAGATGTCCGAAACTCCAAATATATTAGGAAGAGTTACAAGAGAAATCCAGCTCACCACTCAGACGAGATGTTCCCAGCGCACGGACACGAGAAGTTTCCCCATAGACTCAGGGCAATGGCAAACTTGTAGAAAGACCAGCACTTCAGGAAACAATGTTAGTATTTGAAAAATATATTCTCTTTATTCGTTCCTCTTAAAAGCATATCTCACGGCAGAGTACACAAGATAAAGGTAACACGGGGTAAATCCTACACGTTTCGCTCAGATGAGCTTAATCATGGATACCTCCACAAGAATTTACAGCTCTATTTGAACGCCGCGGTTCTCCATGGCGTGTGACGTCACGGTCACGTGTCAGAGTCACATGATCGGAATAAACACACCCCCCTCCAAGGAAAATCGCAGCGGACTTACATCTAAAAGCATGTTCATAACAATTAAAAACAACCTGGAAAAGATCAACACCAAGAAAGACAGTAAGTTAAATGTATATATGTATATTAGACACCATCGATTATCAGTTTCAGCCCTTGCTTACCGAAGCAAAACAAGGCGCGCGAAAAATAACAACAAAGTAGCAAGAATGCCACTTATATTGTATATCTATTCGCAACATGTTTTGCCAAGTTAGTTAGTATAATGATAGATACATAATTTCGAACAGCATATTAATAGAGCACTACAAATTTTAGTCAATGGTGCAGTTTGAAGACAAGGAATAGTATTACCTCAAAACCCAAAAGGTTTTATTGTTATATGAAAGGTATAACCAAAAAAAGGGGGGAGAAGAGAAGAGAGAGATTCAGGTATATGTTATACACAGCCCAGTGGACTCCCGGAGCCTAAATTTTAATAATAGCACAGGATTAAGTCCTGTCTCAAATTAAATCCGGATGGTTGTGTTGTTTTTAAGACAAACATCCAATAGGTTTCCCTATTCATCAGTTTTTTCTTATGGTCACCGCCCCTAGTGGGTTTTTTGACTTTCTCTATTCCCATCCACTTAAAGGAGCTTACGTCCCCCTGGTGGACTTCTCGAAAGTGTTTGGAAATCGCAGAAATGTTTGTCAAGTTGGTATTTCTTATGTCTGAAAGATGTTTCCTGATTCTTACCTTAAGTGGGTTTGTTGTGCACCCCACGTATTGTTTATTACAAGAGATGCATGTGATAAGATATACCACGAAAGAGGTATTACAGTTAATGTATGTATGTATCTCATAGGTTATGTTGGTCATACAAGAAGGAAAAGTGTTGGTAGTTAACAAAAAAACGCACGTTAAACATCGTGTGTGGCCACATTTATAGTTCCCCAGATGGTATAACCAGGAGTAATTGCTCTTATTTTCCTCTGTGTAGGTGAACAAACTCGGGGACACCAAAAAACCAATCGTTGGTGCTTTTTTGGAAATAAATCGTACCCTTTGCGTAAGGAAAGTTTTCAAATCATTATCCTGCTCCAGAATAGGTAAATACTTATTTACAACTTTTTTGATCTGGTGGAATTGGTTACTGTAGGTCAGGGGTAGGGAACCTATGGCTCGGGAGCCAGATATGGCTCTTTTGTTGGCTGCATCTGGCTCTCAGACAGATCTTTAATAAATAGTGATGGCTGCTGATCACTGGACACAGGCAGCGACGTTACCGCTGCCTATGTCCTTTGCAAGACCCCGGGGCCATCGTCTAAGCCTGGTTCAAACCGAAGAATTTGGGAGCGATGAGGCGCTGCCTGCAGAGAGTGCTGGTAAGTGAATATTTTTTATTTTTTTTTGCTGTGACTACCTATCTAATGGGGCTACCAATATACTGTGAGGCATGTGCTGTGGCTACCTATTTACTTGGGGGCATTTGCTGTGGCTACCTATTTACTGGGAGTATGTGCTGTAGCTACTTTTCTACTGGAGGTATGTGCTGGGACTACCTATCTACTGGGAGGCATGTGGTGGGTGTCAGGATTTGGAGTAGTGAACCCCCTTGACCACCGCGGTCAATGAAGTAAGCAGACACCTGGGACTGGAATCTAAGTGGCACTCGGTTTTCATCAGAGCCTGCCGTAAAGCAGAATGGTACCACCAGGTCGTTCCACAGGCGCGGCTTATCCACGGTGGCAGCCAAGGTCGAGGTACAAGATCACTAGGCAGTCTCGTGGTCAGGAACAGGCAGGAGGTCAAGGCGGGCAGCAATGATGCAAGGTCGGGGATGGAGCAAGAGGTCAGGGCTAGCAGTGAAGGAGCAGAATCAGGAACAGGTCCGGGGTCACAACATTAAGATCCAGCGGGGAAGAACCCGGGAAGTGGGCAGCACCAATCAGCGGCGCTGGCTCTTTAAATCCGTGAGTGCCATCTGGAGCGCGCTGGCCAGCCGGGACAGGAGCCGGAAAGTGGTGAGTTGAGTGAGCTCAGAAAGGGGCGCCGCCAAGGAGAGGGGCACGTGTATGCCTGCGATCCGAGACGTAGATCGCTGGGACTACCTATCTATTGGGGGGCATGTGCATATGGTACGGCTCTTATGGAATAACATTTTAAAATATGTGGTGTTCATGGCTCTGTCAGCCAAAAAGGTTCCTGACCCCTGCTGTAGGTGGTAATAAAAGATATGGGAGTATGTTTTTCCTCTCGCCCTTGTATATTATTGTGTTGTTTGTCTTCCAAAAGGGTAGACCTCTGTATACTAGTCATTCTTTTTTTAGCAGAGGCCAAAATTTTCTGTTTGTATTTCCTCTTTTTTAATCTGCATTCCCAATCTACTAAGTGTTGATTAAAGATAGTGTCTGTGGAACTATTTCTACGAATACGTGTTAGTTCACCGAAGGGAATGTTGTCCACGACGTGTTTCGGATGACACGACGAGGACAACAAAATGGTGTTACCCGACACCAGCTTGCTAAAGGGAGATACAATGACTGAACCCTCTTGTCCTTTTAAAGTAACATCTAAAAAGTCTATGCTGACACCCCCAAAGTGGTGTGTGAATTTCAGGTTCATATCATTTGAGTTCAAAAAAGACAAAATTATCAAATTCCAGTGGTGTTCCATTCCATATCCACAACAGATAATCTATAAAGCGGCCGAAACACTCTATAGATGACCTGTGTGGATTACTGTCACAAAAAAATGTATTGTTTCTCTCATTGTATCATGTATATATTTGCAAGGGAGGGGGAAAATTTTGCTCCCATAGGAGCCCCCTCCACTTGCAAATAATAATGTGTGTTAAACATGAAGAAATTGTTTTTTAGGAGAAACTCGGTTGTCATTAGTATGTATTCTCTTAATTCTGGAGAATATGTGCTAAACACATCCAGATGTTTAGCCAA
The DNA here is from genome assembly GCF_040894005.1 of Engystomops pustulosus. Lineage (NCBI taxonomy): Eukaryota > Metazoa > Chordata > Amphibia > Anura > Leptodactylidae > Engystomops > Engystomops pustulosus. Next base: position 57,339,752 of record NC_092412.1, on the reverse strand, counting down.
ATACACAAGAGCTTTTTCATGGGGAATTGATGAATATAGAGCGCATACGTCACAGGACGTCCAACAATAAGTATTGTCCCATTTGATTGTTTCCACTTTCTGAAGTAGGTGTTTGGTGTCCCGAAGGTAGCTGGGTGGAACCCAGGTTAGTGGCTGCAAATAATAGTCAAGCCAGTCTCCCAGTCGCTCCCCAAGGCTCCCAAAGCCTGCGACAATGGGTCGACAGGGAGGGGGAAAAAACCCTTTGTGGACCTTGGGGAGAGAGTGGAAGACCGGCATGACAGGGAATCTGACAAACAGAAAATCCTTACGTTTTTCATTAAGCACCCCTAGCGCTAAACCTTCTTCTAAATGTTTCTCCATACTTTTTTGACAACTTTTAGTGGGATCAGAAGAGAGCTTACGATATGTTGTGGGGTCACTCAATAACTCTTTGTTTATTTTTTTTTATAAAGAGATGCGTTCATGAGGACGATTGAGCCCCCTTGTCCGCATTCTTTATTACCAAATCTTTATTGTTCCGAAGATCCCGTAGAGAAAGTCTTTCCGATCTAGTTAAATTATATTTTTTCGGTATACTGTTACACTTAGATTTCAGTTCGGTTAGCTCTTTCTCCACGAGGTCTTGGAATTTATACATGTGGTCGCACCTGGACATTAAAGGGTAGAATGTGGGGTTGTTTGTTTTAAAGGGTTTGCCAATGTTGTCATTTATCTCTGCTGATTCATTAGATAGAATTTTAAGATTACAAAATATTGTTTTGATCCCTAAAATCAACAACCTCATTCTTAGTCTCCGAAATAGGAATGGAAGTAACATCTGGAATGAACCCAGCGGGAGAACACTCGTCTTGCCCACTGGATTCGTCCCCCAGATGAATAGACATTTTATTCATAAAGTGATTTTTTACTGTCAAGTTTCTTATGAATTTATTGACATCTAATAATGTCCTGTATAGGTCAAAGTCCATAGAGGGAGAGAAATTATGGCCTTTGCTCAGAACCTTCAAATGTAACTTGAAAAATTCTAAACCGAGGAGTTTAATTCCGTTTCTTTGGTTGTGTTGAAACTCCGCGTCTCGTCTTCATTCTTTCTTCCTTTTCCTGTCCGGTGTTTCCTGCCGGCCCTCCTGTCCCGTTTTTTGAAACTGTATTGCTGTAGGTGGTGACTTGATCTGAGGCATCATCAGAGGGACAGGAGGAGGAGCTATTAAGTGATTCTTCTGTTTCTGAGAAGCTAACGTGTGGTAAACTTTTGCTTTTTCTATTATGCTTATTATGTTTGTTTTTTAGGATGGATTTGGGGGTAGTTTTCCTTTCCGAACGGAAAGATTTCCAGGTATAAACCTCATTGTACTTGTAGTCCAGCAGATCCCTATCAAATTTCTTTTTCTTTATTTCCATAATACTGTTCTCCATCTTGGCTATGTTGGATTTCATCTCTTGTTCCACAATTACTAGGTTCTCCACAGATGATACCTCTCGTAACTGTTTTTTAATATCCTCCATTTCCAGTCTAATATTTGTGAGTATATTTTGTTCCTCTTGGACAATCAAAGTCATCAATTTCTCGGAACTTTCACTTAAAGTTTGGCTCCATGTCTCTAGGAAAAGGTCAGAATAGATCGTGGTGGGCATTTTCTTTATGCGTAAACCGCGTATAATCATTTTTCTATTAAAATACGATGTCAAAGTTTCTGCGTCCCACCAGATTTTAACCTCCTTGCCTAGAAGTCTTTCCCAACGTCCTAAAAAAATGTATGTAAGTCTTTACAATTGCTGCCAGATAAAGAAAGGAACTAGAGTTGGGAGCACAGGATAATAGTCCATGTAGCTTGAACTCAAGCAAACAGAAAAATAACAAGAGAAATCCAGCTCACCACTCAGACGAGATGTTCCCAGCGCACGGACACGAGAAGATCCCCCATAGACTCAGGGCAATGGCAAACTTGTAGAAAGACCAGAGTTCAGGAAACTCTGACACGTGACCGTGACGTCACACGCCATGGAGAACCGCGGCGTTCAATTAGAGCTGTAATTTCTTGTGGAGGTATCCAAGATTAAGCTCATCTGAGCAAAACGCGTAGGATTTACCCGTGTTACCTTTATCCTGTGCACTCTGCCGTGAGATATGCTTTTAAGAGGAACGAAAAAAGAGAATATATTTTTCAAATACTAACATTGTTTCCTGAAGCGCTGGTCTTTCTACAATATTGGGAAGAGTTGTTTTGCATTTTGATTGAAATTTTTGGTATTAATATGCAATCAGATGTGTATATATTTATACCGTATATTGAATTTATGGATTTCTGAGGTACCGCTAACGGTTCAAATGTGGAAAAAGGGGGTAGGTTTTGTGGTAAATTTTGAAAAAAGTTGGTGTAAAGCAAAGGGTCTGTTTCCAAATAAATGGGGTGGGTGGTTGAAATACTGCTAGATTTCAGAACTTTTGGGGGGGCTGGAGGGGTGTTATTTTGTGAGCCACTAAAGGATTAGCAAAAAAAGGGATAGGACTTCAATACATTAGATGAACCTGCCGCCGGATCTACCTTATTAGGTACATCCATGATGTTAGGTTTAAGTCCTACAAATATATTATAAAATTGTAGCCTACCAATGTAGAATACCCTTGGTTTTCTGGTTCTTTGTGAATTTATTGTCATTGCCGCAAAGCATATACATAATGTGCTTACATTCCTAGGATTGTAAGCATATTATTGGCAGAACTAGCACTATAGGCATCCATAGCAGCTATAACAGTGCCCATGCTTCCCTGCATCACCATTGAGCCTTTGCTGCAGATGTGTGCAGCAGGGGGCAGCAGGCATTATATGATAAGATCTATTCACACAAAGGCCCTATAGTGTTGTCCAGGTTTTGAACACATTGGAGAATACCCTAATGATCAACTCTATATAGAACTTAACTTTTACTTCCATTACTATAAAACAACTATGTTTTTCCATTAGAAATAAATCTATATACCTAGATACATACTAAGGCTGCATTCACACTGCCGTTGTGGGGATGTATATCCAGCTGCTAGTTTGTGGCCAGAAATATCATAGACGGCTATAGTGACCTGGCGTCTGTACAGTGCCATGGTACCAGATGGAGCTTGTTCTATCTTTCCCTGTATGTACTGCCAGGTCACTCTATTTCCAATGGACTCACCCCTTTTCCTGTCTAGAACGCTGCCATACGCTTACCCGGTGTATTTTCTGCAGATCACTTAGGACCCTCATATATTTATCCAGCTAAGATGATGCTGTATTCACAGATCCTCAAGGACTTTGGCCAAGGCTCCATATCCATACTCACATATAAATATGCACATTTTGGGGTATATTTATCAGGACTTCTGCGCCACGCCCTGAAATAAGCTTATTGCTAGCCCTTGAGATTATTTGCCCCAATCCGCCACCTTCACGCAAGTGGGGCGTAAAGGTGGGGGCGGGCGCGGCCAGCCAGCGTATAATAAATATGCCCCTTTGTGTGCAATCATTCTCTTTGTTAGGATGAATTATATGGTGCGTTATTCTACATCTCATATATAGTTAACACCACTACCACCACAAGGTGTCTATATATAGAGAAGTGTAGCAATCTGAAGCCAGTACTAACTCTAAGTTATTTTGCAAGCCAGCCAGTGCCAACGTCTTAGGTGCCTATGAATACACCCCTGGAATATAGCATGATTTGTAGTTGAACAAAATACTGAGGGAGATTTATTAATCTGTCTATGACAGAATTCTGTTGTATCTTGCACTAAAAAGATTGTCTAGACCGCATTTATAAAGCGTTTTAGACAGTTTTATGGCTCTCCAATGGCTAGCTGGACAAAGGCTAGCTGGCCTGTGAAAAGGGGGCATGGCCTTATGCCAAAAAGACTGCTAACCTGACTGAATTTTGGCCTAAAGTAAGCCAACTAATAGGAGGTGCAGAGTATGACTGGACCGTGTTATACTAGGACAGATTTATCATCCAACATCAGACCATTTATATTTTATCTGGTGCAGAATAAGACTTTCTAGTCTAACTCTGCACTGTCTAACCTTAGGACACTTTTTAAAAATGCTCTTACTTCCATAGGCAGTGTCTTTTTAATTTTAATCTCAAGGAGTTTAATATTATTACTTGAAGTAAAAGTAGTTGCCCCTAGTTTATCAAGCTTGACTTTGATAGTAGATTTCCTTTATGTTTTATATATGGTTGATAATTAGGGTATTCGCCAATTGGCAACTGATGAATGTAATGAGGTCTGCACACAGCTAGACAAGTAAGAGGGACTGCTGAAGGGAATGAGGAGAGGACAGTATATCCTTATTATTTTATTACATAAGGAAAGAAATGGTGAGAGGGCAGGTCTGAGGAGTAAAGGAAAGGTGCCAGGCTACCCAAACGGTGAGATAGGAGAACATTTGTTGAAGGGCTACAGAAGAGGTGTATGTTAAATGAGCGTACAACAGAGAGGGAGGAGGAACCCAGAAAGGAGCTACAGTAAGTGGTGGGAGAGTAATATAAATTGTGAATAAAGGAAAGGGGATAATATTTTGTGAGCACACTAAGATGCTGGGTTAGAGTTCTACCTAAATTTAAATGGAGGGGTACATGCTACATTTGCAAACCACAACGTACAGTTGCTTGGTCCATAGCCGAATGTGTGCTGTGGGGCCCATTTAATCCTAGTTGTACTCCTGTTATCAAGTATGTATAAATATGTGATATTTAGCATGCTTCATGTATGTATCCAAGCAGCTCTGTATTCAGTGACTATGGTAGCACTTTATTATTTTATTATTATTTATTTATAGAGCAACATTAATTCCATGGATCAGCATAATCAATAAGGAGTTAGTGCAAGTACAAAATACAAATACTGCAGAGATCAGGGACAAGTGCTAGAACCCTGCCTGTGAGGGCTCACAATCTACGGTATATACTTGAGTATATGCCGACCCATATATAAGCCAAGGCTCCTACTTTTACCACAAAAAAACTGGGAAAACTCATGGACCTGAGTCTAAGTATAATATAGATAACAGCAGAACGCTTGCAAAATGAAACAACATGCAAATTGTGTATGATTAACAGAGTAATCCTGTAGATAACACAGAGTGTTATAGTGTATAGTACAGTATAGTAGGCTTGCGACACAATATAAATATTAAATCTTGCCCTTAGTCCGAATCAGTCGGATTACCCAACAACCCGCCTCCCCTGCTCGCCCGATTTGCGTCGCATGCAAGCCGGCGCCAAAATCCGATTGCGTGTGCCAAAAACCCCTGCTAAATGTGGCGCTCAACGGAAATCGACGGAATATCTGACAATAGTGTGGTCCGCAGACCCTTAGTAAATGAGCCCTGATATCTCCCCAAAACTTTAGTAAATAACCTATGTGCAAGGACAAATATATACTGAATAGTAATGAAGGATCACTTATATATTTTCAATGACAATTCTAGTTAACTGTGTGATATAAATAAAGATGATAAGTCCTACAAGCAATATGTCTCATCTGTTCCTGTAGACACAATAGTCACATGTGCAGCAAGTGGGTAAGAAGCAGGTGCAGTATAGGGAAGCGTAGCAGCGACATGCCGGGCAGCTGCAGGATGAGGCAGGCGCTATGCTAGGTAATCGCTACCATTCTCCCTTCACTAAGTATTATGAATAAATTCTATTAGGAACAATAGTCTCTGTAAACCCAGTTCACATCTCCATCATGTCTTCAGTTATTTCCTTCAATTATTTTAAGCCCAAACCAGAAGTTTTGATAAAGAAGACAGAACAAGTGTAAGTCTTTCCATTATACCTTACCTCTGTATAGATGCTTTAAAGACTTTTCTGTGTGTTCTACCATTCCTGACTTTGGCTCAAAATGTGAACCGGCCCTAAGTTTTATCATCCTCCCTGATGATAGCATGCATGAGAGTTTCTTTCAGTGTCATCACAAAAATAAGCCCCTAGGCATAGTGGGTAATCCAAAAAGAATTTGTGCAAATTTAAATTATGTTGAAGGGGTATTCCCACAAAGACAAGATTCTTAAATATATTCATGATAACAAAAAAACACATATTCTAATTCAAAGTTATTGACAAAAATACAGCATTTCACAGATATAAGTCCAACTGTGTACACCAGTCTCCATCATTTTGATCATTTGGATCATTTGGATCTTTTGAGTTTAGGGTTAGCAGACATTTTGCTCTTCTGTCTGGTGCTGCACTGAGCTTCTCTCTGCCTCTAGCATTGCATTCCAGGACGAGCTCACACAGACACACTGGGGGTCATTTAGTAAGGGCCCGATTCGCGTTTTCCCGACGTGTTACCTGAATATTTCCGATTTGCGCCGATTGTACCTGAATTGCCCCGGGTTTTTGGCGCACGCGATCGGATTGTGGCGCATCGGCGCCGGCATGCGCGCGACGGAAATCGGGGGGCGTGGCCGAGTGAAAACCCGACGTATTCGGAAAAACCGCCGCATTTAAAAACCGAAAAAGTGTCGCTCGGGAAGCGCTTACCTTCACCTGGTCCGAGGTGGTGCATTCCGGCGCGTTGAGATGATTTTCAGCGCAGCAGCGCCACCTGGTGGACGGCGGAGGAACTACCTTCACAAATCCCGGCCGGACCCGAATCCTGTGCAGAGAATGCACCGCTGGATCGCGAACGGACCGGGTAAGTAAATCTGCCCCACTGACTTCCTGCCGGTGCAGGAGGAGAGTAAAGCTACAGAGAAAAACAGAAAAAAATGAGACAGAATATAGATGCTGAAACTATTAATCCCTTGTTCATAACAACATTTTCCAAGGAAGCATTAAAATTAAAATCTATTATACATAGATACTGGTATATATTAAGTGGAGACCCTGTAATAGGAACTAAACTAGTAAATAAACCAACTACTATTTTCCGCAAGGCTCCCTCATTGAAGAACTTACTCACCAAGAATTATGTGAAACTTAAGGAAGAACCGAGTAAGAAGGACAAGGAAGGAAAATTTATATACTGTAAGAAATGTAAGGCTTGCAAAGAAACTAAATGTTCCCTGCGGAATATAGAAATTAATGGACAGAGAATTTCGGGTAATTGTGAGATGAGCTGCAATACGACCAATGCAGTATACCTTATGATCTGCCCATGCAATAAGGGATACGTAGGAAGAATAGGACGTAAAATCAAAACTAGAATAGTGGAACACTCCAGAAATATTAGGAAGGGTCTTAAGAGCCATAGTGTCTCAGCCCATTTCAAAAAATTCCATAATTCGGACCCGAGTGGAATAGGTTTTGGGGAATTGAAAAAATAAAAATAAGGAGAACAAATTGAGCAGGAGAGAGGGAAATTGGATCCACAAGTTGGATACCTTGACCCCGAAGGGTCTTAATATTGATTTCGAACTGAAATGCTTCCTAAAAGATGTATAGGGCTCCATTTATTAAGTTGTACATGTAAATATACAGAAAAGGGATAACGATAAAATAGGAATTAGGTGGTGTATATAGGAAGAAGCTAAGTTTTTATGAATTCATAGAATAATATTTTGTATCAGGGAATTTATGGCCATAAGAAAACCCGACGGATTTGGAAAAACCACCGTATTAAAAAAAAAAAAGTGTTGCTTGACACGCACTTACCTGCACCCAGCGTAGCTTGGTGAACTTCAGTGAACTCCGACGGAATTCAGCACAGCAGCGACACCTGGTGGACATCAGACGCACTACCTTAGTGAATCACCGGAAGACCCGAATCCTCCACAGAGAACGCACCGCTGGATCGCCACAGGACCGGGTAAGTAAATTAGAATTAGAAGAAAATTGATTATTTTCTCTCAAAAAACTGCTTTATCATTGAGACTTTGTGGGCCGGTCTTGTTCGGTAAGTAGCTCCGTAGGGGCGAATTGTGCACCGCAACAACAATTGTTTTTCAAAGCTGCAAGCTACAGGCAGATAAGATCTTTATCCAGGGTAGAGGGAGGGAGGCATATAGCAAATCTGACAGTATGCAATGGCTGTGATAGAGGGGAGAATGTCATGTGTAATAGGCATCACATGGATCTCATCATTTCTCATCTCAGATCTGTCTAATCTCTCTTTCCAAGTGTCAGATAAGTGTATATAAACCTGTACCCTGATAATCTAACCACATTGTCAGCACACAGAAACTCTTCACTCTATCACCCTAGCCTCTTCACACAACCGTCTAGAGGACTTCTCTTGTGCATCCCTCATACTCTCTCACGAAAACAAGGGGTCCGATGGGGTCCCACGCACCTCCGTTGGAGCCCCTTGTCACTCTGTCAGATTAATGGAGCAGGACGGCAACGCATGACGACTCTACTCCATTAATCTCAATGGTGCCGACGTAAATTGCCAAGCGCTCTATAAATAAAAATATGCTATACAAATATATAATATTTCATTTTTTTAAGTAGTATATAGCTAACCCGCTGTAGTATACAGCCAGCCCCAGTGGTATATAGATCACTGTCCCCCTGTATTATATAGACAGCCCCCTGTAGTAAATAGCTAGCCTCCTGTAGTATATAGCTAGCCCCGTGTAGTATATAGCTAGCCCCCTGTAGTATATAGCTAGCCCCCAGTAGTATATAGCTGCCTGCCCCCTGTAGTATATAACCAGCCTGCCCCCCTGTAGTATATAGCCAGCGAGCCCTGTTTAGTACATAGCCTTCCAGCCAGCCCCCTTTAGGATATAGTCTTCCAGCCCCTTGTTGTATATAGCTTGGAGGAAGCAACGGCGAAACGTACGTTGGAGTGCTGTGGTGGTGGTCAATTACTGCTCTTTAAACTCCTTTTACCATGCATGCCTGGGTGGGTAATGTCACTATTTACATCTAAAATTGCAATTTTTGGTTGTGTTTACTTGGATATTTACAGTGGATGTACATGTATTTCATTGATAAGACCACCACCACACCTTTTGTCTTCGTGGATTTTATTGTATGTTTTAGTTGTTTTGATTGTCATATTATAAATAAATAAAGATTGAAATAATTGATTTACTATATTGGAGTTGTAGTCTATGGTTGATAGTAACTTTGTCCTATATACTTGTATGGGTATCTATACCCTTTAGTATATAGCCTGCCAGCAAGCCTCCTTTAGTATATAGCCTGCTAGAAAGCCCCCTTTAGTATATAGTCTGCCAGCCTCCTTTAGTATATAGTCTGGCAGCCTCCTTTAGTATATAGTCTGGCAGCCTCCTTTAGTATATAGCCTGCCAGCCCCCTGTAGCATATAGCCTGCAAGGCCTTCTAGTATATATACCCAGTATGGCTAGCACTTGAATGGAGTACTCATCATTCTTGAGCTGGCACCCGCGCACATGCAGATAGAAGAGGAGCTGCCCGGGGCGTTGAATGGTGAGCACTCCTTTATTTTTTATATATACCTGACTCCCCTTGAGAAAGCTACAAGAGAAACATGTGACAGGGTTTCACAGCGCATATCTACACAATGGTATAGTAACTATGCTCTAGGTTTTGGAGATGTTTATTGTATGCCTTTTTGTGCTGATTTTTGTTGTTTCCATTTAAGCCTATTTTCATTATCGGTCCATACCTGTTATATACCATGCCCTCAGTGGGCATTATCTTTTGATACTAATACAACATGCACTGTTTTTGAATTTTAAAACTTGTTCTGTTTTTCTGCTATATTATTGGTATTGAGATTAATAAAGACTATATTTTTCCAATTGTATAGCGTACACTCCCTAATTTTTCTTGGGTTCAAGGTTTTGGTATATGATATGGTAACACAAAAATTATGCTGAAAAACTGGCTTATACTTGTGTGTATACAGTACTCCTCAAAATAGTACCAATGAAAACATTATCATGTCCCACAAAAATGACACCTTACACAGATCTGTACACTAAAATATGAAAAAGTTATTGGTGTTGGAATAGGAAAACATTTTTTTGTGCAAAAAGTTTTAATTTAATTAAAATCAATTAAAACATAACAAAACCCATATAAATGTGATATTCCTGTGATCGTACTTACCCAAGGAATAAAGTATGGGTGTAATTTGGAGTGCACAGTAACAAAGCCATATATGCAAAAGCCATATAAAACTGTATTCACAAGAAACCTGCACAAATGCATTTATTTTTTACAATTCCATCACATTTTAAAATATTTCCAACTTCCCAGTAACAGGCATGGAGTAGGAAATATCTATGCTAGGAGGTACAATTTGTTAGGCAGAAAACAAGCCCTCATAAAGCTCTATAACCCAAAAAATTAAAAATACTATGGATTTTTAAAGAGGGGGAGTGAAAAATGGAAACACAAAAGAAAATTGGCCTGGTACTTAAAGGGTTGAAGTTCTTTTAAAGGAAACCTACCATGAGGAATCTACCATCAGAAGTAGATTCCTCCTGCATACCTCTGCCCTAATCTGTATTTTAATATTCCTGGAACCTAACTTAACACATTTTTAGTAATATGTGAATTAACAATTTAGGTTAGGTTCCAGGATTATTACAGTTTCAACTGAGGGCAGTTCAATAAGTTAGAAATAAATGACACCTCTTTTCCCCCAATTTTTTTTTATTTTTCAACATAGTCCCCTTTTAGAAAGATACACTCTCCAAAATACGCCACTGTCTCGGCGATGACTTTCTAGTTTGAGCTAAATTTTTTTCCTGCGAGCCATTTCTTCATGTTAGGGAACAAGAAAAAGATGCAGGGAGCCAGATCGGGTGAATATGGGGGGTGTGGAAGCAATTCATAAAGCAATTCATGCAGTTTGGCGGCGACAACTCCGGATGAATGTGCTGGTGCGTTATCGTGGTGAAATAGAACCTTCTTTTTGCCAAATGAGGCTGTGTCTCCTTCAATTTTTTGGTTGAAGTGGTCCAATAACTCGCTGTAGTATTGTCCAGTTATCATTCTTCCTTTTTTCTAAAAAATCCATGAGGATGACGCCGTTCGCATCCTAAAAAAACGTCTTCACCAGGAGAAATCCATTGTTTTGATTGTTGCTTAGTGCCTGGTGTGTAATGATGAATCCAGGTTTCATCTATGGTGACAACTCGACGCAAAAACTCCTTCGGATCTCGCTTAAATTGCTCCAAACGCTGCTTTGAAGTTAACAGCCACATCCGCTTGTTGTCCACCGTGAGCAATCATCAGACCAACAATTTTTCCATTGCCAACTTATCATGTAAAATAATAATTGCCATGCCAGGCGACGCACCTATGGCCTCTGCTTCTTTCCACACTTTCGTTTGTCTATCAGCAAGTATCATGTCATGGACTTTTTGAATGATTTCCTCGGTAACCACGTCTGCCGGTCGTCCTGGTCACTCCTCATCAAAAACGGATGTTCACCCACGTTTAAATTCGCTGAACCAATATCGAACTGTGGTCATAGATGGCGAAGTGTCCCCATAAACAGCATCCAACTTTGCTTTTATCTAAAAAAAAAAAAAAAAACGATTTACCGAACGTTACTGCTCTTTTTCCATATAAGCGAAAATCACGAAAACGTCTTACTCAAATGGCTATCAAATCCAAACTAACCTATCAATCAGTCTGCAATTTGTGTTGCCGTTGTTTGATAGATGGCAGCACACAATGATAACACCAACTTCCCTCAGGAACGCCCTCTGTCATCAAACACAGGTACTTACTGAACCGCCCTCGTAAAACATTAAGTAAATCTACCATCAATATCAAGCTTGATAAACCAGGCGCAATTACATAATTATTTTGTGAATTGTTATCCTGCTGACTATTGGTCCCATTGTTTGTTCCATTAGTTTCCTACTAAAATTTATTTAGTAGGTTAGCTAGAAGTAGAGGACAAATCAAAAATGTACTGTACAACAGCACGATCCAATAATATTTGTGCTGTCTGTTTCTGGGGAAATACATTGCTGGAAAAGCAGCACTTAATTTTCAATTATATATTATATTCTTATCTCCCAACAAAAAATAATGGAATAATGTTTACTGGATTGATACAATATAAATCACAGCATTCATCTGTAATGCAATGTGTTCTACAAGTTTGTGTTTTTATGTTCTCATAGCAGGTTTTTTTTAAAGGGAACCTGTCATCAGGGACCTCATTTTCACTAAAGACCTGTTGCAGAAGCCCATCACACCTGCAGTGCAAATCTGCCTTTGTGCCTTTTATAAGCATTTGCATTACAGTATAATTGTGTGTTATAACTTACTCTTGCATCCTGCCAAAATCATGGGGTAGTCACAGGGGCTGGACTTTGGTTTGGATGCATTCCAAAAAACAACATGTCCCTTGTCTGTGTTACTCCCTCCTCAGATCTTAGCACTCACCTTTGTGCTCCTTCTCAGAGGTCACAGCCTGGTCAGCCTGACATCAGTGGGGGAGGGACAAGCTGTACAGGAGCACAAACATGGAGACAGCCTGCAACTATGACACATGTTGTTTTTTGAAATGCATCCATCCCCTGTGACCACCCCAGGATTTTGTCAGGACACAACAGTAAGTTATAACACATAATTATATTGTAATGCAAATACTTAGAAAAGGCAGAAAGGCATTTTTGCACTGCAGGTGTCACGGGCTTTTACAATCTGTCTTAAGTGAAAATGAGGTCCCTGGTGACAGGTTCCCTTTAACCCCTTAACGCTCTGCGCCGTAGCTCTACGGCGCAGAGGTATAAGGGATATATGAAGAGGGCTCACGGGCTGAGTCCTCTTCATACAAAGGTGGGGGTTTTTGCATTTTGCAGAAAACCCCCACCGCTAATAACCGCGGTCGGTGCTTGCACCGATCGCGGCTATTAACCCTCTCAACGCCGACGGCAAAGTCGCCGGCGGCGTTTAAAAGACGCCATCTTTTTTACGATCGCTGCGCCCCCGAACGTCATCGGGGGGCCGCGATCGGTTACCATGGTAGCCTCGGGTCTTCTTTTGACACGAGGCTACATGGCTTATGCAGGTTCGTTACAATGAGCCAGTGGCTTATTGTAATGTATGACCTGCAAAAATGTCATATATTTCAATACTGTAGTATTGCAGTATATGGTAGGAGCGATCTGACCATCTAGGGTTAATGTACCCTAGATGGTCTAAAAAATAGTGAAAAAAAAAGAAAAAAAAATTTAAAAAATAAAAAAAATTAATAAAATATTAAAAGTTCAAATCACCCCCTTTCCCTAGAACGGATATAAAACATAATAAACAGTAAAAATCACAAACATTTTAGGTATCGCCGCGTCCCAAAATGCCCGATCTATCAAAATATAAAAACGGTTATGGGCGGCGGTGACCTCCGAGGCGGGAAATGGCGCCCAAATGTCCGAAATGCGACTTTTACACCTTTTTACATAACATAAAAAATTAAATAAAAAATGATCAAAATGTTGCACAGACCTCAAAATGGTAGCAATGAAAACGTTGCCTCATTTCACAAAAAATGACCCCTCACACATCTCCGTGCGCCAAAGTATGCAAAAGTTATTAGCGTCAGAAGATGGCAAAAAAATTGTTTTCTTTTTTGTACACATTCGTTTAATTTTTTAAAATGTATTAGAACACAATAAAACCTATATGAATTTGGTATCACCGCGATCGCACCGAACCAAAGAATAAATTAGGCATGTTATTTGGAGCGAAGAGTGAAAGTCGTAAAAACTGAGCCCACAAGAACGTGACGCGCGTTTTTTTTTTCAATTTTTCCACATTTGGAATTTTTTTTCAGCTTCGCAGTACACGGCATGTTAAAATAAATAACATTACGGGAAAGTAAAATTTGTTACGCACAAAATAAGCCCTTACACAGGTCTGTACACGTAAAAATGAAAAAGTTATGGATCTTTGAAGTTGGAGAGCGAGAAATGAGCCGAAAAACCCTGCGTCCTTAAGGGGTTAAAGTCAAAGAAAATGTGTACTCTCAAAATACAGGGGTATGTTACTGAGACAGAGACAATTGCCTTGAGACAATACCTGTAAGACCCTCTATGGACTTTGGACTGGGGCGTCGCTAGGTCAAAAGATTTGGGGCCTGTGCCCCGAATCTTTCTGCTTGTGCCGCAAATGGGGCCGTCAGGAATCCTGAAGAACCACATGTGGGGACCTAGTGATTGACTTGCAAAAAGCTGGGACCAACATAGCAAAGGCTACCGTCAGTAACACACTACACTGCCAGGGGATCCTGCAGTGCCAGACGTGTCCTGCTGCTTCCAGAAGAGTATTGGGAGAATGTCATATGATGAGTTGCATCCAAAGAACACCTCACCTACAGTACTGTGAAGCATGGGGGTGGCCATATTATGATGAGGGGCCATTTCTCTTTATAGGAACCAGGACAACTGATCTGTGTATATAAAATAATAAATGAGACCATGTATTATGAGATTTTGAGTACAAACCTCCTTCAGTCATCAAGGGCTTTGAAGATTAAACGTGGCTGGGTCTTTCAGCATGATAATGTTCCCAAGTACGCCGCCTAGTCAGTCTCCAGATCTCAACCCCATAGAAAACCTTTGGAGGGAGTTGAGAGTCTGTGTTACCCAGCTACAGCTACAGCAGATATCTGCATGGAGGAATGGGCCAACATACCAGCAGCAGCGTGTGCCAACTTTGTGAAGACTTAAAACCTCCTGTACAAAAATTTTCTTTTTTTAATTTTCCATATTCTGGCGCTAATAATTTTTTCATACTTCAGTGTACTGAGCTGTGGGTAGTGTAATTTTTTCCGACTTTTTCCATTTTCAATGCTATGATTTTTAGGTACGTAAGACCTTTTGATCACTTTTTAATGAATTTTTAATATTTTTCAAATTGGCAAAAAAGTGCCGCTATTTTCTGATGCAGCGATACCTAATTTGTTTATGATTTGTACTGTTTATTTATATCAGTTCTAGGGAACTGAGACAGCTTTGGGTATTTGGAAGACGCGCGGCTGTCATGGCAACTGATCGCCGCCATCTGATGACGTCACGATCTTCACCAACCATTAAAACCATCTTTTTAGCTTTTTAGCAGCCGGCGGTGATAGGCGGGTTAACACCCGTGAACGGTGCTGCTGTCGATTGTGGGTGTTACCAGTAAGTGTTTGCTGCAATATGCAGCAAAGACTTACCGGCTATGGAGAGGGTTTAGCCCTTGAGTCCTCTCCATTCACCCGCAGCCGACCTGTGACGTACTATTACGCCACATGTCAGTAAGGGGTTAAAAATAAGACAACGGGGCACATATACTGACGGACTTTGCCCATTCTTCTAGGTCTAAACTGATTGCACTGGTATTTAAGAAGTGTTTGCAACACAAATGTGTTGCACAAGACCGGTTTGTGGAGCAGCTGCACTAGCCACCACAAATTAGGGGTTCAATCCGACCGTGCGCCTGATTTAACTTGCAAAGTCTGTCGCACGCCCTATGTTAGAGGTGCACCACAAAAAAGTTGGAGAACTCTGCCGGGCCAGTGCAGGGAAGATACCTGAGTTGCACTCAGCATTGTACACGGAAATAGCACTTTTCGTGGAGTTTCCCAGATTCTTAGTAAATGTGCCCCAATGTGACTTTCTGGATTTGTTTTCTCATTTTGTCTGTCATAGTTGAGGTTCTACCTATGATGTCAACTAAAGGCCTCTCCCATCTTTTTAAGTGGGAGAACTTGCTCAATTGGTGGACGGACTAAATAGTTTTTCCCCACTGTATATAATACCAATTAATGGTGTTTTGGCTGCATTTTTACTGCACTTTACTGCGTTGACAACAATGCATGCATTTTGGTTAAAACACAGATAATAATAATCTTTACTTACAAATCATAAGCGAGGACATATACAAATAAAATAAGACATTACAGAATACAAACAGTCATATGGAACATTAATGGTACATTTACACGGCTGTCCGGGGGGATGTATATATATGTCCTCATAGACGGCAATGGGGGCCTGGCAGCAGTATGGTGCCACACATGTGTGGCACCGATCAGCGCCCCACACAGGGAAAAGATACAGCATCTATCTTTCCCCATGTGTATGGCCGTCCACCGCTGTTCTTTACGGAGGGGTTACCTCCTCCTCTCCAGCGCACAGCTGTATGCCAGCCCGGCTGCGGCTGTGTAAATGTACCCTAAGAGTGACGACTCTGCTTGCCAGAACTTACAGAGCTGTGAAGGGGGGACACAAGAGGTATGCCCCTTTCATTTTATTTCACTCTAAAAGTACCCCCTTTTTGTAGCTCTCTCATTGATGCACCGTTTTCTGTAGACCCCCTACTTATAGAACCCCATTTTCTGTTTAATTCTTGTAGTTAGATCTTATTTACCACCCCCACTAAAAAACCATTAACAGAATATTGTCAAACGGCGTAACACCTTCTAGTTTTTGTTACTTTCATTGCCCAGCTTGGTGGCATCATCCTGAAAATCAACTTTGAAGTGATATGTAAATTGGTTGTATAAAGTCAAGGAAGAGAAGAGTTTAACACTCTAACCCTGTAATATGCCAGCCACATGGCCCCTGGTATATGGCAGCCACATGCCCCCTGTAGTAAGTCAGCCACATGCCCCCTGTACAATACCCATAACATGCCCCCTGTACTATGCCAACCACATGCCCCCTGTACAATGCCAACCACATGCCCCCTGGTATATGCCAGACACATGCCTCCCTGTAATATGCCAGTCAAATACCCCACTGTATAATGCCAACCTAATGCATTCCCTCTAATATGCAGCCTTTGAGTAACAGCCTCACCCTGTCCTACATAGTCGCTGACTGAGTGGAAACAGGGAGGATAGACACTTAGGTGCAGTACCCTACTCTACTCCTAGATAGTGGCGACATAGAGTAGCGCATGTGCAGATGAATGTGGAGACCGTGCAGCCAGATCTGGATCACGTTCTGCAGGATGCGCAGGTGCGAGAAAGCATGATACGGTCAGTAAGAGTTGCTGAAGGCGGGTGGAACATCGATTGATGGCGTCCGCAGGGACTTTGGCAGTGTATGTCCTATGCTGTTTTTTAGGGACTGGGACTGGGGGGTGTTAAAGATGGGTCTCCTGTTGACGGGTTCCCTTTATGTCCAGAGGGACATACCTACTGCCACCTGGGACGGCGGGGTAGACCCTGAAATACGTGATTTTGCCACCGGAACCGGGGCAGTTGGGATGCATAATTATTAGTTCAGTAGTTCTAGGTTTGGTGTGGTAAAACCTTTCCGTAGAACAAACTCGCTAGTGGGTGATGCTGGTGCTGGGGCCTAGCCTTTCTTTGGTGGCTGTAGACAGAATACAGGCCCAGAATACCAGAGTGGCTGTCTAGTGCAGCCTTGGGCACGCTATGGTCACGGTGATTGGTCCTGGGAGCAGAGGACAGACCTACAGCTTGGCAGGTCTACAGTAGGTAGTGTGTGAAAGAAAAGTAGAGTAAGAGGCTGATGAAGGTGGTTTCTCCCTGAGGCAAATCAACTCACGGTTCTTTATTTGAACTTGAACAGCAGGTAGTAGCCTAACATGAGCAGCGGCAGGTTCAGCAGGCTGGAAAGCTGGTAGGAGATAGCTGGGTTGCTCACAGCCTGGTAGTAGCTTCAGGCTAGGTAGATAGATGGAGCCAAGTCCAGATGGTGGACCTCTGCTCTGGGGCTTGCTCTAAGGGTGTCAGGCAGTGGCCTGAGACACCTCTGCTTCCTAGTAGTGTGTCTGGTTGGCAGCTCTGCAGGAGCTGCACACTGTACTTGTTTCTCAAATGCTGACTGAACCCTCAGATCATGGGCTCCTGCTCACCAGGGGGTTTTATACTCCCCAGGTCAGTTGACAGCACACTACAATCAGTACAAAAGATATCATTATGCAACATCTCCCACCGGGGCCTAGCCTTTTTTTTGTGGCTCTGGAGACAGCTAGGGCCCAGAATACTAGAGTGGCTGGCTATTGCGGCCTTGGGCACGCTGTTGTCACAGTGCTTGGTATGGGGACCGGAGGGCTGTCCTACAACCTGGCAGGTCTCCAGCAGGTGGTGTGTGCAAGAAATAAGGAGAGAGAGGCTGATGCACTGGTTTCTCCCTTGGACAACCCCTGAATGTCTGTAGGATGAGTCCCTGGGTAATGGATGGGGAAGCCCATGATGGTAAGCAGGCGTATCCAAAGATCAGACGGAACGTTGTGCAAATCAACTTACAGTTCTTTATTGAACTCCAAACGGCAGGCAAGGGCCCAAACACGATAAAACAGCAGATTTGGATTAATGGGGTGGTCATGGAGAGTGGTCCGCAGAAATCGTGCACCAGCCTGGTAGTAGATGCAGGCTGGGATAATTGAGGTGGAGCTGTGTCCAAATTTTGGAAGCTGCAGCTTTGGTTAGCCTCCTGACTCAATTCCTGGGATTGGTGACTGTGGCTGCACTGAAGGAGTGCTGCACACACTGGGGCACATTTACTTACCCGGAGTTTCCAAGTGTCCGATGATCCTGCACCCGCCGTGATTCACAAAGATTGTGCCCCCAATTTCCTGCATGTGTTGCTTCCCTGATCAGGTCCCCCGGAGTTTACCTTCTTGCTCCCGGTGAATGTAAGTGCTTGGATTGCGACACAATTTTTAAGTTAAATCCCACGGTTTGTCCAAATACGTCGGATCGGCCCGTCCCCGATTTGTGTTGCATGAAAGCTGGCACGTTTGCGGCAAACTCAGATCGCGTGCGACACAATGCCCTTCTACTGTGGCGTAACAATAGCCGTAGCAGCCATAGCGGTTGCTACGGGGCCCGGTCGGCACAGGGGCCCGGGATGAAAAGCCAAGATGGGAGCACCTTTGCACAGTAATACGGACCCCTGTGCCGTACCTCTGTCCCTGTCCACCCACTGCAGGCCGCCGGACTTGGCCTCTTCATTTGTTGGCAGGCAGCCCGCCCACTTCTTTTGGTGCGACCGCCCTGACGGCACCATCCGCGGCGGCCACGTCCACCCGCGGTAGCCTGCCCCAGTCTGTTTGCGGCCGCCCGCCTGGCGACCGGGTGGCCTTGTCCATCCAAGGCTGGTCTCTTCACGGCTGCACGGCCAGACCACTTCTTCTGTGGCCGCAGGGCCTAATCTATATGCGGCCGCCCGGCCGGTCCTCCGCTTCCGCAGCTGCCATGCCATGTATTTGCTGTATGTGTGTACATGCTTTATAGTATATACTGTATGTATGTGTGTATATGCTGTATGTGTGTGTATTTTCTGTATGTGTATGTATATGCTGTACAGTATATACTGTATGTATGTGTGTATATGCTGTATGTGTGTGTATTTGCTGTATTTGTGTATATGCCATATAGTATATACTGTATGTGTGTGTATTTGCTGTATGTATGTGTGTATTTACTGTATGTATGTGTGTATATTCTGTATGTATGTGTGTGTATTTGCTGTATGTGTGTGTGTATATGCTGTATGTGTGTGTGTGTATGTTGTATATGCCATATGTATTTGTGTACATACTGCATGTATATGCAGTATGTGTGTATGTGTATACTGTGTGTATGTGTATATGCTGTATATACTGTATGCGTGGTTATATGCTGTACGTAGACACATGCATATAAATATTTATATGTATATGGTGTATGTGTGTATCTGTTGTATATACTGTATATATGTGTGTATCTACTGTATATATGCATACCTCCCAACATTTGTGAAAGGGAAAGAGGGACAAAATGATCCCCCTAAGCCACACCCCCAATCACTCCCTGGCCACGCCCCAAATTTTAGCCATATTATAATAATAAAAATCATCTCAATAAAAAAAATAAATAAATTATCCTGATTGGGAGTTGAACCCAGAACCTGCAGTGTCCATGTACAATAATGTCACAGCGCCCCAACCAACTGAGCTATAACCTCTGTGATTAACAAGGTGTATAATTTTGGTAACTAAGAACTATGACTACTGTTACACTGTGACACAGATTTAATGCCTTGGTATATAGGGAGGGATCTTCTCAGAAATTATTGTAATTATTGAGACTATTATTATTATTATTTAGATGATTATTATTATTATTATTATTGAGATGATTATTATTATTTTTACTATTATTAATAATCATCTCCATAATAATAAAAATAATACAATTTATAATAATAATAATAAGTCTCAATAATTACAATAATAATCTCTGAGAAGATCCCTCTCTATATATCAGTGCAGTAAGTCTTTGTCACAGTGTAACAGTGGCAGATAACACTTCTTAGTTACCAGAAATCCTCAGCTCTGTATCACTGGGCTTATAGCTCAGTTAGTTAAAGGGGTTATCCGGGACCATAAAAATTCACCAGATGCTCCCAGTATTCATAGTTCATCATCCTAATGACCATGCCTTACCTTGATTCAAACTTTGAATCTTCCCTGCATATGGGGTTACACATCAGCCTGCAAATGTTTACAATCTCAGCTTCCTGTATGGACATTTTTGTGCTGCAGAAACTACACTCCCCACAGTGCATTGTACTGTAAACACAGCAGGGAGTGTATCCACCCATTCCAGCCTACACGGTGCTGGCAACCCCGCCCACTACACCTTCCAGGCCCTGCTGCATCCAGCCCACTACACCTTTCTATTTTCTGCCTAGTGCACAGAGAAATAGACTGTGCCACGATTCACTAAGATCATGCACTTGATTTCATGAATGTGTCACTTCCCGGCTCGGGTCAGACAGAGTTTTAATTTTTGTATATGTATGAAAACATTATAAAACCTATATAAATGTGGTATTCCTGTCAGTTGGGGTGCATACTGAATGCTGTAATATCCAAGCCCACAAGAAAACGGTTCAAATGCGTTTTTCACCATTTTCACTGCATTTGTAATTTTTTCCCCGCTTCCCACTACACAGCATGGAATATTATATACCATCACTATGAAGTGCAATTTGTTACACAGAAAAGAAACAATCACACAGCTCTTTACATGTAAAAATAAATTGGTCACCTATGTTATGGGGGTGAGGGGGGGGGGCTGGGAGGGGTGTCTCAGATATGTGATCATATGTGACCACCTCCCTGCGACAACTGTGGCCATACCACAAGCTCATATGCCATAATGGGGGGGGGAGGGGGGGGGGGTTTGATGACATTTGTCTTGAGCTTTGGGTTGTCAGATATGTAGTAGAGAGAATTGTCACATATGAGGACCATGACATATGTGAACACGAGTTCACAAAGGTATATGTACATATTTTTATCAAATGTGGCTATAAGTGATTACACTACTTCTAAAGGTCCTGTCTACTGCGCATGCTCGCCTTCCCAGCATAATACCGCAGGTCGCGAAAGTCGCTGTGAATGCCGGCAAATCCGCACACACGGCAAACCATAGCAAGTGTCAGTGTGCGGATTTGCCAGCAATCACAGCGACTTTCGCGACCTGCGGTATTATGCTGGGAAGGCGAGCATGCGCAGTAGACGGAGCGAAGTGCCACCCCAACTGCGCATGCGCCATGGAGACTCCACACCGCCGGCCCCCAGACTCTGAAGAGGGCCAAAACCCCGCCCATCCGTCCCGCAGGAATTGAGAGCGATGTGGCCGTGACGTCAGCGGAAGTGGAGAAAGCTGAAGATGCGGGGTCACGTGACCCACTCCGGAGCCGCGGAAAGAAGACACTTTTGAAAAGGTAAGTATATTAGAAAGTTAGTTAGATTGCAGGTAGATGTAGAATAGTTAGGGAAAGTTTAGTCCTGGACAACCCCTTTAAGCTCCTGTCTATGGTGCAGAGGGTCCCAGGTTCAAATCTCAGCCTGGGCAAAACTTTATGTAATTTAATTAAATAAGGAGCTTGTGTCTGGGGAAGCCCTGGAGACCATATATGGACAGATACTGATCTGACCTGATGACTGGTCCCTGCTAAGCCAACACTTCTCTGAAAAGGATTCCCTGCCCGATGTCTGCTCTGGGGAACCCTAGGAGATGCAGTGACCATATATGGACAGATGGTGATCTGAAGCTGATGACGTGGTCCCTGCTCTCCGCTAAGCCCGACACTTCTCTGAAAAGGATTCCCTCCCGATGTCTGTAGCAGCCATTCTGTACTATCAGTTCTGGCTTTCAAAGTATTTACTATGCGGACACAGCGCCGGGACACAGCGGGACCTGGGGGGAGAATCCGTGACAATCTCATAGCTGCCCGTGACGCGGGGCAGAGGTAAGAAAAACGGGAATTTCCCGGCAAAATCGGGACGGTTGGGAGCTATGTATATGTGTGTATAAGCTGTATGTATGTATACACTATATATACTGTATGTATGTGTGTATATGCTGTATATAGATTCAGTATGTTTATATGGTGTTTATATACTGCATGTATGTGTATACACAGTGGGTATATACCTTATTTAAAAGAATGTGATGTATTTATGCTATATGTATGTATCTAAATAGTATGTATGAAACTTTGATGCATATATACTGTATGTATTAGTGTATAAATGTATATATGAGTACATAAATGTGTGCATATGAGTGTATACGTATGTATGTGTGGACGAGTACATAAAAGTGAGTGTAGAATGTTATGTGTGTGTATTTAAGTGTATAAATGTGTGTGATTGTATAAATGTCTGTGTATGCATGAATACTTTTAAGAGGGAGGGGGGCCCCATGCAGAAATCTGCTATGGGGCCCTGCCTCTCCTAGTTACACCACTGCCCTTCTAAATCCCTGTCCCAGCGGACTGATCCCCGAAAAGTCGGAAAACCCGATGGAAATGCGACCCTCGGGACCCTTAGTAAATAAGCCCAACTGCCTCTCTCTTCATTCAGACCAAGTGGTAAGGGCACTGACTGCACCATGTGCTCCCATTGCAAAGGGGTTTTATACTCCCCCTGGTCAGGTAGCCCCTCTCCAATCACACCCCAGTTCACAATGCAGCCACATCATTGGATAATTACTTACACTCATTTAACTGTTGCCTTTCCAGGCAGAATCTACAGCTGCAATTTACCTAAGTTCCTTTAGCATTATCCTTTGGGTGAGTTGCTCACACTCACCAGATAGGGAGAGGGCGCTATTTGCAACTACTACCCTGCCTATATGTTGGCAGTGGTGTTGCAATTGGTTAATAATATTTCACATGTTAACTCTTGCGTTATCTGGCAGTGGTTTCCAGCTGCAATTACTAAGTTCTCCACTTTCGGAGATCTCCTAAAGTGAGAGCCAGCCTCCCCAGGCTCCTAACATAGAGATGCCGCTATTCGCAACAACTACCCACCCTATGCATCGGCAGGGGTGTTGCACTGGGATGTTCTGAGGAGTGCCATGATAGATGGTATCTGGTAGGCAGGTTTTATCATGTACCCCTGCACCACACCATGATTTGGGGTGTATGTTATTCTTTATCCAACTGTAGACATGACCGCAACCCAGAATTATGTGCTCATCCGGGTCATGTGTTATGATTATTGCATAATTATGATTTATACAATATTTATGACAACTTTCATCAGTGTTGTGCCCGTTCTCTTCTGTCTTCTTTTTTTTCTAATTCTTATATTTTCCATTAAAGTACATCGATAATATTCTTTTAGTTTTGTGTTGGATATTGTGCCTATAAGGAAATCTACACTAATAACAACATTCAGCCTTCTGACAAACAAGACCTTGAGCAATTGATTCCTGGCTGTGGAGGAAAGGGTTAAGCCGTGCGGTGCCGCCCCTGTGCTGTGACAGCGCAGCGTGTGAATGGGGCACAGCTCAGGAGGGAGGAGGCAGTGCTCGTCAGCTGCTGGGACATTCCCCGCTCCCCACCGCCCTCCCGGCCGGGGAAACTTGTCACGTCCTCTACTGTGTTTTCCCCCAGTTCCTCTGACTGGAAACTGCGTGTACAGAGACAGAGCTACAGACCTGCAAGGTAAGTACCTGAGTAGCACATGTGTGTGACACTGACAGCGGTGAGTGCCCCTCTCACTGCCTTGTACTATACAGTTTCTGTTACTGACAATCACTTGTTGCTGTGAGCAAAGGTTATAGTAACTATGTGGCAGCTCCTGTGACTGGTAACTAGTGTGTCTGATGGGGGTAGTTGTATATTCAGCTTTTCTCTTCCATATTACAATATGTCCCTGTCACCTTCATGTATAGGCATATTCTCCACATAGTCACCCATGTGCCGGGTCGGCCGCTCGCTGGGGTTTCTGAGAAATTGTCCCAGCCCTGAGACTTTTCCGCTGTCACACGTAACCTGTCACACTGTTTTATGTGACGAGGACTTTGCGCTTCAGAACATACAATCTATGGTAATAGGTAATATAAAGTATTGGCAATATATGTAACTAAGGACAAGGAGATACAGGATTACTGTACAGGAGTTGTACAACTTGATTATCCCATAAATGTTACAATTTTGTTCCTATTATAAGTGATGTGGACGGGGATGTATCCTGGAACATGTAGTCCACGCTATATAACTTGTCAACTCTGTCAAGATTAAAAGGAAGACTTCTGGGAAGAGCAGGAAAGTCTCCGGCTGCTATTATGTATTAGGAAGTATATCCCTCTCCCCGTTCCTGATCCCGATATCACTCCTGGGCGATGTTATAGACATCAGCACTGGGAAGTCATCCTCCTCCAAGCGGATGAGTGACTAGAAGTATCTGCACATCTGGTCTAGGGGGTCTGTGTTTCGGTAAAGCTTGTTATAGAGCAGGGGGAGCTGAGGGGAGTATGCATAGTGTCCTATCTGCAAGCTGCATGTTATAGAACAGGTTGAGCTGAGCAGAATTTTCTTAGTGTCCTATCTGCAGGCAACATGCTATAGAGCAGGAAGAGCAGAACAGATTATACATAGTATCTTATCTGTAGGCAGCATATTATGTAGCAGGGGGAGCTGGTCAAATTGTACATATTGCACTATCTCTGTGTATTATGTTATAGAAAAGGAGGAGCTGTGCAGATTGTGTGTTATGTCCTATCTGCAGGCAGCATGTTATAGAGCAAGAGGAACTAAGCAGATTGTACATAGTGGGGCTCATTTACTTACCCGTCCCGTCACGATCCCCGCTGTGCGTTGTCCAACGAGGATTCGGGTCTACTGCGAGTCACTAAGATCTTGCCTCCAATTTCCTGCATGTGTCACTTCCCCCGCTGAGGTCCGCTGGAGTTCACCTTCTTCTTCCCGGTGCAAGTAAGTGCTGATCTTGCGGTTTGTCCGAATCAGTTGGGTTGTCCGACGTCCACGCCCCCTGATTTGTGTTGCATGCAAGCCGGCGCCGATGCGCCACAATCCGATTGCGTGCGCCAAAAACCCAGGGCATTTCAGGGCAAAACGGGAAAAAGTTGGGAAACCCGACGAAAATGCGTCCGACAGACCCTTAGTAAATGTGCCTCAGTGTTTTATCTGCAGGCAGCATGTTATAGAGCAGGAGGAACTGAGCAGATTGTGCGTAGTGTTCTTTCTGCAGGCAGCATGTTATAGAGCATAATGAGTTAGGTAAATTGTAGTAAAACATGTATTAAAACTTATTTAACAAAACCTCTGTTTATTTTGGGTTGTTGCCATCCAGGAGACAAACCTACTAGGTTATTAACAGCCCTTTAGGTATCAGGGTGTATGCAGAGATCACAGTCATTTATTTGGACCACCAACTGGACTGGAGAAGGTTTCATTTAGCTTTTTACTACCTTTTCCCCCAAAATGACAGCAATATCTCACACACCAATGTAACTTAGTGCTCTATGTTCAGCTACAATTCTGGAATATAAATCCATCTTCAAAGTCCTGTTGCTACTAACAAAACGCACAAAGATGTGGTTATACAGACCTCTGGGACGGCTACTGAACAATGTCAGCAACTTTATATTGTCCAAGTGGGTTAATGTGGTTGTTCAATGCTCTATTGTTACCATTCTGAATGACTACCGACTACTCATCATTTGTCCCTGTTAATGCATTATATAATTTTGGGATGAAACAAGTCACAATGTGGGCTATTCTTCTCTGGTGTTGCCAAAATTGGTTAATCTATGGGAGTTCCTTTGCTCCTCTTCAGATGGGGGGGGGGGGTGTCTCATGGATAAGACCCAACATTGATCAGACACTGATTTCCTATCCTCTGAATTGGTGATAAGTTGTACATGTGGCACAGCAAGTAGAAAAAGTCTGGGGATGAGAGACAGATTTGAGGTTTTTTTAATGGGGATGGGATAATTTTCTCTAAATAAAAAAAATCTTTGCCACCATTTGCAGAATTTTTGGATATATTTATGAAATCATATTCGTTTTTTTTTACTCCCTGCCTTCTAAAAACCACAGGCTTTTTATTTTTCAGAGTAGTTTGATGGCTTTTTTTTTAATAGGACAGCTTGTACTTAATAATAACATCATTTAATTTTCATTACAATTTGCCTGGAACCTGAAAAAAATCAGTGTTGCTTTTTATGGTGGGTCACTCTGGTGTAAAAATTATTTAACCAACTAATATGTAAAGAGACTGGCCACCAATACAAATGTTTAGCAGAGTAATAAGTACAAGACCCTTATAGGATCACCCATTTTGTACTTACCCAGTATACTTTATCTGAAGTCTTGGGGAGCTGTGGGTCATGTGACTAGCCAGCATCAGAAATCTGGACTTCCTGGTGGCTTCTGGTGGATCAAGGTGGCTGTGCACTCATTACTGTGTCATATCAGTGGTTGGGGTGGGGGGCGCGTGCGGATGTCCTTGGAACGCCCCTCCAAACATTAACGTGGAAGTTGTGCTTGCATAGGGAACATGCTTACCGTAATAAGCGTACAGTCCCCCTGATCCCCCAGCTCCTCCGAACTACAGAGAATGTTTACTGGGGTAAGTAAATTATGTGTAAACTATTAGGGTCTTGTGCTTACCCTAGTAAATTTGTGTATTAGTGGCCAATCCCTTTAACCATATTTATGATCACAATGTTACCACATTGCTATATAGTTTATTTCTGAATATCTTAAAGGGCACCTACCACCACAAATCTACCTATAAAGGTAGATTGGGTGGTAGGTGCATCAATGGGACGTGAGGATAGCCCTTTTAAGGGCTAATCCTCACGTCCCCTCACTTTTTTGGTAACTTTTATTCCACATATATTTAAATTTACTTATGCGGCTACCGGGGCGTGGAGTAGCCGCATATGAGATTACATGAGGCGGCTACTCCACGCCCCGGTACCCACTTTACCCCTCCTACTCACCCATCTTCGGCGCGCAGCTCCGCATAGCTGCGCGCCCTCGTCCGGCGACCCTGCCGTCTGCGCATGCGCAGAAGAGCAGGCCCGCGCCGAAGATGGGTGAGTAGGAGGGGTAAAGTGGGTACCGGGGCGTGGAGTAGCCGCCTCATGTAATCTCATATGCGGCTACTCCACGCCCCGGTAGCCGCATAAGTAAATTTAAATGTATGTGGAATAAAAGTTACCAAAAAAGTGAGGGGACGTGAGGATTAGCCCTTAAAAGGGCTATCCTCACGTCCCATTGATGCACCTACCACCCAATCTACCTTTATAGGTAGATTTGTGGTGGTAGGTTTCCTTTAAAGTATAAATGCCATTTACAATTTTAATATAGTGTGTGGGAGAGTTAGGAACATTCCTGTGATATTTTTTTTTGTGTCCTTGAGTTATAAAGAGGGTCTTCAGTCTTCCCTTAGCAAAGTATTGACTAAGCGTTGCTAAGGAAAGTCCATCATTAGTCTTAGTATTGTAGGTATTGCCGGATAAGGGTATCTAGTATTACAATCATTCAAGTCTCTGCAACCTATCTCCATGCTGTGTATACAGATTAATTGATCTTTCAGCCTTCACTACTTTCTCTTATCACTTTAGTTAGCATCATTACTCACTATCTCTTGGCTAGATAATGGGTGTTGGGATGTAAGCATTGTGCAGTCAGCGATCTGTGATAAGGGCAAGTAATGTAGGCTAAAAGTTCTATAAATTGCTAAAGAAAGCTTCAAAGACATGAGGGAGGCACATTACACTATCATTATACTACTAGCCGGCATGTCACACTCTATATAGACTGAAGGCAGACAATCCCTAGTAGTTAGATCAATGTCAAGGAGCAAATTTACACCATCACACCAGAATAATGAAATATTCTGCAAAAATGCCCCCCCCCCCTAATACTCTGTGGGCTACGCACAGGTACCTTGATAACTGACCCATCTAGGGGGGTCTGACCACAGTGCTGAACACATATATAGGGATCCTTTAAGAGTTACACACATGAAGGCAGAAACCACCTTTACAAGTCCCCCTCGTCCATATTGTACACATGTAATATTAATGCTAGTTATAATAGTGATGAGATTGTAATGAGGTTCTGCTGCTTCTCTACTTCACTATTAAATATAAATGAATGTGAGTTCCAGGGAAATTGCATATGTAGAAACACAATGTAAGATCATTACATACTGTATGTATTATACGGAAAGAGATACTGTATTGGGATCCTCTGCTTTCTAGTCTCATTTAGGGGTCTTGTACCAGGCAGGAATAAGGCTAAAGCAGATCTTACCTGGATATTGCAGCTTACACTGGAATCAGTGGAACCTAACAAAGCATCTGGTAACCTCACAAGTCCCAATTATAATTTCTGTTTATAGGAAGTTCTGACCAATTTTGTATAGAACTTTTTTGATGAGGGCACAGAAAGAGATGATATAGCTCCCATACTACACTTCATCTCATACTTATGGTCATTGTCTTGTTGGAAGGTGAACCTTCGGCCCAGTCTGAGGTTCAGAGCTCTCTGGCACGGGTTTTCATCCGGGATATCTCCGTACTTGGCCGCATTCATCTTTCCTTCAATTGTAGCCAGTCATCATGTCCCCGAAGCATGACGCTACCACCACCATGTGTCACTGGTGGGATTGTATTTGACAAGTGATGACCAGTGCCTGGTTTTCTCCACAGTCGCCGCTTAAATTAACACCAGAAAGTTCAATCATTATCTCATTAGACCACAGAATCTTATTTCTCATGGTCTTGGAGTCCTTCATGTGTTTTTTGCAAACAGGGGCTTCTGTCAGCACACTCTGCTATAAAGTCCTGACTGGTGGAAGGTTGCAGTGATATATCACTTTATAAAAGTTTCTTCCATCTCCTTACCTTATCCTCAGAGATCAGTCATGGTGATCTTGTGGTTCTTCTTTACCTCTCTCAACAAGGCTCTTCTTCCACGATTGCTTAGTCTGGCTGGACGGCCAGGTCAAGGAAGAGTTGTGGTCGTCCCAAAATTTTTCCATTTAAGGATTATGGAGGCCACTGTGCTTTTAGGAACCTTGAGTGGTGCAGAAATTTTTTGTAAACTTGGTCAGATCTGTACCTAGACAACTCTTGATGCTCATGTGCACATGTGCTGTCCGTGTATCTGTGGAACCAGGTTTTTGCTATTTAATTTTGCAAAAAAAAATAAATAAAGGCACTGACAAGACTGGGACTGAAGAAGGTTGAGTTTTTTGTCGGAAAGGAAATGGACACACTGGGGCATATTACTTGCAGGGTCACCAGATTTCTGAGAACTGTCTATAATGCAGTGTGCACCAAAAAAAAAGGGTCGCGTGCGCCACAATCCCAGCGCACACACTTCTTCTTAAATACATGTGTGAGCCGTTTTAGCCCTGAAAACGGTGCACAGTCTGACAAAAGTCTGTGCGCGACCCTTAGTGTCTAAATAAGCCCTTAATAAGTGAAGAAATATGCTGGCTTGAAATTATGATACGTTTAATTGTTAAGGCCTCATGCAAATTGTGCACATTGTGGGCATTTTGTGCACGTTGCGGGCCACAAGCAGGGGAACATTTGCCCTGCTTGCAACCCATTTGACATCAATGGGTGAGCAACAATAGAAAATTACTGCCTACGTCGTAATCATGGGCAGAAATAGAAACTGCTGTGTAATTTGCGGCACAGGCAGTAGGCTCAGTCACAGCATGGTGTAGGCGGCCAATGGACTCCTGGCCGGAATAAGTACATGTGGCCTAACTGAAATGTCTGATTCTGCTGTTCTCTTGTGTATATGCTTGTCCTCCTTGCTTTAGTATACAATGCTTGTAGAGTCATATTAGTCCTGCCTATAACCTAATCTAAATATCAGGGGTGTACCTAGTACCAGTAGCTGTTGAACACATGGTGGAAGTAGAGATGAGAGATTTCTAGTCCTGCCATCTTGCTTTCCCCTCCCTTGAGATTTTTTATGTGTACAGTGTGCAGTATAATATGTATAAAATGGTGCACATGCTTCAATCTTTAGTGTGCCAGGCTGGGCCCCCTGACACTGAGGGCCCCATAGCAGCTGCCATGGCTGCTAGTCCTGTAGTTACGCCCCTAAACAGGATGGTTATTTTGCATCACTTAATAAGAAAATACCCCAATATACATGTTGTTAGCAGGGCAGTATGACCACAGAATTGTGACAGCTGCTTTTTAACCGCTTCATTTAGTTTCCTTTCAGTCTATAGGATACTGTATCTTGCTCCATATGGACACATATTCTATTAGTACTTAAAGTGTGAAATGTGTAATGCAGACTGAGCTTCTCTTAAGCTCTTCCCTTACTCTCTGTTTTTGTCATCTTTTAACATATACAATGAACTGTTATTAACAGTTCTAAAAATATAACTGGGACATCTAGGTGGAAGAAAAAAGGCTGTACTGATCTCTGTGGAGATCTCTTAGTCCAGCTACGACCTACAAATCTTGTCAGAATGATGACATCACATTGTCTGTACACTTTGTGGCTCGGATGGCATCTGGTCTGAGCGGTCGTGAATAGCACCTCTTTGCTGAGGTGATACATGCACAATGAATGTGACCAAATACGGTGTCAATTTCCTACATGTAACATACCTTGTCAAAAGAGCTGTAATGCATGACCACTTGTTTGTTTGTGTTTATAAAAATCAAATAAAAAATATCTGATTTAAAAATAAAAAAGCTCCAGCATTTAGAGAGTCAAGAATATTGACTTCATGTATCCCCCTGTTCCTAATTCTTCCATCTCTTCCATCACTTTGCACTGGCTAGTCCAGGGATGACATGCCAACATCTCTCTGCAGCCTATTACTAGCTGTATCAGTGACATGACCTATAGTATGTAATTCACTCCAGTTTCTCCTGTTTGAGTCTCAACATCCCCAAACATATATATCCCAAAATAAGGAAGCAGCATTTAGATACTTTAGATCAGACCTTAAACTTCACTCCACAATCCTCACTTAACTCACGTTCTTACTTACTTTGGTGCTACACATATGTTATTTATTGAATCATACCCCAGGAAAAACTCATCAAAGAGTCCAACATGGGCCTAGCTAATGGGTGGAAGCATACAGGGACCATGTTATTGTTATGGTTATTGTTCACTGTTAATATTGTGGTTATTGCTACTGTTACCCCCTCCTCTCATATGTACACTCTTCTCCTACCCTTCCCATCCCTCCCCTCTTCCTGATACCCCTTTTCCACGCCCCCCCCCCCATCCACTTGAGATTTTTATTAGTGCATTGTTATTTGCAGCAATGCTATGTGGTAACTCCGGGGATCACCGGAATTATTAAAGGGGTATTCCAGGAATAAGCATTATTCATATACAAATGGGTCCTTCAAATATAAGCTAATAAGTAATTAGTTGTTAACTAAAAGTTTGCTCCCCTTAGCAGAAAAATGCTGTTGACATTCACTGTAATGAAGAATTAAAATGCCACTGGCCCTTTAATCAGTCCGTTCATTTTCTCTGTGCGGAGCAGACAGAAGATGGCCACTGGTCACATGTCCACATCACATGTCCTGCACCTTCAGTTCATGTGACCATCACTTTGTTTGGCTGTAGTCTGTTGGTTGCAATGCATATAGTATGGCCAGTGTTGTGGTGAGATGCCATCCCAGTGGGATAATGTGCAGTCATGGCAGTTACACATCATTACTATGGTATGAGAGGAGGACAATCTGTTACATCATCACTGGGAGCAAACCATTAGATGTAGGATCATGGGACTCGTAGTTTCCAGTGGCGGCCATCTTGGGGATAACTCCACCTACTTTAGAAATGCCATAAAATTTTGTGGTCAAAAAATCAAACTATTGAAGCTTCATTTTGTGACTAATGACAGTTTTGTTATATTCATTTATCTATAGCATTATGGGTTTTTGTATAAGACTTTCATATTCCTAGAATACCCCATTAACTCCCTGTACTGTATAATTCTGTTGGAAAAAAAACCCAATAAAAAATTTATGTTAATAAAAAGAAGTATTTTATATAACCAGGGTACAATGTTTTGCCTCTACCCTTTCTCAGGGAAATGCCTTTGTATAACTACAAACTATAAGGAAAAATGTGATCAGTATGATCAATTCATGTGGTTATATTTACTGTAAACATCACATTAGTGTTTAAAATATAGTATAGGAAAAAGTAACAGACCTGCGGCACTTCCAAAACCACTGTAATACTTGCAACGATAAAACAAAACCTTTATTTAATACTGTTACATGGATAACAAATTGCGTCCGAGATCGACGTGATCGCGTCTTAGTCATGTTCTCCACAAACTACAATACATGAAGATTTTTTCCTTCATGTATTGTAGTTTGTGGAGATCATGACTAAGACACAATAGCGTGGATCTCGGACGCAATTTGTTATCCATGTAACATGCACCAGCAGTATTAAATAAAGGATTTGTTTTATCGTGGCAAGTACCAGCGTGGTTTTGGAAGTGCCGCAGGTCTGTTACTTTTTCCTATACAGGCGGTCCCCTACTTAAGGACACCCGACTTACAGACAACCCATAGTTACAGACGGTCCCCTCTGCCCACTGTGATCTCTGGTGAAGCTCTCTGGATGCTTTACTATAGTCCCAGACTGCACTGATCAGCTGTAAGATGTCTGTAGTGAAGCTTTATTGATAATTCTTGGTCCAATTACACCAAAAATTTTAAAACTCCAATTGTCACTGGAGCAAATGAAAAAAAATTGTCTAGAACTTCCATTATAAAATATACAGTTTCGACTTACATACAAATTCAACTTAAGAACAAACCTCCAGACCCTATCTTGTATGTAACCCGGGGACTGCCTGTACTTTGGATTGTCTAAGTCAAGCATTCTGACAGCGTTCACCACCAAAAGGACTAACTGAAGGAGGACAAATCTCGAGTGATTGGGTGAGCGGACCTATTTGTTTTTTTATCAGCATAAAATATTGTAACATTGCCCAACAGCCCACTCCTTGGCCGTCCGTGCCCTTTTCATACCCCTCCACGCCCCCTTGATGTGGAGGTGCTATAAAGAGAATAATAATCACACTGCCGGACTCTTTGCAAGGCATTTCAATTATTTTAGGGCTTATACGCCAGAAAACTAACATACAAGCCCTGATAACTCTTCCCCATTGTAACCAGTAAAACTTCCTGTTCCCATTTTGCCACCCATTAAAATTTTAATAAAATGTGATTAAACGGCTGTACAGTTCTCAAACTGGAATCAATGAAACCATCAGCTAAACCCATAAACGAAACCTTACACAGCTCTCTACAGCAATGCATTAAAAGTTGGGTGTCTGAAAAACACCAATACAGACAATTTTTTTCCCTGATAACTGGAATTTTTTTGAGGTAATAAAATGTAACAAAGTTACATCAATAGTGTCTCCATAATCACACTTACACAAAAAAACAAAGAAGAGTTGTTGTTAGGACCACAAACTGATGTAAAATCAAAGCCTGTGTTTTCATCAATTTAATTCAATGTGGATTTTGTATTAGGAAATTGCATGGAATATGCTCATTCATTTCCAATGTCCTCATAGTTGTGAATGAAGTAGCAGAACATGAGTGTCTGCTTCATTATGTTAGTCAATACTGAACCCTGGTGATAATTGGGGATACATTCTTCTGATTAGTCTGGGTCCAACGAATCGGGATAGGGCATAAGCATCAATCTTGGTAAAGCCCCTTTAAGGGTCCTTAGTGTGATTGTTGGAATCGTAAAACTATGCTATAGAACATAGCAAGGAACCTATTTCTTGTAATCTGTGCTGAGCACTACTCCTGCTAAGCCGATGAACTCCGTATTACAGTTCTAAAGATTAACATTTTTCCAGAAGCCTTGATGTTAATATAAAGTTACTGAAAACGATGCAACCTCCATTGCAGATTAGGTTCATTAACAAAATTTAAAAACTATTTTTTTTAAGCTATAAACACCTTGGCGGGTGGAGGAGGGTGGGGATAAATCATGGTGACGGATTTCCTTTAATCCAATTTGATGGCGACAGTCCAGGGTTTGTAAAGGAATAATTACTTTTAGCAGGATTGAATATTTTGAAAGGGAACTGCTTAAAAACTAGTTAAAAACTCTGCTTTCATCTTTTTCAAAATCTAGAACTGGTCATTCTTTAGGGGTCAGCTTTCGGGTCATAGATGAGAACTATCATTATGAAGAGGTGGATGAACTAAGGGGAGTTTTTAGTGTCTTCTAAGGAAAGTCGTAAGTGAATGGCAAGACACAACCACAGAGAGTTTTGGCAATCCATCTCCTGTCCATAGACAGAAATTATTATTGGGCCAGGGTCATGTGATGTCACAAACTAATGTGCAATGCACCTATGTGACGTCACAGGAAGTAAACTGTGAGGCTTCTTGTTGAATGACAGCAAGCAGAGATCTAGAAAACCATGAGGAGTTGATACAGAAAGTATATTGTAAAAGTAACAAACTATATAATGCAGGACGGCAAGCAGAGATCTAGAAAACCGTGAGGAATTTCTACAGAAAGTATATTGCAAAATTGTATAACTTTTCATTATACAGACAATAACATTTATTTGCTGACATCAGAGTACTCCTTTAACATAAGTCTATGAGTTGCTTTCATATAGAAATTTTATAAGTTTATTGCATTTAAGTTGAAGCAACTGAAAGCACATAATTGGAATGTGTCACTTATGTATTCTTCATTTACAATTCAATGTTATAGAAATATATACTTAATGGAAATTGTCTGAACTTCCAAACCTTTTTGCTCTCATTTTATGGTTATCATCATTAACCTATAATGGCAATATGTTGATCTATTCTATATTATAAGGCAGGGTAGAGAGATCACCTTTTTAATATAAGCAATTTTTGTAAAGTTTGTTTCACTGAAGGCATTAGTACATATCAATAATTCAGTACTTTGTACTTGAACAGAACTTTGAACAAATAAATTTGGAGAAAGTTGAATACATTGCATTACTCATTTATTATCTTAAAGAAGTTTTCCCACAAAGGATAGGGCCTAACTTGCTGATCAGTGGGGGTCTCAGTGATGAGACCCCCCACAGTTCACGAAAACGAGGGGTCCGACGGGGTTCCACGTACCTCCGTTAGACCCCTCGTCGCTCCATCAGAGCAATGGAGCAGACGGCCGCACGTGACCATTCTGCTCCATTAATCTCTATGGAGCTGACGGAAAGACATCAGAAGAACCACAAGATCTATAAGGTTACAAAGTAAAAATACTGAATAAAGTAGTGCAAACATATTTTTACTATTCTGTGCATCTAAATAAAGTTTTCTCTAAACTCATTTACATTCTGCACAATTATCTGGATGTATGTATTTTATAGCCACCAATGTTTCTGCAGCAGATCTGGTGTGTGTGAACATAGCCTAATATTACACACACTTGATCTTGGTAAGCCTCTACAGATGGACACTGTGTTACATGTTGGTGTGTTCACACCAGTAAATAGTTAAAAAGTGTGTCCTTCTCACAAGTGTCAGATAGCTGAGAGCATATGGTTTTACTCCTCTCTGAACAGGCCACAAATTCCTCTATAGATGTTATATATAGCATGGTAGTGTATAATTTGTATGCTTCTCTATGCTGCTTGGAATTTAGAAGAGGCAAAGCATGTAAGAG
The DNA here is from genome assembly GCF_040894005.1 of Engystomops pustulosus. NCBI lineage: Eukaryota > Metazoa > Chordata > Amphibia > Anura > Leptodactylidae > Engystomops > Engystomops pustulosus. The sequence goes on along the minus strand of NC_092412.1, from coordinate 57,303,873 downwards.
ATATAATAACCACCCTTGACCCCAGGACTGGTCCTTCTGAATCTGTTTTCCACCAGTTCTTTCTAAGGGTTTAATAAACCTCTTTGGCTTCACCTGTTTCATCGATCCCCCTTTACTGGTGCTCAAGGCAACAAGCGTCTGTCTCCGAGAGGGTCATATAGTGAGGACACAAATCAGTCCCTACAGGAACTCTTCCAAAAAATTGTCTCCATGGCTGTGGTTTATACAGAAAACCCCCTCGGTCTCTGATTCGCTCATACTCAAACTTGACCTTTGTTCAATGTATTTCCATTATGGCTATGTATGGTATCAATAACTTTTTCAATATTTATGTAGTAAGATTATTACTAGTTATGTATGTTACAAATGTTAAAACCAGTAAAAAGATATTTGAAAAAGAAAAAAATATAAATACCCAATAATCCTCTTTGAGAATAACAATTGCCCAACTAATATCTGTACTCGACGCAAGTTATTTGATATATTATATACAGTATATATTATATTCTGATATATACCGTGTTTTTGTGCAAGTTCAAAGAGATTTTTAGGTACCTGATGAAAATTTTTGCAGGATTCCTCCTCCTTACACCATTTATAGCACTATTGTGTAATGTGCCCGCTGCCTTTAGGGACTTTGCAAAGGTCATGCTTACATGAGGCACAGCGTTTCCCTTGTAAAATAGGGAAAATTTAGCGTTATGTGATACAAATAGGACATGCTATGTAACATGCCCTTATGCCTGTATATGCTGGATATGAGAGAACAATCTGTGATCACTTGACCTTATTATTTCCAAGATAATGTAATCTCCATTGATCAACATTTGATTTTTTTAAAAGTGTGTTACAAAATGACCAAGTACATCGACATAAAACTTTTCTTTTTTGCAAAAAAACATCATGATCATCATTAAAGAACAGTATTGACTATGGCACAGAGAAAGATTATAACTACATTTTCTGTGGTCACCAATCAGTAGGAAGTGTCCAGGCCTTTGCTATGAATAAGCTCAGCACATCTGCGGCCATAGGACACCACTAGTCTGCTCTGGTGGCAATTTGGTTCACTTTTTTTTGCAGTCTTTTTCACAGTTCAATAACTGTTGTGGGTTTTTTTTTTTGCTCATAACTTTGTCACCAATGATTTTACAGAGATTTTTTATTAGGTTTAGATCAGGACTCTGGGCTGGCAATTTCATTGTTTCAATGTTTTCTGTTTCAATGAACTGCTATACCCATTTACTGTGTAACAAGGGGCATTGTCATTCATGAAAATTTAGATTGTGAGCCCCATGGGGACAGGGACCAATTTGACATGCTTTGTGCAGCGCTGCGTAATCTGTGTGCGCTATATAAATAATAATTATTATTATGAAAATTGCTGGCTGATTGCATGCACAACAGGTGTTGTTGAAGAAGGTTCTGATGTACACTTGCATTCACTCTGCCAACTCCTGCTGCAGAAAACTTTCCTCAAACTATGAGGCCTCTTGCACACTAGCGTTGCGTTTCACGTCAGGGTGCAATGCGTGAAAAACTGACGTTTTTGCTGCGTTTTTGTTTCATTTTTGTTCGCGTTTTTTTTGCGTTTTCGGTGCGTTTTTCACGCGCGTTTTTTTAAGTCAATGGGACTTTTTTAAAGGGACCAAGGTTCGGGAATAAAATGTTTTATTTAATTGAAAAATAATGTCTTCTGATAAGTTGCAAACATCTGCGATCTATTCTTCACTGTTCCGCGCGCGTATATTATCTCCCGACAAGTTAGCAGATGTGAAGCACAGTGAAGAATAGAATAAAACCAGTGAACACAGTGAAAACAGTGACCACAGGATCATTTAAGAGAAAAACACAGTGCAGAACACAGTGCAGAATAGATTACAGATGTTCGGCACATCTGCTTACTTGTCGGGAGATACGCGCGGAGCGGTGCGAACAAAATAGCATGTGAAGAACAATATATATGTGTGAAGAAGACATTGCAGATGTATGGAAACATCTGCAATGTGTTCTTTACACACATATATATTGTTCTTCACATGCTATTTTGTTCGCACCGCTCCGCGCGTATCTCCCGACAAGTAAGCAGATGTGCCGAACATCTGTAATCTATTCTGCACTGTGTTCTGCACTGTGTTTTTCTCTTAAATGATCCTGTGGTCACTGTTTTCACTGTGTTCACTGGTTTTATTCTATTCTTCACTGTTCTTCATTGTGTTTTTTTAATTAAATGATCGTTCGCGAGCAGGGGAAATACTGTTATACTGGTCACCTAGCAACCCTTACGTTTAAAACGCATTGCACTCGCATTGCACTTGCAATGATTGCGAGTGCAATGCGTTCTTGATGCATCTCCATAGACTTGAATGGGGCGTGAAAATTGCGCGTGACTCGCAAAAATAGAGCATGCTGCGATTTTGACGCGCGTGCAAACGAACGCAAGCACGCGCGTTGAAAACCACGCAAATGGAGAAAGACCCATTGAATACAATGGGACAGAGTGCAATGCGAGTTCTGAGCGTCAAATGCACGCGCAGAACTCGCGCGTGAAAAACGCCAGTGGAGAAGGGGCCTGACACTTCTTTTACCACCTTTCACTGACTTCTTTACACACATTGGGGGTCATTTACTAAGGGCCCGATTCACATTTTCCCGACGTGTTACCCGAATATTTGCGATTTGCGCCGGTTTTCCCTGTATTGCCCCGGGTTTTTGGCGCACGCGATCGGATTGTGGCGCATCGGCATGCACGCGACGGAAACCGGGGGGGGGGGGGAACTGCACTAAGAAGTCAGAAGAAGGTTGAGGGTCGGATCCAGGAACAACCAAAAGTGTATACACCAGGACCGATAGAGACAGGTTGGACTTATTTCTGTGAAATTCTGTATTTTTGTTTATAACAGTGAATTAGAGAATGTGTTATTTTATTATCCTGAGTATATTTAAGAATCTTGTCTTCATGGGAATACTTCTTTAAACATAGACACTGATTGGACAGTTCCTTATCCTGTCCAGTGCTGAGCTGGCAAGCAATTCCAGCTGAAGTCTTGAAATGATTACCTATGGAGGTTCTCAGCATCATCCTGTCCTTTCTTGAATTTGTCTTTTGAGGGTGACCTGCCTTCCTGAGGAACTTGAATGAGTTCCATGTTGTAAAAATGCAATATTCTGGAAATCACAGACTTGGAACGACCAACTTCTCTTTCTATGGCTGGTAGGGTCAGCCCTTTGGCCTTCATCTGGACAACCTACTGCCAGAGGGTTTCAATCACTTTGGAATGGCGCAACATTCTTGCAAGGCCAATGAAAACTGGAAAGTTAGGCTGCTAGTTAAATATAGTTCATCAGATTATTAAATAAATTAGTACCAGGTGCCATATTAACACCAGTAACTTATCTGGAAGTGTTCTTTTTGATCAGTGTTTATTTTATTATCTCATTTAAATTTTTTAATTCAGTGGTTAAGAGTATATACTGTACAATGTATAAAATAAGCATAAAATACTGCTATTTTACTGATATATACACATAGGACTACTGTAATGGGGACAAAGGAATAGTCAATTTAAACAAAGACAGACTTCAAGAACTGAAAGAAATGCAGAAACAAACAATAGCTGAACAATACTATAGCTAGCAAATTAATACGACCTGCGAATGGTGAAGTAAGAGCCAGATACTTACAGTGAGGATAATCTCTGCTCCAGATGGTGAGGTTAACTCTCACTGGTCAGAGTCTGACTGTGGACAAATGGGTGTGGCAAGTACAATAGCCTGCCAGATGAGTGAATCACAGTAAAAGTCAGCGTTTCCTCAATCTACTAGTGGCAATTGAGGAATATGTGGACACAGATCTAACAGTACCACCCCCCTCATTAGAACCACCAGTTTTGGAGGGGTTCCGATGATGATACAACCTGAGGAAGCGTGGGGCATGAAGATCTCTGTCATAGTCCCATTTGCGTTCCTCACGACTGACCATTTCCAATGCACAAAAACTAGACAGAATTCTAAACCGAGGATCAAGAATTCTATCAATCTCAAATTCTGTTTCTCCATGAATAACAGGAGTTGGCTTCTTGGACTTAAGTAAAGCAAGAAGGCCCTTCTTCAGAAGAATAAACTTATTGAAGATATAATGGACATGAAGGGTACAGGGTAACTGGGTTGATGATTTCAATTATGGTATACGGACCCACTTAGCGGGGAGCAAATTTTCCAGATGGAACTTTGAGATACAGGTTTTTTTGCGGACGGATTAACTGACTCTAATTCACTAAAAGATGAGTATTTGGGGTTAAAGCCATAATTACAATAAAATGGGCAAACCTTGATGGACAAGTTTATACTATTGTTCAGGCAAACTCCACAAGAGGAAGGAATTGTTTCCATTTCTCTTGAGAATCTGAGACATAGCACCTCAAAAATTGTTCCAGAGTCTGGTTTATTCTCTCAATCCGTCCATCCATCTCCAGATGGACAGCAGAGGAAAACATAGAGACACACAAACATTCACACAATTCTCTACATAATTTTCATACAAATTATACACCTGGGTGAGACACAATGGGGGAAATTTACTTAACCGGTCCCTTCGCGATCCAGCAGCGCGTTCTCTGCGGTGGATTCGGGTCCGGCCGGGATTCACTAAGGTTGTTCCTCCGACGTCCACCAGGTGTTGCTGCTGCGCTGAAGGCCGCCGAGGCCCGCCGGAATGCACTGGAGTTCACCGGCCTATTCCTTGTGAAGGTAAGCGCGAGACCACCGACACTTTTTTTTTAAAAATGCAGCGGTTTTTCCGAATCTGTCGGGTTTTCGTTCGGCCATGCCCCCCGATTTCTGTCACGTGCATGCCGGCGCCGATGCGACACAATCGGATCGCGTGCGCCAAAATCCCGGGACAATTCAGAGAAAATCTGTGCAAAGCGTAAATATTCGGGTAACACGTCGGGAAAATGCAAATCGGGCCCTTAGTAAATGACCCCCAATATATTCTTTTGGATTCCATGTAGGCGAAATATGTGACACATTTTAGAGAAGCTATAATATACTACCAAGATTACAGTTTTCCCCTGGGAGTTGGGCAAATCAGTTGAAATCCATAGGATGAAGAAGCCCTTCTGAAGAATGACAAGGAACTTCAGATGTAGCACAGACCTTACATGCTGAAACATCATGGGGCCAAGAAACAAATAGGTGGTTCCAGGAATACCCAGTGTACAGCTAGAAAAGAGTCTCCTCGAGGACACAGAGTTTAAAATTGGGGGGACAAACTGCTTCACAACGGGAACAATGACAGGAGCTGAATCTTGCACACTATCAATACTGGTGGCTAAGTCAGGGACAGTGATGGTAATTACAACACCCGGACAGAATTTTTCTGGAACACTCTCAAGAGGCATTGATGGAAAAACTGTGAGAGAGTGAATCAGCCTTAAGGTTATCAAACCCAGGACAATATGTGACGACGAAGCCAAATCAAGTAAAGACAAAGCCCAACGAGCCTGCCTGGGATTACGTCTCTTAGTTCTATATAGATATAGTAAATTTTTGTGGTCAGTTATCACTTAAATGTGGTGTCTACAACCATAAAGAAAATGTCTCCATTCGTCAAATGGTAAGGAATTCACAATTACCTAAATCATAATTTCACTCCGAGGAGGAGAACCTCCTTGAGAAAAAGGCCACTGGCTGTAGATTAGTAAGGGAGAATAAAAGCTGCTTAGAAGAAGTTAGTACCTGGTAATACTCCACTGTAGGTGCTGAAATTTTGAGTTCTAACTTGCTTTCAGAAAACTCATAAGATGCAAAAATTACACCATTCATTGTGTTGAGTTCTTATTCTTATATTTACTTCTATTCATATATTATTCTTTCTACAACCATTTAGTCACTTTATTTTTAGCAATGTGGGACATGAGACCAAGTTCACACCTGCGTATGGAAGCAGTGAATGGACAGTGTCTTCTGTTCACCATAGAACTTAATGGACCTTCTGTTACAGAACTGTTGTTATCAGAGAAAGGACAAAGGCTGCTGCGCTATTCTATCCACTATTAATAACAGAATGTGCAATGTAACCTGCGCAACAAAGGTGTGAACTTAATACAGCTAAAAATGCCGATCAGACAAAAACATGGATAGACACAAAGGATGTCCTTTGCTATTGTAGGTGCCTGCTGCATTATGATTACCTTGTTCTTACAGGTTGTTTTTGCTTTTAGAGTTCAGGAACATAATACTATATTTGGAAAGGTTGAATACCTATTCTTCATTTGCTTTTATTTTGAAGAATCATGACATTGGGTTGGAAAGGAATATACTTGGATCTTTTAAATATAGCCAGAGCCGTTCTAGACAAGGTGGGGCCATGGGCAAAACTAAAAGTGGAGCCCCAAAATTAAACTATTTTGATGAACAGTCACAGTCAGTAAGGGGCTCCTTTAGCCCTGAACAGTAATAACACTTTGTAGTTACACACAGTAGTAGGTAAGTATCTGTAATATGGGACTGTAGGAGGATTTTATTGGAATTGGCAAATGAGAGGTAGATTGATGATAGAAGATAAATATGAAAGGTGCTATAGATTTATAGATGCAGAACTATAAAGTACATTATATACAGTAGATGGTGGGAGAGATATGAGCGATAAATACAGTAGAAGAGAGTAGAAGATTGATTGATGGGTGGATAAATAAATAAATAATAGATAGGAGATGTATAGATAGATAAACAGATGGTGAGATACACAGATTATAGGAGATTGATAATTAGATGGATAGATTAAAGATATATAGCATCTTCACCTGGACATTCAATCAAGGGGTATTAACCCTTTCCCTGAAAGGCATTTGTGGAAATTTTGTTGCATTATTGGCCAGAGCAATTCTTACAATTTTGATGTTCACAAATAAAACGTCCAAAAAAGACACTTGCCCCATTATCAAAATTGCATGAAAGAGTTTATAGACGTAGGCGCCTTCATGCTATTTTGATTCAAACTTTAACAGTTTATAAAAAATACATAAAATTTGACTTTGATGGCAAAAAATGTGCTCCAAACAGAAAATATTTACCTTCACATCTTCTAAATGTAATAGATGGACATGTGTAGAGTTTAGAGATATCTCATAGCGGAGGTTTACGCACAAATAGGAATTTAAAAATAATTACACAAAGTGAGCAGATAATAAGCAACATCAAGAATTTACACTCCCAAAAATGCTAAAACAGAAACCATGCCATATTTGGTTGCTATCCACAAATGTGTTTAAAAATATATTACACACAAAGTAAGAAGCTTTCCAGAAATCACCATGAAAACCAGAATAACTTTTTAATTCATATACACTACCACCTCCATGCAACTTTGCAGCAATCAGTAATAAAATGAAAAAATTGCATCAAAATTCAAAATCTCATCCAGAATACTTATATAAAACAGCATGGTTTGAGGAATTTATACATACCAAACATGTGTATATTCACAGAGGGTGCTAAACATTTTTTGCAGATAAAAAATGCTTATTGTATTATTGCAATTCCATAAAGTTCAAAAATAAACAACACAATCGTATTTTGAAATTATTTTGGGCCAACAGTGAACACCCATTACAGCCTGTGTCCTGTTTATGGCAGAAGTGGGTACACATTGTTGTTGTGACATTACCCCTACCCTTAGCCTTAACGCTGCATGACTGATCTATGTATGTCATTGAGCTGTTAAGGATGTATGAAAAGGGTTCAAGAGTTTATCCCTCTTCATATAGACCTGGTGTTTGCTGCATATTGTAGAAAACACCCACTGCAAACACCGCCGATCTGTACTTGCCAAAGCTAGTGGCGCATGGGTTTTTGATTGGTTTTGATTGTCTCTCACTATGACGTTATCAGGAAGTGACGATCAGTTGCCATGACAGCCTGAAATCTTTATAAGACTCCCTTACATGTCATTGCTGAAGATAGGTAACAGTGTGCCAGTGGCACACTTTTAGATATCAACAGAAAATTTTCCACATCCTGCAGTACAGTAGCAGTGCACTATATGTTAGAAGCAATCAGACTCTCTAGGGTTAAAGTACCGTAGAGGGTATGAAAACTAGCAAAAAGAAAAAAAAAATCATAAACATGATAGGTATTGCCACATATCTAAAGTTGCGATCTATTAAATATATAATATATAAATACAGTTATTCCCGGTGGTGAACACCATAATGGAAAATAGCGAAAATGTCAGAAACCTTACTTTTTTGCCATCTTGCATCACATAAAGAGATCAAAAGGTTGTGCAGTCCTCAAAATTGTAGCAAACACTCAGATGGTAAATAAACAATTTTTTTTTCCTGTGCACAAGGTTTTCTTTTTTTACATGTATTAGAACACATTACCTGTATACCTGTATAAATGAGTCCTTGTGGTATCCTGATCCAAAGAATAAAGTAAACATATAATTTGGAGTGCACAGTGAAAGCCGTAAAAATCAAGCCCACAAAAAAATGTTGCAAATTTGTCGTAAAAGACCCATGGGGGACATTTTCAGTTTTTTTAATTTTTTAATTTTACATTTTGTTTTCTTTTACAAGTTTTCCCCTGCAACTGGGGCATCTATAAGAGCCCAAGTTACTGAGAAAAACTACCACCAGTCACTAGGTATGGTGATCAGAGCTGTACTGGGTCTAATTAGATCCAGCAGCTCTGATTAACCCCTTTAGACCCGGTGGTCACATGACCACTGAGTCTATTTGGCCGGAGGCAGCACCGGCTCCTCTGTGCATCAGACAACTTCAGATGCTGAGAGGAGGGGAGAAGGGAGAAGCAGTAATAAATTGTATCTCCCTTCTCCCTAGTCTAGCGCGGCTAGTGCAGGAGCAGTAGAAAACTACAGCTGCGCTCACACTATAATGTGGCGGTGTTGCTGCTATCAGTGTCACGGACGCACCTCTGCCTGCTTTGTTACACATTTTAATATCAGGCATTTTAATATCAGCTGGGAAGGGGGGGGGGCTTCTAGCTGCAGGGGGCATTTCATCAATAGGGGGAGGCTGGCTGCATGGTACATTTCATCAATAGGGGGAGGCTGGCTGCATGGTACATTTTATCAGCAGGGGAGCTGGCTGCATGGGGCATTTTATCAGCAGGGGAGCTGGCTGCATGGTACATTTCATCAATAGGGGGAGGCTGGCTGCATGGTACATTTTATCAGCAGGGGAGCTGGCTGCATGGGGCATTTTATCAGCAGGGGAGCTGGCTGCATGGGGCATTTTATCAGCAGGGGAGCTGGCTGCATGGGGCATTTTATCAGCAGGGGAGCTGGCTGCATAGGGAATTTCATAAGTAGGGGGAGGCTGGCTGCATGGTACATTTTATCAGCAGGGGAGCTGGCTGCATGGGGCATTTTATCAGCAGGGGAGCTGGCTGCATGGGGCATTTTATCAGCAGGGGAGCTGGCTGCATGGGGCATTTTATCAGCAGGGGAGCTGGCTGCATAGGGAATTTCATAAGTAGGGGGCTGGCTGGCTTATACTAATACTTGACTATATACAGTAGTTAAAAAAATTCTTATTTTTCAATTTTAGAAGTTAGTTCATGGAAATAGAACAAGGTCAGTTGGTACAGGAAGCCCGGACATTAAACTCATTCACAATATACTGTGCAGTGCTACTGAAAATAACTGATTATGTCCACATGAAAATTAATTTGTGTATCATAGGAAGATACAACTGAAGAATCAGATACAATTTGTAGTAATGAAATAATGTTCCTTCTTGAGGACATGTTTACATAATGTGGCAATAATGTGGTCATATTACGGCTATAGCATGGCCACGGTGCAAACAAAAACTGTGAGGCCATGCCAAAATATTATCATTTGTTGTCTCCTTGGGACAGTTCTATGTCTGTTTTTGGAGCTTCACTGCCCATCAGATTCATTAAAGTGGCTTTGGCCCTTTAATAAATGTTCTTGTGCTCCACTTGTGTCTGGGATTTATATTTTCTGGGCCTCATGCACACGAGTTTGTGCACCTTGGAGGTCACAAACGGTGACACATAAGACATCGGTGGGTGAGTGCCGCTCACTTAGTTGATGTCCATTGAAAATGACTGGCCGGTTGGCACATTCTTGGCATGGCTCTGTGGCTCTCTACACAATAGAAATCAATGGGGGCCATGCATTACATGCGGTTTGTGTGACTAGCCACTCTTAAACTAGGTGCTTCTAGTTAATAGTTGCGTGATATTTTGCAAAATCTATCCACTCTACACTTGAAACAACTGTGGAATGAATAAATACCATTCTGTTATAGTTGGCAGTATTGGTCCACACCTTGGTCATGTCACTTCTTATACAAGAATGTTAAGGAAATTGTTCTAGTTAGCATTCATCGTGATTTAGATTACCGGTAAGTACAATAATAATAAAAATACATATGAACACCGCTCTTGTTCATTCATAAGTTGTTCTCTATATGGATACTTTTTGTTTCTGCATGGATAAGGCCGGTTGTACACAAGCATCTATTTACCAGGAAACTTGCTCTGCCAGATTTACCAGACTGAACGTAGAACTCAGCTGAACTGAACTCAGCCCTTCTGTACAGTTCAGAAGGTGAATGTTCAGGCCTGTATATCCCGCAGACAGACTTATGTAAAACCCTACTTGGGTAGAGTGTTGAGAGATGCGGTGTTTTAAAGAGCTAGTCTCAGTATTACAAATCCTGGTCACACTGGGTCCCATATCTGGAACCAGTGACGGTGATTTGGATGTATGACTTTCCATGTAATACAAGGACGTCTTGGCTTGTAACAATCACTAGTAACAGAGTAGTAGTTCATTCTGGCCCCCTCCAGATCTCTCTATATTCTAAAAGTGCACATGCACAGGATTTTTTTCATGAGACAAACACATTATTGGAAACATTATTACTAGCACTTAATTTTTAGCGGCATACTGGCTAGTAAATGTCACTACAACGTCAGAATATTTTCATGTAAATGTTTTTCGTGCTATCTATGCACTAGTCTCAACTTGTTCTAAATATTTACCAGAAATATCTCATGATTTTAGCCTAAGGGCAAGAGATTTCTTACAGCAGAAACCTTGTACCTACATTACATGTAGACTGCTTTATGTTTGTTTTGTTTGTACTAGTGCACTTTGTTCACGTATATGTGTTTCTCTTAACTTTTATAAAAGTATGCTCTATGATGTGCAATTTACATAAAGATTACACACCGAGTGAGCTAAAATGATAAAAACCCCAGGCTTAATTCTTTCAGCAAGTACAGGCCTGATCAATCATTATAATGATTTAGCAATCATAATCAATTATCAATTAATCAAACTCTAGTCCATATACTTGCCTTCCTCCATTCCTAGCATTGAGTTCATGGACAAATAGAGGTAAGTATAATTTAAAGATGTGGCTCCTAGATGCATATGCCCTTTAAAGGAAATCTACCATTTGATTTCATGCATTAAACCAAACATACCTTGAGAATGCTGTAGCTACACTGATTCAGAAACATATGTTGTTTAATCTCTGAGCTGAGGGGTTTTGCTGAAAAAACTATTATAACATTCAAGATCTTGGGAAAGCTGGATTGTCTTCGGCAAGCAGGTTACACAGAGCTTCCTGAACTGTCCAGACATGACTAATCAACCTGAGCTGGATCACTCGTACACAGCAGCTGGGGGATGGTGCAGCGATTGATTATTCTGCCTGTCTGGCACAAACAGTGATTACCTGATTCGGACATACACCGTGCACCTCTATGGAGAGGGAAGGGGTCACAACGTTCATGTGAATTCAGCCTTATACGTGCTGTTAACTGCCACGGTCAGTCCTAGCACCAATCTCGGTAGTTAACCTGTAAGGTACCGCAGTTGAGCCCGACCATGCTGCATATGGGTGCTTATCAGTTACCATGACAGCTGGAAGACTTCCATAGCTGCCATTTGACATTCTGTATTAGTCTATCTGTCTGACAGGAGCAGTATATTCACAATATAAAGCGAAACAATAGTATTCAGAAGTAGATCTGATGGTAGACTCCTCCTGCCTCTGCCCTAATCTGTAATTTAATAATCCTGCAACCTAACCTAACTTGTTAAAAACTTCTTATTTTGCAGAGGAGTAGCCTTAGCTTCCAGTTACTGTCCAGGCTAATACACGCCCCAGTAGCCTCTGCAGTTAATTTACATATTAATAAAATAAAGTTTTGGTTTAGGTTCGAGGATTATTAAATTCAGATTATAGCAGAGACAGGCAGAAGGAATCTACCATCACATCTACTTCAGGTAGTAGATTCCTCATGGTAAGTTTCCTTTTAAAAAGAAGGCCTCATTTATCAGATAACAGACTTTCTCTTAGTGCTGACTCCCTATACTAACATGAACTGTATGTTGAGCAAAGGCCAAGGTAATGGTATTTATCTGTGGGGAATGATATTTATGACTCTGGTAAATGGTTTAGTTATATATAATACTCATCTACAAAGACCAAAGATATAATCATACATGACAGTTTTTCTACATTTTCTGTGTGGCTATTAAAAACATTGAGAAAAAAAAATATGCTATATTTGTGGATTAAGCCCTTGAACACCTTTTGCTATTTATACTACACAAAGATGGTTTCTTAAAACTTGACTTTTGGCCCTAGTAAATGTAAGGGATTTGTGACAATTGCCCCCCTTATGCCACTCCCACACCAGGAACTGGTGCAGTTCTAGGATGTGGCTTAGAATTGCCTGGCCACGCTGGAGCCACCGGTTATATTAGGAGGTCGGAGCCTCCAGATCTATTCTGCGTGACAAGAGGGGCTGGGTTATCATTAAGGCGGTGTGCTAGTGCATGATACCGCCCCCTCAAAGACTTAACTATAGTAGAGTGCAAAAGTAGGTAGTCCGATATGTAAAAAATGTTGCAAAGCCTTAAAGCTTGCAAAAATAGAACTATTAATAGTTTTATATTATTATACTTTTATCATTGAACAATCCCTCCTGCCGATCCCTCCTGCCGCTGCCCCGGGTCCCGACGAGTGACCTGAGGATGCAGGCTTCTCTCCCCGCCGGGTTCTGCCTTCCTGGCAGGACCCGGCTGTAAGTAACTGAGCATGCGCGGCATGCTCAGTTACTTACACTATACACTGCAATACAAGTGTATTGCAGTGTAAAGGCTTGAATAAGCAATCGGATGATCGCTTATTCAAGCCAAGAAGTAGAAAATGTAAAAAAGTTAAAAAAAAAAAATTAAATCTTTTTATAATATAATTAAATAAATAAATAAATAAAGTCCCATAATCTCCCCAGTAACACATAAAATGCAAATAAAGTAAATAAAACACAAAAACGCGTACATATTTGGTATCACCGCGTCCGTATTAATCTGTACAATAAATCTAAATCAATATTGAACCCGCTCGGTGAACTACGTAAAAAAAAAACTCGAAAAACTTCCCATAATATACAATTTTTCATCAAACACCATCACAAAAAATGTTCTAAAAAGTGATCAAAAAAAGTTTCGTTCCCTAATATGATACGACTGAAAAGAACAACTGTTTTCGCAAAAAATAAGCCCTCAACCAGATCTGACAACAGAAAAATACAGAAGTTATGGCCCTAAAAAGTTGTCAATAGTAAAAACAATGCGATTTTCTCCAATATTGGTTTTGCTCAGGAAAATTGAGCAAAAATAAGAAAAACTATATAAATGAGGTAACACCGCAATCGTAGTGAACCAGAGAATAAAGATAAAATATTATTTTTACATTACGGTGAGCGGGGGGAAAAGTAATGCTAACAATCCTAAATAAAAATTGATGATTTTGTTTGTGTCCCCCTTGAAATAGTTAATAAAATCTCATGAATAAGCTTTAGACTCCCAAAATGAATTATCTATACATCCCGTAAATAATAAGACCTCATATGTTTGCATTACCAAAAAAAATAAAAATGTATAGGTCGTACAATGTGACAATACAAATCTGCTGTGAATGGCGCCTCCATTCATTCTATACTCGGCCGTGCGCCCGTACAGCAGTTTACCACCACATATGGGGTATCAGTACACTCGGGAGGAATTGGGCATCAAGCGTTGCAGTGCGTTTCATCATTTAATTTATTCTGAAACTGTCAGTTTTGGCCTAAATGAATGTATTTTCCAAAAAAATTCTATAGTTTCTAAATCGCAGGTCCATATTTTTTAACCCATGTGAAACACTTAAAGAGTTAATAGACTTAATAGAAGTTGTTTACATACGTTGAGGGGTGAACTTTCTATAGTGGGGTAATTTATGGGGTTTTACTATTATTTAGGCCTCTCAAAGTCAAGCTGAGTTGTCCCTCAAAATGTGAGTTTTGGCAATTTTCATGAAAATAAGAAAAATCGCACCTAAAGTTCTGCGCCTCATAACATCCTAGAAAAATGACCGGAAGCATAAAATATCATCCCAACATAAAGCAGACATTCTGTAAATGCTAATTATCAAACTTTTTGGGTAGCTTTACATTTCAAACTTGGAAAATGAAGAATTTTTACAAACTTTTGCCAAATTTTCACTTTTTTTCAGAACAAAATGCAAAACTTATCACTAGAGATGAGCGAACACTAAAATGCTCGGGTACTCGTTATTCGAGACGAACTTTTCCCGATGCTCGAGTGCTCGTCTCGAATAACGAGCCCCATTGAAGTCAATGGGAGACTCGAGCATTTTTCAAGGGGACCAAGGCTCTGCACAGGGAAGCTTGGCCAAACACCTGGGAACCTCAGAAAAGGATGGAAACACCACGGAAATGGACAGGAAACAGCAGGGGCAGCATGCATGGATGCCTCTGAGGCTGCATAATCGCACCATTATGCCAAAATTATGGGCAACAGCATGGCCATGACAGAGTGACAGAATGAAGCTAGATAGCATCTAAAACATCCAATAATTGACCCTGACACTATAGGGGACGGCATGCAGAGGCAGCGGCAGCAGGCTAGAGAGTGTCATGGCGACATACCCTAAATGGACTCAGGCTTCAAACCAATGGGTGGCAGAGAGGAACCAAAGGAGGTGAGCAAGAAGCGCTCAAATAATATCGGTACATGATAAAAGTTTGCCAGTATATTTTGTGGATTACACAGCAGGGTGGCGACAAAGTTAACATGGAAGCCATGAAAACAACCCAAAATTCTGCCTGACACAGCTCGTTTGATAAGGGGACCATGTATGGAGGCATACTAGTAGTAGATTAAAGGTGCTGCAGTTAAAACTATGTTAGTTGGATCTTGGCATGGAGCTGGCGCTCCGCTGCCAGGCGAGCTTTCGCCAATCCAAGCCCCTGTCTCTAGGCTACTCCCCAAACAGCACTTCTAAGAACCTTTTGTATAAGATCAAGTGTAGTAGCGTTCTTATAAGTTTAGGATATGCCGGGTGAGGGGAATGTAAACAGATGCGCAAGAAGCGCTGAAATAATATCCCTAAATGGTAAAAGTTTGCAAGTATATTTTGGGGATTACACAGCAGGGTGGCGACAAAGTTAACAACTTTGATGTGGAATGCCCTGTAATAGCTCTTGGGCGGTGTGCCTTTTATCGCCTAGGCTCAGCAGTTTCAGCACCGCCTGCTGTCGCTTAGCGACGGCACTGCTGCTGTGCCTAGAGCTACCGACTGATGGCGCCATGCCCACGGATGGTAATTCGGAGGAGGAGGAGGTGGAGGAGGGGTGGGAGGAGGTATAGTAGGCCTTTGAGACCTGGACCGAGGTAGGCCCCGCAATTCTCTGCGTCGGCAGTATATGACCAGCCCCAGGGTCAGACTCGGTCCCAGCCTGCACCAAGTTAAGTGTAGTAGCGTTCTTATAAGTTTGGGATATGGCGGGTGAGGGGAATGTAAACAGATGCGCAAGAAGCGCATGATGCGCATGGAGCTGGCGTTCCGCTGCCAGGCGAGCTTTCGCCAATCCAAGCCCCTGTCTCTAGGCTACTCCCCAAACAGCACTTCTAAGAACCTTTTGTATAAGATCAAGTGTAGTAGCGTTCTTATAAGTTTAGGATATGCCGGGTGAGGGGAATGTAAACAGATGCGCAAGAAGCGCTGAAATAATATCCCTAAATGGTAAAAGTTTGCAAGTATATTTTGGGGATTACACAGCAGGGTGGCGACAAAGTTAACAACTTTGATGTGGAATGCCCTGTAATAGCTCTTGGGCGGTGTGCCTTTTATCGCCTAGGCTCAGCAGTTTCAGCACCGCCTGCTGTCGCTTAGCGACGGCACTGCTGCTGTGCCTAGAGCTACCGACTGATGGCGCCATGCCCACGGATGGTAATTCGGAGGAGGAGGAGGTGGAGGAGGGGTGGGAGGAGGTATAGTAGGCCTTTGAGACCTGGACCGAGGTAGGCCCCGCAATTCTCTGCGTCGGCAGTATATGACCAGCCCCAGGGTCAGACTCGGTCCCAGCCTGCACCAAGTTAAGTGTAGTAGCGTTCTCATAAGTTTGGGATATGGCGGGTGAGGGGAATGTAAACAGATGCGCAAGAAGCGCATGATGCGCATGGAGCTGGCGTTCCGCTGCCAGGCGAGCTTTCGCCAATCCAAGCCCCTGTCTCTAGGCTACTCCCCAAACAGCACTTCTAAGAACCTTTTGTATAAGATCAAGTGTAGTAGCGTTCTTATAAGTTTAGGATATGCCGGGTGAGGGGAATGTAAACAGATGCGCAAGAAGCGCTGAAATAATATCCCTAAATGGTAAAAGTTTGCCAGTATATTTTGTGGATAACACAGCAGGGTGGCGACAAAGTTAACAACTTTGATGTGGAATCCATGAAAACAACCCAAATTTCTGCCTGACACACCTCGTTTGATAAAGGGACGATGTATGGAGGCAGCTATATGGACGACTTTTGGAGGTAGCAATGGAGACAACGTGTGGAGGCTGCTATGGAGACAATTTAATTTGGATAGTGCCTGTATGTGGCAGTCCCAAACATTTTTCAAACCAGAGGAGCAGGTAGGTGGCCCTCCAGTAAAATGGGATAGATTGAGTGCCTGTATGTGGCAGTCCCAAAAATGTTTCAAACCAGAGGAGCAGGTAGGTGGCCCTCCAGTAAAATGGAATAGATTGAGTGCCTGTATGTGGCAGTCCCAAAAATTGTTCAAACCAGAGGAGCAGGTAGGTGGCCCTGCAGTAAAATGGAATAGATTGAGTGCCTGTATGTGGCAGTCCCAAAAATTGTTCAAACCAGAGGAGCAGGTAGGTGGCCCTGCAGTAAAATGGAATAGATTGAGTGCCTGTATGTGGCAGTCCCAAAAATGTTTCAAACCAGAGGAGCAGGTAGGTGGCCCTCCAGTAAAATGGAATAGATTGAGTGCCTGTATGTGGCAGTCCCAAAAATTGTTCAAACCAGAGGAGCAGGTAGGTGGCCCTCCAGTAAAATGGAATAGATTGAGTGCCTGTATGTGGCAGTCCCAAAAATTGTTCAAACCAGAGGAGCAGGTAGGTGGCCCTGCAGTAAAATGGAATAGATTGAGTGCCTGTATGTGGCAGTCCCAAAAATTGTTCAAACCAGAGGAGCAGGTAGGTGGCCCTGCAGTAAAATGGAATAGATTGAGTGCCTGTATGTGGCAGTCCCAAAAATGTTTCAAACCAGAGGAGCAGGTAGGTGGCCCTCCAGTAAAATGGAATAGATTGAGTGCCTGTATGTGGCAGTCCCAAAAATTGTTCAAACCAGAGGAGCAGGTAGGTGGCCCTGCAGTAAAATGGAATAGATTGAGTGCCTGTATGTGGCACTCACAAAAATTGTTTCAAACAGAGGACCGGGTAGGTGGCCCTCCAGAAAAATTAAATGCATGAAGTACTATAGCAAGAGCCAGTGGGCCCTGTCAAAAAATAGCCAGTTTCCTCTGCTTTACTGTACAAAGAGGAGGAGAAGGAGGAAAATGAGGAGGAGGAGGAGGAGTGGATCAATTATTCAGGTTGAGCTTCCTTCACCTGGTGGAGATTGGAAATTCTGAGAAATCCAGCCTTTATTCATTTTAATAAGCGTCAGCCTGTCAGCGCTGTCAGTCGACAGGCGTGTACGCTTATCGGTGATGATGCCACCAGCTGCACTGAAAACCCGCTCGGACAAGACGCTAGCGGCAGGGCAGGCAAGAACCTCCAAGGCGTACAGCGCCAGTTCGTGCCACATGTCCAGCTTTGAAACCCAGTAGTTGTAGGGAGCTGTGTGATCATTTAGGACGATGGTATGGTCAGCTACGTACTCCCTCACCATCTTTCTGTAAAGATCAGCCCTACTCTGCCGAGACTGGGGACAGGTGACAGTGTCTTGCTGGGGTGACATAAAGCTGGCAAAAGCCTTGTAAAGCGTACCCTTGCCAGTGCTGGACAAGCTGCCTGCTCGCCTACTCTCCCTCGCTACTTGTCCCGCAGAACTACGCACTCTGCCGCTAGCGCTGTCAGAAGGGAAATACTGTTTCAGCTTGTGCACCAGGGCCTGCTGGTATTCATGCATTCTCACACTCCTTTCCTCTCCAGGGATGAGAGTGGGAAGATTTTGCTTGTACCGTGGGTCCAGGAGAGTGAACACCCAGTAATCGGTGCTGGAATAAATTCTTTGAACGCGAGGGTCACGGGATAGGCAGCCTAGCATGAAATCTGCCATATGCGCCAGAGTACCAACGCGTAAGAATTCACTCCCCTCACTGGCCTGACTGTCCATTTCCTCCTCCTCCAACTCCTCCAACTCCTCTTCTTCTGCCCATACACGCTGAACAGTGAAGGACTCAACAATGGTCCCCTCTTGTGTCTCGCCAACATTCTCCTCCTCTTCCTCCTCATCCTCCTCCACCTCCACCTCCTCCGATATGCGCTGAGAAACAGACCTCAGGGTGCTTTGGCTATCAACAAGGGAATATTCTTCCCCCGTCTCTTGTGACGAGCGCAAAGCTTCCGACTTCATGCTGACCAGAGAGTTTTTCAACAGGCCAAGCAGCGGGATGGTGAGGCTGATGATGGCGGCATCGCCACTGACCATCTGTGTTGACTCCTCAAAGTTACTCAGCACCTGACAGATATCAGACATCCACGTCCACTCCTCATTGTAGACTTGAGGAAGCTGACTGACCTGACTACCAGTTCTGGTGGAAGTTGACATCTGGCAGTCTACAATCGCTCTGCGCTGCTGGTAAACTCTGGATAACATGGTCAGTGTTGAATTCCACCTCGTGGGCACGTCGCACAACAGTCGGTGAGCGGGCAGTTGGAGGCGGCGCTGCGCTGCCCTGAGAGTGGCAGCATCTGGGCTGGACTTCCTGAAATGCGCACAGATGCGGCGCACCTTCGTGAGCAAATCAGACAGATTGGGGTATGTCTTGAGGAAACGCTGCACTATCAGATTTAACACATGGGCCAGGCATGGCACATGTGTCAGTCTGCCGAGTTGCAGAGCCGCCACCAGGTTACGGCCGTTGTCACACACAACCATTCCCGGCTTGAGGTTCAGCGGTGCCAGCCACAGATCAGTCTGCGCCGTGATGCCCTGTAATAGCTCTTGGGCGGTGTGCCTTTTGTCGCCTAGGCTCAGCAGTTTGAGCACCGCCTGCTGTCGCTTAGCGACGGCACTGCTGCTGTGCCTAGAGCTACCGACTGATGGCGCCGTGCCCACGGATGGTAGTTCGGAGGAGGAGGTGGAGGAGGGGTGGGAGGAGGAGGAGGCATAGTAGGCCTGAAACACCTGGACCGAGGTAGGCCCCGCAATCCTCGGCGTCGGCAGTATATGAGCAGCCCCAGGGTCAGACTCGGTCCCAGCCTCCACCAAGTTAACCCAATGTGCCGTCAGCGATATATAGTGGCCCTGCCCGGCAGCACTCGTCCACGTGTCCGTGGTCAGGTGGACCTTGTCAGAAACGGCGTTGGTCAGGGCACGGATGATGTTGTCTGACACGTGCTGGTGCAGGGCTGGGACGGCACATCGGGAAAAGTAGTGGCGGCTGGGGACCGAATACCGAGGGGCGGCCGCCGCCATGAGGTTGCGAAAGGCCTCGGTCTCTACTAGCCTATAGGGCAGCATCTCCAGGCTAAGCAATCTGGAGATGTGCACATTAAGGGCTTGGGCGTGCGGGTGGGTTGCACTATATTTGCGTTTCCGCTCCAGCGTCTGGGGTATGGAGAGCTGAACGCTGGTGGATGCTGTGGAGGATCGTGGAGGCGACGATGGGGTTTTTGTGGCAGGGTCCTGGGCAGGGGGCTGACTAGCAGCTGACACAGGGGAAGGAGCAGTGGTGTGCACGGCCGGAGGTGAACGGGCTTGTTGCCACTGAGTGGGGTGCTTAGCATTCATATGCCTGCGCATACTGGTGGTAGTTAAGCTAGTAGTGGTGGAACCCCTGCTGAGCCTGGTTTGGCAAATGTTGCACACCACAGTCCGTCGGTCATCCGGTGTTTCCTTAAAGAACCTCCACACTTCTGAAGATCTAGCCCTCGCCGCAAGAGCCCTCACCACGGGAGCTTCACTAGTTGACAGTGGCGCTGATGCACCAGCTCTGGCCCTGCCTCTCCGTCTGGCCCCACCACTGCCTCTTCCAACCTGTTCAGGTCGAGGACTCTCCTCCGTCTCAGAAGCACTGTGTTCACCCGGCCTCTCAACCCAGCTTGGGTCTGTCACCTCATCATCCTCCGATCCCTCAGTCTGCTCCCCCCTCGGACTTCCTGCCCTGACAACAACTTCCCCACTGTCTGACAACCGTGTCTCCTCATCGTCGGACACCTCTTTACACACTTCCACTACGTCAAGAAGGTCATCATCACCCACAGACTGTGACTGGTGGAAAACCTGGGCATCGGAAAATTGCTCAGCAGCAACCGGACAAGTGGTTTGTGACTGTGGGAAGGGTCCAGAAAACAGTTCCTCAGAGTATGCCGGTTCAAATGCCAAATTTTCCTGGGAGGGGGCAGACTGGGGGGGAGGAGGCTGAGGTGCAGGAGCTGGAGGAGTGGCGATTTCGGTGACATGGGTGGACTGCGTGGAAGACTGACTGGTGGTGGACAAATTGCTCGAAGCATTGTCAGCAATCCACGACATCACCTGTTCGCACTGTTCTGGCCTCAACAGTGCTCTACCACGAGTCCCAGTAACTTCAGACATGAACCTAGGGAGTGTAGCTCTGCGGCGTTCCCCTGCTCCCTCATCAGCAGGTGGTGTCTCACCCCGCCCAGGACCACGGCCTCTGACCCCTGCAGTAGTTGGACGCCCACGTCCCCGCCCTCGTCCTCTACCCCTAGCCCTCGGGTTAAACATTTTTAAAATGAGAGTTATAACTTTATTTTTTTTTTTACTTTTTTTTTTTTTTTTTTGTGTTTTTTTTTTTTTTTTGTGTTTTTTGTTTTTTTTTGAGTTTTTAAAACCAAACAATGCTATCCTATTGCTATGGCTATTTTCTAGCCAAGTATCAAAGGAAGCACAGTACTATGCCAGATGAGATGACACTGAGTTATTGCCTAATAGAAATCCAACCCCTACTTAATTTTGCCACTTCAGCCTTTGCTATGGATATGTGCGCCACTAAGCGCAGAACACAGCGGTCGCAAGTCTCACTACAAATTGCTCAGAATTGGCAAGTACATGCACTGCAGAAACTACAGCCACCAGCAGATCAACCAGAAATCAAATATATAGAACGCTACTGTAGGCTTCAAGAAGCTGTTTGTATTCTCCTATGGCTATTTTCTAGCCAAGTATCAAAGGAAGCACAGTACTATGCCAGATGAGATGACACTGAGTTATTGCCTAATAGAAATCCAACCCCTACTGAATTTTGCCACTTCAGCCTTTGCTATGGATATGTGCGCCACTAAGCGCAGAACACAGCGGTCGCAAGTCTCACTACAAATTGCTCAGAATTGGCAAGTACATGCACTGCAGAAACTACAGCCACCAGCAGATCAACCAGAAATCAAATATATAGAACGCTACTGTAGGCTTCAAGAAGCTGTTTGTATTCTCCTATGGCTATTTTCTAGCCAAGTATCAAAGGAAGCACACTACTATGCCAGATGAGATGACACTGAGTTATTGCCTAATAGAAATCCAACCCCTACTGAATTTTCCCACTTCGGTCTTTGCTATGGATATGTGTGCCACTAAGAGCTAAACACAACGGTAGCAAGTCCCCCTGCTAATTCCTCACAAAATGGTAAAAGATGCAAATTAAAATAAAAAAAGTAGAACGTTATTGTAGCCCTAAGAAGGGCTGTTGGGTTCTTTGAGAATCACTCCTGCCTAACAGTAAGCTAATAGAACACCCTAACGCTTTCCCTGAGCAGCAGCAGCTCTCTCCCTAGCGGCATCCAGAGACAGAATGATCCGAGCAGCGCGGCCAGCGGCTAGTCTATCCCAGGGTCACCTGATCTGGCCAGCCAACCACTGCTATCGACGTGTAAGGGTACCACGTCATGCTGGGTGGAGTGCAGAGTCTCCTGGCTTGTGATTGGCTCTGTTTCTGGCCGCCAAAAAGCAAAACGGCGGGAGCTGCCATTTTCTCGAGCGGGCGAAGTATTCGTCCGAGTAACGAGCAGTTTCGAGTACCCTAATGCTCGACCGAGCATCAAGCTCGGACGAGCATGTTCGCTCATCTCTACTTATCACTTAAATTTTATAACTAACATGAAGTACAATGTGTCACGAGAAAACATTCTCAAAATCACCCGGATATGTTCCGAAGTTATAACCAATTATCGTGAGACATGTCAGATTTGAAAAATCGAGTCTGGTCATTGAGCTGAAAACTAGTGTCGGTGATAAGGGGTTAATTATTATGCAAATGAGCCGGAGGGCCTCCAGGTTTAATTGAAACCTATGGAGCCGGAGCCCCTCAGGCTCATTTGCTCATAATTTTAAAAAGTTAAAAAAAAACAGGACATAAAAAGCTTAAAGAAGAGTGGAGCACACACCAGTATGTCAGTACAATCCTTCATCCTGGTGGTAGATGGCCTTTAATTGGGTGTATTTTGGAGGTCATTGTCCTAATGATGAAAAGTTAACAAACGCCAAAAACAAAGAGCTTTAAGAAAAATAACAATTCTACTTTATTAAGATATCAAAGTAATACACATGAACAACTTCTAAGAGGAATTCTTGAAAATCTAAACATAACGGGAATCAAGGTGTCCCAGGTGGAAATGGGACTGACACAGAGTACCAATGACCCCCCTCCTCCACATGCCCCAAAAGTCAGAAATGTGCCGAGATAAATTTCCAATATGAATTATGTCCAAAAGTAGGACTAGTTTAGGGAAGATAGACCTAGATGCATTTAAACAATACAATCAACCGAGGTACCATCCGGTAGTGGTAAATATCAGCAATGCAGGTCACACTTACCCAGAGGCATAGTGAAGATAGGCACAGAGGCGGTCAGAGGGAAGGCCAAAGAAAGTTCCCTTCTAGTAACATTTTCTATTTTTGTTAGCATTCTTACTTTGTAGAACACCTGTGTAAAAGGTTTGACACTGCTGTAAGCCAGTGCTGTAACTTACAATACTGTGCCCTGTGGTTATTATTACCCCAGGTATTTTAACAGGTTACTTTATGTCTAGGAACAAAGCAGCGTAGAAGACAGCGAGAGAGATTTTGACCGATTCCAGGAGGAGCAGATCCTCAGCTGTTGCTGAATGACTACAAACAGTGAGTGTTAATATATTTACATTTTTGTTAAATTACACTGAACATGCTTACCTATTGTCCTTTGATTATTGATCCTGATGGTCGTCTTCTTTAATCATGACATGCTGGTATTGCATGAAAAAGACATGTAAAAATCAGGCTTGAGCAAAGGGACGCAATGCCCCGGCGCTCCAGCCTGCTAACCATTCACGCCTTGTGCCACGCCTCCTGCGTGATAGATGCTTTCCTCTCCCATGTTGGAGAAGGAGATGATGTCACGCAGGAGGCGTGAATAATTGGCTGCAGTGCCAGGAGACTGCATCCGGGCGCTCTGGCCTGATTTTAATAAGTCTATATTTTTCAGGTGATCCCCTGAATGCAGGGGGAGGAGTGTACATTGGCAGCATCCGCTGATTGGCTGATGCCGATGAATGGAGTGTTCCCCCGGTGATGTCACTGTCCTAACATGGACAGTGAGATCACCGGGTCCCCCTCCTGCTGAGTGGAGTATACGCTCGGTGAGGCTGTGAGGAAGGATGCAATATGCTGCCTCTGTACCCTATAGCTGTCCATTGCCTTTCCTTAGTGCATATCTCGCGTAGCTTGCCGCGCCTTTCCATCCTGCATTTTTTGATGGACAGGATGTATAGTGGCAAGATAGAGGCAACAACTATGCCTCAGTCTGCCACTATTTGTGAATGTATATGCAAATTATGTAATTTGGGGCGCTCTACCGATGTATACGTGGTGGGAAGAGAGCCTTGGTGGTAGATTTCCTTTTGCTATAATCCGCTGGGTGCGCATATGGGTTATAAAGAAATGCACTGTGATTTCCAACATACTTTTATTTTTGTCCATAATGCTATTCCAATTTATTCCCAATTAATTTATGTATGCTCATGGGGCATTGTCCTTAGTCTTGTTCTCAAAACCTGGAGCACTGCTATTCCTGATGAAATCAATTCCCTCTTCTTTTTTGTCACTGCTTATTACAAGACATAATAGCAGTGATTTAGGTGCTGAGCACATAACCTCAGTGTATTCACCTCATTAGCATATGGATTAAAATAAGAATTTCTCAGAAATGGCATAACAGATAAAAATTATATTTTTTTATAAATATTTTTTACATCATAGTGCATTTATCTACAGCATGTTGTCAGCAGATCATAATGTTTGTGGATGTGGTAGAGACCCTTTTCATAATAATAAAGGGTTCAGAAGGCAAATTATTTTTTTCATGGATTTTTACTATTGATAATCCTGGATATTCCAGATTTGGTGAGAAAAGGTTCCAGTAGAAATGGCTGAGGAGGTCAAAACTACTACTCTAAAAATTTCTTCATAGAAAGCTCAAACTGATCTTGAGACCAGATATAAATTGTGGGCAGCTACTTCCTACGTTGTGTTTATATTCAGGCTAAATAGAAGGTTAGGTGTTGTGAGTCATGTTTGCTTTCTCCAAGTCAATGTGAAGATGCATTATTAAGTTAAATAATGTTGCTATAACATAATTGCAAAACATCTGAAGGCGTCACTCAGTAACCTTCCTGTTATTTGTAGGCGACCGAGTTACTTCACATTCCATTGCTGTTACATATCACATACAATTATCTAGTCTCTTTTATAAGCCCCATATATTGTCCTCAGCTCTGGTCATGGGGATATTACCATTAGAGTTATCAAGGCATTATGTAATTTGTAATTCAATTAATTTCACACAAATTGTGGTAGATAATTAATAAAGAACAACTATACATGTATACACAACAATAGTGTGTTTTCCATGAAAACTTTTATTTACTTTTATTTTTCAAATTAGTTGCAAAATGAATAGAAAATATAGTCCAGATATTGAAAGAGTTTGAAATATTTTTTTGCATTTGAAATAATAATTTTCTCCTTAAATAATCTTTCATTCATGTGCTGCAATTCCAGCATTACAGACCTTTGGCATTCTAGCTGTTAATTTGCTAAGATCATCTGGTGAAATTTCACCCCATGCTTCCAGAGGCCCCTCCCAAAAGTTGGATTGGCATGATGGGCACTTTTTGCTGACCATATGGTCAAGCTGCTCCCACAACAGCTCAATGGGATTGAGATCTGGTGACACTCCATTACAGATAGAAAACCAGCTGCCTAGTTCTTCCCTAAATAGTTCATGCATAATTTGGAGTTGTATCCAGTTGTAGGATGAAATCGGCTCCAATCAAGCTCCGTCCACAGGGTATGGTATGGCGTTGCAAAATTGAGTGATAACCTTCCTTATTCAAAATCCCTTTGACCTTGTAAGGATCTTCCACTTTACCAGCATCAAAGCAACCTCAGACCATCACATTACCTCCACCATGTCTAAAACACTTTTTTCCGTTGTCCAATGTCTGTGTTCTTTTGCCAATACTAATCTTTTACTTTTATAAGTCAATATCAGATATGGCTTTTTCTTTGCCACTCTCTTCACTGTAGAGCTTGACACTGGCATTTGGCTGCACTAGAGACTAATGTACTTGTCTTGTTGCTTAGTTGTGCAGCGGGGCCTCCCACTTCTCTTTCAAGTTTGGTTAGAGCCTGTTTCTGCTCTCTTCTAAAGGTAGTAATACACAACATGGTATTTATTATTCAGTTTCTTGGCAATTTGTAGCATGGGATGGCCTTCAGTTCGAAGCACAAGAATAGACTGTTGAGTTTTCACTAGTTTTTTTTCTGGCCATTGTGAGAGTTTCATAGAAAAAGCATATTTGATGCTCCAGATTCTCAACCAGGTCAAAGGAAGGTCAGTTTATAGCTCCTCTAATCACCCAAAGTGTTTTCAGCTCTGCTAGCATACATGAATAAGGGTTTTCAAGGGTTTTCTAAACATCCATTAGCCGTCTTACACAGTTGGCAAACACAATAAACCATTAAACCACTGGAGTGCTGGTTGTTGAAAATGGGCCTAAATAAACCTATGTAGATATTGCATTAAAAACCAGAAGTTTGACGCTGGAATAGTCATTTACCACATTAACTATGTACAGAATGTATTTATGATTTATTTAATGTTAGCTTCAGTGAAAGAAAATGTGCTTTTCTTTTAAAAATATGGACATTTCTAAGTGACCCGAAACTTTATATGGTTATACGCTGAACAGCCATAAACCTTGGAGAAGGTTTATTAATACACATTTTGAATGGCCTTGGTTGGAAGTATAGTTATTGGTAGACTTATGGATATTCTATTCCCAGTTTGATACATGTTGCCACATACACGTGACGGATACATGCAACTGTACAAACATACCTCTTCTCTTATCTGGACATGGATAATTGTGTCTCAAGAAAGTTATTCAAACATAAAGACTTACCTAGCCAAAATGTCATTTTTTAGAATAAACCTCTGAAGTAATCGTGGGGGATATTTATCACCATCTTTTCCGTCTTCTTGTACTACTTTTTCATGTCTCAAATGAAACTTTAGTGTCTCAAAAAGTAGTACAATATATCAGACAATGGGGGAGATGTATTTGTCTGTGCCAGTATACTGGAGTAATCTGCAGACCTGCTCCACATTTATTGAGGGTTTTAGAGCTTTTTTAGTCAGTTTCCATCCTTTACGAAAAGGGCATGTCCTGAGTAAAAGTAGGGCATACAATGCGCATGAAAAAACACTTGAAACTGTGGTCTATCTTTTCTATGGCAATGGATCAGGGATCAGTGAAAACACACTTGCACTTGTATGTAGCTCAGAGTACAATGCATTTTTAATGTGTCCTCATAGGCCTGTGCAACATCCCCCACCGGGGCCTAGCCTTTTCTCGGGGCCTGGAGTCAGCCGGGGCCCGCAGTACCTGAGTGGCTGGCGGTTGCGGCCTAGGCACGCTAGTGTTACGGTGCTTGGTATGGGGAGCGGAGGGCTGTCCTACAGCCTGGCAGGTCTCCAGCAGGGTGGTGTTGGCAAGAAATGATGAGGGAGAGGCTGCTATAGCGGATCTCCCTGGGGCAACCCTTTGGTGTCTAGAGTATAAGTCTCTGTGTAGTGGACAGGGTGCCTGTGATGATGGCAGCCGTAGTAGCAGGGACCAGACGGAGGCAGAGGTTGAACAAAAACAACTTGCAGTTCTTTATTGGAACCGACAGGAACCGCAGCAACGTGCCTTAACAAAATGGTGGAGTACTGAGATGCAGTTGGAGGGAGTCACAGGAGGGATCATCAGCCTGGATGCAATGGCAGGCTGGGAGGTAGCTGTGTCCTAAAAGGCTGCTTCAGCTTGTCCTGGGTTGCTTCAGGTATCACCCTGGAAGGTAGGATGATACCCCTTTCCTCTCTCTGTCTTACTCACTACACTCTACTGTCTCACTGCTTGGTCTGACTGGCTAGTCTTTCTGACTGAATCCTGTCAGACTCACTTCTCTGACTGAACTGACTGTTGGAAATCTCCAACCGTCACTTTTTCTCAGCTCTTGGTCATGTGGTGGTTACTCCTCCAATTACATCCCAGCTTACAATACATTAGGATAATACATGTGATTGGATGACACATTTTACATCACATAAAGTAATTAACTCCTGCCTTGCCAGGCAGGATCTACCACTGCAGAGTTCATCTGTGTTATGTAGTGACATGCTGTGAGGCTAATCAGACCCTACACAGGCTGCAAGCTACATGGTGGGACGTATTTGCAAACACAGCTCTGCCTTGCATTGGCGAGGGTGTTGCATACCCCCGGGGCAATTGAAAGAGCCGCCCTCGGCTCGACTACAGACTGATTGGGGTGCAGAGGTAGATAGGGGCACTTCTGTGAAGTGCAGGCTACATGATCTGTAGGGACAAAGCGCCCAAGGTCCTGGAGACAGGCACCTGGGTTGGTGTCGGACTAAGACAAAGACATGTAAAAGTGAAGTATGACAGTTGGTCGCTAACGCCATTAAACCGAACTGTACAGTAGGAAAGGTGTGGTGTCATGTCCTGTAATCCACTCCTTGCACCAAGAAACATGCACATGAAATACACTCACATGAAGGGGGCTTAAGTAGGACACTTGCTGGACCCCATGGCCAGCTATTCTTTCTTCTCTATATTTCCCTCAGTTACAATTTCCATTATAGCTGGACCGGTTCCTGTTTAATAAATCTCATGCTGGAAAAGGTTGTGTCATCATAATAGGACAATTGTGGGGATCAGTGCTTGGAAAACTCTTCAACTGGGAAGCCGTTATCTGAACTGGAATGGTAAAACATAGGTTATTATCCGGTGGTTTGTGTTACTAAATCCTGTTGCCATTTAGACACTTATCATCATGGGCTTCTATGAGCCACCTGAAATTTTGATTATTATCCTCTTTAAGCCATTTCCACCTCTAGCTGCCATGGAGGACATAAAGCGGTGCACGGCCACGGGCGGGCACGGCCTGGTGTGGGAGTGTCCGGCATGGGGCGTTCCTGCCCGCTCCTGCACACATTTGCTGCAGTTAACGAATGTTAACAAAGTTAAAGTTTGCATGTTGTGCATATGCTGTGGGATATGTAATACATGTATTCAGTGGTAAAAACCTCTTCAACTATAACCATAAAAACATAGGTAGAATATATAATTTTGTGTTGTTATTTTAGGGTAGATGTGTTAATTAGTGGCATGTTTGTATTCCAACCTGATTTGATGGAAGTGTTGAGTAAGAAATAACTTAGTGATATCCTCCAACCAATTTCATAATGTGCCTAGTACTGCCAATTCTATATTCAGACCGATGCTTCATTTTCTCCTCGGACATTATTTGGAATTTGGAAACATTGGATACAAAGATGAATTATTTTTCAGGTTACAGAAACCTTTTTCTATAACTTTGTGCCTTTGATCAAGCCTTACTCCAAACCTTTTACTGTCACCTACAAACACATGAACCAGAACAGAACCTTGTGGTCCATGTCTTGTGACTAGTCTCTCTTCAATATGCACAACATTATTACTTTGATATCTATCATTAAACCAATTACACATCCAATGAAATACACAGTGACTATTTGCTTTTTCTGTGGAACTGAATTGTATCAGCTGAAATCCATATAGGCTATCCAAAATCCAACAGGTTTGGGACGTAGTTAAACAAATGAATGAGATGTTTGCCCTCTGTAAAGCCATGCTGTTTTAGACCAAGCATACTGTTGGTTTTTAGATGATCTATCGTCCTTCATCAGGTCTAAGGACAAGAGAGCAAGGTTCAGTTATGTTGACTTATAACATTCATCTGATGACTAACACAGATGTATATGATGTTTTTGCAAAGATATAAACTTTGCTCTTTGTTCGTATAGGGTGGCTGTAAAAAAGTGAATTCAGTGAATAATACCTTATTTTCCTGTCACGGTGCAGTTTTGATTCCTTTTACTTTGCCTTTGGGATGAGGACATCCATTGTACACTAAAAAAATTTTCATATAAGAAGTAACTCAGAAGTACTGTATGTGTACATAAAAGTACACACGTTTCTGCAATCGCTCACATTTATACACTCTCATACAAACACATTTCTATACTTTTATATCCACACACAAACGTAACGGGGCACATTTACTAAGGGTCCGAGGACCGCGATTCTGTCGGGTTTCCCGAATTTTTCCGTTTTGTGCGGAATTGCCTCTGGTTTTTAGCGCACGCGATCGGATTGTGTCGCATTGGCGCCGGCTTTCATGCGACACAAATCAGGGGGCGTGGCCGTCGGACAACCGGACTGATTCGGACAAACAGCGGAATTTAAAAATCAAATTGTGTCGCAAGATCAGCACTCACAAGCACCGGGAAGAAGATGATGAACTCCGGTAGACCTCAGCAGGGAAGCGACACATGCAGGAAATTGGACGCACGATCTTACTGAATCGCGGTAGCTCCAAACCCAGGTCAGACATCGGGGATCGCGACGGGATGGGTAAGTAAATGTGTTCTACACTCATACACACATTTACACACTCGCACATTCATGCAGCCCAAGGAGGAAGCCTGTGGTTACAGGCAAAACGCGTCGGGACTATTGACCTCAATACCTGACACCGCGATTATGTAGGTAAACTTTACCTGTACCATTTTCTATATATTGATGTTTTGTACACCATACTTATGGGATAAACTATTGTATCGTTTGTGCAAACATTTTTTCACCTAAATGATTATATATTGGCTGGTATTACTGTAATATTGGTATATGTTGCAGAGTATTGGGGTCCTGTAGTATGTGTTAAGCACCGATGTGCTTAATGTTTTTAACATTCTGGATGAATAAAGATTTAATATGAATTTGGATCTTTTGTGGACATCCGCTTTCTTCTGTTTTATATTTAATGTTAATTTGGGTGTCTATTTTTCGACCCTAAACCCATACTTCCTTAAAAAATACATTCATGCAGACCAGTAGTTGCTGACCACATGGAAGTAGATATCAGGTAGCTAAAGATGAGAGATTCCTAGTCCTATTATCCCTTCCCTTGCCATTTATTATCTGAGCTTCTGGCTCAGCTGTGTACTGTGGAAGATGTGCACTGTTATATACATATTGGGGGTCATTTTCTAAGGGTCCGATTCGCGTTTTCCTGACGTGTTACCCGAATATTTCCGATTTGCGCCGATTCTCCCTGAATTGCCCCAAGATTTTGGTGCACGCGATTGGATTGTGGCGCATCGGTGCTGGCATGCACGCGACGGAAATCGGGGGGCGTGGCCGAACGAAAACTCGACGGATTCGGAAAAACCGCCGCATTTAAAAAAAAAAAAAATGTGTTGCGGAGCTTGCACTTACCTTCAGTAGGAATAGGCCGGTGAACTTGAGTGCGTTCCGATGCTCTTCAGCGCAGCAGCGCCACCTGGTGGACGTCAGAGGAACTAAATCTGTAAGTAAGTAAATCTGCCCCATTATGCTGTAAGATGTGCAATATAATATGCATATAATGGTGCACATCCTCCATTCGTTAGTGTGGCAAGTTTGATGCCAGGGTCCCTGACACTGCGGGCCCCATAGCAGCTGCTTTGGCTGCTTCCACTGTATTTACGCCCCTGCTGGCAGCTTCCATCACACGGAAGTGCATTTAGCATGGAAAAAGAAGTAGAAACTAGCAATTTAAAATTTTAGTCTGTGCTGTGTAAAAACTGCTTCCCTGCTGTTATGATTGTGTATAGGGAGCAGGAGGTAAGTGAGAGTTGCTGCAGAGAGTTCTATGACACAGCTTGAGGTAATGAAAATAATAAGCAAAGAACGATTTATATGTGAAAAAAAGTTATTGGATTTGTACTTTAAAATGCCAGGAAACACATTGCCTGACCTTGGGTTTCGCCACTTCATGATTCTTGCGGGGCTACTGTAACCTCGACTGAAACACTCACACATGAAAGTATTCAGTCATGCTGCTCCATACTTTTATCTTTACATCTAGTGCATGCTCAAGAGTTATAATGGAGGTTACTCGCACACAAACCTTGGCTTCCTTGAATATATAAATTGGATATTCTCCTGTTTCTCATACATTTTTTAACTCTATACATTAGGCTTACATTTAGCAACTTGTAGATGATCCTGGAGACTTTCATCCTTCCTTTCTAGGTTTAGTTGTGCATATGTCAGGTCATGGAGCACTTGTAAATTATCGAGCAGTGTATTTAGATTTCCTTATACCTCGGAAATACACTATACATTAATTGACAGCATAGGGAGTGGCAGATTTTGCAATGTACGTATGATCTTATGATTCATTTTAATGGTATTTGTGCCGGTAGTTCTTCTTTTGGTAAAGCTACATGGTCATGCAGCACTGGATTTATTTACTAGTTAACACTGGGAAACCATATAAAATTTTAAGATTCTTGAGTGTTTTCTACACAAGACACTGCACGATTACCGTATATACCCAAGTATAAGCCGACCCGAGTATAAGCCGAGACCCCTAATTTTACCACCAAAAACTGGGAAAAACTATTGACTCAAGTATAAGCTGAGGGTGGGAAATGCATTGGTCACAGCCCCCCCCCAGTATATAGCCAGCAAGCCCCCAGTAGTATATAGTCAGCCAGCTCCCAGTAGTATACAGCCAGCCCCTGTAGTATACAGCCAGCCATCCCCATGTAGTATACAGCCAGCCTGCCCCCATGTAGTATACAACCTGCCAGCCCCCATGTAGTATACAGCCAGCCTGCCCCCATGTTGTATACAGCCAGCCCCCAGTAGTATACAGCCAACCAGCCCCCAGTAGTATACAGCCAACCAGCCCCCAGTAGTATACAGCCAGCCTGCCCCCATGTTGTATACAGCCAGCCCCCAGTAGTATACAGCCATCCAGCCCTCAGTAGTATACATCCATCCAGCTCCAGTAGTATACAGCCAGTCCCCAGAAGTATGCAGCCTGCCAGCCCCCAGTAGTATACAGCCAGCCTGCCCCCATGTAGTATACAGCCAGCCTGCCCCCATGTAGTATACAGCCAGCCTGCCCCCATGTAGTATACAGCCAGCCTGCCCCATGTAGTATACAGCCAGCCTGCCCCATGTAGTATACAGCCAGCCTGCCCCATGTAGTATACAGCCAGCCAGCCCCCAGTAGTATACAGCCTGCCAGCCCCCAGTAGTATACAGCCTGCCAGCCCCCAGTAGTATGCAGCCAGCCTGCCCCTAGTAGTATACAGCCAGCTCCCAGTAGTATACAGCCAGCCCCCAGCGCTTAAAAAAAACAAACTTATATACTCACCCTCCGATGTCGGTGCGGCTCCCCGATGTTGGTGCGTCCCGTCCTCTTTCTTCCCCGCGGCTCTTCTTCTGTCATGGATGTGGCCATGTTTTCTTCTAGCCGGCGCTGCTGATGTCATAGTATGCGCCTGCTTGAAGAAAACATGGCCGCATCCATGACAGAAGACAGAAGGAAGAAGACAGGACGCGCCGACATCCGGGGCCCCGTGGAGCATTGGGCCGCCGGAGGGTGAGTATATAAGTTTTTTTTTTTTTTTAAGTGCTCGTAATAGACTCGTGTATAAGCCGCGGGGACGTTTTTCTGCACATTTTTGTGCTGAAAAACTCAACTTATACATGTGTATATACGGTAAATAACTTGGGTCTAACAATGCATCTTTAATAAGTGTGCATCATCCATTGAAATAAACCTGTATTCAGGAGCCCACATCTTGATATATTTATTTATAGTTCAAGGACAGCCCACTAAAAGAACGTGTATATCTAAGCTTCAGTGTATCACACAGACTTAGTGATCCTTCTATTTGGTAACTGGTTTCGTATTATCATTCAGTGGGCCCAGGCTGGACTGGAGTTCAAGTAGTAGAAAAAACATTTGAAAGACTACTTGGGTCATTTTCCTAGAGGTGAATGGGTGGTGGGTCCCCAGGATAATTTATTCTAGTGGAACCCCTGGATAATTTTATAGAGTGAGCCCAAGGAACCTACTGGATGCCAGTATAAACAAGGTTTATAAAGGATAACAAATTTATAAAACCTTATCAATGAGCTTCACAGGATCAGGGTTAACCCTACACAGGGCTTCCTATTAGAAAAAAAAGTAATAGTCTTTCCCTCAAATTTGCATGATCAGTGTGTTTGTAATCTGAATACATCACATTTGGAGTGGCTACTCCTTCTTTGTCAATTCTGTATAACGCTACTAACATCAGTAATATCAAAATAAGATCAGATGTGGGATTGGAGAATGTAGATGGTAAGGCAGCGGAAACAAGTACCCAGTGGAAAAATCACATGCCAGTTTGTGCTCGAGAGAAGGGATTTTATCATTGTTACTTATAAGAGAAAACTGATTTGATATAAGTACAGGTTGATGGTGGGTCCTCAGAATCATTTCCTTTAGATGACCCAAAGAACAGCAGTCCAACACTGCCCAGGAGGGCTCAAACAAATGATAACTATAGCTTAATGGAAATCGATCACCACACACGTACCTGCCTAAGTTATATGGCTACGCCCCCTAGTGACTAGTCCCACCACTGTGACCAGATGGCCAAGAACTTAGCATGTCTGTCATTAAAGGGGACCTGTCATCCATATAAAATGCACTAGGAGCTGCTCACTAAAGTAATCAGCTCCTAATGCTACAACAGACGCAGCAGCGTTACACTGCTAGTGTTATCGGAAACACTACCGCCACGCTATACAATAGAAACGCTGCACCACACTGACAGTGGTAGCGCATACTCATGAGGGGGCGGTCTGAGGAGCTGCTTCTCCTGCAGACCGCCCCTCTCATCCATAGGCTAGCAGCTGAGCTTCTTGCAGCAGTCACCGCCCCTAATCCCGCCCTTTCATGAATACGCCCTACCGCTTACAGCACGCTCCGGTGTTTCTATTGTACATTGTGGCAGTAACTGCTAGCGATTATGCTAGTTTCCGATAACGCTAGTAGTGTAACATCTAACATCTGTTGTAGCAGTAGAAGCTGCTTACTTACTTTTATATGATTGACAGGTCCACGAAGGTGGGTTTATCATTGATAATGTACTAATTCAACCTTCTGTTGACCTCAGAGAAGTCAAGACAAGGCTCCTTCCAGGCCCCAGTTATGGTTTGCTTAGTAGCCATAAAGAGAAGAAGAGATATGTTGCTGTGAGGACTGAGAAACACCCACAGTGTGGCTGAGCAATAACATTGCTTTCATGGAGGTTGTGTCTAGCGAGAGAATGAATGAGATTACTCTAATCCAGAGGCTGTTTGCTCTAGAGTAAAACCACCGAATATGGTGCACTTTTAAAGGAAATCTACCTCCAGAATATAAACTGTATGCAAATGAGCCTGAGGGCTCCATCTACACCTATGAAACCTGGAGCCCCTCAGGCTCATTTGCATGCAGTCCTTCAACCTGTTGGTAGATGCCCTTTAAGCAGATGGGGGTTCAGCACAGCTCATGATTAATACAAATTAAGCATGGATAAACACTTCTCATAGCTCCAAAAACTGTGACTGTGGCAATCTTCTTATATTTGTTATCATTGGCCTCCTTCTTTCTAATACCTATCTAATCTTTAGGTACTGGGAAAACTGTTTAACTCCAGTATAGTTTAACTCAAGTATAAGCCTAGGGTGGGAAATGCATTGGTCACGGTCTTCCCTCACTAATAAAATGCCCAGCAGCCTACCCTCAGTAATGTAATGCCCAGTAGCCTACCCTCAGTAATGTAATGCCCAGCAGCCTACCCTCAGTAATGTAATGCCCGGGCGCCTCCCCCAGTAATGTAATACCCAGCAGCCTACCCACAGTAATGTAGTGCCCAGCCTCCCCCGGTACTGAAATGCCCATGATGCCTCTCCCAGTAATGAAATGCCCAGCATCATCCCCCAGTAATAAAATTCCTAGAAGCCCCACCCAGTAATGAAATACCCAGAAGCCTTCCATTAGTAATGAGTTGCCCGGCAGCCTCCTCCACGAATGAAATGCCCCGTAGTCACTTTCAGTAATGAGATTCCCAGAAGCCTCCTACACTAATGAAATGGCCAACATTCTCCCCTCAATAATGACATACCCAGATGCCTACCCCTGTAATGAAATTTACAGAAGCCCCGCTCAGTAATAAAATTCCCACAGCGGCACATTATATTAAAAAATGTAACTCTGTACTTACCTCCAGTGCTCCCTGCAGCTCCTTCCCTCTTCTTATGTAACAGCAGAGAAGGAAGAGGAGCTGTGGGGTAAGTACTATGTTTTTTGTATTAAGGGTACTTTAAAATATGCTAATGAGCTGTAAGGGCTTCATGGGGCATCCAGACTCCAGCTTTCAGCACTTCCCCCCTCTCTCAACTTGTTGTAATCTCACGCATTGGGACAGGGGAACTACTCCTGCACAGTGTAACATTCTGTATATCTACTACATGGGGGCTTTGGTAATGCCCCCAGCGCTCTTCTAACTTATAAGCATAATTTTAAAAGTTGCTTTTTGAAGGATGACAAATATAAGAATATCATTGTGCTGTTCTCTGTATGATCAGGTTTATTGATTTTGTAGCACAGTGCCGAATTATTAAAGGACTGCTAAGAATTCATGCACAATGGCAGACTTTCCCTGATGGGGGGGTCTCCTAGAGAGCCAAGAGCCAGTTTAAAGAGTGCAATTGCTACTTTGTGTCACCCACCTATAAAGATTCTGATTTTAATCTCCTGAGTATACCAATCCTAAATATAATGTCAGTGTTTTCCAATATGTCTATTACAAATGAAGTTTATGTATTTTCATCTTTTTTTATTGGGTCATATCCTGGAATACAGTACGAGATTCTTATCTCACAGGTAAATGACTCAGCAAGTCTCTGCTTTCACTGCTCACTTTGTATGATCTTTGTAATAATTATATTACCTGGAAAAACACCTGTCCAGAGTGGAAAAAAACCTCCTTAGTAATAATAGTAGGCTCTGCTGGAGCATTTGTCGGAAGGCATCTTCATATTTCGCTGTTGTTCCTGCATTTGTATACTTGTTCCTGTTGTTCCTGCATTTGTACAGCTGTTGCACCTGTATGCTCCTGCTACTTAATCTTAATTCATAGTAATAAACAAAGAACAAAAGCACAAATCAAAGAACAACAATACGGCATAGGGTTAGTCAATAGTTAGATATGAGAGAGTAAAACAGTGAAACTCTGTGTATCTCTCTTTATGATACCTCTTTCTATTTTTATCCGTTTTGTTATTCTCGTATCCATTGTATTTGAAAATGACTCCTACAGATAAAATAAGTAAACAAAATAAAAGCTCATTAAAGTGAAGACTGCAGCTGCCCCCTACCCCCGTTCCTTCTCTGGATTCAACACATGCTGCTGGCAGGGAACCTGGTGATGTGATATAAACTTTTAAAAAGTACTGAAATGATTCAGATGGCTTTAAAAAAAAAAATCAGCTTAGCAAAGGCTATGGGAACCTCTCATCAGCTAAAAATGACAATCTTGGTGGCAGGTTAGCTTTAAACTACCTTGATGTAAATATAAAAAGTTAACTCTTACCATTCTCAATCATGTTCATGTTAGAAATAACCATACTCAATTATAAAGGAATAAAGTATATAGGAACTTTACTAAAAAAAAAAAACATCATCAAACCAGGGCCACTTACTCATAGGTCCAGGCAGTGTGACTGTGGTAATCTTCTTATATTTGTTATCTGTGGCCTCCTTCCTTCTGAAATCAACTTTTTAAGTTATACTGATTAGCCAGAAGGTATCTGGTGGGTGTTACTACCGTGCTGCAGCTTCCCAGGCTGCTACACTGTACAGGAGCACTCCCACTGTGTAGTAAAAACTTCCTCTGCTGCTGTGAGATGACATGCTGAGGGAGCAAGGGAGTGACCTGTTCCTGTGTATTAGCCTTTGAAGACAGAGCAGGGAGGGGCTCAGGTAATGCTCCCCAGAGCCCTTCTGGCTCATTATTATAATTTTAAAAGTTGATTTTAGAAAGAAGGAGGCCATGGATAACATATATAATAAGATTACCACAGTCTCTGTGCCTGGATCTATGAGTAAGTGTCCCTGGTTTATCATGATGGATTTTTGATGGTAGATAACATGCCCCCATATTCCGCGTGTACTAAACATACTTGCAAATAACTTTCCATACATGTAAGATATCTGTAAAAAAAAACCCCAGATGACATTCTTTATCATTGGCCAGTGTTTCCACCTGTAAGTCGTGTATCTTGTGTAAATCTCTTTGAAACAGGCATTTCAGGATCAGTAACATTGTTTCTCTGTTTTATGCAGTTTTTTTGGCACTTGAGAGTACATAGCAGCACAAGAGCAGAAATACATGTACAAAAACTAAGAAGAAAATGATCCAAAAAGCCTATAGTATAAGTTGTATATGTAACAGCCACCCCAAAAAGATTGATGAAGTATTGTCAATATGTGACCCTGCTACTTGTAAGGTCCTGAGGCAAGTTATACATGATATGCTCCATGACACGCACACTTCTTCACCGGCACTTAGGCTACATTCACACGACCGTATGTATGGCCGCAAGATTGCTGATGTACATATGTCCCCCATAGACGGCAATGGCCGCACAGAGCAGTACGGTGCCGCACCATCTTTCTCCGTGATACGGCGCTGTGCGCCATGCATCAAAATGTGGAGGGGAGGGGTCACCCCTCCTCCTCTTCATCGCAGCGAACACATACGCTTACATTCATGTGAATGCAGTCTATACCTTATATTACAAATGAATTACAGAGCTGATATCCAGGTTATGCTACTGTACTACTAAATACAGCAACCTCACAATAAAATCCGTATGTAAACGGGTAGACAATTGCATAGGAAATATTCAGATATACTCAATTTTAACAGTTGTGTGCATCTTCCCATGGTGTATATTTTAAATGATCACTACACTTTCAACAAACTTTACCTAAAGTTATAGTACATGTAAATATAACATACCTAATAATATATACTTGATATAATAAATATAAATTTTCACATATCCATTGGATTGTATGGATAGAGGATTGATTGGATAGAGACATGATGCTGCTAATAGTAAGTTTTCTTTCATACCTACATATTCACACCAGCATTATGATCAATACTTCTCTATAATGTCCTATATGGGTCTGTTGCACCCCTGAGGTAATTACTTTCAGTAGCAATACGCGTGGGGCAATACTCCCACTTTCCTTTTCACTACAGCTGGCGATCTAGGCAACGGGTATATAGACTTGGGTTGTGCTTTCTAGTTTGTGCTGTCTGCTTTTTACATTAGGTCTTTCTTAAGGACCAGGTTTATTTGTAGGACAGGTTGACTATTTGATTATATATATTATTATTCCAGTGGTCTTGTAACGTTTATTAGCGGTCTATATAGTTCACAGCACTTTATTCATTTATTTTGTTCATTTGCATATGGTTGTAATATTACAACACTGCATGCCCCCTGTTGCCACGTCATCCAGATATGTACTCTGTAGTAGTGGGTTGGATGTGGGTCATTAAGGGGACTTTCTTTTGGAGACCCTATCATGTCGTAGTCCCGCTTAGATTTTTCATCTTGGAGTATATTACCCCCTCTTTTTAAGTGTTTTTTTATTCTTTCAATAAAGTTTTTGCTAATTGGCCTATGGTTTGGTTTGTTGTCTACTATGTGATGGTTGCCATATGTCTAGCTACTTATGCAGTTGTTTAATTGTGCTTTTAATTGTGTCTTTACTATATGTATCTTGTCTTTACTATATGGGGCTGTTGCTGCTTTACAGTGAATTAGAGAAAATTAGAGCTGTTTACTATGGAAGACCTCATATGAAATAGTCTCCACCATTTAACTAAAGGGTAACTGAAGATTAAAGGACATTTACCACCAGGATGAAGGATAGTAAATCAAGCACACTGACATACTGGTGTGTGCCCCCTCTGGCAGGATATGCTCTTCTTTTACCTTCTTATGCCCTGGTTTTTTAAAAAAGTCTTTTAAAATTATGCAAATTAGCAGGAGGGGCTCCAGGATTCATTAACACCTATGGAGCCTGGAGCCCATCAGTCTCATTTGCACAATTTTTAAAGCCTTTTTTTCCTTTAAAACAAGGCACAAGGAGCTTAAAGAATAGTGGATCCTGCCAGTGGGGGCACACACCAGTCAGTCAGTCAGTGTTCTTGGTTTACTATCCTTGATCCTGGTAGTATATGTCCTTTTACCCCTTAAGGACCAAGTTACTTTAGGGCTTTTGGACCAAGCCCCATTTTTTTTTAAAGTGGTTATAACCATCAAATGCTTTAACATATCCAGTAAATTTTGAGATTGTTTTCTCGTCACATATTGTACTTCAAATTAGTGGAAATATTTGGATGATATCTTTTTCGTTTAGTTATGAAAAAATTGGAAAATTTAGAAAAATTCTTAATTTTGATGATCACTTATAAAATGTTATAGACTTGCTTAAAAGGATATTTGTTTGGCATGCTAAAAATTGTGGCTATAGTTAATTAACTCAACTGCACAAGACAATGTATTCCACAGAACTGACGCTACAGAATGTGGAGCATAGGAAGATTGATTTTTGTAAGTATACGGCTATAACTGTCCTTTAAAGTTTATGGGGAATGGAAGCTGAACGGTTGGCCTGGGTAGTCCTGGGTCGTCAAACAACTGAGGTAAATTATATTAAACAATTAATATAGATTAGTAGCTGCTGCATTTAGGCATTAGAATATCATTTAAGGCTTTCAGTGCAGATATTGTCGAGCGGAAACAAGGCTTTAAGCGTTGGATAAGGGGATTGTTAGATATCTGGCTTGGCTGTAGTAGACCAGATATTCTAGGAGTGTAGAGATGAGGAGGAGATCACAGATGACTCCGTAGTTACCGTAGTAGCATAGAGCAAGACAAGATATTTTTTGAAGTAATGGAGTTAGCATAGTTAAAAGAAAGAAAAAATATTCCAGTTGATAAGAAAAGGTTTATTATTTTACTTTAGAAATGGCAGCTTATGTACGTGACTGAACTAAGTGGGATGTACGGTAATAGAAGCACTAATGTATGTTAGGTCGGAGAAAGCATAAGCTATTTTCTTCTGTCATTTGGTTAAAAGGTACAGGATGAACAGGATAATAGGTGGTAGACTCTAGAGATAGAGATAGACTCTACTTTCATTTTCCTGTTGATATATTTGGATCAGTTTTGGAGTTAAAAATATTTGATCTGGACAATTTCCATAACACTGGACTTTTAATACTGGATACTCTGAATTAGTCAGTCGGGATGGGTATCTGAAGGATTTGGGTTTGGTGATATATTCTTGTGATAGGTATGGGACAATAGGGGTGGGTTTGAGCAGTATGTTGTCAAGCAGCTTTAAACCATCATGGGTCTTTTATGGCCCAGGGTGGTGGAATCATACAGAGAATGTACTTGTAAGCGAGATAAAAAATGGAAGTATAATGTCACGGAGGCGGAGAGTTTACCAATGAAGTCAAGCTCTCCCCACCTCAGCATGCTCCCCTCGGCTGTCAATGAGATCCTGCACCAGACTTCAAAAGAGTTGGCTAGAGATATCCCGGAACACAGGGGCTTCCATGTCCATTCTGAGGCAGAGACTTCAGTTCTAAACTCTCTGTGACAATTTTCCCTTAATTTACATCAATTTACCTCCCGTTTCAAAATAGATATTCTGGATGATGCCACCTTACTGGGCATTGGAAGACACAAGATCTGGAAGGTGTTAATCTGCTTGACTACAAACTGGGTGGTTTGTATCCTTCCGGTGACAGGTCCCCTTTAAGAAGAGGTACCAAATTCTGGGCACCCTTAAACCCTTCCCGACATTTGATGTAATTGTACTGCATGGTAGGATGTGAGTTCCCGTTTTTGCAGTGCTGTTACGTAAAGCATTATTTCTTCCATATATTCAAGAGCTAATAAAATCTTATCAATAAGCTAATGACCAACTAAAATGCTATTTGTAAAGTACATCTAATCTTGCAGAAGATAAGCCCTCATATTTCCAAATTGCCAAAAAAAAAAATAAAGATTCAATAGCCATTAAAATGTGACAATGCAAATCTGCTGGCATACTCAGCAGAAATTGGATATCCAATGTTGCAGAGCTTTTGGTATCTTATCCACCTCCAATGTGTAAATGTTTTGAAAAAATTATTAATTTAGCCAAAAAAATGTAAATTTCAAAATTGTGCACAATTTAGTTTTCACTCCTGTAAAACAATTACAGGGTTAACAAACTTCATAAAAGTTTTTTTCTACATACGTTGAGGGGTGTAGTTTCTATATTATTGAATTTATTTTACTAGTATTTAGGCCTTTCAAAGTAACTTGAAATCTCAAAAGCATGATTTTGTGTTTTTTTTTTATGAAACGTGAAGTTCAAAACCCTACAAAAATGAGAGGATGCATACAAAACCATGTCCACATAAAGTAGACATTTGTAAAATTTTAGTTATCTAGTTTTTTGCTGTTATGACTATGTGTTGAAAAAGTAGAACATTTAGAATTTTGAAAATCAGGAATCACCAAATGTCTGTTTTTGCAAAAGTAAATGCAAAACATACCACCAAAATTTTTCAACTAAAATGAAGTACAAAGTATCACGAGAAAACTATTTCGAAATCTCTTGGATATGCTAAAGTTATAATCACTTGTAGTGACACGTCAGAGTTGAAAAAATGGGCTGTGTCAGGAAGGTGAAAAGTGGTTT